>NC_137614.1:45803621-45826121 GCF_963280865.1 Gymnoscopelus braueri | reverse complement strand
TAAATTGATTAAATGAGCTGGGGCTACCAGCGATACAGTTTCCCTCATATGACCGAAACACTGACCACAAAACATTAAACGCAGAGATGAGCTGTGGCATGTTTTCTTGCTGGGGGAGGGCCCATAGTACCACATAATACACGTGCTGGTGTGCATGTTTTCTCTTTAACTTTAATAGATCACCAGTGGGTGTAACGGGAAGTGTCATCTCTCCCCCTACTGGCACACATTAACTTCAGTTACTCACTTGGGAATGTGAGGCCAACTGTTGCCATGTCTGCTCATTATAATACTCTGTTATAAGCGACTTTGGGCTTGTTTGTCTGTGTTGCTTACTTGGGCTTGCTTCATAATGTTGTTTTTTCATCGCAAGGACCCCCAGATTAATATGTATTTGTCCGCGGAACCCCATCTGAAATTTTGTGCCAGGGACCCTCAAGAAAAAAATTAAAATGTGTCACTTTATTTCGTCCAATATTCTTTTTAAAATAGTAGCTCTACAAGCTTGTAGATCCCAGTCGCTTTTTTTGGGCTTGTTTTCATTGGCCTGGCCGCTTGTTTCTCTTGCAAAATCTGGCAACACTGCCAATAACCTCAGGAAGACTCACACATGCACTGGCTGTATATTGGAAAGCCTTTTTTTAAATATCCTTTATGCTTCACAGGGAGCTTTGAGGGGTGCCTTTACCTTTCACCAATGGCTGACTGATATTGTAGTTTTTGGTCCTGAGAGAATATCTCAAAAATATAAATTAATTAGGAATGAGTAAACATGGAGCCATATATTTCTTTTATGTGTATTCGACTGGCAGAAGTGCGTACAATAAGATCAAAAGAAAAATGTGATTGTCTTGCAAACACACTGCAAGGACTGCAAGCAAAGCAATGACATTTTTTGTTCTTCCTCAAAAGTGGCCTTAAAAAGACCTAAAATGTAGCCTATGTTACTTGCTTGCAGCAGGCGGTACAAATGTCAAATACAAACTCTGCCGTACTTACGCACTCATAAGCCACCCCTGAAGACTGGATTATACAGGGGGAGATCAAAGAGATATAAGTGATGGTTTGAGATCTTGCACAATGGATGTAATCTAGATTTATAAACACAAGTCAAAGCAAACACAAGATGGATGGCGCAGGGAAACAGATAAAGGGAGATAAAAAAGGTAATTCATCACATATTCTTATTGCCGTCTGGTGTTCTCTATACAGTGATTGTCATGAAATCTAAATGAGGTTGTCATAACTGTCCAAGAAATGTTGAATGTCGCTGTCTTCCTTTTCTATTGTCATAAACATTGTCAAAAGGTTAAAAGATTGGTAAATAATTTCACCAGGGGAGTAGAGGGCGTTATTTTATACCATGTGCACCCAGTGAATAAGGAATAGAAATTGCAAAACATTTCGTATAGCCTATGTTTGGTGTAGAGTACTGCGTGGTGTAGAGGTAAAACACTTGTCCACAGAGGGCCGCTTATCTTTAACCACTTAAGGGTCTTCAACATTTTTCAGGCCAAAGACCCCTTAGCTGAGAGAGAGTTAAAGCAGGGACCCCCCATTACATATTGTATAAAAGTGTGTTGCAGATTAAACTCTTTCATAGATTTCATAGACTTGTTTGACAGCACAAGCATCAGTGTAAAGCGTCAATACTTGACCTTTCTTTTTGCCCTCTACACCAACCCTCTTTGCCGAAAATAGCTGATCTACAATCTCAGAGCTTGTAGATTGGCTATTTTTGGCAAAGATTCTCATCAGAATAGAGATGCTAGGGTTCAAGTGGTTCATGTAAAAAACTATCACACAAAGATTTGGCGGCGAAGTGTCCTTAAACTATGTTATGGCTTCAATTATGTTATAGTATGTAATGTTTTATTATGGATACTGTTGACGATGATCGAGATAACATTAAGTGTCCTTGAGCAAGGCACTGAACCCCTACTGTAACTGCTTCCAAAGAGCAGGTTGGTGCCTTGCATGGTTTTCTCTGCCATTGGTATGTTAGTGTATGTGTGTGTGTGTGTGTGTGTGTGTGTGTGTGATTGGGTGAAATTAATGTAATGCACATTGTAAAGCGCTTTGGATAAAGGTGCTATATGAACACACCATTTACCATTGACCCAAAAAGCCTCTGTTAGAAAGCAGGACTGACGCAGCACTTTACTGACATTTGCGTCACAACCAATGAGCATTCCAAAAGACAAGACGCGCCTCCATCTCTTCAGCCTGTAAATGAGCACCAGAGAGTGTGTGTGTGTGTGTGTGTGTGTGTGTGTGTGTGTGTGTGTGTGTGTGTGTGTGTGTGTGTGTGTGTGTGTGTGTGTGTGTGTGTGTGTGTGTGTGTGTGTGTGTGTGTGTGTGTGTGTGTGTGTGTGTGTGTGTGTGTGTGTGTGTGTGTGTGTGTGTGTGTGTGTGTGTGTGTGTCTTTGTGCGCGCGATTTATGTACTTCTGGTGTGACTTGGCCTAAGTGTCCTGAACAAGGGATTATCCTTTATCAAAGGTGATAAAGTTGTTATTGCCTCACAGGGCAGGTTTTTTTTTCAGTTGTCTTCGGTAGATTTGATTTGTGCACAAAGGTTTACAAAGCAGGTGAGCTATGATGATAAACTGAAAAGAATTATGGAACCATAAACAGTGATGTAACCATCAAGTGTGACATCATGTAAATGTTGGTGTGGCATGATTTGCATCAGCATCAGAGGCGCTTCTAGAACTTGCATAATGCACTGTTGGGGTCCCCTGAAAGAAGGGTGCCCCCACAAAGACACCCCACCACAACCACACATACGATTTTACTTTATTATCAGCTCTCACTGAAATTTGTCTTGCGACTCGATCAGCAGCCATGAATGCGACACATAATACACACATTTGACAGAGAAACAAAGCAAAACAATTTGAAGACGAGAGCTATGTCCACCACTCAGCCTACCCCAGGCCAGACTCTAAATTAAGCCTCAAAATCGACTGATGAACAAAGGACTTCTTTAGTCTGAGCTTATTGTATGTTGGAACGCTGTATCTCCTTCATGAAGGCAGAAACCTATATATTATGTTCCCTTTTCAAAACATGGCTTGTGTTTGAAGTGATATTCCTTGCCAACCTTACCATACTGTTATTATATGTAGATGCATAGAGTCTCTCAAGTTGTCCAACAATCTTTGAAAAATAATGTTCAGTTGTTGCAGTAGTTGTGACTTTAAGGCAACAGACAAACATCCTGATCCATTGGTCACTGGTCTATTTAAAACCTCTTTACTAGTGAGCATGTGTCAAAAGTCACTGGCAGAAAATAGCATGGCACACTCGACCACTACCAACAACACACAGCAGTCCATGCAATGCCGTTGAAATGAAACGAAATGAAATGAAATACAGAAGGAAGCATTATTGAAATCCTCCTGCAAACCACTGTGAGGCCAGCTCCTGGACAACCTCTCCAAACGGGTATGTCAGTTCTGTTCTGAGTGCACTCGAAAAAAAATCTATCGCTTCCATTCATCCATAATGCTGGGAACTGCCTCTGCATGTCTGCTTGGTGAAAGGTTATACCTTTACACAGTTAGCAGGCTATGTTTAGCACGCTGAGAGTGCCTCAGTGCCATTACCTTCTCCATAACTGTATTGTTTCTATGGGGGCAAAACCACTCAGCTATAGTGAGAGTGCTGCACGTGACTTCAACAGTCACTGGCCACCCTGCTACCATTGCTCTCTACCAGTGTCATTATACTGTAGGCCTATAGCCTTGCCGCATTGCACCTGTCAGCGGGGAGTGTTGGGCGGGAGGAGTAGGACAAAGTCCTCCCGGTGGAGGCTCCTCACTGGCAGGTGAGTCAGTAGGATACGACAGTGCAGTGACGACACGGAAGTGTGTGCGGGGGAGGATTCAATTGGCATAACGACTAAATTGGGGAGAAAAAGGGGTTAAAAGATTATTGGCTACTCTAAATATTTAAAAAAAGAAAAAGCCTTGCCGCATTGATGACCTGAACTGAACACTTTAGTGGCTACTTGTCCCAGGGCTATTTTAAATGTTTTTTTTGTTTTTTTTTAACCCATTAAGACCTGAGGCGATTCTTAAAAAATAAACAGTCTTTTTGGAAAAAAATCTTCAAAAATAGCAGATATACAAGCTCATTGCGCGGCACTCGGTGCCGCGCTATGAGCTTGTATATCTGCTATTTTTGAATAGCCAAAGAAATCTAAAGTGACAGAGATGCGTTCCAGGAAATCTATTTGGATTTTCTTTTACCATTTAAACACTATATAGGCCTACTTCAGGGGTCTATACTAGGCCCCCTCATTTTTTCCCTCTTCACCAAATCTCTGCCCCAGTTTGTAGGCCACAGACCCCCATTTTTATCAATGGGACCCCACAATTGTAAAGTCCTTGGTTTAATTTAACTCTGACAGTATACAAATGGAACCAAATGCACCCGTAAAGGTCCATAAGGTTCCATTTGTACACTGTCAGAGGTAAAAGACCTGTAAGGGTCCATTTGGTTTGTCATTATCAATCACTTAGCTGGGGACCGCTTGGAACCCTCTCAAGGACCTGTGGGGGTCCTTGGACCCAACATTGAGAACCAGTGCCCGTAAATACTGTTCAGATCTGGGGAAAGTTATGTTTTGATAACAGCAGGTTCAGTCATAGCTCTTCAAATCAATTTGAATATATAACAATACTGTATTTCTATATTGGCCTATGGTATATACTTTCTAAATTTTATCTAACAGTGGTGTAAAGTAACAATGTAACAAGTAATAAGTAAAGTAAAGTAACAATGCGATGCGACGCATTGTGAGCTTGTAGATCTGCTATTTTCAAAAGATTGTTATACATTTGAAAACTTTTGTACTTTTAATCAAGTCCATTTTGAATTCCGGACTTTTACTTGTAACAGAGTATTTCTACATTGCAGTATCGATACTTTTACCTTAAAAAAAGAGTACTTTTTCCACCACTAGTGATCTAACATGTGTTCTCCTGGCTGACAGAGGTTGTGCAGCAGCAGGCTAATCCATGGATGCTCCAGTGTTGGAGAGTTCTCAGGCTGAGCATGGCCTGACTCTCCTGAAGCAGCTGGACAGAATGAGATCCACTGAGGAGCTCACTGACGTGGTTCTCCTGGCAGAGGGCGCTGCCTTTCCTTGCCACAGGGTGGTGCTGTCTGCCTTCAGTCCTTACTTCCAGGTAACGTTTGCATTGCAGGACAGGACAGAGTCTTTCCTCTTTCTACTAGTTGTAGCCAGTGGTGGAAAAAGCAGGTTCAGTCACAGCTCTTCAAATCAATTTGAGTATATAACACAAGACTAAGTAAATGTACTTAGTTACTTTACACCACTGGTTGTAGCTGCTGTGCTGCTGCATGGTTCAATGTCAAGAAGTAAACAGAAGGTACATCAGGGAAATATTCATTCGTTTTTGTTCTTCAGTTTGGTGTGTGGTTTCAGTTTAGTCTTTAGTTTGTCTTATAGTATGCTATGTGCATGTGCAAGTACTTTTAGGAATTGACTAGTTTTAGTTTGTTTTTATAGTCTTAATTGTGGGTTTTCAGGTAGGTCTATTATGGGGTAATGTTTATTGAAGCTGAAAAGGTAGGATGAAAGAAAAACTAGATCAAAGATGATATTTCATGTTTTAGTTAGTTTTGCATTATTTTCCCCCTTTTATTTTTTGTCTTAGTTTTAGTTATATTAACCCTGAAAGGTATTCATGCAATAATTATTATTATCTGTTTAATTGTACATCTAAGAACTAAACATTATATAATCACATAAATAAATACAAGCAAAGCTTTTGTATTTGTATTGCTATTGTCATAGTGTCTGCTTTGCGTTCTATTGTCTCAGGCCATGTTTACATGTGGTCTGAGGGAGACCCGGGCTGGAGAGGTGGCCCTCAGGGACACTCCTGCCCACAGCCTGGAGCTCCTGCTGGGCTACATGTACCGCGGCCAGCTGCCCATCTCCAATGACAACATCCAGGGTGTGGCTGCAGCCGCCTTCCTGCTCCACGTAGATGGAGCCTTCAGGTGGGTGAAGCAAGCAGGTAGGATTTGGGTTATATTATAACAACCTGAGATGCTTTTGCCAGAGACCAGGGCAGGCCTTGGCTTCATCAGAGCAGACCTTCATCAGAGCAAGACTAGCCACTTTGAACACAGCACACAGTGGTTTTTAATTGTTCCAAAATGACTTTCTATCTATTTTGTACAACAGAAGTTGCCTTGGGACGTTTATCTTGTGATTTGTTCCAGTCAAAGAACACTTTCTACCTTTTGTGTGAACAGCCACATAAAGTGCATAATACTTTGACTTTAAACTATCAGTTATTTTTATTGGAGGGAGGGGATTAACAAATTACCTTGTCCCACCACTTCTTAAAGAAAATTACATTGAGCCAAGTGTCACAAAGTAGTGTTTTCATCTTCATGTCTTTATTCTCACTGCTTCAGGTTGTGTCAACGATATATGGAGGCCAGTATGGACCCGTCCAACTGTGTAGGCCTGTACCACTGGGCCAAGGCCCTGGGAACCGCGGACCTGGCTGATTGCGCCCTGAAATACCTGTGTCAGCATTTCTCTCAGGTTCTTGATTTTGCTTCCGATCTTCAAAGTTGAATAATGCAAAGTATTAAATAATCAAACTGCTGTATGAATATTTGCTGGGCCTCGGACAACACAAGATGTTATAAGACCCACAGCAGTCCATGCAATGCCGTTGAAATGAAATGAAATACAGAAGGAAGCATAATTGAGATCATCCTGCAAACCACTGTGAGGCCAGGTCCTGCACAACCTCTCGAAACGGGTATGTCAGTTCTGCTCTGAGTGCACTCGAAAAAAATCTATTGCTTCTATCCAAGTGCAGTTATATTCATAATATAGCCATACTGTAGTATGTATGGCTATATTGTGAATATAACTGCACTTGGATACATCTAGGTCTCCTTTTGGATCTCTGCCATACAACCTCGCTGACCTCTCCTTCTCTTAGAACAATTTGGTCTTTGATTGATTGAATACTTTATTAACAGTTTGCAAAAAATACAGGGGTACAGTTATACAATAATGCTAAAAGGATAACACAAAAAGCCCTGAGGGCTTGTTTCCATTGTGGTCCTATGTATTCAATTAATCAGGACATATAAAGACATTTCAGTCAGACAACTCTTGGATTGATAAGGGAATCATAGAAACAGAACCCACAGGTGGATGCTGAGGTGGTGGTGGGAGCAAAAAAAACGTCATAGAGCAGAGCACAAAGCAGCAGCAGAACAACAAGATGGCAGAGCAGCAGCAAGAAGAATGAGCTGTGAGCAGGGAGGTTTAAATAGCCCGCACCAATCAGATGGGAGTGAGCATGTGACTGATCAGCTGATCAGGAATTGGCGCTCCTTTGAGTTCTCTGCCTGAACTTGCGCCGCAGGCTTCACATCATACAATACTATACAAGAAATCATCAATACTAGGAGCAGTAAAAGTATATTTCCAGAAATGTACAGGTCATTTCTTTTGGCAAGCTAGACAACTTGTCTAGGTCCAGTTGCAAATTGCAGACAGGTGCCCTTTTAAAAGTGGTTTTGAAGGAGGGTAGGAAGTCGTACTTTTTGATGGCTGTGGCATAATAGTAGAATTCAGCCCCATGTTTGTGCCGGATCTTGGCCTCCTTTTGTACTCTAATCATTCTCAGGACTCACTCAGCATCAAACATGATCAGACTTTGCTGAGATTTTGTGCACTCTCACCTGCTCTCTCTCTCCTAAACGTTGTCAGCTCCATCCTCAAAACACCTACAATTAATATTCATTATGCTCTCATTCTTCCTTCTACTGCTCTGTTACATCTGCTTCTCCCTTGCTCCTTGTTTCCAGGTGTGTGAGGAGGAGGAGGTTCTCGAGCTGGACTGCCACAGTCTCGGCGCTCTGCTGAGCTCGGACGACCTCAACGTCTCCCAGGAGGAGAGTGTGCTTGAGCTGGTGCTGCGCTGGGTGGCGAGGCGGAAGGGCCAATCCCAGAGCGAAGCCCAGGCCGTGGAGCTCCTCCAGCGGGTGCGGTTGGAACTCGTGGAACCTGGATTCCTCCGCAAAGCCAGGAGGAGAAACCCGGTGAGGAAGGGACCGTGAGAAAGCGAATTCAAATTCCACATTCACTCTTACTCATGCATTCATAATAATCCATGTTGCTCCTAGATTTTGCTGCGTGATGCGGAGTGCTTTGGCATGATCGATGACGCTCTCCAGACCTCCGGCCTGTCCGAGACGGCGGCTCCCCCGCGGCCAGCCCTTCGCTACGGCATGGAGACCGCCAACCTGCTGCTCTGCTTGGGAGGGGTGGACGAGTCAGGGGTGCCCGCCCGCCGCGGGGGGCGCGCCGACCTCAGCTTTTGCTTCTCGCCCCGAGGCAGGCGCACGTACTACATACCCTCTCCGCTGAAGGGCTCCGGGGGCAAGGGTCAGGTCACGGCGGGAGTGGTGACGCGAGATAACAGCATAGTGGTGGCCGTTGAGGCTGAGGACCAGCACAGGACAAAGAGGCTGGACATTTACAGGTTTGTGTGCTTACGTGGGGGGAGGGGGTTCTGTCTGTTGCACACATGAAGTGACAAGAACAAATGACATAAATGTGAATTATGACCGTGACAACACTGTGAAAACAGGGCGGTCCCTCAACCTCCGCGGGAGGCGGTTTTTCACCCCCCCAGACCGGCCAGGGAGCGACCAACCGGCTCCCGTACGGTACCGGTACGACCCATCGTTCAGGCGCTATCGCTGTTTTAAGACGAAAAGCGTAGATCTACAAGCACCGGTCAGCGAAAGCCCCCTGTGTACACTCTGAGGAGCTGACCGCCCCTCCAGAGCATGGGAACTTGGGAAGCAATGGCGAACCAATCATCAACAAGGTCTCGCAAAGCGCCCACATTTTGAAGAAACGCCCTTTTTTCGTCGGCTGGTTAATACCCCAGTCAAAAACTCAAACATCCATACAGTCTTGGAAGCATGCATGCGGTGGCAACATTTAGGGTCCCAGCCAGGGTATGACCATTGCCATAATTAAATTGACAAGACCATTTCTACGTCAAAAAGTTAACAAAAACTATACTATAAAAAAAAATCACACCCTGTGTGAAGTGGGCGGTGTCTTGCTAGCTAATCACAATACTGAATGGAGTCAACCAATCATGTACAAAAGATAAATACATTTATTGAAACACTCTTTATGATGGACGAAACCATAACTTGAAAAAAAACAATTTTTGTTTTTTTTCAAGTTATGCTTTCTTATATAGGGCTATGCACATGTGTCATGTGACACTGGCCAATCACAGTCCTGAATAGACTGTGATTGGCCAATCACAGCGCAGGATAATTCTACAAATTTCCTGGGCCCAGATCACAGCGCAGGAAAATGTACATTTTTCCAAATCTCACTTATAGGGGCGGTTTCACCGCCCAAAAATATTGTCAAATATTACCTAAGAAAGAGGCAAGAATTGTGAAAATAGCTGATCTACACAAGTCATTGTGAGCTTGTAGTTCAGCTATTTTCACAATATTTATCAGTGGAACCAAGTCAAACAAAATGTATAATGCCCCAATTCCAAGTGCGTGTCAGGGTGGGGGGGGGGTCCCCATTTCAAATATTTTGGGGGGGTCACAGCCTGAAAAGTTTGGGAACCCTTGATCCAAGCTGCATAATGGCCCCCGTCTGTGTCCCCAGATACGAGCAGTCCGAGGACAACGGCTGGGCCTGGGTGCAGCTGCTCTCGGCGGGATACAGAGACATGTACGCGCTGGGGTCGCTAGGCGACAACATCTACGTGATCGGCGGCCAGATGAAAGTGCGGCACCAGTACGTCATCACGGACAGCGTGGAGAGATGTTCGCCGAAGAGAGGAGGCAGCTGGCTCAGCTTCGCACCGCTGCCTGTCCGCCTGGCCTGTCACTGTGTGGTCAGCCTGAGGGACCACCTCTACGCGCTCGGGGGCTGGACGCCACAGGTACGTGTAACGCCCCGGGATTCAAACATCTTAATCACTAGCCTAAAGGGGAATTCCCCTTTGACCTGGGGAGATATTAGGCTTTAGGTCATCTGGCAGAGGCTCTCTGAGCCACTACTGCTACATAAGCACTGCATGGCCTGTCAATTAACCACTTGTCTTAAACCCTATACTTGGTTGACCAAAGTCCCTCAGGGCTCTATACTGTGGGCTTGTAGATCTGCTATTTTCCTGCGAAAGAACTCCCAACAGTACGGATACCAGTGTTTTAAGTGGTTAGTCATACTGTGTAACTTTTTTTTTTCTAAACTTTTATATCCCACGATTTTGTAACATTATTTTTTTCACCCAGTGCCAATTGCCTAAGTTGTAATCCTGGGCGCTACTCTCCCTCTGCCAGCCTAGGGAGAGCCCAGAACTGAGCTCATGCCTCCCTCAATGCATGAGGAGCTAGCAAGCCGCTTCTTATCACCTGACAGGTTGGAGTTTCTCCGGTTGGACGTAGTACGTGGAAGGAACACGTTATTTCAAGCAGTTCCTGGCCAGAGGGAGGCAGTATAGAGACCAGGATTACTGCATGTTTTTTGTGAGGGTATCTACTAGTGATGTGCGGGTCGGGTTTTTTCATGACCCCCCCCTCCCCGCCCCGCCACGGAACCCAACCCGCCTCAACCCGCCCCGCGAACCCATATATAAATCTATGGCTCAACCCGCCCCGCGACCCGCGGTGGGGAAAAAAGATAATCACATTCATAATAGCTCAGATTTATATAGCGCTCTTTTAAGTACCCAAAGTCGCTTTAAATGTCTACAGTAGCACAACATTGTCATGGGCTAAATAAACAAGCATGTTGTTCAAAATAGGTTATTTTATAATTTTTTGCGTGTGAGAGCGGCTGACCCGCTCACCCGCAGCCCGCATAATTGCCTCTGAAATCCTGACTCGACCACCCGCGCCGCGGGTTGACCCGCGGGTTACGGGTCGGCCCGCTCATCACTAGTATCTACCCTACGGGACACGAGGAGAACATGCAAACTCCACACAGAAAGGCCCTTTCGCCCACCCCACCAAGGGTATGGGTACTGATGACGCGGAGGAGAGGACACGCCCACAGCGTCCCCGGTGGGAATCAAACCCAGGAGCTTCTAGCTGTGAGACGACAGCGTCAGCGTCTGTGTAACTTTTTCCAATTAAACACAAGTTTTCTTTCTCTATAATCTTTCTCTCTAAACACTTGATTAGCTACGGACATGCACACAAATGCGACAAAGAAACAGACAGACAGACAGACAGACCATCTTCTATACTTTTTTTGGACTGTACTTAACTTAATTTCCTTCTGGGTTCATCACAGTTCACCCTTTAATGCAGACAGGATGCAGTGTTTCCCGTGCTCTCACTGCATGCCATTCCTTCCTCCCTCCCTGTGCCTCTCATGGTGTCCCATAGGATGAATTCGGTAGCACTTTACAATAATGACCCGTTATAAAGCATTTATAAACGTTTATAAGCAGTTTGTAGACTATTAACAAATCATTAACAACCTGTTTGTTGACATTTGTAAATGATTACTAAAACCTTTATAACTACAGTTACAAATCATTTATAAAGTATTAGTAAGTAGTGAACTATTCATGAATAAGCCATTTATATACATCTGTAAATGATTATTAAATCATTTGTAACGACCCATTCTAAAGCATTTATAAACGTTTATAAGTAGTTTGAAGACTATTAACAAATCATTAACAACCTGTTTATTGACATTCGTAAATGATTACTAAAACCTTTATAACTATGGTTACAAATCATCTATAAAGGTATTAGTAAGTAGCAAAACTTTTCATGAATAAGCCATGTATAATACATCTGTAAATGATTATTAAATCATTTGTAACTGATGTTACACAATATATAAAAGCTATTGGTAGCTTGTTCATGTTTAACATATGCTTTGTAAAACATTCCTAAAGTATCTATAAATCCTTAGTACATGTTATTATGTGCCCTATAGTAAAGTGAAGACAGTTCATCATTTACAACTGTCTGTTAATTTGTTTGTTCATGTTTAACATATGCTTTGTAAAACATTCCTAAAGTATCTATAAATCCTTAGTACATGTTATTATGTGCCCTATAGTAAAGTGAAGACAGTTCATCATTTACAACTGTCTGTTAATGTGTTTGTTCATGTTTAACATATGCTTTGTAAAACATTCCTAAAGTATCTATAAATCATTAGTACATGTTATTATGTGCCCTACAGTAAAGTGAAGACAGTTCATCATTTATGACTGTCTGTTAATGTGGACTTTCTCCTTACCTGTTGCAAACTACCTGGCTTTCATGAATGCAGACACCAAACAATTACTAGAAATATCTTTCATGTTAAGCAAATGATGCGTAAGACATTCGTAAAGAGTATGTAAAACATTTGCAGACGTTATCATAGGCCTGAGCCTAGTTGCTTCTTTTGGGCTTGTTTTCATAGACCTGTCCACTTGTTTCTTTTGCAAAATCTGGCAACACACTGATTACCTGCATTACACCTGCAGTAGCCTACTAGGGAGGAAGTGAACAGTGATGCAGTTGCAGACTGGACAGAAATATGTCTAATTCATGTTTTATGTGTTTTAACTGTCTTGTTGCAGGTGATCGAGGTAACATAAAATGGCTAATCTTACACACATGAAGTAGCATTATGACCAGGGGGTATTTTTATGGTGGCTGTTTGTATCCACAATGTTTGTTTTGATGTGTAGGCTAGTAATGTCCTCCATGCTTAGCAGTTTAGCTTAGCAGCTAAAGCTAACTTGCACTGGGAGGTGGTGACTGCAGAGGCTCCAAGCTGCTACTCTGTGATTCTGTTGTGATGAATTTCTTTGTTTAAATGTCAGTGTGTGTGCTGTGGCCAAGAGTTGCTACATTTTATATCTTAATAAATTGTTTTATACTTTTATACTCTATAACGTTACTTCTGCCACTTTTTGATGTCACATGTTTTACTAATCATTGTTAAACATGAAATAATAATGCATAGTCTTCACTTTACAACAAGGCCCATGATAACGTTTGCAAATGGTCAACATACTCTTTACGAATGTCTTACGAATCATATATTAAACATGAAAGATAATTCTAGTAATTGTTTGGTGTCTGCATTCATGAAAGCCAGGTAGTTTGCAACAGGTAAGGAGAAAGTCACATTAACAGACAGTTGTAAATGATGAACTGTCTTCACTTTACTATAGGGCACATAATAACATGTACTAATGATTTATAGATACTTTAGGAATGTTTTACAAAGCATATGTTAAACATGAACAAAAACATTAACAGTGAGTTGTAAATGATGAACTGTCTTCACTTTACTATAGGGCACATAATAACATGTACTAAGGATTTATAGATACTTTAGGAATGTTTAACAAAGCATATGTTAAACATGAACAAGCTACCAATAGCTTGTATATATTATGTAACATCAGTTACAAATGATTTAATAATCATTTACAGATGTATTATACATGGCTTATTCATGAATAGTTTTACTACTTACTAATACCTTTATAGATTATTTGTAACCGTAGTTATAAAGGTTTTAGTAATCACTTACAAATGTCAATAAACAGGTTGTTAATGATTTGTTAATAGTCTACAAACTGCTTATAAACGTTTATAAATGCTTTAGAATGGGTCGTTACAAAAGTTTTAATAATCATTTACAGATGTATATAAATGGCTTATTCATGAATAGTTTACTACTTACTAATACTTTATAAATGATTTGTAACTGTAGTTATAAAGGTTTTAGTAATCATTTACAAATGTCAACAAACAGGTTGTTAATGATTTGTTAATAGTCTACAAACTGCTTGTAAACGTTTATAAATGCTTTATAACGGGTCATTATTGTAAAGTGCTACCATGAAGACTACTACTAATGCTAGTACTGTTACAATTGTTGCTATAGTATAAGGGTCTCTGCTAGCATATACACATAGCATAGCATTTATACAGCTAGCTATGCCTTATTGCACATTTATATGCCTCAAGCCTCATTGCTCATTTATACTGTATACATATTATTTACCTTTTTTCTCCCTGCCCGTATTATGCTATGCTGATGTGGACACTGCTGAAGACTTCTACATATTTATTTTGTATTATTCTTATCTATCTTAGTTTTTGGGCGGTTTCACCGTTGGGCGGTTTCACCGTTTCACCGGTTTTCACCCCTATATGTGAGGTTTGGATATTTGCACCCCCCAATCCTGCGCTGTGATTGGCCACCAGTGTACCCCCTAACCCTGCACCGTGATTGGCCAATCACAGTCTATTCAGGACTGTGATTGGCTAGTGAAACATGACACATGTGCATAGCCCTATAAATAGGACTATGCACTTAAAAAAAACACATTTATGTTTTTTTTAAAGTGAATCACACATTGTGGGTGGAAAGGGTAATAAACATTTCAATAAATGTATTTATTTTTTGTACATGATTGGTTGACTCCATTCAGTATTGTGATTAGCTAGCAAGACACCGCCCACTTCACACTGGGTGTGATTTTTTCTTTATTAATTGTTGTTGTAGCAGCGTACTTTATGAACTGCACACAATTGGATTTAGCTTCTTAGTGTAGTGACAAATAAAACCTTTCGATTCTGATTACGATTGTGATTCCTCCTTCCCTCCCTGTATGTGTCTCATCATGGTGTCTCATAGGATGGTGAGGATGAGGATCCAGACAGGCTGAGTAACCGTGTGTTCCAGTTTGACCCGGGCAGAGACTCATGGACACAGTGTGCCTCCATGAAGCAGTGCAGGTATCGCTGTGGCTCGGCTGTCCTCAACGGAGAGATATACGTCCTAGGTCAGACATCGTGACTAATGTTAGTTTAATCATTGCTCTGTGCTTTGAAAGGAGCAGGCTAATGGGGCCTAGATCACTGTTTCCCAAACACTGGGTCGGGACTCATGCATGTTTGGGTCGCTGACCAATTTTTATGAGTTGCGAGTAAATATCCCCTTTTTTCCTTTCCTACATGAAAAGAAAAAAGTATATATATATATATATATATATATATATATATATATATACTGTGTATATATATATATATACTATATATAAATATAGCAGATCTATGAGATCTGATTGTAGATGTGCTATTTTCACTAGTTTGGGTCCCGGGCAAACATTACATTTCACGAGGTACAGTCTGTCAGGCTACCTCGTGCTGTTTACATTTCTGTCTAATAAAGAATTCAATCAATCAATCAGGGCATTAATTTACGAAAAAACTAAACGTAAAAAAGTTGAAACATGTAGGTACGAGGTGTCTGTGTGTTGTTCAGGTGGTATAGGTTGTGTGTTGTTGTTGTTCAGGTGGTATAGGTTGTGTTGTTGTTGTTGTTCAGGTGGTATAGGTTGTGTGTTGTTTTTGTTGTTCAGGTGGTATAGGTTGTGTTGTTTTTGTTGTTCAGGTGGTATAGGTTGTGTTGTTTTTGTTCAGGTGGTATAAGTTGTGTGTTGTTGTTCAGGTGGTATAGGTTGTGTGTTGTTGTTGTTCAGGTGGTATAGGTTGTGTGTTGTTGTTGTTCAGGTGGTATAGGTTGTGTTGTTTTTGTTGTTCAGGTGGTATAGGTTGTGTGTTGTTGTTGTTCAGGTGGTATAGGTTGTGTGTTGTTGGTGTTGTTCAGGTGGTATAGGTTGTGTTGTTTTTGTTGTTCAGGTGGTATAGGTTGTGAGGGGGAGGACCGTGGCCAGTCTCGTCGCTGCCTCAGCTCGGTGGAGATCTACAACCCGGAGGCGGACGTGTGGCGAGCGGGGCCGCCGCTGCCCATGTCCTTCCTGTCCCTCCGAACCAACGCCTCCAACGTAGGAGTGGTGGACGGCAAGCTCTACCTCTGTGGATACTTCAAGGCAGCAGGTCGGTGCTCAGGAATTTCAAAAGTTCTTCTCAGTCAGAACTGATTTCAGTTATTTGGATTCTATAGAGGCCTTCTCTTGGCCTAACTCTAAGCTTTCTCTAAAGCAGTGGTTCTCAAACTTTTTCGTGTCAAGGACCCCCAGATTTATATTAATTTGGCCTCGGACCCCCATCTGAAAAGGTTTTGTGCCAAGGGCCCCCAGAAGAGAAGATTTATGTTTAAAGATTTTTTTTTTTTTAATATTTTCAAAAGATTTTCAAAACTATTGCAGATCTACAAGCTCGCAGCGCGGCACAAAGTGACGCAGTGTGAGCTTGTAGATCTGCAATTTTTTAATAGCCAACATATAAATGGACGTTGTGCTGTGAAGCGTTGTGAGCTTGTAGATCTGCTATTTTTTAATAGCCAACATATAAATGGACGTTGTGCTGTGAAGCGTTGTGAGCTTGTAGATTTTTTGGTGTGCAACACAGGTGGCGCAACCAAGTATAAATCAGGCATAACCCTGTCCATAACCATAACCCATGTGGCTGGTAAAGTCAAGCCCTAGTATAATACATATTACTTTTTCAGCTACGGTAGTTTAATAAAAAAAAATTGATTTAAAAAAAAAAGTAATGAAAAAAAGACAGTACAAAGGTCACAAGTTCAAAGTATAAAACAGAAAAAGACAAGACATCTTTTCAGTTTCAGTGAGATTTTGTCTTTTTCTTTCAGTGAGTTGTCAACATGGTGGGTGTGTGTGTGTGTGTGTGTGTGTGTGTGTGTGTGTACTGCTTCATGAATGAGTTCCACGCGCTAAAGAGGTGGCCGTGTGTGTCACACGTCACAAATTTGGGTCTAAAAACAGATGCTGAATGAAATGAAACACATCCTGTTGTTGTGACAACGCAACAACACACTCTGGGAAACTGAGTCAGTGAATGCCAGTGAAATGATTATGCAGCATGTGTGTTGGAAATTAGATTTTGCGGCCGGTGAATGGGCTATACTTTCATTTTGTTCCTCGTTATGTGACAACCAGTGGTGGAAAGTAACTAAGTACATGTACTCAAGCACTGTACTTCAGTGCAATTTTGAGGTACTTTACTTTACTGGAGTATATCCAAATTTCTATACTTTTACTTCTACTCCATTACATCCCAGAGGCAAATAATGTACTTTTTACTCCACTACAATTATTTGAAAACTTTAGTAACTAGTTACTTTGTAGATTTTGATTATAATTACAAAACACACATTAACCACTTCAGCCCTATATACATTTCGGCCATTTGAAAATAGCCGATCTGCAAGCTCACAATGCGTCGCGACACGACGCATTGTGAGCTTGTAGATCGGCTATTTTCAAATGTTTTTGTATACATTTTGAACTTGTGAAATGGGACGTTCTGCACAATGAGTAGCCTACTTTTACTCTTGGTACTTGGAAGTATATTTTGATGCCAATATACTTGAACTCTTACTCAAGTGAAGTTTTGAATACCGGACTTGTACTTGTAAGGGCGCGGTCCCACCGCACTTCAAGATTCTTGAAAAGATGCACAAGACCATGAATCCACGCATTTGCATTGACAAAGCATTGGCAGATTCCGCCCCAGAGGTCAAATAAAAGTGCGGTGGGACCGTGCCCTAACAGAGTATTTCTACAATAGGGTATTGATACTTTTACTTAAGTAACAAATGTGAGTACTTTTTCCCGCCACTGTGTGACAACAGACCGTCATGAGATCATCACCAAGGAGGTCCTGGAGCTGGACCCTGCAGACGGCGTCTGGACGGTGGTGGAGAGACGAGCGGCCATGCACGACAGCTACGATGTGTGTCTGGTGGCCAGCCTTAACCCCCGGAACCTCATCGCGCCAGTTGAATTGAGTTGAATATTTCAATAGGAAAGAAATTGGGCATCTTCCTTACTTCCTTCACAGGTGTTACCAATGATTCTAATGAAGGCTCTGTTCCATTTAGTGTAGCACAGTGGTTCTCAAAACTTTTAATTTCAAGGACCCCCATAACTCTGAGAGTGTACAAATGGAACTCACGGGTCCATTTGGTTCCATTTGTACTCTCTTAGAGTTACACACCCGTAAGGGGCCATTTGGAACCCCCTCAAGGAACCAGGAGGGTACCTGGTCCACACTTTGAGAACCATTGGTGTACGTAGCACAGTGTTTCCAGTTAATTAATAGCCAACATGCACAATATCAGCACCCTGCTTCTGTTTGACCAGAATATGGAACATAACCTTAATTAGTATCATTGGTAACACCTGTGAAGGAAGTATGAAGCTGCCCAATTTCTTTCCAACCAGACCCATAGAGAGAGATTTATAACACCCTTTGATCTCGCCGCAAAGCGAGCCGCTATGGGCTATAGTTCCAAACATTGGAACTTTCTCATTGATATATAGAGCAAGCATTTCCGCATTCCATTCTTACAAAGGGAGTCAACGCTAGTGTCGTCACTCGCATATTAGATCACGCTGTTTCCAATATGGCTGCTGCGCATAGAGCCTATTGACAAGTACGTACATCCCCAGGAGTCCAGGGGGTCCCCCAGCAAAATGAGGAACAGTTTAGCCACTTAAGTTTTTTTTTTTTCAGTCCATCTAAACTTCAGACATGATTTAATATCCAAGCTTTCACTTAGCAGTCGATTTATATTATTTTTTCTTCTTTTTTTCAGTTTACCAAACTTCAGACATGATTTTCACTTATCAGTGTGTTATTATACCCAAATTAATACCATACGCATCCCTTTAGTCTCAGTGGAGAAGATGAGCTATAGAAGCACTGCCTTTTGAAGGCTATACTGTATACTTGTACCTTTCAAGCCGGGAACACCTCTCTGTGTGTAGTTGTTGCTATAGACAATATATTGCAATATTGATTGTTTTAAATGTTTTGAATAAAAAAAAAAACAGAAAACTTAGTACAGGATGTAGAAGGCGTTTTTTAGACTCGGCCTCAGGTCTAAATGGGTTCAAAATTAAATGAGGGCTATTAAGCAGCCGTAAGTTAAAGCTAAACTGAAATCTTTAGATTTTACTCCATCTTCTCACTTGATCATAAAATACTCTACTCTAAAGCAGCGGCATCTTAGAGCCTTTTTATGGGTGCTCAAGCATTTCATGTGAACAGCCCTTTAGTCATACGGAAATGTTACTTTCATTTTCATTCTGACCAGATATCTATAAATATATTTTTTAACAGTTTGGCATGTCCAAAGATATGGTTTTCTGTTTGGATTTCCTAACTTAACATCTGTGTTACAGGCGTGGTCTGTCCCCAGTGAATATATTTCCCATCAGTAGGCAACTTTGGCTACGTTTTGATATTCATAATAAAAAGTCCCTGTAATTTTCTCCAGAATTGATCATTTCACAATAATATCCAAACATTTCCAATGAGTGCAGGTTTGTGTTGAAACACTTTCAATGAAAGTCTTTGCTATCTTGGAGCAACAAGGGACACAGGAGGTTGTTGGCTAAGGTATTGTCTTGATGTATGCTGTATAATTGATGTTGTAATGTTAATTGGTTGATTGAATACTTTATTAACAGTTTGCAGATGAGGTATATACGGTTGGTTTACAAAGATTGTTAAAGGGATAACACAAAAGCCTTTACGGGCTTGTTTCCATTGTGGTCCTGTGTATTCAATTCTTTAAGACATTTAAAGGGATAGTTCACCCCACAAAATCGATTAGTCACCCCATGAATGGTGGAGACTTGAATTCATGGATATTTGTTTGTTTTTGTCGCATTCCTAAGCCAATAATTTGATAGCCAGCGGACAGGTAGGCAGCGGTTCCGGTGTAGGAAACACAAAGGAGACTCTTTGTGTCTCCTACCGGAACCGCTGCCGGTCATCAAATGATTGGCTTAGGAATGCGACAAAAACTAAAAAATATCCATGAATTCAAGTCTCCATGGGGTGACTAATCGATAGAAAAAATGACATTTTGGGGGAGAACTATCCCTTTAAAGATATACAATAATAAACAAGACATCAACACTATGCAGTAGCTTAGGGGCTGAGCTCCCCTAAATGTCTGATCCTGAATAGCCCCTGTTTTAAAGTAGTCCTATAACACCACCATTGACCATCCTATAATTTTCGTATTTAACTAGTAAAATCCAGCCTGTAGGCTGTACCTCCAACTATTTATACCTCATTTCTTTAGCATCAACCGTTTTCTCACCAGATCATCACCCCAGACGTGTACTTGCTGACCTAAGTCTAGGCTAAAAAGTCAATGAGTTCCCAAATGTATTCTCCTGAGCTTGCTCCCTGGTCAAAATGTCAACAAGCAGGCGATTGAAGTGGTGATCTAAAGCATGACAGTGTGACCCCAGCACTGCATACCACGCATTCCTTGTTCCCTCTCCTCTGCCGGTTTAGCCGCTCAAACCGTTTAGACTTCATCACAAAGCCCAGAATGCTCCTTAAAGAGTGCTGCGCGTCTGCCTGTTGCTATGACAGCTGCCGTTGGTATGAGAGGCTGGCTGGCTCCACCCAGTGACCATGTGGTTTTTCTTTGCTCCTGTTCAGTGGTGGAAAGTATAACATGTACTCAAGTACTATATAAGTACAATTTTGAGGTGTTTTTTACTTTACTAGAGTATTTCCAGTTTTCAGTACTTTTACTTCCTACTCCACTACATCTCAGAGGCAAATATTTTACCTTTTTACTCCACTACAATTATTGGAAAACTTTAGTTACTTTGTAGATTTTGATTATTATTACAAAACATACATTACCCACTTCAGCCCTAAATATATTGACGACCATTTGAAAATAGCCGATCTACAAGCTCACAATGGGTCAGGATGCAAGGCATTGTGAGCTTGTAGATCTGCTGTTTTCAAAAGATTTTTATAAAACTTGAAATGGGACTTTCTGCATAATGAGTATTTTTTACTTTAGGTAGTTTAAGTGCATTTTGATGCCAATACTTTTACTTGCAACAGAGTATTTCTACATTGTGGTATTGATACTTTTACTTAAGTAAAACGTGTGAGTACTTTTTCCACCACTGCTGCTGGCTCCACCCAGTGACCATGTGGTTGTCTTTGCTCCTGTTGCTGTTTCTGGGGGGAGCGAGAGAAGGAGGAGAGGAGAGGAGACTAGAGAAGAGGAGAGGGGAGGAGAGTAGGGGAGAGGATAGGAGGAGTGAGCGGAGATAACAACGGTATGGGAGTTGGATGGATCGGATGCGCAAAACGTCTCCGCTGCTTCTATAGAACCTGCATCTATTCTCGACTCAAATCAAAACCGAAATTTCTGGATCTTTAGCAGAAAAGCCACCAGCTTGGCGACTTTGAATGACACTCTATGGACAACCGGTTGGTTGTCTGTTGCATTTGAACAGAAATCTAACATTTTGGGGCTGATCGCCGGATAAATCAAACATTTTTGGGGGGTGATCGCTGGATAAATCAAACATTTTTTGGGGGTGATCGCTGGATAAATCAAACATTTTTTGGGGGTGATCGCTGGATAAATCAAATTTTTTTTGGGGGTGATCGCTGGAAAATCTAACATTTTTGGGGGTGATCGGTCAGGTCCCAGTGGTGGAGTAGTAGTAGTAGTAGTAGTAGTAGTAGTGTTGTGGTTGACAGGTGGTGCGCGCTGTGCGCAGAGAGGAGGATCCGATGGGCTGGAGAGAAGCGGCCACAAGCGACGGTACGATGATCAACTCCGCCGGTGACCATGGGTCCGAGTGTCTGCTGCGAGGCACGGCGGCCACCGGCACCGATCAGCCCGGGGAGGAACCATCTCCCAGAGCCGGCAGGAGAAGCTGCTACTCCTCCTCTTCCTCCTCCTCCCGGAGGAGTGTGGAGAAGAAGAGGCATTACCGCACCACAGACGGGATTGTGTCGGTAGGCCTGTCACAGTTATTACAAATATTTTAATCGCCTAATCACAATTATTTGAGATAATCGCGATAATTTTTTGCATAATCGTCATAATCGTTTCCATGTTGAAAAATTGAAACATTTTCCCGAAATAGCTAAATTTTGTAATACTTTTTTTTAAAGTGCAAAAGTATTGGTATCAAAATATACTACCAAAGTAAAAGAACCCATCGTGCAGAATGTCCCATTTCACAAGTTTTCAAATGTATAAAAATCCTTTGAAATTTGCAGATCTACAATCTCACAATGCTGCATCATGAGGCATTGTGAGCTTGTAGATCTGCTATTTCTAACTTTTTTTGAAAGTATAACATGATCAAATAGCCTATGTCAGTAATTTCTTTGTATATTGAAGTTATTCTTCATAATCTGCCCTGTGCAATATTGTATTATATACGAAGCCTAAAAGGCAAACAGAAATTGAGTTTTTTTATCCACATGTTCCAATGTTCAAAATGATGCCAAAAACACTATTAAATCGTTAATTGCTATATCACTGTGTGACAATTAATCGTCAACTTAAATGTTTGTAATCGGGACAGCCCTGTGTGTCGGGGGGGCACCGGGACCTGAACACAGCAGCATCAGCATCAGCACCGGTGGTGGTGGTGGATGATGTGAAGAAGCACCAGCACAA
>NC_137614.1:45743621-45798621 GCF_963280865.1 Gymnoscopelus braueri | reverse complement strand
CACACACACACGCACAAACCTCCTGCTACAAGAGATAAAGCTGTCTATATGTTGTCTGTTGATAATGAGTGCACACAGCAAAAATCTGGAGTGTTAATTTATCTCTAAGTATAGCTGGTATAGCTGGTCAGCTATACACAGTATGAGCTTTGCAGTGGGAATGCTTTGAAGAGACAGCCAGGCCATAGGAGTCATGGTAAAGAATTATCAGCTGCCCTCCCTGGAAAGGGTCAGTATTTCCGGTATGGCTTTGCAAGCCACCTTTTCTTTCTATCGATAAAGAGGGAATCTATTTACCCTTTAGTTGTTTTTTGTTGTACTTGTGCAGCTGGCTGAAGCCTTGAATGTAGAGGTGCAAGAGTTAATCAAACTATTAAATCGATTGAATCGAGTTAAAAAAAAAGATTAGTAATTGATCCCTATTTTAGGCAGGTCATTATAGACGAAAAGGTTCCGTATTGCGAGATTTGGTTGTCAGGCTGTCAATGATCGACAGTCTTGCGATACTTTGGCCAGTTCAGAAACGTAGTTTGTGCTCTTTAGATACCTCAGTGATATTATACAGTGTACACATCGAAAAGCAGCACAACAGAAAACAATGTGTGATATGTCTTCATTTATTTTCCTGGGCTGAGTATTTCACAAAGGTTGCAGTCGTTCAGAAATAGTGTTTGTTCATAAGCTGGTCCACCTGTCTCTCATTGACTCCAATGTATTCCACCGAAATCCCGGCTGCAGTTTGCCTCCCTGTGCGAGGAATCTCCCGGCTGAAATTGATGGATAACGAAAATGACGTAGATGACCGTACCTTCTTTTTAATTACCTTGGTCTTGGAGTGGAACACCTGCAGCCAGTTAGCCATCAGGTTAAAAGGACAGTGGGGGAGCACAGCCAGGAGAGAGATACAACCAGTCAACTGACACAGCAGCAGTTTCTTTTTCTCCCCCTTAATCTTTCTCTCTTTTCCCTAATTGTTCTACTCAACATACTTTGGTATGTTGAATTTTGTTATGTTAGTTCTGGATGTGAGGTCAATGTGGTCTACTTTTCAGGCTTTGTTTTAGTAGGTTAAGGGGAAGAGCTGGGTTTCTTTTTGACTGGGGTTTCATATCCTTTTTGGTTTGGGTTTCATATCCCTACATTTGGGTAGGTTTTCTGGTTTTGTTTAAACGAAGGCACAATTTGTTTGGCATCTGTATAGTTTTGACTTCCTTTTGTATGCTGTCTTTAGTCTTTAGTGTGCCCTGTTTAGCCATATGTTGATTGGCTAAACAATTGATTTATTTGACAACCTGTTAAAGATTTTTGTTTTACATGAGCAATGGAAATGCTCTGTATGCAAGAAGACTAAGCACCACCTTACAGCATGAGTGTTCCCACTCTTAAGGTCACCATGAGAACTAGATGTGTTTTCTAGATGCATCCTGTTACACTTCAGCATTTTTCAGCTGAATCACACGGCACATTATTTGGATGAACAATGAAACATTGTGCGTGTGAAGGATATTTCATAGGTCATACTTAGCATACTTGCGCTCGCTCGCTCACTCACTCTCTCTCACACACGCACACACACACACACACACACACACACACACACACACACACACACACACACACACACACACACACACACACACACACACACACACACACACTTCCTCCTTTTATGCACATGCCCCTTTATGGGGGCTCTTAGTACCCAGACTAGATCATTTAACAATGTCCAGTGTGTCTTCATGGATTCAGCTGATCGGGCATTAATGTAAAACACGGAGGGAGTAATATGGAGGGATGCCAGACATTTTGTACCCCATCATCCCTGAGGTGGCTCGTTCCAATTGCAAAAAAAAACAGCTCAATCTTTACCTCTTACCCATTCCACCTTCCTACCATCTCTCCTCCTTTACCATTGTTCTCTCCATTACCGCCCTTTATTCTCCTTCTCACTCCTCTTTCCACCATTTCGCCTATAGTTACAAAGCATGGCCCAGTATCTGCAGTACCTGCAGTGTGAGATGCATCCGTGGCGTCGCATCACTGTGGGTGACAAAACCTTGCAAGTTCAAAGAGCTTTTCATCATTTGGATCTTTTCACCTCGTTAGTGGCCCCCTAGAGGCCGTACTGCTCCTTTGCACCCAATCTGACCAAAGTGGTTTGAACTGACATCCATTAGAGCGTTTGTTCTCAAAGTGGGGTCCGGGGATGCCCAGGGGTCTTTGAGGGAGTTCCAGGGGGTCCCCAGCTAAATGATAGATTAGGAACCAAATGAACCCTTATGGGTCTGTAACTCTGAGAGTGTACAAAGTCCATTTGGTTCCATTTGTACACTCTCAAAATTAAAATAACATTGATTTTACAATATAAATTGGGGTCCAAGAGATAGAAATACCATTAAATGGGGGTCCGTAGCACTAATTCAAATTAAAATGGTTGAGAATCACTGCTGGAGCCGTAAAAAAATCTTTTCAAATGGGGGTCCGCGGGCTAATAAGTGTCAATTTGGGGGTCCTTGACATGAAAAAGTTTGAGAACCACTGCATTAGAGCTCCACAACATCTCTATTGGGATAAAAAAAAAAAATTGCCCGAGGGTGGTACTAGACTAGAGGGAAGGCCTTTGGGGTTACTCGGACGTCTTCCAGGGGTCTATCTTCTAGACAGATCTGCTATTTTCGCTGAATGTTCGCCCCCCAGAATAGGGGACGCTAGGGGGTTTTAGTGGTTAATCCAACACCGCCGTCTGCCTTTCTGTGCACTGCATGCCTGTGGGAGACAGTGTTCATCCAGCATTTGGACTTTTTACAGCCACCAAAGGACTCCACAAACAAACAAACAAAAACAGTAATCGTCATTAAATGACGGTGGTCCAACAACCCCGAATGACCGAACGCACGCATGTGAGAGTGCACACCACACCACACCACCAGCAACGCAGGCTGTGTTGCATAACGATTGTGGTTCAGAGAGCGTGTGAATGGTGTCTCTCTCTGAGGTCCAGAAAGATCTCTCTCCAGCAGCTGAGAATCCTGGTCCGGTCGACCTTCAGAGACACTCCAGGGGCTGACAGGCCGACACGGGACTTTATCAGTGTTCTGTGTTAAAGAGCGTCGACCCCGAGGCCTGGCCACGGTGAATAACGCTATCTGCAGTAGGTCACTGTGACCTGGTCACCGATCTGGGAACACCATTGGGGGGGGCACCACCTCCTTTTTTTGTGTAGAGAGACAGGAACTCAGGTTGGCTCCTCCCCTTTCTTAGTCCACTTCCTCCCGGGTGCTTCTGTGTTTATTCCTACTAACAACAACACACTACATGTTTAGGGCGGCGGTGCTGAGTGCTGACAGATTCTGCTGTAGAATGTCTGTCGTGAGAGATTACCTGGTCACAGACACTGTGGCACAGTGGCGACAGGACAGAGTACTACTAGGTTTACTAGGTATGTAGGTGAACAGTCATCCATACGGTGTACGGGGCTCATTTTGGTGTGTGTGTGTGTGTCTGTGTGTGTGTGTGTGTGTGTGTACCTGTATTATACAGGTATTAGTACTTGTGAGGGCCAAATATAATATACCCACATTCACAAGTATAGTAGAATTTGGAAAATAGAAGACCTTGTGGCGACGGTTTTCCTGGTCCTCATGAGAGAAATGGCTGATTTATGTTTAGAGTCAGAGGTTTTAGGTTTATAATTAGGAAAAGATTCCGTTTGGTCGTTAGGTTTAGGATTAGGCATTCAGAGGATAGGTTTAGGGGTCAAGATTGGAGTTTATGCCTGATTTATACTTTATACCTATAAAATTGTTGTCCTAAAATATTGATGTCCTCACATGTATAGTAACACCAACATGTCTGTGTTTGCGGTGGGGGGGGGGGGGGGGGGGGGTGTAAATTGTGATTTGTGTGAGATTAAAGGAACAGTGTGTGAACAGTGCAGCTGTCGGCCTTCTGTCTCGAACTGAGCTCTGATCACAAGAGATTCACTCTCACAATCCAGCTCCTAAAACCCACATAATCACCTCTAATACCCCAGGGCGTGTGCGTGTGTGCGTGCGCGTGTGTGTGCCCGTGCGTGCAATGCGTGTATGTGTGTGTGTGTGTGGGTGTGCATTCATGCTGGCTTTGTGTGCGACGTGCGTGCATGTGTGCATATTACTGTACAGTGTACTGTACATCATAGTCTCCATCTATTTCTATGTTAATATTACATAAGCGGTGAATTTGACCAGTGCTTCCTCTCGTACAAAACGGGTTTAGCACGACCAGTGAAATAATGAGGGAAATGGATCTAAACCTTGGATGATCTGGTGTGTGTTGAGGAACTAATTGGTGGGGAATCCGTTATTACCGGCACAAAATCCTCTGCGAAACGGGATAAAGACCAACTCACTAGTCACACGTAATCGATTTGATTGATTATAAGAAATAATAGATAGTTGCAGGCAGCCCTACTACTATGCTGTTTCACGTTTTATAATCAAACAGACATCATTTGATTGCATTGCTGTACTTAACATTGAGACCTGAAGCCGATTCTACATGTCTCCTAAATCTCAACAGTATTCTGAAAAACCTATGTTTCTATATCAGTGGTGCTCAATCTTTTTCATGTCAAGGACCCCCAAAATTATATGTATTTGGCCGCGGACCCCCATCTCAAAATATTTTGTTCCAGGGACCCCCCCAGAAGCAACGATTTGAGTTAAAAATGTTCGCTTTAAAAATATATATATATTCAAAGATTTGCACACATTTTCACGATTTTTCAAAAATAGCAGATCTACAAGCTCGTAGCGCGGCACTCGTGCCGCGCTACGAGCTTGTATATCTGCTATTTTTGAATAGCCCTAAGTGTAAAATAATGCTTTTTAGCTCAAATCTAAAAATGACACAGTTCCAGGTCTTAATGGGTTAATCCTATTCTCGTATGCACCTGTGTTTCTAAACCCTCTAGACAAAGGGGTCTTCAACGTTTTTCAGCCCAAAGACCCTGAGAGACAGATGAAGCAGGGACCCCCCCTACATATTTTGTAAAATTGTGTTGCAGATTAAACTTTTTCATAGATTTCCTAGATAGCTTCATAGACTTGTTTGACAGCACTATCATCAGCGCATGTTGTATTCATGTTATTAATGTGTATTTTAAGGCATTTAAACTTGACCTTTCACTCTGTACTTGGTCTGCTCTTTTTTCCCTCTACACCGAACCTCTTTGCCGGAAATAGCCGACCTACAAGCTCACAACGCCTCGCAGAGCGAGGCGTTGTGAGCTTGTAGATCTGCTATTTTTGGCTAAAGTTCAAGTGGTTAAAGTAAAAAAAAAAGAATCATATCACACAAAGATTTGGTGGCCCCCCTGAAGTACCTCTGAGGACCCCCTAGGGGTCCCGGACCCCCAGTTGAAGACCCTTGCCTTAGACTAAATTAGACCTGAGTTGGCTCTGTACTTGGACTGCTTTTTTTGGGGCCTTGTAGCCGATCTATAAGCCCACAACTTGCATTGTGAGCTTAGACAGTAGATTGGCTATTTTTTCTACAAGAAATCCTGGGGGGGCTTGTGTTTCCCGCAGAATAAGGATGCTGTACAAATGTCTTCTAAATCCTATTAGTGGTTCTCAAACCTTTTCATGTCAAGGACCCCCAAAATGATATATTTTTGGCCGCGGATCCCCATCTCAAAATATTTTGTTCCAGGAACCGCCAGAAGCAAAGATTTGAGTTACAAATATTTGCTTTAAAAAAATATATATATTCAAAGATTTGTGCCAATATTTTTTTTTTGCAGATCTACAAGCTCACAGCGCTGCACAAAGCGACGTGATATGAGCTTGTATATCTGCTATTTTTGAACAGGTCAAGGTATAAAATAATGGTTAAAGTGGTTAAAATATTGCTAAAATCTAAAATGACACAGACTTTTTCCCGGTCTTACTGAGACTTAATGTCTTTATACGTGTGTTTGGTGTAGGTGGCCATCAAGTCCATACGTAAGGAGCGAATCACCGACGACCTGGACAGAGTTCACATCCAGAGAGAGATTGAGATCACCTCGTCCCTCAGGCACCCCAACATCATACGCTTCCACGAGGGTGAGTATCACAAGCTTAGACGTGTAATCAGAGACACGCTCACACATGCACGCACGCACACACGCGCACGCATGCACACAAGACGTACACTTTGGAATTGGAATGTTCCCGGTTTGATTTGTGTCGAAGTGTCCTTGAGCAAGACACTGAACCCCTAACTGCTCCCGATGAGCATGTTGGGTGCCCTGTGTGACTGGGTGGATGTGATGCACGTTGTAAAGCGCTTTGGAGAAATGCGCTATAGTAGCCTACCGTATATCTATATCGTTGCTGTTGGGCAGAAACCTCTCATCTCCATATTCTTACCTTTTTGTGTTTTTACTACAGCGTCACACAAAAGCGTCGAAAGTAGCAGATCCACAATCGCTCTGCGTTTTGAGCTTGTAGATCTGTTACTTGTGCTATTTTTTTTATTTGAATCCTGTTTTGGACATATGAGGTTTTCCACCCGACAGCGACGATATGCATCATTTAACGGTTTGTTTATTTTCTGTGCAAAAGCGTTTCCCCAAGAGTCTCACTAAAGACCTTCGCTGTAAGTTACTTGCTTTGGCTGATGATATACAGTACTGTGTAAAGTGAAGGATTACGCTACTGACCAAATAGACTTTTGGGCCTCACAATCCAACTGAAATCCACCCAGAGAAAGCAGAGTAACACACACACGCACACACACACACACACACACACACACACACACACGCACACACACACACACACACACACACACACACACACACACGTATGCCTTTTTAACCCATTAAGACCTGGAACTGTGTCATTTTTAGATTTGAGCTAAAAAGCATTATTTTACACTTTGGCTATTCAAAAATAGCAGATATACAAGCTCATAGCGCGGCACCGAGTGCCACGCTACGAGCTTGTATATCTGCTATTTTTGAAAATGTGTGCAAATCTTTGAATATATATATTTTTAAAGCGAACATTTTTAACTCAAATCTTTGCTTCTGCGGGGTCCCTGGAACAACATATTTTGATGGGGGTCCACGGCCAAATACATATCATTTTGGGGGTCCTTGACATGAAAAAGATTGAGCACCACTGATATAGAAACATACGTTTTTCAGAAAACTGTTGGGATTTAGGAGACATGTAGAAGACACGGCTTCAGGCAAAGCTTTGGTAATGCGTGGCTAATCTAAACGTTTTCCCCCCGTGTCCCGTGCAGTGTTTGAGAGTCGAGATAAGATAGTGATTGTGATGGAGTACGCCAGCAGAGGAGAGCTGTACGACTATGTCCACGAGAGACGGAGGCTGCCGGAGACGGACGCCAGGGAGGTCTTCAGACAGATCACCTCTGCTCTCCATTACTGCCACAAGGTGTGCACGCACGGCACGCACACACGCAACACATTACGCACGTACATTCTGAGCGTTAAAAGGTGCTGCGAGTGATATGGTCAGTGGTGGGAAAAGTACTCAAATGCTGCAATGTAGAAATACACTGTTACAAGAAAAAAAGGCCTGTGTTCAAAATGTTACTTGAGTAAAAGTACAAAAGTATTGGCATCAAAATATGCCAATAAAAATAGCAGATCTACAAGAAAATAGATCTACAAGAAAATAGCAGATCTACAAGCTCACCACGCGTCGCGTTGTGAGCTTGTAGATCGTCTATTTTCAAATAGCCTATGTATAAAATAGGGCTGAAGTGGTTCATGTATGTTTTATAATATAATAATAATTTATATCTGCAAAGTAACTAGTAACTAAAGTATTCAAATAATTGTAGTAGAGTGAAAGTACAATATTTGCCTCTGAGATGCAGTGGGGTAGAAGTAAAAGTACTGAAAATTGGAAATACTCCAGTAAAGTAAAAAATACCTCAAAACTGTACATAACTTGAGTACATGTACTTAGTTACTTTCCACCACTGGATATAGTTTTGTTAAATAGCTCTATATTCCCATATAGCAATCATTGCTACAGAGTATATCTGCTCAATAACAGGGCTCTGTCTCCCTGTCACTCCTGCTCTTTAGCAAACAGGAAATACATTTCATCCAATCAGGAGAGACAGAGCTCATGCAGGATACAGGATAAACAAGTGAACAGAACAATGAGCAGACAAAAGTGGAACTGTAACACTATCAAATTGAAGCTGATACATTTCTGTACACTAAAAGAGCTGCAGAGAGCATGGGGACCCCTGTTACTGAACAAACACTCTATAGCAGGGGTTTTCAACAGGTGGTCCGTGGACCACTTGTGGTCCCTGAAGGTATTGCATGTGGTCCCTGACCATGTTGCGATATGTTTTTTTCTTCTTGTTCCATGGAACAGTGCATACTATCGACCTGGTGACCTATGAGGACATGTCAATGTTGTCATTAAGTTTCTGGGAAGTCGGAGGTCCAGAAATTCCACAGAAAAGGGAGTTAGAATCTCAAGAAGGGGAAGTGTACCGGATTGCCTGACGGAGTGATCATTATTAGGAAATGTGGCCGTATAACTGCATATGTCTGTGTAGTCCATGGACCACTGGTGATGAGAAACAGTGGGATGTATCATGGGATGCATGCATAGTAGCAAGTGTTAGCAAAGCACTTAGCTCATATCCTCACCCAACACAACAGTGGTCCCCAGGTTGATTCTATAGTCAAGGTGGTGGTCCCTGGTTCACAATCAGTTGAAAACCCCTGCTATATAGCAATGGTTACAATCAGAATATAGAGCCTTAACCTTTTAACAAAACACGTTTTGTTTTAACCTAAAAATATATCACTTATACAGCACCTTAAATAGCACTACCTTAATGGGTTAAATAACACTACCTTAATGGGTTACGCTACATTTGGTTTTCCTTTATACAACTCTCAGAGCTACAGTAACCGAACACTCAGGATTTTGCAGCGTACATTCATTCATGAACTAAACAAGGCCGGACACACTGTTTATTGAAGCTGTATTTGAGAAAACATTAGCCCTGTGATTACTGGAGCCAATGGTATGCATGCTGCGGTTTATCCAACAATGCGATTTATAAACAACACTGACTGAACACAGTCAAACTTAGTGTGTAATTCCAGTAAATCCTAACGATTGTAATGCTGCAGGAAAACGTGACCGGAGTGTTTCAGATGTCTTTCAGGGTCAAAACAATTAACGCTTGACTGTTTGTAACAGTCACACAGTGACACTGACACATACATGTCGACTTTGTGTCCTCCTGACACTGTTTTCATTGTGCACCGTACAGTGCTCATGTTAATCCTTTAAGACCTGATGCCTATTCTAAAATGTTTTCTAAATCACAACAGTTTTTTGAAAAAAAAATATAAAAAATATTTTTTCACGATTTTTCAAAAATAGCAGATCTACAAGCTCGTAGCGCGGCACTCGGTGCCGCGCTATGAGCTTGTATATCTGCTATTTTTTAATAGCCAAAGAAATCTAAAGTGACACAGATGCGTTCCAGGTATTAATGGGTTAATCTAACTCAGAAGACTGTAAAAAAAAAACAAGAGATAACCAAATGAACCTGTGAAAATACAAACGGTCCATTTTGTCAAATTAAATTTAATCAACATCAAATATTTTACTTGTGTGTTGTTGTACATACGAGAAAATACATAGTATAGTGAAATATAGTGAAATCCCATTAATGCAGCAGCTAGGGCTGCAACAGTTAATCAAACTAAGCGATTATGAAAAATAATTATATCTACGAGCTTGTGAGCTTGTAGATTGGCTATATTCGCATTTTCTGTGCCACACCGTTGTATGACAATGTATAAAATATGGCTTTATATTATTTTTAAAAATCCAAAAATACACGCTTCTCAGTTATTTAATTAATTGAAAAAGTAATAAATACAGTAACCGCCAAGAAAACAATCGATTGTTGCAGCACTAGCCTACATGTACAGTATGCACGATGCCCTCAGTTAACGCAGATGAGTTGCAGATGCCCCCCCCCCCCCCAAAATACATGTTTTCATTCATATTTTGGCATTTCACAAATGTTTCAGATTTTCCATTCCGTCAAAGTACCACATGAAATACAGTATGTGTGGGCGGATTGCAGCTGGACATCATATGACTGTTAAAAACCACTAGCATGGTTTTGCGGCAGCCAGGCAGGGGGAAGTGGACTGTGCATTTTCTCGTGTTGTGCCCCAGCTGGCTTCAAACGTTTGTTCCAGAATAGACATGAAAGCTTCGGCCGTGAATGAATTATTTAAAGATGCCTCTGAGGTATGCTGGACTCTCACGGAGGAAGTGTTTAGGCCTCAGGAAAAAGAAGGAACATTATTCAAAGCCAGGCTGTCTTGTTCCTGTCCTTAACCCGTTAAAACCGGGAACGCATCTTGTGTAACCACTTTATCCATTATGTTATACTTTGGCTATTCAAAAATAGCAGATCTACAACAAGCTCATAGCGCTGAATGAACTTGTAGATCTGCTATTTTTGAAAAATCTCAATTTTTTTTTGTGCAAATCTTTGAATATATATGTTTTTTCAAACGAACATCTTTAACTCAATACTTTGCTTCTGGGGGTTCCTGGAACAAAATATTTCGGGGTCCGCGGCCAATTGCATATAATTTTGGGGGTCCTTGACATGAAAAAGTGATATATACTACACTGATATATATATAGCTACATATGTTTTTTCCGACAAAAAAACTGTTAGGAGAAGACATTTGTAGAATCCCCCAGAAGCAAAGATTTGAGTTAAAAGTGTTTGCTTTAAAAAAAAAAAAAAAAAAAAATGCCTTCCCGGATTGAATGGGTTAAGGGTGATGTATACTTAGCTGCACACCGGTGTCGCGCACCATAAATAGTGGATTAACAAGCTCACAACACACTGCAGTGCCGACACGGTGTAGGCTTGTGAATCCGATATGTTTGGTGCGCTGCAGACACCGGTGTGTAGCCACGTATAAATCAGTCTTTAGGGGGAGTGAGTGGAGGGGAAAGGGGGGGGGGGGAGTGAACAGTTGTCTGCACACACGCATACCACAGGCTTACATACATGTACAAAAGCATTTCTAAAGGTCCGGGGTCATTTCCTTCACTTGATAGTTCTTGAGAGGGTGTAATTGGCGAAAGAAAGTGGACTGTTCCGGCTCATTAGCTCAGAAGCTAGCATGTGAAACTGGCAACTGAAGAAGACTCCCCCTGCATTAATTCACTACAATGTCTGGGTGGTCTTAGTCACCTACAGCAGTGGTCCTCCAAACATTTTAATGTGGACCCCCATTTGAAATGAATATTTTATGCCAGGCCAGTGACACCCATAAGAGAAGATTTGGCCCAATTAAATCTTGTCTATACTGTAGGAGGGAGATAACAGTGGAGAGAGTGAAACCTATGATGTGAATAGTTATTTTTCCTTCTCTCATGTGAAATAGTAGTTAAATTAACCCCACTTTGAGATCCACTAACTTACAGTAGCCCCATCTCCTGAACTTCTTCCCATCAGGTCATGATCACAATATATGTGTACATTGATGATTTGCTGCCTGACTGTGCTTATTAACCACTTGAACCTAAATATACTTTATTGACCGAGTCGTTTTTTTCCCCCTCTGCACCAAATATCTTTGCCAAAACTAACAGATCCACAAGCTTAAAGATCTGCAGAGCATTGTGAGCTTGTAGATCTGCTATTATCGCCGAATGTTTACTGCCAGAATAACGACTGCTAGTTTTCACAGGGTTAAGAAAAAAAAATCGACATGAAGTACATTTCTGTGATTGCTGGCATCTGTAAAATAACCTGGCACAATACAAAACATGTTTGTTGTGGTCACTGAATTGACATTGATAACTACTCAACGTCACTAAATATGGCATGATGACGTGCCGGTAGCTGACCGGGCGGGCACTGCCCCATCGACCACATAGTACAGTGGTTCAGGGACCCCCCAGGGGTTATTGGGGGTCCCCAGCAAAAGTAGTTAACATAGCATCAATCATTTTAACCACTTTATCCATTTATATCATGTTGACTATTCAAAAACAGCAGATCTTCAAGCTCGCAGCACGGCACGAAGTGACACACTTGCAAGCTTGTAGATCTGCTGTTTTTGAAAAATACCACGGACATGACACATTGGACGTTGGCAACGTCTCGGGTTGATTCCAACTTGTGTGACCTGTGTTTTGTGTGTCTGCCCACAACCCCTCCCCTCCCTGGGCCATGGATTCCTGTCTCTCTTTACTGTCCTGTTTCTAAATAAAGCTAAGGATGACACTACAGACATTCCTTCCCATCTGACCCGCGTTGCACTTCAGCGTTTCCTTCACCGCGTCATCAGGGAACCAGTGAGAGAGAGGGCCCTGGTACTTAGGGGGGGTGGGGGGGGGGATTCAGATCAGAACTCAAAACAACACACTTCCTCATGCATGACGATTCGGTGCTGTCTGCTATGTTAGATATTTAGACATGACTCTGCCCATGAAATCGGATAGGAATGTTAATGGTTATGAAAGAATAATTGAGAAGAAAAAAAATCTGTCCGCTCCAAAGATACCAAAGCCTTTGATGAGAATAGCTAACGAACACATAAGTCTGAGTTCATGCTGCATGCCATGCCGTCGTGTTCATGCCAAGAGAAAAGTATCTGTTACAGTAAAGTGGTACAATAAATAAACAAGAGAGAGAGAGAGATTCCGAGCAGGACTTGATGTGTCTTCTGTGGATTTTTTTCTTTTCTTTCAGAATGGTGTTGTCCACCGAGACCTCAAACTAGAGAACGTCCTTCTGGATGAAGAACTAAATGTCAAGGTAAGATTAACATCATAACATTTAGATATGGTTGACTTCTTTATTGACAATCAAATGCACAAACGTTCCAATTGCACACATTAGTCAAAAGGATAAACGTAAAAAAAAGGGCACAGAGCTTATTTCCATTGTGTTCCTATTGGTGTAAATGTGTGTATAAGTGTGTGTGTGATTGTGTATGCGTGCGTTTGTGCATGAACTTGGGTCTCCATGTCATTTCCATAGGACTTGAAGAGGGATATGAAGTGTTCTGGAAAAAATAATGCTAACATAACAATGCATCTGGTAACCGGTAACCTCTGGCAACAGCTCCAACATAAAATGCAAACAAACCTCACATTCATAACATTATACTGGAATTCAATACTAGCCCCAGAATAAGTTTAATGTGTTGTCGAGGCATGCGCTCGGAAACCGGCATTAAAAAAACACTGTGCCCAGTTCCTATAACAAAACCCAGGGGTCATTCCTTGCCTTATTTGGGCATTCCACTCCTTATATGGGTACGATACAAGGCCCGGGCGGGGGGGAATGCACGGAATCCAAAAGGCAATTGGGCCAATCGGGGGGGGTGGGTTAATGTAAGTATGCTCCGTCTGTCCGTCAAAAGAAAACAGTGTGTGTGTGTGTGTGTGTGTGTGTGTGTGTGTGTGTGTGTGTGTGTGTGTGTGTGTGTGTGTGTGTGTGTGTGTGTGTGTGTGTGTGTGTGTGTGTGTGTGTGTGTGTGTGTGTGTGTGTGTGTGTGCGTGCGTGCGTGCGTGCGTGCGTGCGTGCGTGCGTGCGTGCGTGCGTCTCTCAGCAGCTTCTTGTTCATTCCATGCCGGAGTCTCACCACAATCGCCTTTCACAGCACACATACCACACCAGGAAATACTGTAGATCTATAAGCCTCGGTGGAATTCAGGGATAATGTACAGTATATGCCGTCATGGTAGCGGCGAAGTGTTATTATGTAGGCCAGTGGTTCTCAACCTGTGGGTCGGGACCCCCAGGGGGGTCCCCAAAATATATTTTTTTTGTTGGGGGGGGGGTGTCCTCAGACGATTAGCTTAATGTGCAACATTGTTTTCTCACTCAACAGTAAACAAACAAACATACAGTATAAGTGTATACAGGGTATATCTGCACATTTCTAAAGTTTGCCAAATTGTCAAATATTACGTAAGATAGAGCCGGCAAAACATTGTGATCTGAAAATAGCCGATCTACAAGCTCACTACGCCTCGCTGCGAGGCGTAGTGAGCTTGTAGTTCGGCTATTTTCACAATGTTCATCTGTGGAACCGAGTCAAACTAAATGTAATGCCTACAATTCCAAGAGCTTGTCCGGGTGGGGGGTCCCCAGTTCAAATATGATTATTTTGGGGGGGTCGCGGCCTGAAACGTTTGGGAACCCTTGATGTAGGCAGTAGGCAGTTAGGCTTTGTTCAGACTATACAGGCAAATTGTTTCTCAGATCTTATCTTTAGGACTGTCTTTTGCACACATTTTTTCACCTGCAAGTGATCAGGTCGGTTTTGTGTATTCAGACAGCGTTGACCTATATCTGCATTGGTTGCTGTGGTGATGACGAAATCCAGGTGTAAAGTAACTAAGTACATTTACTTAAGTACTGTACTTAATTACAATTTTGAGGTATTTTTGGGCGGTGAAACCGCCCCTATAAGTGAGGTTTGGAAATTTGTACAATTATCCTGCGCTGTGATTGGCCAAAAATTTACCCGCCTAACCCTGCACCGTGATTGGCCAATCACAATCTATTCAGGACTGTGATTGGCCAGTGTCACATGACACATGTGCATAGCCCTATATAAGAAACCATAACTTAAAAAAAAAACATAAATTTGTTTTTTTTAAGTTATGGTTTCGTCCATCATAAAGAGTGTTTCAATAAATGTATTTATCTTTTGTACATGATTGGTTGACTCCATTCAGTATTGTGATTAGCTAGCAAGACACATGCTGTGACTGGCTAGTGATACATATGACGAAACTAATCTAAAACCATTGTACATCGGAATATGACTTTCATAAAGAGTGTTTCAATAAATGTATTTATTTTTTGTACATGATTGGTTGACTCCATTCAGTATTGTGATTAGCTAGCAAGACACCGCCCACTTCACACAGGGTGTGATTTTTGGGCGGTGAAACCGCCCCTATAAGTGAGATTTGGAAAAATGTACATTTCCCTGCGCTGTGATCTGGGCCCAGGAAATTTGTACAATTATCCTGCGCTGTGATTGGCCAATCACAGTCTATTCAGGACTGTGATTGGCCAGTGTCACATGACACATGTGCATAGCCCTATATAAGAAACCATAACTTGAAAAAAACCAAACATTGGTTTTTTTCAAGTTATGGTTTTGTCCATCAATAAATGTATTTATCTTTTGTACATGATTGGTTGACTCCATTCAGTATTGTGATTAGCTAGCAAGACACCGCCCACTTCACACAGGGTGTGATTTTTACTTTACTGGAGTATTTCCAATTTTCTGTACTTTTACTTCTACTCCACTACATCTCAGAGGCAAATATTGTACTTTTACTCCACTACAATTATTTGAAAACTAGGGGTTACGTAGGTAACCCCAGTTTTCTTAGTTTCGTAGTAAGAAACTTACTTATGGGATATCATCGCCAGAGGGCGATGATATCCCATAAGTAAGTTTCTTATGAAGAAACGACAAGAATAACTTTAGTTACTTGTTACTTTTTAGACTTTGATTATTATCGCAAAACACATTAACCACTTCAGCCCTATATGTATTACGACCATTTGAAAATAGCAGATCTACAATCTCACAATGCGTCGCGATGCGACGCATTGTGAGCTTGTAGATCTGCCATTTTCAAAAGATTTTTTATACATTTTGAACTTGTGAAATGGGACATTATGCACAATGAGTACTTTTACTTTTGTACCTTAACTCTCTCAGTGCCACGCCCCAACATATCCCGAGTTTTTCCCGAGTACCCTCAGTGCCAGCACGAGAAATCCCGAGTTTTTACTTTTGACTGTGGTCGCGCTATTCTGTATATTTTTCATGATCACTTTCGTTTCCTGACTACATCAGACTCACCCGGAGCCGGATGTAAAAAAAAAAATTCATTTCCGGGTCACGTTGTTTTTCTCCGGTGATTTTCGGCCAGAATAGGGAAAGTCACGGTTTTTCACACGGTATAAAAAGCGAACGGAGAGGTCCACGTCTACTCTCTTTGGTCTGGGTGACGATCAGTCATCGTAGTCGTGTATCGCATCGTAATTTAGCGCGATCAACGATTGTAGAAAATGTCAACATCCGGTTCTGACCGGATATGACGTGAGCCTGTTTGGGAGGGGGTGAGTGAGCCAGCGAGATCATCAATGTGTCGATTTGTTGCTCTCTACTGGTAGAACTGTATTATGGGTTTAAAACCCCAATCAGATCATTTATTTGAATGAAAAATTACAAAATTACAAAATAAAAAAAAACGCAAATTCCTGGCAGTTTGGGAGTACTTTATGAAAATACTCTTGGCAGTGAAAGAGTTAAGTATATTTTGATACCAACACTTTTGTACTTTTACTCAAGTAAATTTAGAATTCCGGACTTTCACTTGTAACAGAGGGTCCAGACCCACAGGTTGAGAACCACTGCCTTAGAGAGGATTTTTGGATGGTTCTGGTTTGGGGACACTGACCTAAAATCCAGACCATGACCCCCTGGCATTCAGTGCAGAGAGATTGCGGGATGAAATGTTAATGAAATAAAACTAATGATTGGGTTTGAAAAGCCGCAGTGAAACAGCTGAAGGTCACATAGCAGCTGGTATTTTTCCTTTATTCATATTTTTTTTTATATCCATGGAGGAGGTTGTGTTTTGTCTTGAAATAACTTTCCTCTACTGGGTAAAAAAAAGAAGAAGACTGAACCTCATCCCACTTAAACTCTATATACTTAGATCTACAAGCTCACTACGCGTCACATTGTGAACAGTGTTGCCGTGTCTACTTATTATAAGCGATTTAGGGCTTGTTTTTTCTGTAAAGTTGCTTGTAAATATTGGTAGTTGGGGGTTGCGTTTTTTTTTGGGCTTGTTTCTAAAGTGTAGTTGCTTATTTGGGCTTGTTGTGGGATCGCTAAAGCGATCACACTACTGTTATCTTCACCGTTTTTGGGACAGTTTTTTGGCCCCTAACTAGTCCTTCATACTTTTAGCTACAAACTCCGTTCCAACTCTTCAACGTTCGGCCTACTCAGGACATGTCGGCTACCATTTGAATTTTTGAAATAATTTGTACTTTTAGAGATATTTCACTTTTTACTGCTAAAAAAATCCCATTCATTTCAATGGGGAAATTCATACTTTTAGCTAGAAACTCCGTTCCAACTCTATAACGTTCAGCCTACTTAGGACATATTGGCTACCATTTGAATTTTTGAAATAATTTGTACTTTTAGAGATATTTCACTTTTTACTGCTAAAAAAAAATCCCATTCATTTCAATGGGGCAATCCTATTTAGCTACAGTGGAGCCTAGCAACTGCTTATTAGACCCTAGCAACACCATATTAGACCATAGCAACCACCTGTTTTTACCCTAGCAACCACCAATTAGACCCTAGCAACCACCTATTAGAACCTAGCAACCGGCTATCAGACCCTAGCAACCACCAATTAGACCCTAGCAACCACCTATTAGAACCTAGCAACCGGCTATCAGACCCTAGCAACCACAGTTTTACCCTAGAAAACTACATTTTACACTATTCAACACCGACAAACCTTTAGAACCGTAGACCTTTAAAACCTTTCGAACCTTTCAAACCTTTCGAACCTTTCAAACCTTTCAAACATTTAGAACCTTTCAAACCTTTCAGACCTTTCAAACCTTTCAAACCTTTCAAACCTTTCAAACCTTTCGAACCTTTCAAACCTTTCGAACCTTTCAAACCTTTGGAACCTCTTAAACCTTTAGAACCTTTCAAACCTTTAGAACCTTTCAAACCTTTAGAACCTTTCAAACCTTTCAAACCTTTCAAACCTTTAGAACCTTTCAAACCTTTCAAACTTTTAGAACTTTAAACCTTTCAAACCTTTAACACTACTAACAATATCAATACCCAATACCATCAACATTCTTAGCGATCCCACACTGTTTCTTCAGGAACAGTACTTTCTAGTTTCTTAATGTTGTTTAAATCAGTGATTCTCAAACATTTTCAAGTCAAGGAACCCCAAATTGTATTTGCCCCCCCCCAACTCACCCCATTTTCTAAAAAAAGAAATTTAAACTTTTTTTTTTTAAATATAAGATTTACAAGCTTAGAGCCTGTAGCCTGTATCTGCTATTTTCAAATATCCGATGCATATATTTGTGGCCTTTAGTCGCTTCTTTTGGGCTTGTTTTCATAGAACTGGTTGTTTATGTCTCTCGCAAAATCATTAAGTTGCCAGATTTATTTTGTGAACTTATATATAAACTTAATTTCAGACTCAATAGGTCCATATAAAAAAATAAAACAGACAATAACAACACATAGATAACGCCCAGATCCTTGTAGATTGGCAATGTTTGCGTAAGGTTTGTCCCCCAAAATAGGAACGCTAGGGCTCATGTGGTTAACAATGATATCACCATCATCATAAACAGAAACAATGGGTTATAAACATTCCTTATCAGAATATAAACCCAGGGGTCTAATTCCACCGCTCCAGGATTCTGTACATTGCAAAACAACAGAGACAATAGACAGTGGATGGTGATCCTAGTTGTCTGACAATAGCCAGTGTAATTCTCAACCAAGTGCGGAGGACTTATATGCTTAAGGGAAAGTGTTTTGTGTACCATGTATGTGTGCACGCATGTACAGTATGCGTGTACAGCATGTGTGTACGGGCACTTCTGGGCTATAGAGGAATGTCTCACCCAAGAATCCAGAGCGATGGAATGAGTGGCTGAATCTCATGCGGGCTTAACTCTGGTCGGCTGACTGGCGCTGGTGCCAGGGAAGAATTTACACTGCACGACACACAAACACACGCACACACGCACACAGACAGACCACACAGACACACACACACACACACACACACACACACACACACAGCACACACACACTATTATTCTAGGCTACGATACTAGGTGTGGAGAAGAAGGGGAAGCTGTCACGCCGAACCACACAACTCTTCAACTCCTTCCACTCGGCTCGTTCTACTTCAGTAATCATAGTCACCTTACATAAATAAATACGCCATCGACACACACATGAGCCGTCGTCTTGAGTTGTATATATTACAATGTCAACCTCCCGTCCGCGAGGTAGTACCCCCACGGAACCATCACAATGCTCTTGAACATGCCTCTCTCTCTGTTACGTGGAAATAAAGCTGTCATGTGTCCTGGTACTGTCAACACCCAGGGGAATGATAGCGTGCGGGCGTGCGTGTTAACCCATTAAGACCGGGAACGCAGCTGTGTCATTTTTAGATTTCTTTGGCTATTCAAAAATAGCAGATATACAAGCTCATGGCGCGGCACCGAGTGCCGCGCTATGAGCTTGTAGATCTGCTATTTTTTTTTAAATCGTGAAAATGTGTGCAAATCTTTGAATATATATATTTTTAAAGCGAACATTTGTAACTCAAATCTTTGCTTCTGGGACTAAATATTTTGAGATGGGGGTCCGATGACATGAAAAGGTTTGAGAACCAATGTAGCAACATAGGTTTAAAAAAAATAAATAAATAGGATTTAGAAGACATTTTGTAGAATCGGCCTCAGGTCTTAATGGGTTAATAATCACTTCAGATAGAGTCAGCCTCGGTCCTGTGGACGGCCTGTGGCTCTGGCAGCCTGAAGTGGCTGTGCCGTTACGTGACAGTGTTTGTTGGCCTGTGCTTCTTAGTCTCCCTTCACTCACACGGACATGGCCCAATAAGTCTCTCCCCTCACTCACACGGACATGGCCCACGCTGACCACACCGTCTATTTTTGGGGCCCTTTTAAAAGGAACTGCTTTGGATTCTTGTGGGTTTAATTTTTTTTTGTTGCCATATGGTTTGTGGTGTATACTCACTGAAATGGAATCTGCACTATGGTACTTTTGTTTATGTTTGTCATGTGTCATGTGCGTGCATGTACGTGCACTTGTGCCCGCCACTGCAGCGGGTGTGTGTTACAGTGTGTGAGTGAGTGAGTGTCGGTGTGCTTGTTGTTAATAGGTCAGTTGTGACTAATTAGGCCATTATATCATAAGGACCTCTCACAGCGGTAGACGTGTAGTCTGGTTTCTGCAGTGCAGAATGTGCCAGCTGATAGGCTGTTCCGTTTAATCATGGAAATCGTGAATTTTATCTCCCTCTCTCTCCCTCCCTCCCTCCCTTCCTCCCTCTCTCTCTCTTGTTCTGCAGCTGGCTGACTTTGGCCTTTCCAACCATTTCCGAAAAGACAGTTTGCTGCAGACCTACTGCGGAAGTCCGCTCTATGCCTCTCCCGAGATCGTAAAGGGACTGCCCTACCACGGCCCAGAGGTGTGTGTGTGTCCGTCGGGCTCATTCCCACACATCCAGCCAAAGCAGTGGCACTAATTTACAAGCCAAATATCTCCACGACATTTGCAAATGCCATGTGACCGTGTTTGTTTGTTTGTGTGTTTGCGTGTGGTAGGTGGACTGCTGGGCTCTAGGAGTGTTGCTCTATGCCCTGGTGTATGGCAGTATGCCTTTTGATGGTGCCTGCCATGCGACCCTGACAGAGCAGATCAGCCAAGGCCGCTACCGCAGACCCAACCCCCCCTCAGGTACACCCAGATGTAGTGCTGCACGATTCTTGCTCAAATGTGAATCACGATTTTCCTCCATAAGAATTGAGATCATGATTCTCACACGATTCTCACACAATTCTCTTGTAAATATAAAAATATAAGGAAAAAAAAAAAAAAAAAAACGTTTTCTTTTTTTTTTTATTATTATTGAAAAAATAATCGTCATAATTTAAAATCGAGATCGCAGGGGTGTCTGAATCGAGATCACGATCTTTTTTCGATTAATCGTGCAGCACTACCCAGATGTTATAAACACTATAAAAGTGTCCTCTCAGCCAGTATTGATTGACATTGCCATCAGTCTCTAGTTTTACTGTAGATCAGTGGGCAAAGAGTTCCAGATTTTTTTGCCTTCTTTTTGCCCTCTTTACTGAAAAGACAGACTGCCGAAAGTAAAAGGGTTTGGTTTTCTTAACCCATTAATACCTGGAACGCATCTGTGTCACTTTAGATGTCTTTGGCTATTCAAAAATAGCAGATATACAAGCTCATAGCGCGGCACCGAGTGCCCCGCTATGAACTTGTAGATCTGCTATTTTTGAAAAATCGTGAAAATAAATTTTTTTGATTTTTTTCCAAAAACTGTTAGGATTTAGATTTTTTTTAAAGAATCGCCTCAGGTCTTAAAGGGTTAAAATACCACAGTGGTGCCATCTCGTCGATATCTGGTCCATGATGTGTATTTGCCTGTTTGTATATCGATGTTCCAGGTTTTAATATTTTTTTATTCTGACCTGATCTGTAAACCCCACTCCCTCCAGATGCCTGTGCTCTTATCGACTGGTTGTTGACGGTGCGCGCCGAGGAGCGGGCCACGGTGGAGGACGTGGCCAACCACTGGTGGGTCAACTGGGGCTACGAGGACTGCGTGTGCGACTGCCCCGCGTCCCCGCACCAAGACTGCCCCTCGCCGCTGCTGGCCCGCTACATCGACTGGCAGAATCGGGTCGCCGCCACCAGCAGCATGGCGGTCGATCCCGCCTGCCCGTCGTCCTCCGGCAGCAGCGGCTCTGTCCCCGCCGCTCGCCCCTTCTGCTTCAGCTTCCCCCTGAAGGGCGACCGCGGCGGAGGAGGAGGAGGGAGGGCGCGCGGGGCGGCGCCCAGCCTGAGGAAGTCGCGCAAGGAGAACGCCATTCCCCAGACCGCGGCGGGCGCTACCGGCGGCGCTGTTTGCGCCACCACGGCCCCTATAACCACCGCCGCCGCCGCTGCCGCCGGGTCCTCCAGGAGCTCCAGCGCGGAGAGGAAGAAACCTAAAGGTATCCTGAAACCCCAGAGGAGTTTTGACTCTGCTTTTCTGAAACCCAACAAAGAAAACCCTCCCTCTCCGTCGCGTAGCGCCCCTCTTCAGCCTTACCGGCCGCACGCGCTCACCGTCGACGTCCTGGCGGCCGCCGGCCTCCTGCCGCCGCCCTCCGCTTTCTGCCAGCCGTCGTCCAAGATGCCCAAGAAAGGGATCCTGAAGAACCTGTACGGAGGGGAGTCGGGGTACGCCTCTGCTCCGGAGAGGGGGGCCGCCTCTCAGTTGACCGCACGAGGCGGCGGCGGCGGCGGGTGTCCCGGCGGCGACCCGCACCGCGACTACACGCCGAACTCTTCCCCTCTCAGAGCCGAGGACAGCCCCACCATGCGCACGGAGGCGGTACGGAGAAGGAAGGGCATTCTGAAACGCAACGGCAAGTTCTCTCGCAGCCTGGACCTCCCCGACGACGTTCTTCGGCTGTCGTCGTCGTCTTCGTCGTCGGTCCCCATCGCGTTCCCCGAGGCGCTTCAGCGGCTCCTCCAGGGAGTTCCTTCGGGCGGCGGCGGCGCGGAAGGGGGCTTTAGTCGGCCGCCTAGCGTGGTGAGCGAGGACAGCCTCTTCTCCTCCGACTCCTTTGACCTGCTGGATCTCAGCGTCCAGTCGCGACGCAGGGTTTTCTCTCGCAGTCTGAGGAGGCGAAGTGCCTGCAGCTCCGAGGAGGACTTGGAGGGACTCGCGGTCGAGGCGGACAGGGTGGAGTTAGGCAGGGGGGCTCGGCAGTGGGACGAAGAAGACGGGGAAGGAGCGGTCTCACTGGGAGGGAGGAAGGACATGCTGAGATAGATAGGCCTATGGAATGACTTAATAGGGTGACATGATGGATGTGAATGTCAGCACTTCAGCAATGTTTCTGTCTCAGAAATTATACATCGATGATATATATGTATGAGACACGTGTCTGTGGTGATCCACAACACCTCCCTGGAAAAGGTCTTTTTTTTGGGGACCTTATGTTTCCAACATGCATCTCAAGTACTATGTTGGACTGCAATGAATTGTCTGCCATCAATGAAAGCACTATATTTTTGGGAACACTTTGTCAGTATTATTAAGTGATACATTTACACTATTCTTATTTTTTGGACAGCGCATCTTGGCACAAGAAGACCACACAGACAGCAGATATACTGTAAAGTAATAGCTGATTTATTTATTTCAAGTATGGTCAAAAATATAGTGGTGTAATCACGGAATGTTACATATCATGTCATCAAGTCTGTTTAATGAAATGGAATTGCTTTAATGAAGAGTCGATGACCTCACCTGCACATGAGGTCTTGACATGTTTTGATGGCTTTATGACAGACAGATTTCTGTTTAGAGGAGCTGTGTTTTGCTGAGTTTTAATCTGGAAACAGGTACTTGCTTTACTGAGCAGACAGTGTTTGTGTCTTTGGAACTGACAAGTAGCAAAATCTGAATTTAGACTATAGTCACTGTCGGGCAGAAACCTCGTATCTCCATATTTCAAGTTTTCGTATTTAACAGTGTTGCACAAAAGCAGCGAAAATAGCTGAAATGTACAAGCTCACAACGTGTCGCATCAGCAGTTTTTGCTATGTTTGAAAATAATTTGAGAGTGAAACTGTCTGTTTATGAATATAAATGGTAAAAGGTGCATTTATATACCGTAGTGCCTTTTGTCCAAAGTGTGCATTACATTCACCCGTTCACGCACCGATGGCGGAGAAAACCATGCAAGGCTTTTGATTGATTGATTGATTTAAATTTTGAGTGGTGCCAGCCACTCCTACACTTGACCGTGTGTGTGGGTCCGTCCGTCCGTTTGAGCACGGCCTCAACAGCTGCAGCTGATTGCGACACAAGGATGCAACCAGTTACACTAATTCAAAGGCACCACTCTCTTCACACTGGGTGTGATTTTTATTAGGCAAAAAGAATTACATTAACTCTTTGACTGCGGACGACGCGATAACGCGTCAAGTGCTACTTTGTCCAGTTGGCCGTCGACGCGTTCGACGCGCTGGACGCGCGTTCATTGTTTAATCTCTGATTGCGCTATGCTGCTTAATATTCAATGTTATTTTCGAGTTCCACTTACTTCACGGACATCTGCATCCGGTTTCATGACCTGGATTCCGTTTCCGATTTTTTTTTTTTCCCCGGTCATTTTCGTCCAAAATAGGTAAACAAACGGTTTTTCACACGGTATAACGGACAAACGGACAGGTTCTCTTCTATAATCTATGGTCTGGGTGACGATCAGTCATCGCCGTCGTGTATCACATCGTAATTTTGGACGATCAAAACAATCTGGGACTACGTCACATCCGTTTTCATGTTTTTCCCTGTCTAATCGACCAAGAAGGGTGACAAAGACCCAACGACCTGATCAAGCTGTCATGTGCTGCTCTCTAGTGGCGGATTTGTGCTGGGTCTTTAAATTATGTGTCTTTAAATTATTTTCATGAGAAAAATTCAAAATATAAAAATAAAAAAACACGAAAATTGCTGGCACTGGGGGAGTACTTTATGAAAATACTCTGGCAGTCAAAGAGTTAATAATACTTTTGTCTAAAAGGTCCATCCAAAAAAGTACTTGCGGACTTGTTTCCCTTGGGGTCCTTGGTATTCATTTCATAGACACATACTGTATAGTAGCAACCAAACAGTTAAAAATCAACATAATAATACAGAGAAGAAAAACACTGTGTACAAAAAAAGGCACCAACCTGTTCTTTAGGGGTTCAGAGAGTCTTGCTCAAGGACACTTCAACACTTAAACCAGGGGGAGCCGGGGATCTTCCGATTCCCCAAGGGGGAGCTCTACCTTCTGAGCGTACTGCCACCCCCAAATGTTTAACCGTTGTGAAACGTATTAAAGGAGGAGTTCACCCACTCCTTTAACATAGAGCTTGTGACTAAATAATAACTACATTGGATCCATTTGAACACAGGTTCATTTTTTTCCCATTTCCTGAAAAATAACAGTTTTGGACATGTCTTTTGCCCGACAGCAATGCTATGATGGTGTCATTGTGAATCAATCTCTGAGACTGTACTGTACAGTACATACTAATGCACCATGTCAAAAGTGATGCTAAACTAACAGGAGAAGACCATATTAATGCATAGTGCCTGCTATGTTGGGAGTATGAATACGGTTAATACGGTTCAATCCGGGAACGGATCTGTGTCATTTTAGATTTTAGCTATAACCATTATTTTATATTTTGGGCTATTCAAAAATAGCAGATATACAATCTCATATAGCGCGGCACCGAGTGCCGTGCTATGAGCTTGTAGATCTTCTAAAAAGGAACAAAATATTTTGACATGGGGGTCCACGACCAAATGCATATCATTTTGGGGGTCCTTGACATGTAAAAGTTTGAGCACCACTGATATTATAGCGACATACTGCGAAAACTGTCAGGATTTAGAAGACATTTGTAGATGTTCCCAGATTTAATGGATGAAACTGTAATGTGATATTTCACTACATCACTGGGTGTTGTACTGTGCAGTGTGCAGTATTGAACATGTCATTTGCTCCATTGCGCCAACAGATGAAGTGTGATTTTGGCAAGTGGATCACATTGCTTTCAACTTAACCCTGTTAATGCTGCTGTGGATTTTTTGTTGCATGGGTGGTTTGGTTACATTAATGTGGTTATTATAACTACAGTATGTCGTGTGTCTATAATTTTCACGTGGTATATGTAATGAATTCTTTTGCCATTTTGGTACTTCGTCTGAAAATAAATTATGTGAATCTGAATCTCTTGTGTTCTCTTTCTGGCTTTGTGGCTAGAAATAGCTGACGCTAAAATAGCATAGTATTATGGAGGAGATAGGAGCTTTGACAGATTTGTGTTGCTGGCACGCTAATCCATTCACACGGACGTCCAATGTTGCTAAAAATAAGTACAAAGAATTGTGAGAGAACATGGAAAGTTACAGGAGCTTAAAGCCCATTCTAGAGATACAAATGAGTTTTAAAAAACAATAACGGCCCCTATGAAGCACCAGGCACTTTGAACAAAATGACTTTTTTTTTTGACAAATGACTGTTCTTTTCCAAATATTTCTCATACTGTACAGTTAACCCTTTAAGACCGGGAACGCATCTGTGTGTCATTTTAAGATTTATTTGGCTATTCAAAAATAGCAGATCTACAAGCTCATAGCCTGGCACCGAGTGCCACGCTATGGACTTGTAGATCTGCTATTTTTGAAAAATCTTGAAAATGTGTGCAAAAGCGATTTCTTTTTTTTACTTCTGTGGGTCCCTGGAACAAAATATTTTGAGATGGGGGACCACGGCCAAATACATCATTTTGGGTGGTCCTTGACATGAAAAAAGTTTGAGGACCACTGATATTATAACAACATAAGTTTAAAAAAAAAAACTGTTAGAATTTAGAAGACTTAGAATCCCCAGAAGCAAAGATTTTCACATTATGTTTCATGATTTTTCAAAAAAAATGCAGATCTACAAGCTCGGTGCCACGCTATGAGCTTGTAGATCTGCTATTTTTGAATAGCCAAATCTAAAATGACACAGATGCGTTGCCCGGATTGAACGGGTTAAGAGGTACTTTCCTGTTTTTGGTCCCAAATATGAACAGCATAGGAAAATATGGCACTAGTGCTTATGACATGCCAACTGCTATCCATTTGATAAACTCCAGGGCCATGCAGCCTCCATAAACAAAGAGCCACATTTACTCATGTTTTCATTTACTCTAAAAGCATCTGAAGAACCACCCCAACTCAATGAAAAGGTCAAAAATACTTTAGTGAGCATGAATAATGGGGCGCTTTCATTCACGGCGTAATCTCTCAGTGGCTTATACTAGTGTCAAAATGAAAGTGTGTGTGTGTGTGTGTGTGTGTGTGTGTGTGTGTGTGTGTGTGTGTGTGTCTGCGTGCGTGCGTGCGTGCGTGCGTGCGTGCGTGCGTGCGTGCGTGCGTGCGTGCGTGCGTGCGTGCGTGCGTGCGTGCGTGCGTGCGTGTGTGTGTGTGTAGCTTGTTTGCATGCGTGAGTTTCCACCTGACCATTCATTTTGCATGCTATGGAAAATGTAAACATCTACACTTTGCCACGGCTGAAAAACAACATCTTTTCCACCATTGTTTCCATTGTTGACTTTGAATGGATTCTCCTCTAAACATCGCTCTCATATCCTGTAGTGCTCCTTCTAACTTAATGGACTGAGCCTCTGATGAAACAAATGAAAGCTTACCACCGGCTCTTGTTTACATTTGAAGTAGACAAGTCTGGCATGGACAGCTTTATACCAATGGTTCTCAAAGTGGGGTCCCGGGACCCCACGGCTCCTTGAGGGGGTTCCAGGGGGTCCCCATGCATGCAGCAAAATGAGGAACAGTTTAAAATCAGGGACACACCATTAATAATCGGTCATCATATTGGTGTCGGCAATATCTGCCTTAAAAACGCCATTGTTGGTATCGAACCGCTATCAAAATAATAATCTTGCATCCCTGCATGGTTTTAACACTTATGCCCTATTTAGAAACAAATATCAGATCTACAACGTCACAACACAACGTCACACTTTCAACGGCAGGTTGAAAGTGATTAATTGTACTGTTATTTCACCTGCCAGAGGTATTCTTCAATCTCTCCACTGTTGTCTCCCCACCTACAGTAAAGACTAAGTTGTAGGATTCTGTGCTAAATCTAACAAGATCAAAGAACAAAGATCTTCTCTTTTGGGGGTCTCTGACAAGTTGCAACAAATCTTTAAAAAAAAGGGGGTCCATGGCCTATTATAAGTATCAGTTTGGGGGTCCATGGACGTGAAAATGTTTTTGAACAACTGGCTTATACAATCTGCTTGTAATGCTTTAGCTCTGCTCGTGTGTATACTGTACCGCCTGTTACAAAAGATAATTTAATCGATATATTGTCCATGGCTGGTGGAATACAAATTAATAATAATAATAACTTTAACTTAAACTTGTATATTTTACACATGTCGAGCGGTTGAAAAGCAGAGCAGAGAAACAATGATGACATTTCAAACAACACTTGTTTGGACCAACAAAACCAGCTCTTGGCCTTTGCGGTTAGAGTGTCCACCCTGAGATTGTGCAGTCGTGGTTCGATTCCCTGTACAGTCGTGGTTTAGATGTTTTGGGAAGAATTGTTGAATTAATCACTTACGCGAGAATACGTCAATTTTGAACGAAAGACACAAATAAATGGGTAGGCCTATAGGTCTTTCTACAGCTGTGAAGCAACCACAGGAATGTGCTTTGTCAGGATCCATTATATAGCTTGATTTTGATTGAAAGACTCAAACAAGCTAAACAATATTGTTTTCCAAGAGTGACATAAGTCTTCTTACTATATGGTCTCAGGAGCTCAAGCAACCATCTGTGTCACAAACAAAGACCTGGGCTTTAAGAATCAAGGATGAATATTTGAATAGTAACTTGAGCCTAAAGCATCTGTGTGTGGGCCCCCTGTCAATCATATACAGTACAGTTACTTGAACTGTTTCCATAAGCAGTGGTGGAAAGTAACCATGTACATTTACTTAAGTACTGTGCTTAAGTATAGTTTTGTACTTGAGTATTTCCAATACTTTTACTTCTACTCCACTACATCTCAAGGCAAATATTGTACTTTTACTCCACTACAATTATTTGAAAACTTTAGTTACTAGTTACTTTTCAGATATAAATTATGATATTATGAAACATACATTAACCACTTTAGCCCTATTTTATACCTAGGCTATTTGAAAATAGCCGATCTACAAGCTCACAACGCGTCGCGATGTGACACGTTGTGAGCTTATAGTTCTGCTTTTTTTTTTTTAAATGTACTTTTACTTTTGGTACTTTAAACCTGTATAAAACTTATTAAGGGACAATATTTATATAAAATATCTATTTTTTAAAGTCATGGTGTAGCCCCTTTAAGTATATTTTGATGCCAATACTTTTGTACTTTTAATTTCATTCCGGACCTTTACTTGTAACAGAGTACTTCTACATTGCAGTATTGATACTTATACTTAAGTAAAACATTTGAGTACTGTTTCCACCACTGCATAAGCAGAATTTAATGACTCCATAGCCAAGTTCACTGAAGATGAGGAACTATGCCAAATATCTGGCATGTCATACCAGGGGAAAGGGTTCAAAGTTCAATCCTTCAGGCTTTTCCTCACGTGTGGTATTTAAAAAAAAGGGTTCTGTTGTATGAACTAAACCCACCCAGAATGTTTTGAGCCTTGGGTCTCTTAAGCCTAATTTGTGCAACCATAAATTAGGCTTAATTTGTTGTTGCGGATGCGACACCTTATTATTAATGTCAAGGACCCCCAAAATGATATGTTTTTGGATGCAGACCCCCCCCCCATCTCCAAAATATTTTGTGCCAGGGATCTTTCAAAAATAGCAGATCTACAAGCTCATAGAGCGGCACTCGGTGCCCCGCTATATGAGCTTGTATATCTGCTATTTTTTAATAGCTAAAGTATAAAATATGGTTAAAGTGGTTAAAATGATTGTGACGCTATATTAACTTGCCTCAATCTCCAGGCTTTTGTTTTTAATATTAATTAATTTTGCTGGGGACCCCCTGGAACCCCCCTCAAGGACCCTTTGAGAACCAATGCACCATAGGGTTCAGATACCATTTTCCCATGTGTAGAACACAATGTGCTGTGCAACATAAATATCGAAAATATCCTTCATAGAAAAATGTGTTAATTACATCATCTCAGCATATAAGAAGGAACCATACAGATTCCAATATTATCAAGTAACATACATTTATCCTACATACAACACACAACAGCTGTTTCTATAGGTCTAGTGAATTTCGGTACACACTGGAAGTACAATGAGTAAAATAACTAGGCATAAAGTGACCAGTATTTGACATGAATACAACAAGAAACAGGTTCATCCCATTTAGTATGAAAGGTCATAAAGTTTGTGTGGCTGCATGCCATTTAATTGGTAAAGTAAAAAAAACATCTCCATTTGGTACAGTAATGTGGAGGTGTTACCCCCTCTAGTGGCAGCAGAATATTCTACACCAACAGAGCAAAGGGTAGTTCTCAACTGTACTGGTTGAAATGGATTGATATTTAGGAACCAAATGGATTGGAACCGTACATATTTGTAACTATCTACATGTAAATCAACCGATCACCTAAAGGCCATTACTTTACCATCCAGGATGTGTAAGTAATTCTGCTCTGCTGGAGAACACCTATCTTACATTGTGCACACTAATACGCATTTCTGTGGCAGACTTAAGGTAAATGAGTCCAAACCTGCTTATATTTCCATGGAAAGGAGGCACGCAACCACTGGCAGTGATGCAGGTTACCATTGAATTAATGGTGTTAACTTGTCGTTGTCTTTAGAACTGTTTTAGCAGTGAAGTGGTGGATTAGTAGGCCTGTCACTATTATTACATCATGCCTAATCGCAGTAATTTGAGATAATCGCAACGCATTTTCAAAACATTTTCCAAAAATAACAGAAATAAGTGACTTATTGTAAGCTTGTAGATCAGCTATTTCTGCTATTTTTTCATTTTTACTTAAGTATACTGAAGTATAAATTATTAAATGTGTCTGTAATTTCTTTGTATATTTGATATTATTTGTCATATCTATCCTGTGCAATTTGTGAAGAAGAAAAAAAAAACAGAAATTTTAATTGCATCCATATGTTCCAATGTTCAAATGCCCAAAACACAATTAAATCGTGAATCGCAATTATTTGTGTGACAATGTAAGGATCAGTGCCATTTCGAGAGAAATATGTGCAGACTATGAGAAAAATCCTGCGTCCAAGCTCACAATGCTAGTTCCTGGACACTCGTGTCATGGACAAACTGCGAGGTCGCCCGCGCAAATCAAGGCACGCTGGCAAACAGTTTGTGTTTTGAGTGACGTAAGGCCAGAGCTCTGGTCAGTCTATATGAGGTGTAATAGCTGCATTTAGATGTGTAGAGTTATATAGCCACACATACAATATTTGCAGGCTTTTCGTTATATTTATAGATATATAAATAAATATATACACTATAATCCAGGTGTGCAACCATGGCCTCGGGAGGGGGATCCGACAACGATTATCTTTCCACTGCCATTCTGAAACAGAAGATAAGACCCAACAGACTGATCGTTGATGAAACCGTCAATCCGGACAATAGCGTGGTCGCCCTCTCTCAGGCCAAGATGGATGAGCTGCAGCTGTTCCGCGGAGACACAGTGCTGATGAAGGGAAAGAAAAGGAGGGAGACTGTGTGCATAGTTCTCTCTGACGACACCTGTTCTGATGAAAAGGTCCGCATGAACAGGGTTGTCCGCAGCAATCTGAGGGTCCGTCTGGGGGATGTCATCAGCGTTCATCCGGTTCCAGATGTGAAATATGGAAAAAGAATCCATGTTCTCCCAATAGATGACACTGTTGAGGGCATTACTGGGGACCTGTTTGAGGTCTACCTCAAGCCATACTTCCTTGATGCTTTCAGGCCCATTCGCAAAGGCGACATCTTCCTCGTCAGGGGTGGCATGCGTGCTGTGGAGTTCAAAGTGGTAGCGACTGATCCCTCCCCCTACTGCATTGTGGCACAGGAAACAGTCATCCACTGTGATGGGGTACCCATCAAGAGAGAGGATGAGGAGGAGTCCCTGAATGAGGTTGGCTATGATGACATTGGAGGAGTGAGGAAGCAGCTGGCGCTGATCAAAGAGATGGTGGAGCTGCCTCTTAGACACCCTGCGCTGTTCAAGGCAATTGGAGTCAAGCCACCACGTGGTATCCTTCTGTATGGACCCCCTGGAACAGGAAAGACCCTTATGGCTAGAGCTGTTGCAAATGAAACTGGAGCCTTCTTTTTCCTTATCAATGGTCCTGAAATCATGAGTAAGATGGCTGGAGAAAGTGAGAGTAACTTGAGAAAGGCCTTCGAGGAAGCAGAGAAGAATGCCCCAGCCATCATCTTCATTGATGAACTTGATGCCATCGCCCCCAAGAGAGAGAAGACTCAGGGAGAAATTGAGAGGCGTATTGTGTCTCAGCTCCTCACCCTGATGGACGGTCTGAAGCAGAGAACTCATGTCATCGTCATGGCTGCCACCAACAGGCCCAACAGCATCGATACAGCTCTTAGGAGATATGGGCGTTTTGATAGGGAGTTAGATATTGGAATCCCCGATGCAACAGGCAGACTGGAGATCCTCCAGATTCACACCAAGAACATGAAGCTGGCTGATGATGTTGACATTGAACGGGTGGCCAATGAGACCCATGGACACGTGGGTGCAGATCTGGCTGCTCTCTGCTCTGAGGCAGCTCTGCAGGCTATCAGAAAGAAGATGGACCTGATTGACCTGGATGATGACACTATTGACGCCGAAGTCATAAACTCATTGGCTGTCACCATGGATGACTTTAAATGGGCCCTGAGTCAGAGCAACCCATCAGCACTGAGGGAGACAGTGGTTGAGGTTCCCAACGTCAGCTGGGAGGACATCGGAGGTCTGCATGATGTCAAGAGGGAGCTGCAAGAGCTGGTACAGTATCCAGTCGAACACCCAGAAAAGTTCCTGAAGTTTGGCATGACCCCATCAAAGGGTGTGCTGTTCTATGGACCCCCTGGTTGTGGTAAGACCCTGCTGGCCAAGGCCATTGCAAACGAATGCCAGGCTAACTTCATCTCCATTAAAGGACCTGAGCTGCTCACTATGTGGTTTGGAGAGTCTGAGGCCAATGTAAGAGAGATCTTTGACAAGGCTCGGCAGGCGGCCCCTTGTGTCCTGTTTTTCGATGAGCTAGACTCGGTAGCCAAGGCACGTGGTGCCAGCATGGGAGATGCTGGTGGAGCAGCAGATCGTGTCATCAACCAGATGCTCACGGAGATGGACGGCATGTCCAGCAAGAAGAATGTCTTCATCATTGGAGCCACCAACAGACCTGACATCATCGACCCCGCCATCCTGAGACCTGGCCGTCTGGATCAGCTCATATACATCCCCCTGCCCGATGAGAAGAGCAGGATCAATATTCTCAAGGCCACCCTTCGCAAGAGCCCCCTCAGCAAGGATGTGGACATCGACTTCCTGGCCAAGATGACCAACGGCTTCTCTGGAGCCGATCTCACAGAGATCTGCCAGCGGGCGTGTAAGCTGGCCATCAGAGAGAGCATTGAGAATGAGATTCGCAGAGAGAAGCAGAGGGAGAAACACCCATCAGCTATGGAAGTAGAGACCGACCCCGTGCCTGAGCTCAGGAAGGACCACTTTGAAGAGGCCATGCGCTTTGCTCGTCGCTCCGTAAGTGACAACGACGTCCGCAAATATGAAATGTTCGCACAGACGCTGCAGCAGAGCCGTGGTTTCGGCTCCTTCAGGTTTCCCTCCAGGGCTACAGGGGGCAGTGGCCCTCTTTTCAGTGAAGATAATGATGACAACCTTTATTGATAAGCGCTGCACAGTGGCCAGTACTGTCCCCCACCTTCTCCGCTACCTCTATTGGCTCCCAGTTTCTGCCCGCACAGAGTACAAAACACTGATGTCAGCCTACAAAGCAACCAATGGCATGGCACCCTAGTACCTTCAAAGCCTGACAACTCTCCACACGTACCAGCTCTTCTTCCTCCTGGCTCCCAAACTGTGGAACAAACTCCCTATTGCAGTTAGAACTGCAGATTCACTCCAAATTTTCTTCCATAATCTGAAGACTCACCCCTTCAGACTCCATCTTAGCCCGTAGCACTTGACCTAGCGTTGATGACCATGCAGACTTATGGTTAAAATGTCATTTAGATAGCATGTTATGGTATCGTATGGTTTCTATAGTTTCAGTGTACAGATAATTTGATAATATATTGTTTAGAGTTAGACTGATGTTAGGTTCTTGGTTTACTTGTGATCCTATTTTACTGAGGCACTGCACTGTCTCTGCATTTGATGTATGTGTTTACCTTGCTTAAATCTAACCATTTTTAGTACTTTGTACTTGATCGTGCTTCTTTCATGTGTTCCTTTTTTGTGTTGATTTGATTTTAGACATATAGCCGCTTAACCAATATACATGGTGGATATACCAGTGTACCAAGATTTCTCATCTCTTGTAACAAGGTTTTTTATTTATTTATTTTTTTCAATTGGGGCATCCAATTCATAAGAGGTATTCTACTTGTTATCAGCGTATTCTTTCCGGATGCTGTGCATTCATGTTGTTTCTTCACCTTTTTGCATCTTTTTGCATTTCTCTATTATTCTTAGTGATCTTTTCGCTACCCTTACTGTAGCTGTATCTGCTTTTTCCTCTGTTTCTGCCTGTGTTCTAGCTGCTGCGCTGCCTTTGGCAACTGAATTTCCCCAGCGAAATACCCGGGCGGAATACCTGGCCACCACCTCGGGTGGTTGTTCTTTTTTAGAATGTGTTGACTGTTTGACTGTCTGTCGGTTCCTGTATGTCAGTGATAATCCAGCTTTTTAATTTCAAGGACCCCCAGTTTGATATTATTTATTTTTTTCTCTTGGAGCTGAATCTACACAGTAAAATCCTTAGTGTTGACTTCACTGTGAGAGTGTACACATGGTACCATTTGGTTCCATTTGTACACTCTCTGAGTTACAGGCCCTCCTAAGAGGATCCATTTGGTATATATGTTACAGGGAAAATGGCATTCCAGGGAAATTGAAAGGGGTACGCTTGTTTTCATGCCCCTCATGCAATTCTGTAGAATCAACGCTAGAGGGCAATGCAAGCCAGACATGAGCCCCACACCACACACGCACGCATGCACAAACCAGCACGCACACACGCATGCGCACACGCGCGCGTGTACACACACATACACACACACACACACACACACACACACACACACACACACACACTCCAGGGGGCGGGCCTGGCGGGCTATGTTAGTGCAGTGAGTGGCACTTGGGGCAAACGCAGTCCCCACACAACATCATTTACGATTCTGTGCCTATCGGTACATAACTCGGACGGCGCTTAAGTCGACTAGCAGACCATCGGCCGGTCGTCGCGGGCACTCGCGCCTGGAGGCGCTCGGGCGCGACTCCTCGGCCTCAAGGTCTGCTAAGTCGGAGCGCCTTCCGTCATGGTCCAAAACTATACTTTATCAGCGAAAAAAAAGTAGTCCGCGGTTGTTTGAAAAAGTAATGTCCCAAGCTGGAGTCAAACCCCGGCTCCCAGTGGTAGTGGGTGGGGAGTCCAATGATTATCGAAGTGCGCCACTGAGGCTTGTACTAGTGGTGCAAAGTAACAAAGTAGATTTACTCAAGTACAATTGTGAGGTATTCGTACTTTACTTGAGTATTTCTCTCATATTATCCATTTTATTTTCAGCGTTCCCCTAGCGTAGCTTCCTGGTTAGTATGTTGTTGTTGTGGTCGTCGTCCTCGCATCAAAGCCCCGCCTCGCAGCACCGCCCCGTGCCTATAAAACAAGCGCTCCCCTGTCAATTTCCCTGGAATGCCATTTCCCCTGTGACATATACAATCAATCGCACAAAGCGTCTATTTCTCTCTTTCTTTCAAATTTCATGCCCAGATTTCAGATACGTCTTAGACGGCCCTGGCCTTCATGGCCGCTGTGTCCCTGCTGACAATAGGTACTGATGTCACAGTACAGATGTCAAAGAAGCTACAGACCTTGCAAAATAAATTAGTTAGGTTGAGCCTTCGGCCTGGCGGAGACGTCAAGCTCTCGAGCTTCTTTGTGTTTTATCTTTTGGGCAGATAAGTACAAATGGTCATGTATATACACTTCCTGTCTGTAGAAACATAAATCAATCAGTAAACCGGCCTCCAAGCACTCTGACAACAAGTGCCTGACATCACAGAACCAACGTCATAGACTGTCATCCAGGCACTTTGTCTATTTCACCACCGCACATCACCCAAGCAACGGTGAGTACAGATATACAGTAAATAAGCAGACACACTGGTACTGGTATCACACTACTGACGTCATAGATGACTGACATCATAGATGTGTGCGTGCCTGTGTGCGTGCCCAGGTGTGATTCATGTTGCTTTGGCGGGGCAAACACCCAACCCCCATCCAAACCATCTCCACCACCAGAACACTGTTCCTTTGCAATGTCAGAAGATTACAACACCTCTTCCTAAGATATCTTGCATATAGAACAAAAAGCTCCCCATCACTATTTGACTGGAAAAGAATAGTCAGCCTTTACAGTCCGTATTAACAGAACACTTCATATTTACTTTAAAGATCTCTTATGCTGTTGGCAGAGCGCAGGCTTTCTACTTTCTGACGGTGAAAGGTGAGGGATTAACTGACACACTCCAAAAACACAATAATAAGGCTCTGATTGTCTATTTTAGCAAACTATCATGACAATGTAACAGTTATCTGACTAAGATGCTCAAGTCGTCTGGAAAGATTGACTGCATGTATTAAATCAACTAGACACTTGGCACCGGTTTACTCGGGAACGATGCGAGTCGGGAACGATGCAAGTTGGGTGCATGCCCAACTTGGGTGTACAATACCCTTTGTATCTGTTGTCAGAGTACCCATTTTATCCGTCTGTCTGTTTGTGTCCTTTTTATGCCCATATGTGGAGTTCCGTGTGAGGCATGCCCAAGTATGGAGACCAGGCCAGTCTATGATGTCAGACATAGTAATAATGACATCAGGGATCTCCATATAAGGGGATTTGCAGATGTATTGATATTTTTGGGAGATCTGCTGATTCGACCAACTTCCCATTCGGCGTATCTAGGGTCTTCGGCGATGCCGAGTTTCAAGTGGATTAACTGCAGCCACTGGCAGTGATGTAGCATTAATGGTGTTACCTTGCCGTTGGCATTGGAAGAGTTTTGGTAGGAAAGCGACATCTAAATTCACATCCAGTGCCATTTAAGAGAGAAATGTTTGCAAATGATAACGTCCAGTGTCCAAGCCAATTCAAGACAATCATGAACAAACTGCAAGGGTGCATGCAAAAATTGGCATTGTTAAGCATGCGTAGCAACGGTTTGTGTTGTGCGTGACGTCAGACCATAGCTCTGGTATATATATATCAGCTAATGTTAGATGTTTACTCTGTGACCCTTTCTGAGTTAAAAACCAAGACCTAGAAGGTTTAAGCATTTGAGTTGATTCTTTATTAGTTATTAATATTAATCTAGGTGGTTGACCATGGCCTCAGTAGGGGAATCCAAAGATGATCATCTTTCCACTGCCATTCTGAAAAAGAAGAACAGGCCTAACAGGCTGATCGTTGATGAATCTGTCACTGATGACAATAGCGTGGTGTATCTCTCTCAGGCCAAGATGGATGAGCTGCGCATGTTCAGAGGAGACACAGTGCTGCTGAAGGGAAAGAAAAGGAGGGAGACTGTTGCGATAGTTCTTGCCGAGGACACCTGTTCTGATGAAAAGGTCCGTATGAACCGGGTTGTCCGCAACAATCTGAGGGTCCGTCTGGGGGATGTCATAAGCATTCATGCTATTCCTGATGTGAAATATGGAAAAAGAATCCATGTCCTCCCAATCGATGACACTGTAGAGGGCATTACTGGAGACCTGTTTGAGCCCTACCTCAAACCATACTTCCACGAGGCTTACAGGCCCATTCGCAAAGGTGACATCTTCCTGGTCAGGGGTGGCATGCGTGCCGTGGAGTTCAAAGTAATAGAGACTGATCCCTCCCCCTACTGCATCGTTAACCAGGAAGCAGTCATCCATTGTGAGGGGGATCCCATCAAGAGAGAGGATGAGGAGGAGTCCCTGAATGAGGTTGGCTATGATGACATTGGAGGAGTGAGGAAGCAGCTGGCGCTGATCAAAGAGATGGTGGAGCTGCCTCTTAGACACCCTGCGCTGTTCAAAGCAATTGGAGTCAAGCCACCACGTGGTATCCTTCTGTATGGACCCCCTGGAACAGGAAAGACCCTGCTAGCTAGAGCTGTTGCAAATGAAACTGGAGCCTTCTTTTTCCTTATTAATGGTCCTGAAATCATGAGTAAAATGGCTGGAGAAAGTGAGAGTAACTTGAGAAAGGCCTTCGAGGAAGCAGAGAAGAATGCCCCAGCCATCATCTTCATTGATGAGCTTGATTCCATCGCCCCCAAGAGAGATAAGACTCACGGAGAAGTGGAGAGGCGTATTGTGTCTCAGCTCCTCACCCTGATGGACGGTCTGAAGCAGAGAACTCATGTCGTTGTAATGGCTGCAACCAACAGGCCCAACAGCATTGACATGGCTCTTAGGAGATATGGGCGTTTTGATAAGGAGGTGGACATTGGAATTCCTGATGCAACAGGCAGACTGGAGATCCTCCAGATTCACACCAAGAACATGAAGCTGGCTGATGATGTTGACATTGAACGGGTGGCCAATGAGACCCATGGACACGTGGGTGCAGATCTGGCTGCTCTCTGCTCTGAGGCAGCTCTGCAGGCTATCAGAAAGAAGATGGACCTGATTGACCTGGAGGATGACACTATTGACGCTGAACTCCTGAATTCCCTGGCTGTCACCATGGATGACTTCAAGTGGGCCCTGACCCAGAGCAACCCATCAGCACTGAGGGAGACAGTGGTCGAGGTTCCCAACGTCAGCTGGGAGGACATCGGAGGTCTGCATGATGTCAAGAGGGAGCTGCAGGAGCTGGTGCAGTATCCAGTGGAACACCCAGAAAAGTTCCTGAAGTTTGGCATGACCCCATCAAAGGGTGTGCTGTTCTACGGCCCACCCGGTTGTGGTAAGACCCTGCTGGCCAAGGCCATTGCTAACGAATGCCAGGCTAACTTCATCTCCATCAAAGGACCTGAGCTGCTCACTATGTGGTTTGGAGAGTCTGAGGCCAATGTAAGAGAGATCTTTGACAAGGCTCGGCAGGCGGCCCCTTGTGTCCTGTTTTTCGATGAGCTAGACTCAGTAGCCAAGTCACGCGGTGCCAACATTGGAGATTCTGGTGGAGCAGATCGTGTCATCAACCAGATGCTCACGGAGATGGACGGCATGACCAGCAAGAAGAACGTCTTCATCATTGGAGCCACCAACAGACCTGACATCATCGACCCCGCCATCCTGAGACCTGGCCGTCTGGACCAGCTCATCTACATCCCCCTACCTGATGAAAAGAGCAGGATCAATATCTTCAAGGCCACCCTTCGCAAGAGCCCCCTCAGCAAGGATGTGGACATCGACTTCCTGGCCAAGATGACCAACGGCTTCTCTGGAGCCGATCTCACAGAGATCTGCCAGCGGGCGTGTAAGCTGGCCATCAGAGAGAGCATTGAGAATGAGATTCGCAGAGAGAAGGAGAGGGAGACACACCCATCAGCTATGGAAGTAGAGGAGAGCGACCCTGTGCCCGAGCTCAGGAAGGACCACTTTGAGGAGGCCATGCGATTTGCTCGCCGCTCCGTCAGTGACAACGACATCCGCAAATATTCAATGTTCGCACAGACACTGCAGCAGAGTCGTGGTTTTGGCTCCTTCAGGTTTCCCTCCAGTGCTACAGGGGGCAGCGTTCCAAACCAAGTGTCAGGAGGCACTGGTAGTGGCCCAGCCCCAGTCTTCAATCCAGAGAACGATGACGACCTTTACGGATAAGCATATACTGCCTCTAAATGGCCAATATTTATTCACACCCGTCCAAAATCTCACCAGATTCCAAATTTTTAGGACCTTGTACCCTTTATGTATGATATCCCTCTGGTGGCGACAGCATGTAGCTGCCTAGCCGATAAACGTGGTACTTACAGTATATACGATGTACCTGTATACCAAGGTGCCAAGATTTGTCATCTCCTGTCTAACCACATATAACTTAGATGTTCTCAGACAAACACTCTGGTTTCCATTAGTTGACCTCTGATGCGTAGGATGTTCAACTTCAATGTCAACCATTCCCAACTGGTTCATAAAATAAGGTGAACGTTGCATCAAACATAATGGACGTCATAGTATAAAATTAAAAAAAGTTCATGAATATAGTTTGAACGGTTGAAAAGAAATTAAAAAAAGTTTTTACTATTATCCAAAGGAGACAATTTCAAAATTCAACAAAGCTTCCTAGGTGAAAGTATGACTGAGCTAGAGCGTGCCAAAGTTTTGAGAATTTAATAAAAGAATAACGAATTGTGAGAAAAATAGGCTCTCTACAGAGAGATTTTTTTTTTTTTAACCTAACGTTTTTTTTTTGAGTGGGTGCATCTTGGTGACAGAGAGGTAAAACACTCACCACCTCTGCAGAAAATAAACAGCAGTGGTTGAGTTTTTTTTTTTCTTATTTCTAAGGCGATGCCAATAAAGTGCAATAAAGTGGATTGGTCGGACGTTTTTTGAGACTAGACTAGGCCCATAACTTTGGTGATTGACAATTTGCTGATGATCGATCCAGCGGTTTGCATGAAAAGAAATCATAAAAATAATTTTTTGATTGATTTTTATTGCCAAAAATGAATATAGTATATTTTGTACATATCTGTACATATCTGCGAAAAAACACAAAAGCTTGGAAGCTTGTTTCCACTGTGATCCTTTTTGAGTGCAAATGTGTGTGTGTAAACTGAGGATGTAGGGGTGGGTAGCAGAGACATACTGAAACATTCTAACAATTATTCAATTATACTTTCTCAATAATAACATTCTATAATAATTATAATTATAAACTTTATAGAGCATTTATCAAAGCAAAGTTATAAAGTGTATTACTTAAATGAAAAATCGAATCAAATAACAAAAAACATTACACGTGCAAAAAGTGTGAAATAGAAAAAAAAACATTAAGAGCATCAACAATAACTATTATGTGAAGGCACTTCGACAATACCAAAAGAATTACAAGATTAACAATGGAAACCGAATGACCTCAGACCCTCATTCAGCAAAAAAACAATGTTCTGGATGATATTATCCTCCCAAGTTGGTGAGACAGATGTGACAGACGTTGCATCAAACATTATGGATGTTATATATTATATAATATTATAATTTATATTGTTTAGTTCTTTATTCTAAAAGTCCTGGCTATTTTGAAAAATGTTACAGCTTAACTGAAAGTATTTTTGAGAAGATAAAGGACCACTTGTCTCTGCCGCACAGCGGTGTTGTCGGTCGGTGTCCTCTCCTTGACTCGGACACCCATTTTCAAAATATCTTCATTGGTCCTCACAAATGCTCAGTGGTGTAAAGTAACTAAGTACATTTACTCAAGTACTGCACTTAAGTACAATTCTGAGGTACTTTTTACTTTACTGGAGTATTTCCAATTGTCTATACTTTTACTTCTACTCCACTACATCTCAGAGGCAAATATTGTACTTTTACTCTACTACAATTATTTGAAAACTTTAGTTACTAGTTACTTTTCAGATATCAATTATTACATTATAAAACATACATTAACCACTTTAGCCCTATTTTATACATAGGCTATTTGAAAATAGCCGATCTACAAGCTCACAACGTGTCGCATCGCGACGCGTTGTGAGCTTGTAGATCTGCTATTTTCAAACATTTTAGTACTTTTACTTTTGGTACTTTAAGTACATTTTGATACCAATACTTTAATACTTTTACTTAAGTACATTTTTGATTCCGGACTTTTACTTGTAACAGAGTATTTCTACATTGCAGTATTGGTACTTTTACTTAAGTAAAACATTTGTGTACTTTTTCCACCACTGGTCATAACCAGGTGCGCTCAGTGGAAAACATTACGGTATCTCTGTCAGGCCGGGTGGAACTCTATATTTGGGCATGTCTATAACGTCAGTCATCTGAGGCATATCTATGACGTATGACTCCTTTTGGGCAAGGTTTCAGCCTGATCCGACCGTCCTTAACTACCATCATAAAATGAAAGTTAAATATTTCAAATATACACAACATGTGTGGGGAAAGAAATACGTGGAGGCCTACTGGCAGTGTGCCCAAGAACTTTGGCACTGATCAAGTCTTGACAGTTTGCCAGAACACCCTGGGCTTCTCCATGTCTGACATGAAACCCTCCAACAGCTGGCAAAGCCATATGTCCCATCAAGGCTATAGAGTGGGCCACTTGTGAGCCCAGGAGGAGTGCTCATAGGCAGTTAGAGAGAGTGAGGAGAGTCAGTCCCCGGTGATGGGGGTTCTAAGACCTCCATGTGGTGCATGGCTATGCATTAGAACAACAGGGGGTGTCCCTCTGGCGGTCTAGCTCACTGGATAGTCCCGCTGGTCCCAATGGACCTCCACACGGATCTGCTTCCTCCGATGCCCAAGATAGGTAGCCTCGTGTAGCCAGACTATATCACTGCAGGTTTTTTTGCACTCGCAGATTCGTCTGGTCCCAGGCTACAAGATAGGTGCTCATGGACAGACATAGGTAGAGTTGTTCCCCGGGGGTGTCCGGCAGACAGGGATACTACATGTCAGATTGTCTCACAGGAGGGTATCTGTTTTTTTTGTGTTTAAAAAAAAAAAGTTATATTATATTACCAGGGGTCACAAGTGACTTATTATTAGGGCTTTCCCCTCTACCCTCCCCATAGTTTAAAAAATAAATAAATAAAACTCCAGAACAAAAACACAGAGCATTAGGTGTATGTTGAAAGCAATGCTTGTCTGTCAGATAGCAGCAGGGAAATGGCCCCTTATGGGCCTGGAGGTTGGTTACACTAGGATAATAGAGATTGGAGATGTACACCTTTCCCCTCTAGATGTTAAAGGTAGGGTAAGTGATTTGCGTTGGTTAAAATAATTGTTAAATAGCTCTATATTCTGATAGTACTCATTGCTATAGAGTGTTTATTCAGTAAAAGGAGTCTCCTTGTCTCTCCACCTCTTTATTAAACAGAAAATGCATTTTCGTTTCAGTTTCAGTTTCATTTCCAATTTTATCCAACCAGGACAGAGAACTCAATCAGGATACAGATTAAACAAGTGAAATTGGAAGTGATGACACTAAGAAATGAGCAGACAAAATTGGAACTGGAACACTATACAAATTAAGCTTAAAAATGGGTACTTTCTCCTGATTGGCTGAGATTTTGACACCTACCGAAAATTTTATTTTCTGTTTATTAAAGAGCTGGAGAGACAGGGAGACATCTGTTACTGAAAAAACACTCTATAGCAATGATTACTATCAGAATATAGTATTTTAACCTTTTAACAAAATACTTTTTGTTTTAACCAAAAAATATCACTTACCCTACCTTTAAAAAAGCTCCAAGCAAAGGTAAATGCTATCCCTTCCACACTCCTGCCTATAGACACCCAGTAGACAGTTCTGACAGTTCTACACTGTTCTCTCAGGCCCATAAGGGGCCATATCTCTTCACTGTATCCCCACTGAGGAGACCATCTTCCCCATACACCTGATGGCCAAGCTCAGTCCCCAAATCTGGAGCTTCTCAAATAGAGAGAGAGAGAGACAACCCAGGACTCCCTGTACTTCCAGCCGCCCGACCCCCCCCCCCCTCTTACCTCCACGCCCACGCCCACGCCCACGCCCACGCCCACACCCACCCCTCACCTCCAGAGGTATACCAGGCCCTATAGGTGACCTTGACTTCTGAGGCAATTGACACTGTGGAGTAGTATCTCATATTTAAATAAACGAATAAAGCAGCTTTTACATGCACCCAGCAGTGTATTCACACAAAAAAATGGGTTTATGATGAGCAGGAAAAGTGAGCATCACATCGCAATACATTGTGAGCTTGTAGATCTGCTATTTTCATGATTTCTTGAAAGTTTTTCAATGTATAATTTTTTACTGAAATTCTTTTGAATAATGTTAGATTTTTGTAAGTTCTGAAAAATGTTTGACTTGTGAAATGATAATAAGCAGATTGTTACTCGTGAGTCGTGACACATAATAATGGGTCTGTGGCCCAAAATGGGTCTCAAGACTCTCAACCCCATTGTTTGGGAAACACTGCCCTAGGGGAGTTGAATTTTTTTCTTTCTTTCTTTTTTTAAGTATTGCCAGACACTTTTACAAACACATTGGTGAAGCCATTTATTGTTAAGGAATTTGTCCCAAGTTTTTTGTAATAACCCCTATGAATGACAATTGTCACAATAAATATGAGTTTTAAGCCATTTCCTCACATTTGATCTCAAATCAGAATATGGCAGTGGATTTCCCATACATGAAAACCTTAAAAAGCAAAATCGAATCAAGTTTCTACCTTGTTTAGTTAGAAACATATTTTCAATATGGTTCAGTATAGTGGTGGCCGCCATCTTTAAATGGTCAATTTTGAGGCATTAGCAGCAGTGGTGTCATGGGTACCACAGTGCTCCACCGGTAAATGTTTTCACGCGCACCCACAAAGTACGGTGCACGCGCACCCCCCCCCCCCCTAGATTCATTCACCAGCCAAGTAGGTTACCCAAATGGCTACTTTGCATAACAGGTTTACAAGTGAGTGTGAAAATGTATCCTCACTCCTCGCATCTATTTACTACACGGTAAGCAACACAGCATTTTGGCTTCAGTAGCCGCTGCTGCCAGTATCCTATATCTGCACGCAGCAATGCCTCAGCCACAGTCCAAGAGAAAGATATACTCTTGAAAGCAAACTTTTTGTTTCAGCTCCTATAATTCATGGCATTCCTTCAATTTTTATTAGTTTAAAAAGACAACAACTAAGCTAAAAAACATTTCCTATACAAACATGTTTCTTACTTTAAGGTAAAATAAAATGCGTGCGTGGTTAACTGTAATCACCAGTACACCCCTGATTAGCAGCCATTTCTGGAATGGACATACAGCAGGATTCAGCACCCCTCAATACCCCTAAAAAACATGTATGCCCTAAATTAACACAATTTGCCTTCAGCACTTTAAATAAGCACATTTTCAGAAATTCTGCCTAAACTAATTGTTGGCCTAAAAAGCATTTTTGGTATGGTCATACTTAGGCCATTTTCAAAACGTTCCCTTCATACAATTCCTTGAAACTTTCTTTCTGTCATTCAGGACATAGTCTCGCGTGGCCAGTCTGTTGCCTCCCACAATTTTCAAATGTTTCCGGTCAAATATAAAAAATATATTTTCGTGAACGGAAGGGCCAGTTTCCTCTCTCGGATTTCGGGAGGTGTAGTTCCAGACTCCATATAGCATTCGGAGATTGTGGAATAGTTGTCTGACTACGCGAGACTATTCAGGACATATTAAGGATACAAAATCAGCTGAGTTTGGTTTTGTTGCAATTAGTGGGAGGCTAACCCCCATTTTTGCATAAAATGCCTGGACTACTTCTATTGAGACATTTAGATCGTTTTCAACGGTCATGTCCCTAGACACAGGATCTGACAGGAATTTTGACCTGATAGTCAAGATTAATTTAATCCCCCGAGCAAGCAGGCAGGCTCTATTAGCTCAATGGTAAAAAATGTCAGCACTTGCGCAGGAAACCGGGTTCAAATCCGGGTAGAAGAGGAAAGTTACATGTGTGTGCAGTGCAGTGTGCAGCAGCTTTAAGTTCTTAATTATTGGTATGAAAACTACATTTTCTTGGTTTTAAAGGAAAAATATAATGTGATTTTATTTTACTTTTAATCCTCCTATAATTTGAGAAACCTCTGTCTGTAGTGCGTGGTGAGGCCAAAAACTGTTCTGCCCGGTTCTCCTCAGTGGCTGGAGCAATTGATCTGAATTTGCACACATGGCCATTGACCATTACCATGTGCACCTAACAGCGAAGCCAGTTTTTTTATTTCACCAAATCTCAGCTGTTTATTAGCGTTTTGGTGTAAAATAATGTCGCCATGGTTACGGGGCTGCCCAGCTATGGGACGAACTGCCTCCCGGGTTGCCAGATCATGTGCGCGTATCCCCCCACGGATGCGTCGACCGGGTGTGGACTAGTATTAAATTAATAATTTTATAAATTATATTATAATTCAAAAAATCTTAGTCAAGGAGAGGACGCCGACCGACAACAATCCTGTCCGGCAGAGAGACAAGCAAAGCTATGAGAAGCTGGTAAGATACTACCTATGAGTTATATCTGAAATGCAAAGCCAATACATTAACACAACTATGTTCAACGTCAATCCGTAACGCCAGAAGCCCTAGACATTAAAATGAGCCATAAAGACATAATAGTTACACAACTGCACCTTGAGCCCAAGATTTGAAGGAACAAGCTGTCATAGGAATGTGTAGGAATGACCTCATTGGTTGCAGAGATTGAGGAGCTGAGAAGTCGCTGTGAAACAGACAGGCCATATATGGAGATCCGACTATCCCAAGTTGATGCATCATAGATTACTGTAGTAGTACTGACATCATCGACTGGTCTCCAAGTACTGACAATTGGCACTGATGCCATAGTCCTGATGTCCCCAAACTCTTCCAAATTAACAATGTTATAGAGACGCCCAAGTTCCACACGGCCTGGCGGAGATAAGCGTTCCACTGAGTGCAACCTACCTAGTTATGACTGATGATAGTACATTACCACCCGATCTACTATGAATCACCACATTCCTTCTTAGGCTTAGGTTTAGGCTTCAGGCTTAAGCAAAAGCTAAAATGTACTTTAGATAGCATGTTAGACAGATGCCAGATTCATTTGTAGACCTTGCATCCTGTAGTGTGTATAGTTTCAATGTACAGATTATAAATGTTTTGATATTATACTGTATACCTACCTATGATCCTAGACGACTATTTCTATGTATTTGATGTATTACCTTGTGTTTACCTTCTAAATTGCACTGGATTAAGAGCGTCTGCTAAATGCCTAAATTGTAAATTGTATTCTATTGTATTCTATTCTTTATCCTTCATCAAAATCATGGCACGCTCTAGCTCTGCCATAATTTCACGTAGAAGCTTCATTCAAACTGTAAAATTGATCGTCCTTTGGGAACAGCCAGGAGTTTAATTTCTTTTTGGTTAGTCCTTTACTTTGGGAAAAAAAATAACAGGGGGGCTATGACGTCCGTAATTGTTGGATGCAACGTCCACTACATCAGACGCACCAACTTGGGAGAGTTTTGGTATGGATAAAACTTCCTCCGGAGCATTGTTTTGTATTTCAATCGCCCTCTCAGCACCTATTGCACAAGTGTTTGCTCTGGGGGTGCATTAGGTTTATGAGCCTTCCCAACAATCCTTGCCTAAATGAGAGTCTGAGGACAGTGGGTGTCGTTTGGTTTCCGTGTTGGTCTTGTTATTGTTTGGTATTGTCAAAGGATGAGAAAGGGGCAGAAGACACGCACATCCCAAACCTGCTAGGCTGGATGCTGGCTCAAAACTTCAACGACTGAGGTGCTGGCTCAAAACTTCAACGTCTGAGGTGCTGGCTCAAAACCTCAACGTCTGAGGTGCTGGCTCAAAACCTCAACGTCTGAGGTGCTGGCTCAAAACCTCAACGTCTGAGGTGCTGGCTCAAAACCTCAACGTCTGAGGTGCTGGCTCAAAACCTCAACGTCTGAGGTGGCTCGACACATTACCACCAAATAAATTAGCACACAGGATTACACTGGTGCAGATTTTATTCAGTTTCCTTATTTGGTATTGTAAGGCCATCCCATAATAAATAGATTTTTTTCCCCCAGAATTGTAGCCTACTGTTGATTCTCTTAATGTTTTTGTTGCCAGACCCAAGGGGTCGGCCTACATGAGGCTTTGTCCCCCTTTCGTCCATACATGGGCATAAAAGTCTGCCTTTTTTTCGTCCCCCTTTCGTCCATACATGGGCATAAAAGGGACCTCTGAATTTTGTCCCCCTTTCGTCCATACATGGGCATAAAAGGGAATTTATTCTGGGTCTGGCAGAACCAGGTCTCACACTGCTCTTTTTACACACTTAATCGTTTTTGTTCTGTTCTTTGATTAGACTTTAAAAAAAAAAGTTTTTGCTTCAATAAATGCTCTTTTTAAAGTTACATTTTATAATTGGAAGTGAAAGGCAGTCGGATCAGGCTAAAACCTTGCCCAAATATGGAGTCGTGGATGACAGATGCCATAAACTTCTAAATATGGAGTTTTACCCGACCTAGTGGACATGCGTTACACTGAGTGCACCTTTCTAGTTCTTTAATTTAATTATTTGTTTACATGAAAATGCCATCAATATCAATGTTACATAAAATCTGAAAACCCAACACCTCATGCCGGAGGCGTCGCTACTGGGAATCGAACTCCGGTCTCTGCAGAGATGGATGGGTCAGATGTAAAAAAAAAAGAACTCATTCATTAGTGGGCTCAATCTAAGCAGAGAGCCCAGTTAGTTTAGTTTCTCACTATTCTCACGTTTGTCTCCTTCGGGGAATAGTCAGTACTTTCACTATCTCTTTGATGTATTCTATACTTTTTGAAATCTTTAACTTTTATTTAAAACATTTTAACAAGTCCTGTATGATTGATGCAACGTCCGCCATCAAGAGATCGTCCCCTCACTGTTCCTCCCAGAACAGTAGCCTAACATCCATCTGTTATGTGTGGCTAGACAGGAGATGACCAATCTTGGCACCTGATATACAGGTATATCATACATTTCTTCTGTTTATTGGCTTAGTGGCTAAATGCTTTCGCCACCTGAGTCCAATGTAGAATATGGGGAGATTTTATACATGTGTGATCACAATATACTCTCATAAGTAAAGCATATGCTTATCCGTAAAGGTCGTCATCGTTCTCTGCATTGAAGACTGGGCCACTACCAGTGCCACTTGACGCCTGGTCTGGACCACTGCCCTCTGTAGCACTGGCGGGAAACTTGAAGGAGGCGAAACCACGACTCTGCTGCAGCGTCTGTGCGAACATTGCATATTTGCGGATGTCGTTGTCACTGACGGAGCGACGAGCAAATCGCATGGCCTCCTCAAAGTGGTCCTTCCTGAGCTCGGGCACAGGGTCGCTCTCCTCTACTTCCATAGCTGATGGGTGTGTCTCCCTCTCCTTTTCTCTGCGAATCTCATTCTCAATGCTCTCTCTGATGGCCAGCTTACACGCCCGCTGGCAAATCTCTGTGAGATCGGCTCCAGAGAAGCCGTTGGTCATCTTGGCCAGGAAGTCGATGTCCACATCCTTGCTGAGGGGGCTCTTGCGAAGGGTGGCCTTGAAGATATTGATCCTGCTCTTTTCATCAGGTAGGGGGATGTAGATGAGCTGGTCCAGACGGCCAGGTCTCAGGATGGCGGGGTCGATGATGTCAGGTCTGTTGGTGGCTCCAATGATGAAGACGTTCTTCTTGCTGGTCATGCCGTCCATCTCCGTGAGCATCTGGTTGATGACACGATCTGCTGCTCCACTACCTCCCATGCTGGCACCGCGTGACTTGGCTACTGAGTCCAGTTCATCGAAAAACAGGACACAAGGGGCCGCCTGCCGAGCCTTGTCAAAGATCTCTCTTACATTGGCCTCAGACTCTCCAAACCACATAGTGAGCAGCTCAGGCCCTTTGATGGAGATGAAGTTAGCCTGGCATTCGTTTGCAATGGCCTTGGCCAGCAGGGTCTTACCACAACCGGGTGGGCCGTAGAACAGCACACCCTTTGATGGGGTCATACCGAACTTCAGGAACTTTTCTGGGTGTTCGACTGGATACTGTACCAGCTCCTGCAGCTCCCTCTTGACATCACCCAAACCGCCGATGTCTTCCCAGCTGACATTGGGAACCTCGACCACTGTCTCCCTCAGTGCTGATGGGTTGCTCTGGGTCAGGGCCCACTTGAAGTCATCCATGGTGACAGCCAGGGAATTCAGGAGTTCAGCGTCAATGGTGTCATCCTCCAGGTCAATCAGGTCCATCTTCTTTCTGATAGCCTGCAGAGCTGCCTCAGAGCAGAGAGCAGCCAGATCTGCACCCACGTGTCCATGGGTCTCATTGGCCACCCGTTCAATGTCAACATCATCAGCCAGCTTCATGTTCTTGGTGTGAATCTGGAGGATCTCCAGTCTGCCTGTTGCATCGGGGATTCCAATGTCCAACTCCTTATCAAAACGCCCATATCTCCTAAGAGCCGTGTCAATGCTGTTGGGCCTGTTGGTTGCAGCCATGACGATGACATGAGTTCTCTGCTTCAGACCGTCCATCAGGGTGAGGAGCTGAGACACAATACGCCTCTCCACTTCTCCGTGAGTCTTATCTCTCTTGGGGGCGATGGAATCAAGCTCATCAATGAAGATGATGGCTGGGGCATTCTTCTCTGCTTCCTCGAAGGCCTTTCTCAAGTTACTCTCACTTTCTCCAGCCATCTTACTCATGATTTCAGGACCATTAATAAGGAAAAAGAAGACTCCGGTTTCATTTGCAACAGCTCTAGCCATAAGGGTCTTTCCTGTTCCAGGGGGTCCATACAGAAGGATACCACGTGGTGGCTTGACTCCAATTGCCTTGAACAGCGCAGGGTGTCTAAGAGGCAGCTCCACCATCTCTTTGATCAGCGCCAGCTGCTTCCTCACTCCTCCAATGTCATCATAGCCAATCTCATTCAGGGACTCCTCCTCATCCTCTCTCTTGATGGGTTCCCCTTCACAGTGGATGACTGTTTCCTGGGCCACAATGCAGTAGGGTGAGGGATCAGTCTCTACCACTTTGAACTCCACGGCACGCATGCCACCCCTGACCAGGAGGATGTCGCCTTTGTGAACGGGCCTGAAAGATTCGTGGAAGTATGGTTTGAGGTAGGGCTCAAACAGGTCTCCAGTAATGCCCTCTACAGTGTCATCGATCGGGAGAACATGGATTCTTTTTCCATATTTCACATTGGGAAGTGGATGAACGCTGATGACATCCCCCAGACGCACTCTTAGATTGCTGCGGACAACCCTGCTCATGCGGACCCTTTCATCAGAACAGGTGTCTTCGGAGAGAACAATGCACACAGTCTCCCTCCTTTTCTTTCCCTTCAGCATCACTGTGTCTCCGCGAAACAGCTGCAGCTCGTCCATCTTGGCCTGAGAGAGGGCGACCACGCTATTGTCATCAGTGACGGCTTCATCAACGATCAGCCTGTTTGGCCTGTTCTTCTTTTTCAGAATGGCAGTGGAAAGATGATCATCTTTTGATTCTGCTACTGAGGCCATGGTTGTCTTCTACTAATTGATTTATATAAATGAATAGTTTTTAAAAAGCTAGCTAAATGTCCGCAAAGCAAAGAAATCCTTCTCCGACAATTTCTAGGTTTTGATCTCTCACCCTGACAAAGTCCGCAATCAGAACATTTAAAATCCTTCTACAGCATCTTATATACTGCAGACTGACCGAGGGTCTGACGTCACACACGATACAAACTGTTGCTAGGTTGCAGGTGACTTAGCAACTGTTTCTATTGTGTGTGACCCTAGCAATATTGCACTGTAGAAATACTAGTAAAAGTCCAGAATTAAAAATGTACTTGAGTAAAAGTACAAAAGTATTGGTACCAAAAGTAGAAAGTACTCATTATGCAGAATGTCCCATTTCACAAGTTTTCAAATGTATAAAAATCGTTTGAAAATAGCAGATCTACAAGTTCACGCATTGTGAGCTTGTAGATCGGCTATTTTCAAATGGCCGAAATGTATATAGGGCTGAAGTGGTTAATGTATGTTTTGTAATAATAATCAAAATCTACAAAGTAACTAGTAACTAACGTTTTCAAATAATTGTAGAGTAGTAAAAGTATAATATTTGCCTATGAGATGTAGTGGAGTAGAAGTAATAGTACTGAAAATTGGTTACTCCAGTAAAGTAAAAATCTCCAACATCAACATCAGCCCCGAAGCCCAGCCCCGAGTTTGCCCAGAAGGTCTCTCACCCTCCTCCACCACCCACTTGATGGCTTCCTGTCGCAGTGCCATGAAAGAAATTAAGGGACGTTGTCTTACAATTCTCTTTAACTTCTGCCACAAGGACACATGTTCAACAAACGGGTCTGTGACCAGGGTATCTACTGTATAGGTCTATCAACCTACTGTATTTAGGTATGCAGACTTTATATCCTCAATTAATGCCAACAGACTCCCCCTCTTTCTGATTTCGATCAAATAGAACTGTTTCTGCGAGTTAACAAAGGAAGAGGTGGAACCATACCGGTCTTTCAAGATGGTTAAGATGGTATCTGGCTGCTCCCGCTCTGCCAGTGAACAAAGTCTAATCTTGGCCTTTGCTTCCCCCTCCAAACGATCATAAAGGAAGTGAGCCTTCTCTCTGTCAGTCATATGCCTGTTCCTCAAGCATGACTCTACATTCTCTATCGCAGTGATTCTCAACCTAATTTCAAGGACCCCCATATGATTCAAAATACTAGAGGTTCGGCCCTCACATCTAGAGATTGGGCTGCTTTGGGGCCCTCACAGCTACGTTGCGCCAGTGATCCAACTGATATGGCCATATTTGGAGATCTCTATCTGTCAGTCCATGTCCCTTTTTATGGGCATATATGGAGATCTCTGTATCTGTCAGTCCTTGTCCCATTTATGACCATATATGCTGACTGATTTGTTAGGACAACATCCTATTTTTTCCACTTGTACACTCTCAGAGTTACAGACCCGTAAGGGTCCATGTGGACCCCTGGTGGTCCCCGAACCTCGCATTGAGAACCAGTTCTCTATCCATACATGAATTGATATAGGTCAAGTTTGGATCTGTAACCCGAGAAGAGGGGGCATTTCCTCTCTTTGAATGTAGAGAAAACATTCAAGTTGCGGTGCAAGCAAGTTTGGTGAAGCAGAATTTCTGCTGGGGGGGGGGGGTAAACCTCCTGAATTAGTACTTGTAAAAGGAGTAATAGTACTTGTATCTAAACGCAGAACCAAAGGTCCCTCCAATTACTGTTCCTCATTGCAACTCCACCGTTTTACTGCTAAATGACACAAAAAGCGGAAAACACAAGGAGAACAAACAATCGGGTCCAGTCGCTGTCACGGCTGCCTTTGCTTCTCGTGGTTGGTCTATTGCGGCAGTCCAAGAGCCTTCTTCTGTTGTCAAGCTCCAGCCACTGTTTTCTATTTCAACAAAATAAAATAAAGCCAAAATACATGAAAAATAGTCTGCCTCAGCTGAAATGAAAACGTTTTATTTTTCTTTTCTCACTTTTAGAGCACGATCTGTGGTCATTATTGGGACCCTAGTTAAAAATAGATCGCAAACATTTCCATAAATCATTTTTTGGGCATTCTTTTTATCGAAAGTCCAAACGCTGTGATTACATCAGCAGGTCCGGAACAATTTCATAGGCTATCCTTGTTCAAAACGGGGGAAATTAAGCAGAGAGAGCCTCATTTAATGCAATAGTTTTGCAGTTATTGAAACTATTCTATTAAAAGTGTATGACTTGGACAGAAGTAGATAGATTACCATTTTGTGTGCGTGGGTGCGTTCAAGAGAGAGTTAATTTGTTCTGAATTCTGAGTGACCTGCCTGATAATGTGCAGTTATATAGAACACACACACACACACACACACACACACACACACACACACACACACACACACACACACAAATGTGAGGTCTTGGTTTGTTCTGCACTCTGGATGTTAAGTGCATGCACGCTCCACGTGCGCTGCACGCTCACTTCACTCACTCCTGTCGTGACACAGTGACCTCATGAGCATCCACACGACAGGAAAACCAGATATGCTGACGACCTTGACGGAGTTCAAGAAATAAAAACCCACACTGACACAAATACAATAGCTGCACACAGAAATACATTGCGTTTCAAAATGTAGGCCTACAATCAAATATATTTTCTCAAAGGGAAAAATATGCTGGAAAACTAGCTTTTCTACCAGCAGCTTTCAAATACCTCGTAGCTTTTAGTTTAAATGAAATGTATTGTAGTCTCTGAGGTGTCCCTTTTGGCTTTAACAATATTTAGCATGTTCTTTAACTATATAAATATTATTTAACAATATTTTTCATGATATATAAATATTCTCCAATCTGTCTGGAAAGACGAGGAGGTGATAGTTATCTAACTTGTCTTTTAGAAAAACATTGGTGTCAGTTTGTCTCTCCTCCTCCCTGAGGCTCCCTCGGGTTTCCTGCACTCCAACCAGCCAATCAGGCTAAAGCACCGCTCGCACCGACAACCAATCACCGAACATGAAACAGGCATGTATAGGACATGGACCATGCGGCGGGCTTGGGTGGGTGTGTGTGTGTGTGTGTGTGTGTGTGTGTGTGTGTGCTCTACAGCTACAGTGCTTTTACTGTCTTATATCATAAGACTGATCTGTCTGTCTGTCTGTCTTATTTTTCTTCTGTGGTTCTTGCAGAAAAACAACACTTTCCCACCTGTCATCCTCTCTTACAGAAGTTGTTTCTGTAGGACATACATTTGATGTGTTTTTTTAAAATATATAAATCTCTATGGGAGAGATTTCTGTTTGATGATGATTTAACCACTCAGACCCCAGCATCCCTAATCTGGAGGGGAACATTTACAACGATCTACAAAGTCACAAAGCGCCTCGTTGCGATGCTTTGTGACCTTGTAGATCGGATATTTCTGTTTAAGACATTTGGTGTAGATCGAAAAAGAACGTACCATAGGTTCATACGTTTTTAAGTTCAAGCACACACGCACGCACACACACACACACACACACACACACACACACACACACACACACACACACACACACACACACACACACACACACACACAGACATATCTGCTTTCTCACTGGAGTGCTCGTTCTTGCTTTTCTCTCTCTCTCTCTCTCGCTCTCACACTCACACACATATGCAGACATGCTGTACTCGCATTCACACACGCACACACACACACGCACACACACACGCACACGCACACGCACACGCACACGCACACGCACACGCACACACACGCACACAACCCACAGAACACAAAACAACAAGTGAACCTAGGAATCTTATACAGTGGACCAATGCAGTGCAATTGAACTCAGGTCTGTTTTACTAAGACTAGAGGGTCTAAGTGGTTAATTTCTCACTCGAGGTAAAACTCAGGGAGGAGCCTGGTGGACGCGCATCGCTCCAATTGGTACACTGCTGGGAGGGGGGCGTGGTCTGGCTGCAGAGCAGCAAGTATAAAGTTGTGAGAAGTAAACAGTCCAGAAGAG
>NC_137614.1:45558621-45741121 GCF_963280865.1 Gymnoscopelus braueri | reverse complement strand
TTTTAATCGGGAAAACCTTGCTTAAATGAGGGTGGCGAAAGTGGCAGTTGTGAACAATGCAACAACACTTGCAAAACTGATATATCAGTTTTGCAAGTGTTGCGGACAGGTTACTGGCAAAAAGATTTTTTATTTTTTTTGAAAGTCTGCCCGAGGTTTGTTAAGTGCCATGTCCTATGCTTTTTTAATCCACTCAGCTGGGTAACCACACTGTATGAACCTAGCTGTCATATTGTCAGCTTTTTGGATATAGTCCTCAGTTGAGGTACATACTCTCCTAAGTCTGAAGAACTGACTTTTAGGAAGCCCTCTCTTGAGTGGTGTGGGATGGAAACTGCTTGCCAATATTAGAGTGTTCTTGTCCGTTTCTTTCAGGGGTGGTAAATAGGGTGCAGTTGTCTTTAACGACCCACATGTCAAGAAAATGAACCTTTTGCGCGCTGTATTCCATAGTGAATTGTAGGTTGCTGTTAAAGCTATTCAATAGGTGGTAAAAAAAAATCTTGCAATTCATCAACAGACTTTGATATAGACAGAATACTCAATAATCAATATAACTATGCCATTTCAAGATCTTGGGCAGGTGTGCATTTCGTTCTGGGTTAAAAACATAATTTTTCTCAAAAAACCCATCATGCAGGTTTGCAAAGTTTGCGCAAATGGAGCCCATACTTGTACCAGACACCTGTAAATAAAAATCGCCATTGAAATTAAAGTAATAATTTTTCATGACCCAATTAGTAAGGTCAATGATGACCAGTACAACCACAGTCTTCTACTGTTAGTCATGGGAGCGGACCAGTATACAGTGAAAGGATTATCCACACTCTCTTGAGTACTTTATGTTCTTTTTATTGGAGATTTGCACAGTAGCAGCAGTCTACCTAGAGAAACGGACGCGTTTTGGCACGTCGGCCTTCCTCAGCGTTTCAAACGGTTTGAAACACTGAGGAAGGTCGACGTGCCGAAACGCGTCCGATCTCCAATAAAAAGAAACGTTTTTATGGTCTTATGGAAACTACTCAAGAGTAGTGGACAATCCTTTCACTGTATATCGTCAAGAATTTGCACCCAGTTCAATTGTAAGAGACTACACCTCAAGACTCCCCTTGAGTTGAGCGTGTCTTCTCCTGACGGACTTAATCTGGTAGCTGACCAGTATAACCACAGTCTTCTACTGTTGGTCACTGGGAGCTGACCAGTACAACCACCGCCTTCTACTGATGGTCACTGAGCAGTTGGGTCAGTTTAGTGCTTTGCGCAAGGGCAAATCATTGGTCCCATCAATTCATCAAAAATCTGTAAATTAATAGGTATTACAATAGAATAAAAGTTAACATGCTCGTGTTTTCATCTGATTCTGATCTCAGGTTTCCTTTCGTAGCGATATCTATTGCCTTCGCTGTCGACAAACAGGTATACACAATACTACACACAGTATTACCCAATACTATTGCACGTAATACTACCATGGTACACAACGGTAGTTGACGGTATTGTGTTGTGTTCTTCAGGTGGAGTTTGGCATTGTGTACAGCTGTGTTGAAGATAAAATGTACTCCGCTCAGAGAGGAAGAGGAGCATTTCTCAACGGAGTCCCTCTACAAGTATCTGCACAGAAAGGTACTGTATCTATCTATCCGTGTGTGTGTGGTCAGGGAAATGTGAATCTGTGAATCACTCATTCAATGCATAAAGTACCAGGAAAATGGTACCGCAGTATGTGTGGTCCGATTGGATGGATCTTAACGACCTATGGCTGCCATCGTTTGCAAATTACAGTTGAAGTGGGTGGCGTCCGAGTATACAACTGTTGTGCTTAACAACCACATCATCACAGATCCGCTAAATTAATGCATGCACTCGAGAGCCTCCATTCTAGGAATGAAGCGACCCCACAGTACAACACTGGACCAGTCTGAGCCTGCAAGGAAAACTGGCTTTACCTCCTTTTGCAATCCTCTCACTGTCACACTGAGTCAGTCCCCTTTAAGTGTCCCCTTTAACTTTTATTTTAATTTGTAAATGAGCAAATAAGAGTGTTATAGACCTACAAAATGAAATACAAATAAAATCATAACACAAAATCAAACTAGAAAAAGTGCTCCTCGGAGCACAAGTCTCCGCCAGGTCAGGTAGGTTATTATGGCCTCCTGGTAGCGCTATAACAGGCCAATGTGAAAAGGAGGGCATTTCTTCCTTGGCAAAGTGGGAATCTATGCGGAAAATGTTATGGAAATCGCATGCTGCGTTCAGGATTTGAGGCATTTTGTTCAAAACGAACCAATCCTGCAAACTTTGGCAGGTGTGTGTTTATGACGAGGAACACCCACGGGATCGGTGTGTCTACGACGTCATGTGTGTGTGTTGTGCCTTGGGATATTTAGCTATGCACACTTCTCTGGGGCATGACATGATCTGTTTACTGGGTTGTAACTGAACTGAACCCGATCACTCCCTGATGAAGACCATGACACTTGTGTGACGGCATAAAGTCCACCTACCACACAGATGGACTTTTGGTCAAATTGACCTTTTTTTCCTGCGTTATCATTGGCCACTGTCTCCCCTCGGGGCTCCATACGTCCTAACACCTTCTTCCCCACTCAGCGGGGATACCATAGTCTTATAAATATTATTTCAATCCCACTCACATCTCACAGGTATACTACGCTTCATTTGACTTAGAGACAGAAAGCTAAATCTGATATATAACTTCAGTTACACGTATTAACTTTTCAAAAAACTAAAAATACAAACATATACCACACACTGTAGGCCTACAGTAGTAGTCACTACAACACTCACTTCTACTGTACAGTATGTCACAGGAGCAATCCATATGAATTCAACAGTTAAAGCATTATTCCTTTTCACATTGGCAAAGTAATCACCGAAAATCATTATTCAATATACCAACAGTCACACAAAAGTTCTACAGCCAGTCCAGTGCTTTTCTATTCCGTATATACAACATACCATCATGTCAACAAAATGTTTCCCTCAATACAACAGTCACAACAGGACTCCTAAAATAATGCTATACTATGGTATTATGAAAACATGGCATCTGTCTACCTAACATGCTATCTAAATTACATTTTAGCCTTTGCATAATCCTGCAAGGTCGTGCTACAGGCTTTTTAGACAAGTATACGTACAACCCATACAGTAAACAGATCCCGTCATGCCCCAGAGAAGTGTACATAGTTACTATCACAAGGTAAAACACACACCTGAGGTCATAGGCGCCGATGCTGTGGGTGCTCCTTGTCATAAACACACACCTGAGGTGGTGCTCAGGGGTGCACTGGGCGCTTCGCGTGACACCACGGCGTTCCATTTTAATCATGCCGGACATTGGGGCCGGCCACCAAAAATCCTAGCGCGACCTCTGATTATCTGATATATATATATATATATATATATATATATATATATATATATATATATATATATAATATATATATATATATATATATATATATATATATATATATATATATATATATATATATATATATATATATATATATTATATATATATATATATATCATTCACTTATTTAACCACATGAACCCTAGCATGCCTATTCTGGGGCGAACATTCAGCAAATGGCATGTCTACAATCTCACAACACCTCAGGCCAAGGAAACACCTTTGCCCTGCATTTTTCACATATACCTTTTAGAGCGCCACCAGGAGGCTGAGTTTTGTAAAACATTTTTTTTGCTCTTACTCCTTCAGATTCTGTCCAAATATCACGCAAATCGGTACACAGTATGTATGTATGTATGTATATGTATATATATATATATATATATATATATATATATATATATATATATATATATATAATATATGTATATATATATATATATATATATAATATATATATATATATATATATATATATTTATATATATATATATATATATATATATATATATATATATATATATATATATATATATATATATATATATATATATATATATATATATATAATGTTTTTTTCCCTCTGTATGACATGTTCTATTCAAAAAAAGTTAGAGATTTTTTTCATTCTTTGGAACTATGGTTGGTGTCATTGAAGGCTGATAACTGGGACTAAGCTACTACTTGGGAAGGGCTTTCAATTTGAAATATTATCTAGATATATAGACCTTTTCAAAATACCAAACTAGAGTTTGCCACCTTGAGTGTCCCTGATTAGTGAAAATTCTGGCCTGGGCCCATGGACTAAAATGGTTCAAAGGACTGTCCATTGACCAGATATGACCGCCTGGTGGATCTGGTCTCAGATAACATCAGAGAAGTACAGGAAAGGACAACAAAAATGTATAAACACAGTACTGTAAAATCGGACCGGTTTGATCACAACGGCGCAGATATTGTGTTAATTAATTAAATTAAGAAACAAATCAGTTATTAAGTTATTATTTTTTAAATAGACTGCCCATTTGGAATTTATAAGGACATTGTTTTACATCCAAACTTATGAAATATCAGCCTTTAGTAGAACGTATTATGGCCTTAGGATATAATAAACTGTCAACTTATTGTCCTTCCGTTTGGGAGTATGATACCGGCACGTTGAATCATCAATGTGTTATCTACCCCCCCCCCCCCCTCTGTGTGTTAATAAGCCTGTGCATCCAGTTTGATCTGGTTTGACCCCAATGTAATCTTCTCCTGATCAGTGTTTGGATCTATTATGTATGTGCTTCTTGTGCCGATCCAAATGAAATAATTCATGTGTGTGTGCGTGTGCGTGTGCGTGTGTGTGTGTGTGTGTGTGTGTGTGTGTGTGTGTGTGTGTGTGTGTGTGTGTGTGTGTGTGTGTGTGTGTGTGTGTGTGTGTGTGTGTGTGTGTGTGTGTGTGTGTGTGTGTGTGTGTGTGTAACAGACATCCACCAGTGTGTGGTGGTGACAGAGATCGGATCAGAGAGAGATGATTTGTCTCTGTCAACTATGACCTCCAACATCTACAGACTGTTGAAACTACCTGTTCATGGGTAAGATGACACTACAAATACTATACAGTAATACTACTGTTTAAATCACGATACAAATACTACAGTAATACTGCTGTTTATCACAGTACGAATACTACAGTAATACTGCTGTTTATCACAATACAAATTCTACAGTACTGTTGATCACAATACAAATACTATAGTAATACTGCTGTTTATCACAATACAAATACTACAGTAATACTACTGTTTATCACAATACAAATACTACAGTAATACTGCTGTTTATCACAATACAAATACCACAGTAATACTACTGTTTATCACAATACAAATACTACAGTAATACTGCTGTTTATAAAATACAAAATAAAACTACTACAGTATACAGTATTACAACACATTACTATTACACATTAGAACACATTAATACATATTTCTACACTTTACTAAACATTACTAAATGTGTTTTTTTTATGGATTGAATACTTTATTAGCAGGCTTGTTAACAATACAGTAGTACTGTCAAAGGTTATGCTAAAGGGTTAACACAAAACGCCCCAGGGAAGGGGGCTTGTTTCCATTGTGGTCCATTGTACTCAATTCATCAGTAATACATATCGTCTCTATCGGGTGGAAACCTCATATGTCTAAAACTGTTACTTTTCAGGATTCAAAAGTAGCTAGCTTCACAAAGAGAGCAAAGGATCGATAAGCCGAAAGTGGATCTGCTACTTTTTGATGCTTTTGTGTGACGCTGTAGTAAGATAAAGTTAATTTACAAAAAGTTAGAATATGGAGATAAGAGGTTTCAGCATGATCACATACAATACAATACCGTACAATACCATACAATACAATACATATTGGTAGAAAAAAGCATCAACAGATATATTCATTGTGTGTGTGCGCGTGCGTGCGTGTGTGTGTGTGTGTGTGTGTGTGTGTGTGTGTGTGTGTGTGTGTGTGTGTGTGTGTGTGTGTGTGTGTGTGTGTGTGTGTGTGTGTGTGTGTGTGTGTGTGTGTGTGTGTGTGTGTGTGTGTGTGTGTGTGTGTGTGTGTGTGTGTGTGTGTGTAACAGGGTGCGTGCGGTGGGGACGGCAGCAGTGGACATGTGCCTCATAGCGACAGGAGGAGCAGACGTGTATTATCACATCGGGATGCACTGCTGGGACATCGCCGCCTCGACGCTCATCGTCTCCGAGGCTGGAGGTGTCGTCATGGATACCGACGGTACACACAACACATCAGACATCATCATCACCACCACCGCCCATACACATGCTGGAGTCAGCCAGTCAGTCAACCTGCTTCAACAGCCAGTGAACCAGTCAGTCAGTCAGCCAGCCAGTCAGTAAGTCAGTAGTCTCTCGAGCCAGACTGTTGACTTACACAACTTAGACAAAAAAATGCTTCTGTCAAGCAGTCTGTGCAAAGGAAAGGAAGTGATGAAAACGATCCGGGAGTAAAACAGATGTCCCGTCTCCTCCCCGCTTCCGTTTCGACTTTGCAGTCGCTTACATTTGTCCTACTGTAAATCCAATTAGTCGAAGCATAATATATCAGAAATGGGAAATCAAAAATGTTGTTTTAAATATGTTTATAGCATATCTTTTCAGATGACTGCTTCCTTTCTCTGCTTTCGAGAGGTGTAGTTCCAGACTCTATGTAGCATTCGGAGATTGTGGAATAGTTGTCTGGCTACGCGAGACTAGTCAGTCAGTGAACCAGACAGTCAGTCAGTAACCAGCCATTAAACAGTTATTAAACAGTCGGTACCGTGTCGTCTCTCTCCAGGTTCTCAGTTTGACATGATGTCCAGGAAGGTCATTGCTGCCAGCTCTGCAGCCGTTGCCAATCGCGTCGCACAAGTGGTCCAGGCTTTTCCTTGTCGTCGCGACGATGAGGATGAGGAACTCATATTACAGAATGGACATTAAAGGGACATTTGATCTGTTTAGTAGTAGAATTCAAATCAGTTTAACCACGTTACACGTAATAGCTGATCTACAATGTCACAACACGTTGTATCTGCTTTTCTTTAAAAAAAAGAAAAGTGCTTTTATATATTTCTCAATGCTTTTCTCTCTCATGCTTTCTTTTATTTGCTGTTATCCTCCTGTCTTTTCATCTTTAATTTTAACCTATTCTTAGAAGCACATTGAATTGCACTTGGTGTATGAAATGTGCTATAAAATATATAAATAAACTTTGATTGATTGATTGTCAAACAATCTTGGACAAATTAGAAAAATGTGGAATATTTTTTAAACAACACAAATCTTGGATGAGGATCCCCAGTACAAAATCTTGGCGGTCGTTCAACCTCCACATCATCTAGTAGTCACTTGTACACATCGTGAAACCAAATTGTCATTTGAACAAATTGCAAATACTTCACATTCATGCAAATATTTCTAGATCGGCTTTTAAAGACAAATGCTGTTGTCCTTTAGACTATTATTTAGTCTGTTTATTTGTCTTAGTTTCTGCAATAATGCATGGTTACATTTGATGTTTTATTGTGTTTATCTATGATTATATGCTCTGTATCCTATCCCTCAAAAAGGCCTTGCCGTTTGTAATGCCACAATTGTATATAAGAATTTGTTCTTAATTTGTTCTGCCTGATTAAAGCCTCACTATGTTTTATTAATAAAATGTAATTTTGTCCAATCTGTATGGTAGAGTATGTTTATACAATATAACGTATACAATTGGGGTGGTTGTATTCTGTCCCTTTTAGTTTTTTAGCGAATGCAAAGTCCTTGAGCCAGTAAGTTGCCTCCTGATCTGCTGAATGACTCATAAATACTAACTATTTGGTAATAGTAGCAGTATAGTGATAGTACGTAGTTCCATGTTTAACTGAGTATAAACCCATAATGCTCCAGAATCCATCAGTGAGGCTTTATAAGTATCCCCCTGATGATGATATCACAGAAAAGTATTAATGTTCCTTACAAGTTTTTATGTTGATGCCAATACTTTCTTACTTTTACTCAAGTAAATGTTATGTTTTATTGTGTTTATCTATGATCATAAGTAAAGTAAAGTAAAGTAAGTAAAACATTTGAGTACTTCTTCCACCACTGTCTAGTGTCTACGTTGTGTTATATGCACAATAAAATAAAGGAAAGTATAATGTCTGTAATGTTTGTGAGTGGCCACGTGGTGGCGGCGTCTCACATATCCTGATGGAATCTACAACATGAAGAAGAACAAACCTAGAAAAAAAGCATACATACCAAGGATAAGTCAGTGACGTCACAAACAATCTCTTTCTCTCTCCACTGCTGGAATCGATAACGAGTGAATGACAATGTATCCTAAACTTAAAGGGATATTTCACTTTCAAATGTTTTATATATATATGTATATATATTTGTTTATGTTTATTTTATTTGAAAGTGAAATATCCCTAAGATAACAGCAGTTACAATTATTCACTCTAGGCTTATCAGCTATTTTTCTGTTCCTTATTTGGTTCGGTTATAAATATACAAGTTTTGTGCAAAGGATAAAAGTATACTGTAAATACAAGTTTTGTGCAACTGCAATGGAAAAAAAGTGAACTCCCAAATTATCCGGACGATAACAATCGTCGCTTGGTGACGACGTCACGGACCAGACCTTGTCTAACCGGATGTTAAATGGTTTTTCAGACTTTTCGCGCGCTCGGGGCATAAACATTAGACAACACAACACTCTGACAGCGGTGTTCAGATCATTTCTTCATAACATCTGATCAGTCATTTCTTACCAAATCATAAGCAGCTACACTGTTAGACATCATGCCAGTTAATGCAGATTATGATCAAGCCTCTCTGCCGGATCTGTTGCCTCTGTACTACCGGCGTCTGTTCCCGTTCTCACAGTATTACCGCTGGCTCAACTATGGAGGAGGTGAGTGCAGTGGGTGAAAAAGTACTCAAATGTTTTAAAGTATCAATACTGCAATGTAGAAATACTCTTGTTACAAGTAAAAGTCCGGAATAATACATTTACTTGAGTAAAAGTACAAAAGTATTGGTATCAAAATGTAGTTAAAGTATCAAAATGTAGTTAAAGTACTCATTATGCAGAATGTGCCATTAATTTAACACGTTTTCAAATGCATGACATGTATACAAATCTTTTGAAAATAGCAGATGTAGCTCAGCTAAAAATAGCTTGTTGATTGTCTATTTTCAAATGGCCAAAATGTATATAGGGCTGAAGTGGCTATTGTATGTTTTGTAATAATAATCAAAATCTACAAAGTAACTAGTAACTAAAGTTTTCAAATAATTATCGTGGAGTAAAAGTACAATATTTGCCTCTGAGATGTAGTGGAGTAGAAGTAAAAGTATAACAAATTGGAAATACTCCAGTAAAGTAAAAAATACCTAAAAATTGTACTTGAGTAAATGTACTTAGTTACTTTCCACTACTGGGTGAGTGTCTCTCTCAGCAGTGGTTCTCAGACATTTTCATGTCAAAGACCCTCAAACGTTTTAATTTCAAGGACCCCCATAATAAGAGAGTGTACACATGGAACCAAATGTTGGAAAGTACAGTTCAATACAAGGTCTGCTAAGGAGGATTTTAAAGGTTTAATGACATTCACTTTTACACCACATTCAAAGTCTTTGTCCTGGTCCTTCAAAAGTGTACAAAAAGTTTTAAGTGAAAATTCCATTCCAGTGATCCATGGCAGGTGTTTTTCTCTCACATTTCTAAAGCCTTTTCAACTGCAATGAAAAAAGAAATCTTTGCCTGCGGGTGTCGCTGGTGAGGGATTTTGCCTGTCAATCATCGCCTCTGCTCCGCCCCCCCCAAAGGAAAGGATAGGGGAGGGGAGGGGCGAGGAGGAGAGTGGGCGGGATTAATCGACTGTGACCTCACTGTCGAAGGGCCAAGCTCAGATTACTTTTCAGCCTAATTATTCAGAAAACCCCAGACCACAGAAAATCCACTGAATGTTCTAAGTTCAGGTTTTTTGGGTGTAATTGAGGTCATAAAACCCCAAATAAAACATTGAAAATAAAAAAAGTGAAAATGAATGTCATGATACCTTTAAACCCAAGAAAGCCTATGGCTTGTTTCCATTGTGGTCCTTATGCGGTATAAGTGTATGTATGCGGTATAAGACGTTACAGCATAGATGGAGAAACCTATGATCTGAATAGTCATTCTACAGTGCATTCTCTCATTGATTGGATTACCTCCTATATATATTGAAATTATAGTGAAATTAACCACTGGCATCCATCCCTAGTATTTTGGGCATGTCATAGGCAAAGATATAGCAGATATATTAGCTCAACTGTTCCTAATTTAGCTGGTGACCCCCTGGAATCCACTCAATGACCCCTGGGGGTCCCCAGGCTCCACGTTGAGAACCACTGAGTTATGGTAAATGAGTATAAAAAATGTATGATCATAAATTAGGCTTAAGAAAGCTGGGCAACTAAGGAAACTAAACTGGCCTAATATCTCTTAACTCATGTTTGGAAGAGCAATATTTACAAAATAAAGTTTGTGAATCGTGATAATAGATGCCGGTACTGTACTTTGACTGAACTCAAGATTCAAAATGGTACTGTCACCAAATCCACTAACTTTATAGTCCTTTTATGAGCCTTCAATCTCAAGATCACAACCAGTTAACCTTAGTGACAGGCTACATTGTGAATTTTCCTTTTCCAAACTTCAGTGTACAAGAACTACTTCCAGAATCGAGAGTTCTCCTTCACGCTGAAAGATGACATCTACGTGCGTTACCAGTCCTTCAGCACACAGGGCGACCTGGAGAAGGAGATGCAGAAGATGAACCCGTACAAGATCGACCTCGGGGCTGTCTACAGTCACAGGGTGAATGCTTGCTTCTTCCCATCGTTTCCATGGTCCTCTCTTGACCCTTTATTTTCATGTACAGTATGCATGCTTGGGTAACGCCCGGCGGGATCCGAACCTGGGTCTCCCCCGTGCAGGGAGAACCTCTCACTCCGCTATACAGCTCCGAGATGAGGTTCTATGTCGTTACCTTCCAGAATCGGGTGGACGTCCGCCAAGGCTCCGCTGTTTACCCTTTTGTATACGTCGTATCCCAAAACTAATGGTAGATTCCAAGCCGCACGGATGTTTAAAGTTTGGTTCGGCGCATAAAATTTTAGGAACGGAGCGAAACTACCCGTTTAAATCGCTTATTTAGTCAGCCTGTGGCCATGTTTCCCATTCAACCCGGAAAACCCCCCTACGTCCGCTGCCAGTACTGCTCCCGGTTTGGCTACAATGGGAAACATGGCCACAGGCTGACTGAATAAGCGATTTAAACGTGTAGTTTCGCTCCGTTCCTAAAATGTTATGCGCCGAACCAAACTTTAAACATCCGTGCGGCTTGGAATCTACCATTAGTTTTGGGATACGACATATACAAAAGGGTAAACAGCGGAGCCTTGGCGGACGTCCACCCGATTCTGGAAGGTAACGACATAGAACCTCATCTCGGAGCTGTATAGCGGAGTGAGAGGTTCTTTATGGAGCTAGAAGGGATGCTAAAATCAAACTTCTTAACCACTATCCTAAAGTGGAATCCCCCTTAGCCGGGGCAGGGCTCCAGACTGACTTTTTAGTTGGTTACAACTTTCTGCGCCTAACTTTTCCATATGCACCCACACATACGCACACATAGACTGACCTGCACTGGTGCGACCAATGACATTTTTTTTCAAGTTGCACTGTACAGATGTTTGGGTGCATGCACGCCGAAAATGGGTTCACTCTTATGCTCTGCAGGGGAGAGAGGCTCTGAGCCACTCTGCTACACCAACCCGAACTGTGACCTTACCCTTCAGGTCACAGATGGGGCTTAAAGGCAATAGGCATGCATGATTTGGACAAATCACACTGAATGCATAATGTTTAGAATATAGACACTGACGTAGTCTCTGTTCTCACCCACAGCCCAATCAACACAACACTGTGAAGTCTGGTACCTTCCACGCTCAGGAGAAAGAGCTGGTCTTTGATATTGACATGACAGATTACGACGATGTCAGAAGCTGCTGCAGGTAACTGAACAATTAGTGTTTATCTGAGAGAACAAAGACAAGAGTTTGTACAATTTCACACACGCACACGCACACACACACACACACACACACACACACACACACACACACACACACACACACTGATATTAAAAGGAGAGAAGCAATGCCATGCAATATTTCCATTTCAGTGCTGCAGACATTTGTCCCAAGTGCTGGACCCTGATGACTATCGCGATCCGTATACTTGATAGAGCTCTTCGAGGCAAGTTAAAAGAAACAATACTTTTGCCTTTGTTTTGATATCGAGCTGAGCATCTGGCTTGCGTCAGCTCATCTTTCATGGATTTAAAATTGTCATTGTGTGTAACTGTAATAATAGCATGGAAGGGAAGTGTAATAACTTATAATTTTGCATTATTCCAGATGACTTTGGTTTCCGACACTGCCTGTGGGTGTACTCGGGCAGGAGAGGAGTTCATTGCTGGGTGTGTGATGAAGCCGCCAGGAAGCTGTCTGTGGCGGGACGCTCCGCTGTGGCAGAGTACCTCAGCCTGGTGAAGGTGACTACCTCTCATACCTCCTCACAACGGACCTGTAAAAGCAGCGGTCCTCAAACTGTTTCATGTCAAGGACCCCCAAAAATACAACCCATTTGAGTTGTTAAAAGGATTTTAGAATATGACAAAATATTACAAATATTCCCTCCCAAACCACATTTTGCTTGGAACCCCCTGGATTCCCCTCAAGGACCCTGGGGTTCCCCAGACCCCATTTTGAGAACCACTGCTTTAAAGAATGTATCAAAGCAGCTATTAAGCCCTGGGCACAGTATTTTGAAGCTTTGCAATACATTATCATAACTCATTACCTAACCCAATTATTTAGACAGGCCCATAACCACCTAAACCCTATACACTTTGTTTACTCGGGACCCCCAGGGTCCAGGGATCCATCTTTGGCCCCTTAATTCTTCCCCCTCCACACCAAATCTCTTCCCCAAAAACAGCAGATCTACAAAATGTGTTGTGAAGTGCTGTCGTCGCTCAACGTTTGCCTATTTTTGCCAAATGTTCGCCTATTATTACAGGGACCCTAGGGGTCATGTGATTAGGGCACATTTATTCAGTCAACACTTCTTTTCAGTTGACGTTGTCATTTTTATCAAGCAACAGATAAATTAAGCTTTAGTTGTCATGAAGAAGCTGATGTTTCTTTTCATGTGTGATTGCGGTTGTGTAGGGTGGTGCAGATAATGTGAGGAAAGTAGTGCTGACAGATCCAATGCATCCTTTCATCAAGTAAGTAATCTCATGATTTGTATGTACGTATGTATGTAGGTATGCATATATGAATGTATGCATGACACTGTCTGCAATGACCCAATACACTTTATTGTCATCAAATCACAGCACAAGGCTATGAATCTTCACATGCTGTATTCTATCTCCAGTTCGATATCTGACACACAGTGAAACTTGCTGGTCAAAGAGGTCATTTACTGATTAAAAATAACGTCTGAACTATCGATTTGTAGAATAATGTGTGGAACAATGAAGATTGCATTTGAGCTCAGCTATGTACACCTCTATGGTTGTTTTAGGATGCAATTACGGTCATCAGGATTTGTTTTCATCAAGTTGCTTTTATTGACATATCTCATAACAATAATCATAATAATATCTCAATGAGGCATTAGTGCCATGTGTGGCTGAACATTCTATTTTCTTGTACTCTCAACAGAGAATCACTGGTGACGGTGGAACGCTACTTTTCTCAATATGCGCTGCATGGACAAGACATATTGGGCAGCAAGGAATCGGCAGAGAAAGTGCTGGCACTTGTGCCTGAAGATATCCTTTCTTAAATCATAATGTTACCCACACATGGTAACGCATGCAAAGTTCATGCTATCGCTTTTTTCTTCTGATTATTGTACCATGGATCGTGATGCATGCAGGTACAAAATAAACACTTTTTATCCAGACCAGGGTGTCCGGGGTGGTGTAGAGATAAAACACTTGGCCACCATCGCAGAGGCCCAGGTTTGTGTGCCAGAAGTGAACTTATAGCATGAAGTTATAGCATGTATCATAGAAATAAAGCTCTAATTAGTTCATTAGAAGAAATAAGGTTCTAATCCCCACTCATCCCTGTTCAAATCCGATCCGAGGTGCACCTCTCCTACTCCTACCTTTCCCAGTCTCTCACTGTATCTAGCTTAAATAAAGCATTCAAAAATCACAAAAGATGATCTTAAAAAGGACAAAGTTGGACTAAGTTGAAAGATGGCAATTTAACCCATTAAGACCTGAGGCCGATTCTACAAATGTGTTTCTCAAACCTTTTTACGTGCCAAGGACCGTGTGCCCCCATCTGAAAATGTTTTGTATTCAAAGTTTTTCAAACACTTTCAAGATTTTTAAAAACTGCTAGTTTTGAATAGCCAACGCTAAAATCTAAAATGACACAGATGCTTTCCCAGTTTTAATGGGTTAATCAATTTCATTTATTGGCGAGGAAAAATAACAGATGGTTCATGTAATAAATTAAATGTTTTCTTGTTTTTAATTGTGCTAACCTAACAAAGAGACAAAGCGCACAGAATTGTTATTGTACAGGAACATTCGCTACGTTGACCGGATCTGATCTTAACCTTAACCAAGTCCTTACATGTCAGAAAGGATCTGCTCCAGTATTTCCAGAGTGAGAAGAACCCTGATAAGCGTTGGGGAAGGCTCGCAGCTCAAGCCCGCAAAGGGGTAGATAAACACGCATGTGTGTCACAGTCACAATTAATTTATCCTTTCATTTGTTCAAGAATGATAGCATAAACATGTAGCATGAACGCTATAATTCTTCCTCTTTCAGCCTACTCTCAAGAAGGGCCAGCACTTTGATAAAGAGATCATGCTGCAGTACTGTTACCCACGACTTGATGTGAACGTCAGCAAAGGGGTGAACCATTTACTGAAGAGTCCTTTCAGTGTGCACCCCAAGACAGGTGAGCACAGTGGTCTTTTAACCACATGAACCCGAGGTACAAGATGCTCTTTCTCTTTGCGTCTTGTGTGGTACATGTATATAAGAGTAAAAAAAAAATGTTGTTCGGTTCCTCAGATATTGTAGCAGCATTAGTAAGAAAAAAGAACTGTATACACAACAAGAATAAAAGAGGGGATAAGTAAGGCAGTTATGACCAATGTTCTTGAAGGTTATCAGTCAACTAGGTTATCGGACCCTAGAGTCCCTATTGGGGCGAAAATCACATCGTATAGAGCACTGGGGGATCCCGGTCGACTAAGTATAGGGTTTCAGTCATTAATGAAGGTCCTGGTTGTATGGCTGTTGTAGCTGTAACAAATGGCTGACCCTGGCTGTCTCTTGTCTTGCTTACCTTTTGGCCAGGACGCATATCTGTTCCCATTGACCTAAAAGAATTAGAGAAGTTTGATCCCTTCGCTGTGCCCACTATCAGGTAAGCTATAATTCAAGTGTCTTGTGTCGCTTTTTTGTGCAATGCATAAGTATGTGTTGTGATGTTCACCGGAGCTGATTCGTTAACTTTTTCACAGTCAGATCTGTGAGGAGCTAGATCGACCGAGGATAGACGACGAGGAAGAGCAGGAGGAGGAGGAGGAGGAGGGAGAGGAGGACACCAAGGAGAAAGAAATCGAAATGGATGCAAGCGAGAAACGGAAGATCAGAGGTGCAACAGAGTCTTCCGTTTGACTTAAATATTTATACTTGACATGTGTGGTTATACCTTGTAATAAACTGTCTTTATCCCCAAGAAAGCTGGGTGGGAGCTTCTGACAGGGGTGGATTAACAGTTTGTGTCTACTCACAAAGGGCTTACTGTTCTTACAGATTACAAAAGAACAAGCCTGGCCAAGTATGTGAAATGCTTTGATCAGTTTCTGGATGGACTGGCCCGTTCACGCAAAGGAGAGCTTCTTAGAAAAAGTGGTAAGTATTAGTTTAGCTTTTTTTTGTTTTATTTTATTATTTGTTTTGTATTGGTACTTTATTAATGTTCATTTCATTTTTTTTTTGTACAGATCTTCAGAAGGACTTCTGAACTGGACAACTGACCATCAGAATGCTATGCAGCTCCCAGTAACAAAAATTGTACTACCATATGGACAGATTAGGCAAACTGATACTAACGGATCATTTAATTTAATTCTGTGGTGGAGAGGCTGATTTTTTTTTATTGCATTTTCCAATTTATGTGTTTTTGTATAATGCTGCTACACGCAAAGTGATTGGCTAATCTGAAACAAAAACTCAAATAATCTAATCTTATTTTCCTTATCTTTATAATGTTGTAGTATACATATGGTTATTTCATATTGTTTTTCTCTATGTTCTATTGTACAGTCTTACATTAACCAATTTGCAAAAATAAAACCGCTTTATACAACTTTGTCATATCTTTTTAAGGTTATGGCTTTGAATGCAAAACATGACCAATTCTTGTTTATTTGTGTTTAGTCAGCCATCTGTAAGAGGAAGCAAGTCGTCAGAGGGGACATGTTTATGGACCCTGGCCACTAATAGTTTATTTTATTTTATTTAGCCATGTAATAATGTATTATCTGTATAGTGTCTACAAAATAAATGTATAAACTAGTGGTTCTGAAAGGGGCAAAATGAGTTTATATAAATTAGCTTAAAAATAAATCTATCCACTTCAACCCTATTGAAACATTTTCAACACATATCTTCTATTATGGTGGTCACTGCCACTGTGGCACATGTTTTCAAATGGTCAAATATATTAATTTGGGGGTCCCCTTGACAAGAACTGTTTGAGAGTCAACTTGCATCTGACAACATTCAGCCACTAGATGTCGCACTTCACCCACATTCTGTAGAGAAAAGATTGCATGATAACTCCTTGACCATATAAAGAGATAAACAAAATCAATTAAAAATAAATGAAACAGTCTGGATGGATGAACCCAGGGTTATTATAATTATGGATATAACATAAACTATCCATGTTAGACTGCACTGTAAACCAGAGAACATAGCCAGAGAGGTGATAAATTACCAGTAGTGGAAAAAGTACTTAAGTAAAAGTATCAATACTGCATTGTAGTCTGGAATTCAAAATTGACTTGAGTAAAGTACAAAGGTATTGGCATCAAAATGTACTTAAAGTACCAAAAGTAGAAAGTACTCATAGTAGCAAATGTCCCATTTTATAAGTTTTCAAATGTATAAACGATATTTTGAAAATAGCAGAACTACAAGCTCCACAATCACAATGTGTCGCTTTGCAACGCATTGTGAACTTGTAGATCGGCTATTTTCAAATGACCAAAATGTATATCTGGGCTGAAGTGGTTTATGTATGTTTTGTAATAATAATCTAAATCTACAAAGTAACTAACTAAAGTTTTCAAATAATTGTAGTGGAATAAAAGTACAATATTTGCCTCTGAGATGTAGTGGAGTAGAAGTAAAAGTACTGAAAATTGGTAAAGTAAAAAAAAAAAAACTTCAAACTTGTACTTAAGTACAGTACTTGAGTAAATGTACTTAGTTACTTCACACCACTTTAAATGACCCGGAAGAACAACGTCATTATGGTAAACCGGATATTACCGCACGACAAAGGTTAGATTTTCTCTCTCACAGCCATCTTGGATATAGTATCCTGAGTCGGTGAGTCTCTCTTCGAATAATCTAACATCATCCATTGCTTAGTGGAGATAAAGGTGCGTAGTACACGTCTAATCTATTAGTAGAATTTGCGGTCTTTCCGCTCATGCCGATATTTGTCCATTTAGTTTATCTTTTAGGTGATAAAACGGACTGTTAGCTAGCCGAATGCTGACTCAAAATGGGGGAACACGACTTGTCGCCTACCACAACCAGATAGGAGGCTCTCGTTATCAAAGCCCGCGAGAGGGTTGTCAAGAGCCTCAACAAGTCAACATAATGACAATAATACTGAGTTGACGTCTGTCTATACTGAGTTGACGTCTGTCTATGTACTCAAACCGGTGTCAATGTGTGAGAAAATGTTGTCGTAGGTGTTCATCGTCCCTGCCCAGAGGCTAAGTTAGCTTCACCTAGCTAACGTTTGGCTACAGCTGAAGCATGGGTTCTGCTTTCTCGACCACTACAATAACGATGAGTGCCAATGATGCCTAATTGTCAGTGGTGGGAAAAGTTACTCACATTTGTAACTTTAGTAAAAGTATCAATACTGCAATGTAGAAATACTCTTTGTTACAAGTAAAAAAAAGTCCGGTGTTCAAAACTTAACTTGAGTAAGAATACAAAAGCATTGGCCTCAAAAATATACTTAAAAGTGGCAAACGTAAAAGTACTCTTTATGCAGACTGTCCCATTTCACAAGATTTCAAACTTATGAAAATGCTTTGAAAACGGCAGATCTACAAGTTCGTTGTGTGAGCTTGTAGATCGGCTATTTTCAAACGGCTTAAGTATGCATAGGGCTTAAGTGGTTAATGCATGTTTTGTTGTAATCTAAATCTACGCAAATAGTAACTCAAGTTATCAAATTGTAGTGGAGTAAAAGTACAATATTTGCCTCTGAGATGTAGTGGAGTAAAACTAAAATGATTGGAAATACTCCAGTAAAAAAAATAAAAAAGTACCTCAAAATTGTGCTTAAGTACAGTATTTGAGTAAATGTACTTAGTTACTTTACACCACTGCTGTTGCTTTGAGCTAAAATGCCTCGTTGTTTCCTTTTTCAGCAACTATGCCTGGCGAAGCCACAGAAACTGTCCCGGTCACCGAGCAGGAGATGCAGCAGCCTCAAGTGGAGACTGGTATGTATTCACCTTGCTTAACGTGCATGCTTTATTCTACTAACACCAAAGCACTGACAGGGTCCTGGAACTCTTTTAATAACTTGTTTTTGGTATAAAGCTATGTTCGTGGCCAGTGAACAAAACACGAAGACGTGTTTTGGAATGGATAAGCGTTTGTCCACAACATCCAAAACATGTTTTCATGTTTCATCAAATAAGGGATGGACAACTATCTTTGTTTTCAGTAGTAGAGTTGAGATTGAACGAACAGGTGACGGCTTGGTGAAATGGCACCATTTGTCGGCATCTGCGGGGGGGGGCTGTAGACATGGGACAGCTCCGCCATGATCACCACCACCAGCTGTTAAAACGGGTACCAAAAGGCCGGCCTAACCTATATGCTGGAACTGTGGTTTCAGGTTTATATTTAGGAAGGGTTGACTGGCCATTGAACTCTTTGAGTCCTTATAAACCATCCAAAAAGCACTTACACCACTGTTATTTTGATTTAGGAAGCATTGTCAAACCATATGACTTTTAAGTACTTGTGCTGGAGTCACCGTTTATTGTTTTTTACCAGATAATTGGGCTTTATTCCATTTGGCTTGCCCTAGTTTAATGAAAAAGGTATTGTGATGCCCACGCCCTCCAGGTCTCCACACATGTGATATTCCTTTGCCAAGGAAAGAAGCAGACCTGTTTGACTACTATTTTACAACTTGTACAAAATCAAAGTGGGAAAACTCAACGGGATAACTGCCAGTAAATATGCGCTTATAGCTGTTAAGAAACTGGTTTTAACCACTTAAATCCTGTATTCTTCATTGGCCCGAGTCCTGCAAGGGTCTACTTTTTCACTCCACCAAATATGTTCACCATGAATAGCCGATCTACAATCTCAACGTGTTGTGAGCTTGTAGATAAGCTATTTTTGCCAAATGTTTCCCCCAGGATAGGATTCAAGTGGATAATGCAGGCTCTGTAATTTACACTGTCAGTATTGGTGCAATTTAACAGTGGCAAGTTGCTTTTGGATGGCCAGAAATATTTCCTGAAAAAAGCTTCTTAAAAGTCTGTAATCTATATAATGTTAGCTATATCTTCACATTTTGTGGTGCCCATTGATGCAGTTGGAATGGGTAATCCAGGACCCTTTGTTACACAAACTCACAATAGCCTGTGGTGACTTTCATTGACTGGGTTTGATACACAATGCATGGTATTTTAGTAGTTGACTGCCCGGTGCACCGACTTTCATTGATACTTAACACCTAACCTTGTTGGGAAAGATGCAACTGTGTTAGTGGAACTTTTAGCCCCTGCTTGGATTAGATTGTACTTACCTCTTATGTAAAACCTCACTGTGCACATGTTTCAATGTCTATTAACCATTGTTTACTACACATGAAAATAACAATTTTTATTGGGGTTCATTAAGCTTTCCGAAAGAGATTCTTCATGGACCCTCCGGGGTTTACTGAAGAACTAAAGCTTGTGTGGCATTTTGCTATTGGCATTTTGTCTAGGTATAGTTATTTACTTTTTTAAAAACTTTAATTTCAAGTCATTTTCTCATTCATTGCCATGCAAGAAAAACATGTCACCAGATTAATTTACATTTCTCATGGTTAACTGTACAACTTCAGTTTGATTTGGCGAGAGCCTTCGAAGGTTAGAAGATGAATATTTAGTAACTACACAAGTATAACTGGTTTACACAATTCAAATATTAATATAGCGTTATTTAGTCCAACGCACCAGTTAATTGGATTTGCAAAGGTCCTCTATGAAATGCCACAAATATCAGAATGGTGAATAATGTTAGAATCTGTTCTCAACTTGACCTAACAAAATCAGTGACAACTGGGTCATCATTCAGTAGGGTGTTAACAGGAGGTAGAAATAAGTGCTACCAAATGCAGTCAGATTTAATATCAATTTGCCTTTTGAAATGGATGTGAAAATGACATAACACATAGCAGGGTGAAGGTTAAGCAACACTTGTTTGAGATGTTTCATACAGCAATAAATATTAGTAAATAATCACCAATAAGTTGTATCATTGACGTTTTGTACACGTCATGCAGTATGTAAAAATATATATTTTAACTGAGGTGACACCTTTTGTGCCCCCTCTGGTTTAGTAAATAGTCTTTTAACTTAAACACTTACATCCATAGGAGGTATAATATTTGGGGGCTGAAGGATTTCTTTTAACATTAATCTTGTCACATTTAGACACTGCATGATATTTTGGGACATGGGCACAAATTCCTTTTTGAGTGCAACACAACACGTTTGCATCCCTGAATTTTCTCACATTCACCGGTTCTATGGACAGGTTGCGCACTCCGTATGTTCACCAACATGTTAATTAATCTCTTAATAGCTGCTCCTCAGTTTACTTCTGTGACTGCCCTTCCCCATGCTGCTCCTCTTGCTCCTCCTACTATCCCCTTTATCAGCTGTGGGGGTGTTGAGTTCTTCTGCACCACCAGAGATGGCTATTCCTGAAGTGTTCAAGACATCCCCATTGGAGATTCCATCACCGCCAGAATTCTCTAGTGCTCCCCAAGTTATTCACTCTCAGCTACTGCTAGAAGAAACTTCTACAAAGGCAGCTGTCGATCCAATTAACGGTGATCCGATTATTGCAATCCAAACTGAATCCGTCTTCGAGAGCACATCCATCACACTGCAATTGCCTGCCGCCGAACCATCCGTAACTGAAGAAGCTGAAGAACCTGTTGTGGCTCTTGTTTCTGCCATTGAATCGCTTGAAATTCATACCGAAGAAATGGTCGAGGGTCAAGAGTCGGTGGTTGCTCTTGAAGAACCTGCTAACCAAGCAACAGAAGAGGTCACAGTTGATGCTCTTGTGGAAGCTGCAGCAGAAGAACCAGTAGTAGTCGCTGAAGATGCTGTTGATGTACCTGCTTCTGAAGAGCCAAGTGCAGATGTGCCAGATGGTGTTGCTGTGCCTGCTTGTGAAGAGCCAAGTGCTGATGTGATTGTGCCTACTTCTGAAGAGCCATGCGTCGTCGTACCCGCCTCTGAAGAGCAATGTGCAGATGTGCCGGTGCTTGCTTCTGAAGAGCCATGTGCGGATGTTGTGGCTGTGCCTGCTTCTGAAGAGCTATGTGTGGATGTTGTGGCTGTGCCTGCTTCTGAAGAGCCATGTGCAGATGCGATGCCTGCTTCTGAAGAGCCGTGTGCAGATGTTGTGGCTGTACCTGCTTCTGAAGAGCCATGTGCAGATGATGTGGATGGGAAGGCAAGTGACGCTCCAGAGCCTGCAGTAGATGCCCTGAAGGAAAGTAGCCAGGACACAGCATCTGAAGAAATTGAAACCAAACCTGAAGTGATTGCTGCCGTGGCCACTCAAAATGAAATTCTTGAGAAAGTACCAATTATAATCCCCTCTAAGAGTATCCCGCCGAAGGTGATGTCTAATTGCGCAGGTCCATCCCACCCAAGACGGCACCTGTCAGGTGGGTTAACTTGTGTAAAAAGGTGGAACACAGACCACCCCCAATCTTTCTATCTCTGCAACCCTCAACCCCACCTTTTCAGATCTTTCGTTTCCTTTTGTTCTAGACATTCAAAAATATATAGCTTATCACTCAACATTCAATTGTTCTACTTGGAGAAAACTTGTATATAATGTCATTTATCTCACCTTGAAGCAGACCAGTCCATTGTTGCAAAACAAACCTAACCTATAGTAACCTTTTCTTGGAAGGAAAATAGTCATGTTTCTCTGTACTTTCTTCTACTTTTCACATTAACACTGTATGTGTTGTCGATCTTTTCCTCATGGTATATTTGACTTTTGATCACTTTTTCCACTGTTTAAAGAGTGTGTTTACACGAGCAAGCCACGGTTGAAATTCACAATATGGCAATATCAGAAAGTAAGTTCCAATAAGCATGTTCATTACAGCAACAAAGACAAATCTACAGATTGTAAAATTTCTATTGATGTTTAAATTAATTATAAATGAGAACATATCTCCAGGGGCATCGGAAAGAAACCATATATTAGGAGCCAAGAAGTGGATCCCATACGCTGTCTCAAACTTGGAACTAAAATGCTTCATTCAATTACGATAATGTTACAATTCACACAGGGTTTGTTAATCAGGTCTCCTGATAACCTTTATAACTATTCTATGTGAATTGAAGCGGGATCTAAATGTAATTTTGAATGGTGCAAGCTCTAGACAACCACATGATAAACAAATATATATATATATATATCCTTGCTCAAATATTCTTAATTTAATATATTTGTACACGTGCCTAATTAAAGTAATAGTATAGTCGTGAAACATCCCAAAAACAATGTAGTGTTTGCGAATGCCTTTTCTGTTTGCCGTGAGTGCATCTGGTTTGTTTTTGGAGTACCACATTCGCAAAAGATTGAGATAATGTTACTAAAGATGAAAGTGTGTCTTTCTGAATGTGTAGTATGTTGTTGCATTTTTGGTGCCGTCTTGCATCAGCCGTGTTGGACTGTTTTGTGGGTGGTCTAACCTTGCAATGGCAACTTGCCCCGTGTTCTCTGATCATTTAACCTGCATGGTTATGGCGTTCATCTTACTTAAGAATAAGAAAACAAAATAAATCATGTTTTATCCAGCTACACCTCCTGCCCCAGCTCCCTCCCAGCAGCCCCAGGCTGCCTCTGGTCCTGCTAAGCCCAAAGACAAAGGTGCCAAGGGTTCTTCTGCCCCAAAGGCTGTCCCAGCAAGAAGAAAGCGCTCCTCGATGTCTGCTTCTTCCTCCTCTACCACCTCCCCAAAATCAACTACCTCCTCTAACCCATGCTCTCCTCCCGTAGTATCTCCTCTAGTCTCCTCACCATGCTCTCCCCTAGCATCTCCCCTAGCCTCCTCACCTGGAGGCACATCCACCCCAAAGGTTGTCAAGGCTGGCAAACAAGGAAAGGTATCTAAGAGATCAGAGGGTTTTGTGCCTCCCCCTATTCCTGCCAAAGCCGAACCTACCTCAGCAGAGGAAAAACCAACAGTGCTAGGGCCATCTGATGTGGCTAAACCAGCCCCAGTTGAGCCAAAGGCAGTCTCACCCACCCCTACCAAGCTTTCTGCAGCCCCAGCTGCTTTTAAAGTGACCTCAAAACCTGCTGCCCCAGCCCCTGTTTCATTTTCAGATGCTCTTGCAACCAGCCCTCCTAAAGAGGTTGAGATAAAGGCGGCTTCACCAAAACCTTCCCCAGTTTTGCCACCCTTTGATGATGACGACCTTCCCCCACTTATTCCACCTGAGTGTCAAGTGCCAGTTTTCGTACCCCCAGTGCCAGTTGTGTCTGCTTCAGCTCCTCCTAAACCCGTCATTGATTTTGATAAGCCTGCAGTGGCTGCTGAACCCAAACCTGAACTAATTGAGGTTGCCAAGGTGGTTCCCAAGGCTGAGACAGCAGTGCCAGCTGTCGAGGTCAAACCTGCCCCTGTTGAGGTTGCTAAACCTGCCCCTGTTGAGGTTGCCGAACCAGCTGTTGAGGCTAAACCCACTCCTGTTGAGGTTGCTAAACCAGCTGTCGAGGCCAAACCTGCCCTTACTGAGGTTGCTAAACCAGCTGTCGAGGCCAAACCCGCTCCTACTGAGGTTGCTAAACCAGCTGCCGAGGCTATACCTGCCCCTGTTGAGGTTGCTAAACCAGCTGCCGAGGCTATACCTGCCCCTGTTGAGGTTGCCATACCAGCTGAAGAGGTTAAACCCGCCCCTGTTGAGGTTGCCGTACCAGCTGAAGAGGTTAAACCCGCCCCTGTTGAGGTTGCCGTACCAGCTGAAGAGGTTAAACCCGCCCCTGTTGAGGTTGCCATACCAGCTGAAAAGGCCAAATCCACCCCCATTGAGGTTGCTGAACCAGCTGAGGCCAAGTCTGCTCTTGAAGCTAAACCTGCTCCTGTTGAGGCTGCCAAAGCGCCAGCTGAGCCCTCATCGGACACCGCTATGCCCACTCCTGTCGAACCTGCTGTCCCTGCCCCAGCTCCCAAAAAGCTTACATTTGCAGAGGCTGTTGCGAAACCTACCGCTGTTAAACCTACGGTTGAGGTAATCGATTCAATCCCATTGGAAGCTGTCTCAACCCCAAAACCTACCCCCACTCCTGTTAAAACCAAGGTGGAACCTGTGATCAAGAACGACAAGGGTATTTCTATTTTCTCTCCTGTTTGTCCAGTCTGTGTTGTTTTTTTCCCACTTGTCAATAGTTCTGGAAATCTGTTACAAACTTACATTGAATTACCTTTGCTTCAACTGGTCTGTTTCAAAGATGTTATGTAATGTGTAAAGGTCTTCCGGTCATTGGTGCCTCAAATAATTGAGGACGGAAACGAAAATCTGTTTTCTACTGTCTCTTCCCTTCAGCAAGTCAGTAATGACATTAAATGTTTTTCTTTTCTTAGTTTTTTTTTTTGCTGCTGGTATAATTTATAGTAACTTTTGTTTTTGGGAGGGGGGGTAAGTCATACTTGTGTGGATTTTTGGGTTGTTACTTGGTGTTGATCATACCATACTTGAGACCAAATTGATATAAAATGTTTTCATTAATGATTAACTCTTTTGCAGATTACTGTTTAATCACACATAAAAGTGCACCAGATTTTCAGATAATGTTTTCCTTTTCACATAAACACTGTTCCTCATATATCATCCACATATTCATTTCTTCCCCAGGTTTGACAGATTATTTGACACCAATTTGCAAATGCACAAGTCAGACCCACAGCTTAATATATTGTGACTAATTTACATTTCTTTGGTTGCCGTCTATAGGATCTGGCACTGAATCAGACAGTGATGAGTCAGTACCAGACCTAGAGGAACAGGACTCTGCACAGACACAGACACAGCAGGCCCAGGTGAGAGTTGAATCATGCTAACCCAGGACGGGGTTGATTGGCACAGCTTGAATTGCGTCAGTCAGTCTGCTTGGTCTGGCAATCTGGCATATTTGATTTGAACGATGATGTACTGTAGGACTCTTCGATGATGATTGACACAGTGACTTTCGTTCTTCTGAGTTTACTGAAGCCAACTTTCTGTACTGAGAAGAGCATAGGTATTTACAGATGCAGTGCACATAGCATAGGCTATGTTAACACTGGCAGCCCAAATCAATTATTTTTTTTGACCTATCCAGATTGGTGTTATGAAGTCTGAACAGCAAAAAGACAAACAGATTTTTGTGAGATCAGATTTGAACCTTGTTCCTAGGTGCTTTGAAATGCGATTCACATGTCTGTCTGGATATTCAGACACCGAAGATGGATTTTTAGAGTCAGGGTCCCCACGGTCATGAAATTCCTGGAAATATTTTGAAATAAAAATTTAAAAAATCCAGTACTGGAAAAGGTTTGGAATTGATCAAAGGTCCTGGAATGTTTATCAAGGGTCCTGGAAAAATATTTGGCTATGCATTGTTTTTGGCTATTGAACATGTATAACATTACACAAAATATGTAACATAAGTAGTTTTTCGCCGAACGGGCTGTGTAACACCCCATCCGCACTGCCAGCGATGCGACGTGACGCGAAGCGAGCGGGCGATGAAATCACATTAAAATACATGTTTTTAAATGAGACCGTCCTGACCTACCGCGAGCGACAACGAACCGTGCAACGACGTCGTCCACCCCTCCTATTTTCGCTCGCAGGGTCACTATGCCCTAATTTTGCACGAAATGTTGAATGAAATTGTACTATTTTATATTCTATGCTTTATTTTTGCTACACTGCCTATCTTTGGGCATTGTACATAGGAGTAAGAGACACATTATTGCGCTGAATGATTGTTTTATAGGCCTGGAAATTGGGCTAAATATTCTGGAAAAGTTTTGGAAAAGTTTTGGATATTCATTGCTAAAAATGTGTGGGGACCCTGTAGAGTACTTAGTCGTACGACGGTGCCACTCTGCGAAAATAGCTGACATCTACAAGCTCACAAGGCGTCGCATCGCGATACGTTGCAAGCTTGTAGATCAGCTATTTTTGGCAATGTCTGAATACCCAAATCTGGTTACTTGCAAACAGTGTGGATAGTCGGTCCTAGAATTGAGGAACCCATCAGATTCGCCCGCAGTGTGAAAAAGGCCTTAAATGCTTGCAAACTAGAGTATTCAAGACGTTCTAGTGCTTTTCTTCATTTTAAAGATCTGTATTTGATTTCTCAATGTTACATTATTTTTCACAGCTTGCCGCCGCCGCTGAAATAGACGAGGAACCAGTAAGCAAAGCAAAACAGAGCCGTAGTGAAAAGAAGGCACGAAAGGTAACAATGTCGTTCTTAAACCGTATATTTCTTGCTGTTATGGATACTAATTGTTTTGTAAATTAAATTCCTGATAACTTATTTTCTGGTTGATGGCAGATAACATTATTCTTTATTACACAAGGCCCTTGGAATTTTGTTTAGGAGAAATTCTAAAACTCTTCAATGATGATTGATACATTGACTTTCGTTCTTCTGAGTTTACTGAAGCCAACTTTTATGTCCTGAGAAGAGAATAACACATTTTAACCATGAAGAAGCATATTTGATCATGTATTAATAAGCATTGTTTTCCTAATTGTTTTGTAACTTTAATTCCTGATAACTTTTATTTTCTGCAGGCAATGTCAAAGCTTGGGTTGAGACAGGTAACGGGAGTCACCAGGGTGACCATTCGCAAGTCCAAGAACATCTTGTTCGTCATCACCAAACCAGACGTCTACAAGAGCCCCGCGTCAGACACGTACATTGTCTTTGGTGAGGCTAAGGTATGTAACGGAACGGTATTCTTGTCTTTTTTCCCCTCGATGGGTGTTTTGCTACAAGAGTCAAATTGTTGTAGATGATGAAAGCAGTGTTCATCAGTGAACAGATTTAGATTGGAACAGATGATGTACTGTAGGACTTTTGACTCTTCGATGATGATTGACACAGTGACTTTCGTTCTTCTGAGTCTGCTGAAGCCAACCTTTCTGTACTGAGAAGAGTATAGGTGTGTATATAGATTCAGTGCACATAGGCTATGTCAACCCATTTAGACCTGAGGCCGATTCTAAAAACACCTTCTAAATCCTGACCTAAGTTTTCTGTTGGTTTTCAAATATTTATTAAAAAATTACAAAACATGTATGTTGCTATACTGTACATAGCAGCAAGAACCCCAAAAGGGGTTCCCCTCCTGATAGGTATAGTTACAAATAGGGGTTCCCGCCCAAAATGGGTTAACACTGGCAACCCAAATCAGAATTTGTGCCTTTCCAGATTGGTGCTATGAAGTCTGAACAGCAAAAAGACTTAACAGATTTGAAGCACATTCCTAGGTGGTTTGAAATGCGATTCACATGTCTGTCTGGCTACTCAGACATTGAAGATGACATCGGTGACATTTCTGGCTTCTTTGTGCCCTAGATCGAGGATCTCTCCCAGCAAGCCCAGTTGGCTGCTGCAGAAAAGTTCAAGGTACAGGGAGAAGCCGTTTCAAACATCCAGGAAAACACACAGACGCCAACAGTACAGGAGGAGAGCGAAGAGGAAGAGGTAAGATTTGAAAAGAAAAGAAAATTGCACCACTTGTAGATGGGATGATATCACAAATGAGTAATACATTTTTACCTTTAAAAAAAAGAACATATTTTACCGTACCTTTTTTATGATATATCCTTGTTTATTATTTTTATAGGTTGACGAGACGGGAGTCGAGGTGAAAGACATTGAACTCGTCATGTCGCAAGCCAACGTGTCGCGGGCGAAGGCTGTACGTGCCCTGAAAAACAACAACAACGACATTGTCAACGCTATCATGGTAAGATTTTAAGAAAATATTTTTCTGGTTAACAGACAACATTAAATGGTCTTTATTACATAAGGACATTGAACATTTTTAAACTCTTCAATGATGATTGATACATTGACTTTCGTTCTTCTGAGTCTACTGAAGCCAACTTTTATGTCCTGAGAAGAGAATAACACGTTTTAACCATGAAGAGGCATATTTTATCATGTATTGATAAGCATTGTTTTCCTTTGCAGGAGTTGACGATGTAACGGGACACTGGAGGCGAAGTTGTCAAGAACAGTTGCTGACTTAATCTACATTAGTTTGTACAATTTATACCCAAGATGGAAATAAAGTTGTGGCTTGGTAAAATGAAAAAGATAAACAATTTGGATGTTTTTTTTGTGGATGTAGTAAAACATGTGGTAAATAGCCTATGTTGGTCCTACAGTCCAAAACGAGGAATTTTGAAATTAAAATAATTTAAGGATTTTGGTGTACATTCCTTTAAAGATTCCTCCTATAATATTTAAAGGTGCAGTAAGAGATTTTCTGTATGTATGATCTGAGTGTATGATCAGTAATGGGGGTCTCCCCTGCTCTCCAGCTCGATAAAAACAAATTGCACTTTCAGGTCGGGATACCAATTTTAACAAATCGGGAGAATTCATACAGGATAAACAAGTGGAATTGAGCACCGAAGTACGACGTAATTTACACATCCTAGGTTTGTCTACCTGGTTCGCGGTTTTCCACCCCCATTCTGAATCCCCATAGACGTATTCAATATCGCGTCAAATAAGAACTGTGTTCCAAAAATAAACAAATGACCCCGGCGGTTTTACTCTTACGGATATGAAGCATCAACTGACGGTGAGAAAACGATAATGTTACTTCCGCCGAATTAGTAACATTTTCGCCAGAAACCGACAAATATAAGTGACTGATTGTCATAAACGATACAGAACCTCCTCCCTGACAATATCGCCGAGACAGTTTGTTTATTTTTGGACCACAATTCTTATATGAGACGATTCTATGATGACCCGATGTTATTCTCCATAGCGAAATTACTTTACGAACCTGGGAATGAACGAGTGACGTCAGGACTTCAGTACTCTTAATAGAAGTGATGACAAAGGAATGGTGAAGTTGATAAATGTGTAACTCTTTCCTGATTGTGGCTGAAATTGGCAACCCACCTGAACATTTATTAAGAGCTGGATAGACGGGGAGACCCCTGTTATTGAACAAACACTCTTATATTGTTCTAAACGTAGAGCTTTAACCTTTTCACAAAACACTTAGCTTAAACTACAAATATCACTACCTTTACCCTGTCTTTAAAGGGCTAGGCCACTTTGGTAGAGGTTTGGGTTGCCTTGCCATGATGCAACTTCAAATGTGGGCAATAAATAATAAATTGCGCCACTGACTAGAAATTGATAATTCTAAATATGCTGCCCATTGACTTGCTTTGTGAAGTGAAAAGGCTCAGGAGGAGCTCTTTAAGCCCATAAACGAATGCATACCAAGTTGATTCTGACAATGTAGAACATCACCAAACCCAGTACTTTAAAATATATATGAAAATGTACATCCTGGTGACTTAGCTATTTTTATTAGGAAGAAAACCTGGACTGGATACGGATCCTCAAATAGTTTTGTTAGGGAGGCTTTATACTTGCATTTTTATAATCCTGACTTTTACTTTGCTAAATTTAACATTTGACAGTTTCCTCACTATGAAATCAAATCTGAATATATATCAGTTACATCCCCATAGCATTCACATGGATTATCCAAGAAGGGTCCATCTGCAGACTCAATAATGCTGGGTTTCCACTGGTCCCACACCACAACGCCTCCGTGTGCTGCCGTTTCAACTACAAGGACCTGATCTTCAGTGGTGTCAAAGGGTGCCTATTTTGGCACCACTCGATTGGGTTTGAGCTGGGCCAAACACTTCATAATGACTGATCACTCACTGACTCTTTATATTTAGACCACGATCAAAGTTGTAATACATTATATTGTATTATAATCACTGTTATAATCTATTTTAGTGTATTGTAATTATCATAGTTGTAATACATTATAATACTTTATATTGTATTATCAGTTGTAATCCATTGGTGTTTTATAATCACAGTTGTAATACTTTAATTTATATTGTATTATAATCAGTTGTAAGGGTACATTTGGTTCTTACCAATAGATGGAGTACTCCTGTTTAGGTGATTTGTGTACAGGACGGTTAGCCACTCAACTACATTACATTATTAGGCAAGAAGCAATGACCTCCACCTATGTCCTTACATCACAAAGGGGGCGTCGATTCCCTCCAGGAGGGGAAGGGGTACTTTATTGTAATATAAACTAGATCTTTTTGATGTGGTGTGGCGCTAAAGCTGCAGTCGAAATCCCGCAAGACCTCTCGCACCAGAATTGTGTATTATTTCAAACAAACCATTTTCCTCCAGACCATTAAATTCAAATGAAACCTAGAGGAAGGGTATTATTTGTACATAATCCACTTCACCGTTTCCTGTTGGGAAGTACATGTTTTTATTTATTTGCATTTATGTACGTGGTGTCTATACAGTACTCTGTTTGAATAATATTGAGAGTAAAAATGGTTTAATATTTGAAATAATACGCACTCTCAGCACTCACACCACAGGGCCCTTAATTCATCTCTTGCTGTTGGACTGGTCCTGCTTAGGAGGAAGATGAACAAGACACCTGTGGTGATATACCGTCTCATTTTCACAGTAGCCACTTGATATATCATCATCAGAACATTCAGTTCTAAGCAATTCTAATGGCATATGATATGTGAGATCGTTCCCCTGAGAATGATAATTGGAAATATCCAGTCTTTATGGCATATATTTCCCAGTATCAAAGTTTTTATTGCTTTATTTCAAGTATTTTTCAAAAAAGGTTCAAATCACAGTTAAAGCTTGGGGGGGAAAAAAACACTTAAATGGCTGTTTTGTTTCTTTGTACTAGGAAAAGCACTTGAGGGCACGGCCCCACCGCACTTTTATTTTGCCTCTGGGGCGGAATCTGCCAATGCTTTGTCAATGCAAATGCGTGGATGCATGGTCTTGCGGATGTTTTCCAAGAATCCACGCATTTGCATTGACAAAGCATTGGCAGATTCCGCCCCAGAGGTAAAATAAAAGTGCGGTGGGGCCGTGCCCTTAGACCTTCTTTAACGTTTATACAATTTAATTGTCAGAATTGTATAATATGAGAATTGGATTCAAAGTAGTGATACTGATACATACACATGTTAGAATATTCACTGATAGATTTTATCTGTATCTGTATTCTAATCAAGTGAATTTAATTATAGTGATTTATTTGTCAAGCTTCATCTGTCTGAAACACCACCAATTGCTCTCGGCCCCAAGGACAAGGCTTGTGGGCAAAGCAAAAAAAGAGAGAGTTTCAAAAGAGGTAACTACCACTTTTAAAACTCTTATGAAATTGCTTTTAACTAGAGTTATTCCTCACCGTATGTATGTATATAACTGCTGCAATGTTTTGAATCTCATGTTGTATATGTCTGTTACTATTAATTAGCTGCATTTTTAACTGCCTCATACACATGCTTTTTTCATATTTGACCTGCTTGTATAATGTATGTATTTCACTGTCTTCTTATCAGGAATATTTGAATATTTCTACCATCAGACTGTTGAACAAGCCTGACCACCGCCTGTCATCAGGCCATAGGTGGCCATAGACTTTACTTTCCCATGTGGATTTAGCTGTGAAAAAAACAACAGCCCTTTGTGGGCTATGTGGTTGAACCAGACCATACGTTGACACTCTGTTTGCACTTGATCTCATGTACAATGCGCTGACTCTCTTTCCCACCTTAATCTCTAAATCTCATGTACATAGCTGCTGCCTTATGGACCTACCGAAGTACTACCAGCTTTGTGACCAACCTTATTATGCACCTTATGTCTAACCTCATGAACATACTGTACCAGCTGTATTATGCCAAGTCATGTATATATGTAGATATCTTAGATTTGTGAGTGGACACGTGAAAAGTCAATGTTAAATTGACTATAATAATATAAGAATTGTATGCTTTGGAAATATGGTCTGAAATAAGGTAAAGTATACATGATTTGATTTGAACATTTGACATTTAAGGCCTCATATTTCAACAATTGCTACAAATTGCTACAGTGCTAACAGTTTTTTGAAAAACTTATGTTTCTATATCAGTGGTTCTCAAACTTTTTCATGTCAAGGACCCCCAAAATGATATGTATTTGGCCGCGGCCCCTCATCTCAAAATATGTTGTTCCAGGGACCCCCAGAAGCAAAGACTTGAGTTACAAATGTTTGCTGTAAAAATATATATATTCAAAGATTTGCTAAAATGTTCACGATTTTTCAAAAATAGTAGATCTACAAGCTCGTAGCGCGGCACTCGGTGCCGCACTACGAGCTTGTATATCTGCTATTTTTGAATAGCCAAAGTGTAAAATAATGCTTTTTAGCTCAAATCAAAAAAATTACACAGATGCGTCCCCCCAGGTCTTATGGGTTAAACCCCATATGGTTGACCGGAGTCCCTCAGGGCTCAACTAGTGTCTTTTCTGTTTTCTGTTATTGTGGGGAAGGCTTTTGCTGAAAATAGCAGATTGACAAGCTCACAACGTGTGGCTATTTTCTGCGAAAGCCTTCCCCACAATAAGGAGGCTGGGGTTTGAGCGATATATTGTAACTATGGGTTTGAGTGGTTAAGTTGAAGGGTCAATTTAGGTCTGACAATAATGTACTGAGCATGTTCAAATCATGTAGCCTATACTTAACATCATTTCAGACCATTTTCTAATGCATACTTTTATTTTTTAAATACTTTTTCCACATTTTAGAAGAAAATAAATAGCCAATTTCACATTGAGGTGCCCAGACTTTCTCAGGTGCCCACTCTTCTCCTACACAGTGGTGTAAAGTAACTAAGTACATTTACTCAAGTACTGTACTTTAATTTTGAGGTATTTTTTACTTCACTGGAGTATTTCCAATTTTCAATACTTTTACTTCTACTCCACTACGTCTCAGAGGAAAATATTATACTTTTACTCCACTACAATTATTTGAAAAGTTTAGTTACTTGTTACTTTGTAGATTTTTATTATATTAGCACAAAACATACTTTAAGATCTACAAGGCAAGCTCACAATCCGTTGCGATGCGACGCATTGTGAGCTTGTAGATCTGCAATTTTCAAGAGAATTTTATACATTTGAAAACTTGTGAAATGGGACCTTATGCACAATGAGTACTTTCTACTTTTTGGTACTTTAAGTACATTTTGATACCAATACTTTTGTACTTTTACTCAAGTAATTGTAATTGTAATTCTGGACTTTTACTTGTATTAGAGTATTTCTACATTGCAGTATTGATACTTTTACTTAAGTAAAACATGTAAGTACTTTTTCCACCACTGTTCCTACACTATAATATCCCTTCCAGTCTGTGCAGTATCATATGATCACCATAGAGACCACTAGGGCGGGGCGGGGAGACTGACGGCCATGCTGCCAGCCAACTATACTCCGCCGTACGACGGGGCCGCGCGCTGAAAATACCGAATCTACAAGCCCACAGCGTGTAGCGTGCGCGACGCGCCGTGGGCTTGTAGATCTGCCCTTTTCGGGCTGAACGCTCTAGAAACGTCTATAAGGGCCCGGCACGCCGCTAACTGCGTCAGTCACGTCATTCTCGTCAGGGCGGTACGCAGCGTTGCCATGTCCGCTTATTATAAGCGACTTTGGGCTTGTTTTTCTGTAAAGTTGCTTTTAAATATTGGTTAGTTTCGGCCGGGTTGCGGCTTTTTGGGCTTGTTTCTAAAGTGTAGTTGCTTATTTTGGGCTTGTTTCTAAAGTGTAGTTGCTTATTTTGGGCTTGTTTTTAAAGTGCTTATTTTGGGCTTGTTTCTAAAGTGTAGTAGCTTATTTTGGGCTTGTTTCTAAAGTGTAGTTGCTTATTTTGGGCTTGTTTCTAAAGTGTAGTTGCTTATTTTGGGCTTGTTTCTAAAGTGTAGTAGCTTATTTTGGTCTTGTTTCTAAAGTGTAGTAGCTTATTTTGGGCTTGTTTCTAAAGTGTAGTAGCTTATTTTGGGCTTGTTTCTAAAGTGTAGTAGCTTATTTTGGTCTTGTTTCTAAAGTGTAGTAGCTTATTTTGGGCTTGTTTCTAAAGTGTAGTTGCTTATTTTGGGCTTGTTTCTAAAGTGTAGTTGCTTATTTTGGGCTTGTTTCTAAAGTGTAGTAGCTTATTTTGGGCTTGTTTCTAAAGTGTAGTTGCTTATTTTGGGCTTGTTTCTAAAGTGTAGTTGCTTATTTTGGGCTTGTTTCTAAAGTGTAGTAGCTTATTTTGGTCTTGTTTCTAAAGTGTAGTAGCTTATTTTGGGCTTGTTTCTAAAGTGTAGTAGCTTATTTTGGTCTTGTTTCTAAAGTGTAGTAGCTTATTTTGGGCTTGTTTCTAAAGTGTAGTAGCTTATTTTGGTCTTGTTTCTAAAGTGTAGTAGCTTATTTTGGGCTTGTTTCTAAAGTGTAGTAGCTTATTTTGGGCTTGTTTCTAAAGTGTAGTAGCTTATTTTGGGCTTGTTTCTAAAGTGTAGTAGCTTATTTTGGTCTTGTTTCTAAAGTGTAGTAGCTTATTTTGGGCTTGTTTCTAAAGTGTAGTAGCTTATTTTGGGCTTGTTTCTAAAGTGTAGTTGCTTATTTTGGGCTTGTTTCTAAAGTGTAGTTGCTTATTTTGGGCTTGTTTCTAAAGTGTAGTAGCTTATTTTGGGCTTGTTTCTAAAGTGTAGTTGCTTATTTTGGGCTTGTTTCTAAAGTGTAGTTGCTTATTTTGGGCTTGTTTCTAAAGTGTAGTAGCTTATTTTGGTCTTGTTTCTAAAGTGTAGTAGCTTATTTTGGGCTTGTTTCTAAAGTGTAGTAGCTTATTTTGGTCTTGTTTCTAAAGTGTAGTAGCTTATTTTGGGCTTGTTTCTAAAGTGTAGTAGCTTATTTTGGTCTTGTTTCTAAAGTGTAGTAGCTTATTTTGGGCTTGTTTCTAAAGTGTAGTAGCTTATTTTGGGCTTGTTTCTAAAGTGTAGTAGCTTATTTTGGGCTTGTTTCTAAAGTGTAGTAGCTTATTTTGGTCTTGTTTCTAAAGTGTAGTAGCTTATTTTGGGCTTGTTTCTAAAGTGTAGTTGCTTATTTTGGGCTTGTTTCTAAAGTGTAGTTGCTTATTTTGGGCTTGTTTCTAAAGTGTAGTAGCTTATTTTGGGCTTGTTTCTAAAGTGTAGTAGCTTATTTTGATCTTGTTTCTAAAGTGTAGTAGCTTATTTTGGGCTTGTTTCTAAAGTGTAGTTGCTTATTTTGGGCTTGTTTCTAAAGTGTAGTAGCTTATTTTGGGCTTGTTTCTAAAGTGTAGTGCTTTTTAAAAGCCAAGTGCTTTTATGAGCGATTCAGTAGAGGACCTTGTATTGTGAATTGTACTTCCATGTTTACCATGTCTTTCTAAATAAAGTATTCAATCAATCAATAGTTGCTTATTTTGGGCTTGCTTCTAAAGTGTAGTTGCTTATTTTGGGCTTGTTTCCTAAATGTAAATGTTGTGTTGTTTCTCAAACATATTCAAGTCAACAAGGACCCCCCCAAATTAATATGTATTTGTAGACCTAACCTTCTGAAAATATTTTGTGCCAGAGACCCCCCCCCCCCCCACATAGGATTTGAAAATATTCCTAAATTTTCACTTTTCCCCCCAAGATTTTTCTTTGAAAATAGCAGATCTACAAGCTCACAACGCGTCACATTTTGAAGTCAACTACCCCCCCAAATTAATATGTATTTGTCTGAGGACCCCCATCTGAATATATTTTATGCCAAGGACCCCATTCAAGATTTGTGTTATTAAAATGTTTCAAAAGTATCCCACAGTTTTTAAATAATGTCTTCAAGATGTTTTGGAAAATAGCCGGTGTGTGCTCATCATGGTAGCTTCCAGTGCCATCTATTAGAAGGCTCTGGTAGCTTCTTTTTGGGCTTGTTTTTCATCGTTGCTTATTTATCTCACACAACCTGGCAACACGTGCCCACCACACACACACAGTCTATTGGAGCCTCGATTGCGCCGAATAAACGTGGAACCGAAATCGAACAAGCATCTAGAATAGTTTGACTTAAAGAAAGACAAGAAGCCTCGCTGTTGTGTCTGTAGAGACCGAAAAGGAAGATTTTACGCATAAACCCCGAGACAATGTAAGCTTTGTTTTTGTTTGTTTTAGGCGTTAATTATGTTGGAGAAGAAGAGACGCAAAAAAAAAAACCTTCCTTTAGTTAGTAGTAACGTTAAAAAAAAAGGCGATTTTTTTATCCTTAAAACTCAGAAATGACGCGATTTCAACGGCGTGGACACTTTATTTCTTCTCTCCTCAGCTTTAAATGGTGTTATTATGATGATAATAATATGATATACAATACAATATGATGATATATTTAGACCAAAGGCGGGAGGTATTAATGGCCTTGTTGCCCCCTAGCTAGCTTAAATGTAAGCTAACGGCTAAGCTTCGCTAGCCGAGCTAGCTAGGGTTTGGTTATAAGAACCTGATTTATTTGGAATTTAACAAACCACCCAAAGACACGGATTTCTGTTCTGGGTGTTGGTTAACCGTTAAACGACTGTGTGTATTATTGTCATTCGCATCTGATGTGTGAGTATAACGTTAAGTTGGGGGGGAGTTGATCAACATTGAGATGCTAACGTGACTTCTACGATATGGCATCATGGATGGATCAGGTGGATCAACCGCATGGCTCATATGGATGGTTGGGCTAACGTTACTCAGTGGTGTGAAGTAACTAAGTACATCTACTCAAGTACTGTACTTATAAGTCCAATTTTAGGTGTTTTGTTTAACCCATTAAGACCTGGAACTGTCATTTTTTGATTTGAGCTAAAAAGCTTTATTTTACACTTTTGGCTATTCAAAAATAGCAGATATACAAGCTCATAGCGCGGCACCGAGTGCCGCGCTACGAGCTTGTAGATCTGCTATTTTTGAAAAATCGTGAAAATGTGTGCAAATCTTTGAATATATATATATTTTTAAAGCGAATATTTTTAACTCAAATTTTTGCTTCTGGGGGGTCCCTGGAACAAAATATTTTGATGGGGGTCCGCGACCAAATACATATCATTTTGGGGGTCCTTGACATGAAAAAGTTTGAGCACCGCTGATATAGAAACATACGTTTTTCAGAAAACTGTTGGGATTTAGGAGACATGTAGAATCGGCTTCAGGTCTCAATGGGTTAACTTTACTGAAGTATTTAAAAAAAAAAAATAATTACTACTACAGCTCAGAGGAAAAAAATGTACTTTTTTACTCCAGTACAATTATTTGAAAACTTGAATTACTACTTACTTTGTAGATTGCGATTATTATTATTATAACAAAACATACATTGACCACTTCAGCCCTATATACATTTTGGCCTTTTTGAAAATAGCCGATTTATAAGCTCACAAAGAGCTGCTATTTTCTAAAGATTTCCATACATTTTATGCATGGATGGATCAGGTGCAACCGCATGGCTCATATGGACGGTGTCTGACCTTACTGATCAGCTTGGACTAGGCAGTGTTGCCATGTCCGCTTATTATAAGTGACTGGGCTTATTTTTCTGTAAAATTGCTTGTAAATTTGGGTAGGGTTGCGTTTTTTTTGCGCTTGTTTCTAAAAATGTACTTGCTTATTTTAGGCTTGCTTCACAATATATTTTTTAAATTATTGTTTAAACCAGTGGTTCTCAAATATTTTCATACACGTTTTGGTGCCCACTGCCCAGTGAGGCATTTGGTGTTGGAATGTTAAAAAGAATATTAAAAAATATTCCACATTTTGTTGCAAGAGTTTTTCAATAGTGAGCTTGTAGATCGGCTATTCGATGCAGGCCCGGGTTTAAAGTGTGGCCTACAGTTGCTTCTTTTGGGCTTGTTTTCCTAGACCTGCTTGCTGATTTCGCTCACACAATATGGCAACACTGCTAGTGCTAGCCACCACTTAATTCATTCATTTGGGCTTCTTTATTCATCCTTTTTTAAGGTATCAGTGGTTCCCCTGGCTTCAGTGTCCACAACTGAACTAACGTTAGGCCCCCCCTAGTTTATACCCTTTAACTGCTATTAAAGTATAACATTAAATGATCTGCTAGCCGAGCAGCTAACATTAGCAAAGTTAGGAGGAGGAGGGGGGGGGGGGGTTGTATGTAAGCTTGTGTGTGTGTGTGTGTGGGGCCCTGGTTGTTTCATGCATGCTATATTCTAAGAGGATTTGTCTGGCTATTATAAGGCCACAGACCGCTAGTCATTTTCGATTGCTGCTGGAATGGAATCATTATACTGTATAATAATTACATATATTTATTTATACATATTCCTTGTTGAATAATCAATAATGTACGAATGGATGGCTTGTGTACAATCTGCGCATATATTCACTGGTGATGATAGAGGTATAATGGTATATTCATTCATAATTCACTGTGCATTTATATTCATTTATAGACTGATATTTTCACTCATTAAGAGATCCAATGCAGAAATATAGGGCCAACAGCTCAGTCCCCCCCCCCCCCCCCCCCCCCCCATCTTGCCTCTCCCGAGTTTCATTTTCACTGCTGTTGCTGCTATGAGACCTGCACTTCCCTAGGGGATCAATAAAGGTTTATCTTATAAGGAAATAACTGGTTGCACACAGGTTCAAAATACGCTTCTCAATGGTGTAAGCTAGCATTGACATGCAATGTCAAGAACATGATTTGAGAAGACCACTTCTAATTGTGTAAAATAATGTAAGGTTTCATACAAGACAATGCCGTGGACATGCTTCCTTGAATCAAGTTGTACAGTGTTGAAAGTGAAACATGCTCCTCTGCTGGTAATGTTAGCAATTTTATTTTTTGACATGGGTGTGAGAAATGTGAATAGTGAGGTCTGTTTACTGCTCAAATTGAAGTAGTTTGCGGTTTAAAATGTTAAGATCTTTTGCTTTCTAGAATTTATTGGTGCCATCTTGTCATCAGAGCACTCTGTGTAATTGGATGCTGTTGTATAGCAACCCGATACATATGGTTTTTGATGGCAAGGCATTGTGTCTAAAGACCAGCCCACCTGTCCTGTGCAGGTGGTCTGTATCATTTATTCCCTTGTAGTCGACGGCGATGCTCCATGACCTTGTGGATCTTACAGTTTGCAGTGTAATTCCATAAACCTGAGTGAAACGATTATGAATGGCTTTGACCATGTAATTTGTTTTGTTGGTTTTGGCCAGGATGGTCAAATCTAGGTTGAATGTTTCTAAAGACTGTAATAATAATACATACGATTTATATAGCGCTTTTCTAGGTACTCAAAGTCGCTTTACAGAGCAGATAAAAGCAACTTTATTAGAACAGACTTGTTAAAACTATAAAAGAAAGATAAAGGTAAACAAAAGGGATGGGCATGGGTTGGGGTTTTATGTAGGCAATGCGAGTCTGAAAAGGTGGGTTTTGAGTGTGGTTTTAAACATGGTGAGGGTGGGGGGCACCTCTGATGTGAGCTGGGAGTGAGTTCCACAGTGTGGGGGCAGCCGCCGAGAAGGCCCTGTCACCCCAGGTTTGTTTATTTGTCCAGAGGGCGTCCAGGAGGTTGGCATCACCCCAACCGACCTGAGGGAGCGGGAGGGAGCGTGCCGTTTGATGAGTCCGGAGATGTAGTGGGGGGGGCCTGGTCGTTGAGGGCTTTGTAGGTAGTGATTAGTACTAATTTTAAGGTCGATTCGGTGCTTGACTGGGAGCCAGTGAAGGTCACGGTGGACAGGAGTGATGTGGTCCCTGGATCGGGTTTTAGTGAGCAGGCGGGCGGCAGAATTTTGTACATACTGTAGTTTATTGAGAACCTCTGTGGTGACGCCATAAAGTAGACTGTTGCAGTAGTCAAGTCGGGATGTAATGAAGGCAAGTCTCAGCAGCAGTATGTGAAAGGCTGGGACGTAAGAGGCTAGTAGCACTAGCAGTCTGTACAAATGTAGCGTACATGGTGAATGAAGTTTTTTTTGTTTTTACAATTCACTCATTGCAACATAATTTGACTAATTGTAGCAGGTAAAATTGTGGCAAGGTTTATTAAGTTGTTAATGTCACTGTGTCCTCCTTGTCTCGTAGGCATCCAGCAACTGCCAAGTGGTACGATAGGAGGGACGCTGTCTTCATTGAGTTTTGCATTTCAGACAGCAAGGATCTCAAGATCAACTTTGATAAAACAAAGTTTGAATTCAGGTGGGTTTGCCGCAAATCTTTATTATTATTATTTTTTTAACAATACCATGTAAGATGTATTGCCGTTTCCTCTATATTCATATATATTCATTGCGCATGAAGTGAAATATTTAAAACCTTTTTTTTCTTTTAATCTTGATGATTATGGCATACAGCTCATGCAAATCCATATCTCAAAATATTAGAATATTACATGCGACCACATTTCTCAAGAAGAAATGTCAACCATCTGAAAAGTGTGTTAATTTATGCACTCAATACTTGGTCATGGCTACTTTTGAACAAATTACTTCATCAATGGGGTGTGGCATGAAGGTGATCAGCCTGTGGCACTGTTGAGATGTTGTATGCTGCAGCATGTCACTGTGTCCCCCTTTCTTTTTTGAGTACCTATTCTATATATTTATAACTAAATGTATTAATCTTGGGAAACTTTAAATGTATTTTTGTTTATTGCTATTCTTGGATCCTGGGATGGGTGCACACTGTTCATCTCCAGATATTCTTGACTTTATACATTAGCCAACCTCCTGATTGTGTTGGCAGTGACCTCACTTGCCCTATTGGGGTGAGCCTATCATTGCATAGTAGTACCTATATAAACCTCTGTGTATGCCCTTTTCCACTATATATATGTCCTGATGAAGGCCTGAACAGGCCGAAACGTTGACGAGCAATACATTCTGGAGCTTTTTGCAACTACCAGTGTGCAGACTTTATTATTTTTCACTGTTGAGATGTTGCCCAGGTTTACTTTGATAGCGGCCTTAAGCTCATCTGCGTGGTTGAGTCTGGTGTCTCATCTTCCTCTTGACAATACAACATTGATTCTCTATGGGGTTCAGGTCAGGCCAGTTGGCTGGTCAGTTAAGCACAGTAATACCATGGTCGGTACACCAGTTACTAGTAGTTTTGGCACTGTGGGCAGGTGCCAAGTGCTGCTGGAAAAGGAAATCAGTATCTCCATTAAGTTGTCAACGTACGGAAGCACAAAGTGTTCTAAAATCTGGTAGATGGCTGTGTTGACTCAGGACTTGTTAAAACATCAACACCACCAGATGACATGGAACCCATGATACCATCAAGCAACTTGGATTCTGCATTTCATTTGGAAATCAAGGTTGCTTGAAGTCCAGTGTGAAGTTTCCGCAGTCGGTGATGATTTGGGGTACCATGGTATCTGCTCCTTTTCGTCCACTGTGGTTTATCAAATCCAGAGTCAACATCGCTATCTACCCGGAGATTTTTGAGCACTTTGTGCTTCCAGCTGGCCTGACCTGAATCCCTAGATAATCTATGTTGTATTGTCAAGAGGAAGATGAGAGACGCCAGACAAGGCTGCTATCAAAGCAAACCTGGGCTTCCATAACACCTCAGCAGAGCAATAGGCTGATAACCTCCATGCCACACCCCATTGATGAAGTAATTTGACCAAGTATTGAGTGTATAATTAACATGCTCTTCAAATGGTCGACATTTCTTTATTATAAATCTCTTCTTTTTCTCTCATGTAATCTAATATTTTGAGATCTGGATTTTAGATTTTCATGAGCTGTATGCGCAATGAATATATTCACTTTTTGAATTATATTACAGAAGAAAATTTACTTTTACAGGATATTCTAATTATTATTCTAATTCAAAAGGATCTGTAAATACTGGCTGTTCATTTAGTATCACATGCTTTCCCCAACAGCTGTCTTGGAGGAACTGATCAAGACAAACATGTGAATGAAGTAGACCTTTTTGAAGCCATTGATCAAAAGGTAAGTTAAGCCGACTCTCAGTACTCAATTGTTTATTATTCTATGTCAAATTAGATATTATTATTGTATTGAATGTCATTCTTCCCTCTCAAACGCAGGAATCCAAGCATAAACGCACAGATCGTTCAGTGTTGTGCTGTTTACGAAAAGCAGAGCCCGGGAAGCCATGGCCGAGGCTAACAAAAGAAAAGGCTAAGGTCAGTCACACGTTTTGAGGAATGGGACCACCGTTTACTTCAGTGTTAAAGAGGGATATTCCTGTTTTGACACATTGTCGATGTTGGAATGTGATCGAGAAATCCTCCTAATGAACATAATAAAAAGTACTTATTCTTTTTGCCCCACAGTTAACTTGGCTCAGTGTTGACTTTAACAATTGGAAAGACTGGGAGGACGATTCAGATGAAGAGCTTGGCAACTTTGACCAGTTCTCAGACGTAAGAATTCAAATGCAGCCTCGATTCTTTTCTCAATTGCAAACGAATGTATCATTGGGGGGGGGGGAGGAGAAGACCTTCACGGTGCAATTTAACTAAATACCTTTCTTAAATGATTTATTACTATTTATTTATTACAGATGATGAACACCATGGGAGGTGAAGATGACTTACCTGATCTAGATGGTGCTGAGGAAGTAAGAAACCTTTTTAATGTTTCTCTAGTCTAAAACTTAATTTACACTCCTCCATCGCACAATAGTGTTGCTTTTTTGAAGTCTGAGGGAACACTTATGGAAAACCTTTTTATACAGAGTGTAAATTAGTCTTAAAGTGAGTAGGTTGTTAAATTTAACATGGCTGTTACAAGTTTGATAAATGGCAGTGTAAATCTGATAGTGAATCTGATTGTGTCTTGTCTGAGTTCTAATATGTTAATCTTATATTTAACTATATGCTTTGCTTATCTCTTTTCTTAGGATGAGTCTGCAGATAGTGATGATGAGAGTAAGTATTTAACTTTTTACTAGCTGTATATATATATATTTTGCAAAATATTTGTATTTGTTTTTTCCAAGACATACAAAATACAGACATAGACAAACAAACAATAAATAATAAAACAAAAACAGCTCAGACACAACATTCATAAAATAAATTGACAAGTATATAAAGATAAAGCAAGAAAATGATCAAAGGGAACACCTCCCGGTCATTGACAGTCTCTCAACAAGGAAAGGAATGAGTGTATACAGTGATTCAGTATATGCAAAAACATCGGTTACCAGTGGCACAAGGACATTAGTCAGGTCAAAATGCTGGCCTACAGGAAGGCTAGGGCTGGTATGGGAATCCCCCAAGCACAGTGGCGGACAGTGTAGGTCCAATATAAGTTAAATATGGATCCCAGATTTTATAAAAGGTGTCCAATTTGGAATGCAGCATACATGTAATGTATTCACAAGGAATACAATCCATCACAATATTATGCAACGCTCTTTTGCAGGGAGCAACGTCCTTGATCCAGAACATAAGAATGTTCTTTCTGGCAGCGAACGTAAGCAAGTTAAATAACCTTCTATGTTTAACATTTACAATATGACCATCTGGGAGACCAAGTATAAGACACAAGCTGTATAAAGGGTTAAGCGGTTTGGGGCAACTTTGAGTTAACTTTGAAGTCTGAGGGAACACTTAAGGAAAACCTTTTTATACTATTAATGATATGGTCAGTCAGTCAGATGAATGTGAATAAAAGGAGAATATGCATATCGTTGCTGTCGGGCAGAAACCTCATATCCATGTTTTAACTTTCTGTGTTTTTTCCTAAATTAATGCCCTACTTGATCATACTACAGTGTCACACAAAAGCATCAAAAGTAGCAGATCTGCAAGCTTGAAAGCTTTTGAGCTTGTCGATCTGCTACTTTAGCTCTTTTTGTATTTGAATCCTGGCTGGAGCCTAACTGTTTTAGACATGAGGTTTCCACCCGACAGAGACGATATATTCCCTTTGTGGGGCTGAAGATCTGGTTAAAAATCATCATTGCGATGGAACAGAGGGCAGCGCACATTTTGTTTCCGCCTTTAACTAAATAAAGAGTGGTTTAAAAAGTCACGGTGGTACCATGACTTTTTACGTCACTGACAGCAAGGCAGGTGCGCTGACAGTGAGGCCTTGAGGCACCCCTAGCAAGCCGTTATGCTAGCGAATGGCCGTGCCGAACAGCCGATGGCCTCGCATGTCGACTAGCGTACTGTCCCGAGTTGTCATGCCGCACTGGTGGACGTAATCGAGAGACAGATGGCCGTTACAGCACCACGGACAGCGACACAGTAGGCTCCACCCGACTGACTGCTTGACTGTAGGTTATTAAATAGATGCATTATGCACATAGCTGTCGGGAATAACGTTTTTAAATTACGCTCTCCTCTGCATTTAGCCATAAGATAAATGCGTTCATATCAAGCCATATCAAGCTAAAAATTAAGCACGACCAGACATGCTTCAGGTGTGCTACATCCAGTTTCTTGCGGGACGGTACAGGACTTTGCAGGACCCGCGGTTTTTCTTTATCCGACAGCCAATTCCCACCCACAGGTATTTAAAGAACACCCACTCTTGCAACATTTGCATTTGGTCCCTCAGGATCTCAATCCCAATGCAGGGTTCTAGGACATTATTTTGTGAGTGGCAAGCTACCCAGCAGCACTGTATGCAAACACATTGGTTTGTATGAATAAAGTGAAAAAAGAAAAACATGAATATAACCATAATTATAACCATATGAGAGAAAACAGTTAAAACACTACAATTTGTAAAAAACAAACAACTCATTTTTATTGTGGACCCTTTTGGTTTCCCAGTGTGCAACCAATTTCCTCCCATGGGTGGCCACTTGAATTGGTGCACATGGTTCCTCTGACTCACTACATAAAGGGTGATAAACCTCAAAGAACGTTCCCCTCAATACGAGGCAGAGATTGTCTCTTAAATTGACAGGCTGTGTGCATTCCCGCTCCACTCTCTTCAGTTTTCTCGAACGGGTGAGAACATTTGTAAAATCGGGTACAACTGAGTTACACAAATGAGAAAGACGGTTGAAAACGGATTAGATTCGATATGCGAGGTCAGTTGAAAAAACCAAGGCACATCTTCCGATAAAGTTAAAAAGCTTTAATTGTAAAGGCTAGTTCATCTTAGAACAATACAAATTATTGCATACCCTGAAGAAAGCCATAAAGGCGAAACATGTTTGCTGTTTTTATTGTTCTAAGATTAACTAGCCTTTATAATTAAAGCTTTTAAACTTTTTTCGGAAGATGTGCCTTTTTTCAACTGATCTGACTTAGAAAGGTTCCCCCATTTTCTAACCATTCCTTGACTGAATTTATCTTACACAGACTTTATGAACGCTCCCTTAACAGTCCCATATGAACATTTGCTATCATGCAATTGTGTGAAATGCGTCTAGGATAAATGAATTCTGCTTCATTCTAAGGAGAGAAAAAAAGAAAACGATTAATTCTTGTCAGTATTGTGAGATGTTTCTCTTGTAACTTTTTTTCCAGAAATGCCAGATTTGGAATAGAAGACTCAAGACTGCAAGGGTAGAAAGAGGAATGCAAGAACGGAAGACGGGAGGAATCATTAAAAAAAACAACTGTATATCTTGGAATTGAAGGCAGTGATGAAATAACAAACCTGTACATATGAGTTGGTAGCCATATTTAAATCCATAGCCTAAGCTCCAGAACTCCTTTACCGATCAGTCCACTGAAGGTTGATATGCATAGTATTGTACAGAGCAGCTATCTCCACTTCCATTTGCAGTACTGCACCTTTTTGGTATCCTGTTTTACTGTTAATTATTACAACTAAGCACACATTATTTGTTGGGAAAAAAATGTATAGTCATCAACTGAGCAATACATGTGAAGAGATAAAAAAAAAAGACATTGTTTGCAACTTAAAAGGTAAAAAATGCATTTGTTTTACACCACCTCCCAATGTTGTTAATAGCTTAGTTAACAAAAGTAGTTCCTTAATGACTATGATTTAAGAAGACACTAGCTATGTACCTCAGAAAATGCCTTTTCTGAGTCGGTTCCTCTTAAGCCTTCCATGTGGCGCATATTAGATATCCAAGAAACTGGTCTGTGTTTCTGTAGTTTAGCCTTCCAACTTACACATTTTCCCTTTTGTGTATCTACTTGTCAAATGTCTAAGTTTGTAAAATTGGAATATTCTGGAATTCTTGCAGACAACACGCTGCAGCGTCTCAGCCATCGGCTTCTTGCTGTTCTTGATGTATTATTTGAACCCATCTCATACGGTTTTAGTGCAGCAGTTGCTCTCCATGCTGACCTAACATTGTCACTCATGAAATGGCAGAACTATGGTAATACATTTCACAGGCAATTAAGCACTTTGACCCTGGCATCTCTATTTTGGGCATGTCATTGGTGAAGGAAAAATAAATAAATCCCCAAATGTTCAAAAATGGTCTATCTATAAGCTCACACTGCATCGCATCATGCCGCATTGTGAGCATTAAGATTGGCTATTTTTTGCTAATCATCGTACAACAAAGTATGTAGGGATTATGTGGTTAAAGGAAGCTTGATGTCTGTCTGGGCCTCAACATCCAGTTTTTGTGTGTTTTTGTTTGGTTTTTCAATTTATTTAAAATCGTGGTAATTCATCTACAATAGATCCTCTCTTGTTGGTGTTGTTGGGAAGGGAATGTTGGAGAATATGGCAACGCGAAATGACCAAATTATATTTGCACTGTCAAAAACAAATTTTAAGGGGAGACCAGTATAAGCATAGTTATTGTGTATTTCAACCTGACTGGTTATCACAGGCTGAAAACTTCAATGTTGAATTACAGTGAAAATTCTTTTTTTATTGTCTACATCTTTATAATAAACTGTCTAAGACTCATTTTAAAGGTGTATTTATTTATTTATTTATTGCGAACTTGTTTGATTTAATGGTTTTGTAAGCTTGCTCGATCATCCCTGACCATTTTTAAGAATTCTACAACACATATGCATGTTTGAATTTGTGACCACCCTAATGCAGTGGTTCTCAAATTGGAGTCCAGGGACCCCTAAGGGTCTTTTTGGGGGTACCATTGGGTCCCCAGCTAAATTATTGATTGTTAACACAAACTTAAATGGACCCTTACAGGTCACTAACTCTGTACAAATAGAACCAAATGGACCCTTGTAGGCCTCTGAGAATGTAGAAATGGAGCCAAATGGACCAGTAAGTCAAGTACAAATGGAACAAAGTGGACCCTTGCGGTTCCATTTGTGCACAAGAGTTATGAGAGTCCATTGCCTATGCATTAGGCCCTAATAATGCATACCAAACAGGGGTTCTTGCATTTTTTTCCCTTTTTTTTTTAAAATCACTGCCCTGACACATTGGGGAGTGGTCATGGCTACGGATAAACTTTTGTGTTGTGAAGGACCAACATCATACATCAGTAACCGGTTGGACACAGGCAGCATGAACACAAAGTGGCTATTTCACGGTCACTGCAATAAATGCCATTCCAAATCCATGGTTATATATACTGGCACTAGGACCCAGAGTTGCCAATACACTTCCCTGGCAAGTCATATTAACCTACTTCCTATTCAGGCCCTATTTCTTTGCTGTCATTTCCGAGAAGTTTGACGCAATCCGCAATATAATTTTTAGTTTTTCCACATCGCTTATCAAAATAAAAGTTCCAAGAACTGCTGCTTTATTTTTGCCTTGTGTTTTGCATGGACCCTTAACCACTTTAACCCAGTGGCCCCCAGGGCTCTATACTAGGCCCCCTACGTTTTTCCCTCTCTACACCAAATATCTTCACCAAAAATAGCCGATCTACAAGCTAATATGAGGCGTTGTAAGCTTATAGATCGGCTACTTTCGCTGAATGTTCACATTGAGAATAGAATGTCCACATTCAGAATAGAATGACACTGCAATGCTTCATATGGTTAACTCTGTGATTCTCAAGGTGGGGTCCTTGAGTGGGTTCCAGGGGGTCCCTAGTAAAATAGTTGATATAGCATCAAAATCAGTTCAACCACTTTAACCCTACTATTTGAAAATAGTGATCTACAAGCTCACAATGCAAATACAAAAACATCTTTAAGTTACAGCAGATAATGTGAGAGCTGTTACATTTATTTGGCGTTGAATACGTAAATACTATTTAAACAGTATCGGAAGTGTTGCATTATCAGTTATTGCCGAGCTATCATGTGAGATAGTCAGATAGACAGCTTGTTGGAGATTATTGTCTTAAAGTGACTGATGAGAGGTTATTGACGGCCCCAAAGCAGAAGATGGGCGAACCGTTGGATGAGAAGGATATCCTTAAAGGACGACTTCACCGCTTTTCAACCTATCTTCATATAATTGGTCCTCACTAATACTCATGATAAAATGGTACAATTTTTTTCTACTCGGTCTGTGTCTCAGAGGAGGGCTGTGGACAGTTCAGAGTCCCGTCTACCAGTGACATCATCAATGGGGAATCCAAGCTAATAGAAACTGCAGGCTTTTAGTTGCAATGCAATAAAATAAGTCATTGTTCTCGTGTTAATAAAAATCTAAATAAAAAATGTGAAATCTTGTTGGGAAAAAAAATCATGCCTAACGATGATGTCACTGGTAGACGGTTTCTGGACTGTCCACAGTCCTCCTATGAGACACAGGCCGAGTAGAAAAAAAATGTACCATTTTATCATGAGTATTAGTGAGGACCAATTATATGAAGATAGGTTGAAAAGCGGTGAAGTCGTCCTTTAAGTATATCTGTATCTATGACTATATCTTATTAAAGTATTAAGATTATTTTTTTAATATTAGGCACACTGCCTCTGCTCTCCATGTTATTAGACTAAAAGACAGAATAAAGATAACCCCATGCAGTAGTATACAGGTCCAAAGTTAGTGTAGTGTAGACTACACCAGCTAGATGAGTAAGGCTAGGCTAGTTTATTTGTATAGCATATTTCAACAACAGGGTAATTCAAAGTGTTTTACACAAAACATTAAGTATTAAGACATTGCAAAAGAAACACATTGTAAAAGGTTATTTGAAAAATAAGAAGTTAAAATAAAACCAGAAAAATAAGAGAATCAAATTATAGTGCAGAAAAAAAACTTGTGAGATTGACCTGACCAGTAAAAAAAAATCAATTAACAATTATGATCAGTGATGTAGGAATAAAAAAAGGTGTATGACAATGTGCTCCTGGGCAAGATAATTGATCATAAACTCGAAAACCAGACATGACATGAATAGTGTAAAAACAAAGAATTTAAATTTAAATCATTGCATAGATGTATCTGTCCGTGGAATAGAGAAATTAAGAAAGAGTAAATGAATGCATTGCTATGGATGGCGTTCACCATGTTTGGTGGATCATTTGAGGGGGCAACATTGCAATACGTAGGCCTATTTCATATTCTTTGAAGATGGGAAATTTGGGGAACAGTTTAAATGGTCATCATGCTATAAAGAAAGGGAAAGCTTTTCACATACGCAGTTTGCTATAAATGTACAACACTGTTGAACACAGTCAATGACAATGTCACTCAGAAAATATCAATTCTTTACTACCTCAATTTGGGTTATATTGTTTTATATTCTGTATTTAATTTGAAATATGAATTGAATAAATGATTGCCATGTTATTCTCGTATTGCTAACTAAAAATAAAGTGTGTGAAAAAGATTTAGTCTCAGATAGTGTTGATTGATTTCCAGTATTTATAAAATACTGAACATTTTAACCCATTAACACCGGGAAAGCATCTGTGTAATTTTGGAAAGCATCTGTGTAATTTTAGATTTTAGCGTTGGCTAGTCAAAAATGGCAGATGTATAAGCTCACAGCGTGTCACTTCGTGCCGTGCTGTGAGCTTGTACATCTGCAAAAAAAAAAAAAAACATTTTTGAAAAATCTTGAAAGAACCACTGGTTTAGAACATTGGTTCTCAAAGTGGGGTCTGGGGACCCCCAGGAGTCCGTGGGGGGCTACCAGGGGGTCCACAGCTATATTTGTAAATATAGCGTCACAATCTTTTTAACCACTTTAACCATATTTTATACTTTGGCTTCATTCAAAAAATAGCAGATTTTTTGAAAAATCCCTGGCAAAAATCCCATCCCATCAATATTTTTTAGATGGGGGGGGGGTGGGGGTCCGCAGCCAAATACATAGCATTTTGGGGGTCCTTGACATGAAAAAGTTTGAGAACCACTGGTTTAGAAAATTAGAAGGCATTTGTAGAATCGGCCTTGGGTCTGAAACATGTAAGACTGTATATTGGTTGTCAAAGTGGGGTCCGGGGACCCCCAGGGGTCCTTGAAGGGGTTCCAGGGGGTCCCCAGCTAAATGTGTTAATATAGCATCACAATAATTATGACCTTTTATACTTTGGCTATTCAAAAATAGCAGATATACAAGCTCATAGCGCGGCACCGAGTGCCGCGCTATGAGCTTGTAGATCTGCTATTTTTTGAAAAATCGTGAACATTAATTTGTGCAAACCTTTGAATATATATATATTTTTTAAGCGAACATTTGTTGCTCAAATCTTTGCTTCTGGGGGTCCCTGGAACAAAATATGTTGAGATGGGGGTCCGCGGTCAAATACATATGATTTTGGGGGTCCTTGACCTGAAAAAGTTTGACAACCACTGGTATAAAAGACTGAAAATATACGTTCATACACTTTTATTGTGAAGTCCAGCATATCAACTATGAGCGGATGTGTGTGTGTTGACTGTTGTTGTGTAACTTGACGCGGCTCTCCGGAGCTCTGTGATGATCATCATGGTTGCACTGGACGGAGGAGCACGCACCAGCCATGTTTGCTAATTTAAAACCCAAAGGTTAGCGATAATAGTTGTTTACTATTCATCGCCGGGGCCATCTCTCCAGTCACAAAGCGGCTCTGTCGGAGGTCTAAAGCCAACCGCGTCCTTTGGAATCCGAGATCCGAAAGGTTAGAGCGGGTTTTAATTCCGATTCCAGCCAAACTTTAGAGTGGAGCGTGTGATAGTGGTGGAGGAGGAGGAGGAGGATGCTCTTCTGCACCGTAAACAACAATGTAACTTCATCTGGGCTGTTAGCTAGCGCGTGAACAAAAGGCGTGTTGATGACGACTGCGACTTAATTAGACTCGCAATTAGAGATCCTAATTAAGTTACTGATCAAGTCCGTTTCCCCCAAGATTGCCAGCCACGGATCTCTGGTGTGTGTTGTGTGTGTGTGTGTGTGAGTGAGTGAGTGTGTGCATCTCAGTTTCAAACAAGCGTGGTTTGGTGGTTCCTCTTAGTACCTGCAACCTGGGGTTCTCTTGTGTTAGCTAGCTCTGTTAGCCACACGGCTAATTGATGAGACTGGGTCTTGTTGGCTAGCTCTGTGAGCCACACAGCTAACTGATGGGACTGGTTCTGTTAGCCACACAGCTAACTGATGGGACTGGTTCTGTTAGCCACACAGCTAACTGATGGGACTGGTTCTGTTAGCCACACAGCTAACTGACGGGACTGGTTCTGTTAGCCACACAGCTAACTGATGGGACTGGTTCTGTTAGCCACACAGCTAACTGATGGGACTGGGTCTGTTGGCTAGCCCTGTTAGCCACACAGCTAACTGATGGGACTGGGTCTGTTGGCTAGCTCTGTTAGCCACACGGCTAACTGATGGAACTGTTACTTTAAAGCTAAAATGCTACCAGGCTGGCTGTTTAGCCCTCTTGGTAGCTAGCTGGCAGCATCAGTCCAGGGCTAACATAACATCTGATGGCCAAGTGTGTGTGTGTGTGTGTGTGTGTGTGTGTCTGTGTTCTCATCATGTTTGTTGATTGGAGCTAAATAACCTTGGAGACAACGCCTGTTGTTGTGATTCGGGCTCGATGTTTTCATCATGATCCCGTCCCCCCTGATAGAAACAAACAGTGGGTGAACGGGGGAATCGAACCATGTTCGCTTTTCAACTGTTTTAGAAGCAGAAGTGAAACGGCTTAAAAGACTTGTGAATGTGTGAACTATGTTAGTCTGGATGAGAAAGCCGAGAGAACCTAAAAGGCAGCGGAGCGGAGCTAAACCCCTCCGCGTCACACACACACAGGCTTTCCTCGCAGTACCTGCGGAAAGCCCTGGGTTTCTATTGACGCCTCAGAGGTCACATCCGGTCTAGAGCCCGCCTACCGTATCCGGTTTAGCGTCCGTCCGCGCACACGGGCCGTTTCCGTATCCGCCCTTGACCGGATGCGCAAAGTTGCCAAGTGAGTTGGTCCCAGAGCCAGACTGTCTCTCAGTCAGAGAGAGCTTTAATGGTAGAGAGAGCAGCAGCAGAGCACGCTGGCTAATGTTAGCTTTAACGTTAAACCAGAAGAACAAGAAGGCCTTTTATTTGGGGTTTCTGTGAAAATGAAAATGAAATTTAAAAAATAAATGGCTTAGCCGAGTGCCTAACCCTTTTTCTTTTGGGTGTGTGTAATATATTAAAAACAAGAAATTACGTTTGTTTTAAGTGGTTCTTCTATAACGTTGTATATTTTAATTGTTAAGTAAGTAGTTGGTACATTTTCCTCTTGGCTGTTGCGGGCCCGTCTGTCTGTCTGCTCGTTTGGTTTATCATTTAAAAAAAAAAAAGCTTTAATTTATTTACACTCCCCTCGCTCGACGGCGCACGTCGCTCGCCGACAAGAACTGATCTACAAGCTGAGTGAGAACGCGTCCTGCGTTCTCATGCTTGTAGATCAGTTCTTGTCGTCGTACTAACGGAGTAATAAACGGTGCTTTTTTTTTTTTAATGATGAGTGTGTGTATGTATCATTGTCCATTATGCAGAGGCCCGGGCATCTTGCTGTTTTAGCCCCAGACAGTTGCGACATTTTGACGGTTTATTGTCGGGGATGAGGCTGTTATTATGATAAGCAGCCATTATTTTATTTTTTTGCCAAAGCCATACATGTACACACATAGAGATAGGTCTTGTGTTGTGTGGAAGGAGGGGGGGGGACGGTGCTTATTATGTAACATTAAAAAAAAAAACTTTAAGAAATGCGGTGTTCTATATATAACTTTGTAGACCGCCTGCAGGTCCCAAGAAATGTCTTTAAAATTGTGTTCTATTGACATTTTGCAAGCTTTAAAAAAGTATTATTATTATTGAAGTCTTAAATTCTGTCTCACAGGCTTTCAAAACAAGGTTCTTGTTTCACTATCCACCAGGTCCCACAGACTTGTATTCTTCCGGCATTAAAAACAATGATAAAACCGGCATTAAATTGGTCTTAAAATGTCTTTGATTTAGCTTGATGAATCTTGCAGTCACCCTGTTTTAAGACCATATAGTCAAGTAAACAATCATCAGTTGTCAGTTGACTTGCCATTTATTTGATTTTATTTAGTTGTTTATTCATTTTGTTTTGTAAGTCTTTTATTTGTTTGAATAACTGAGTATCTGAGTATGTGTTTATGAGGCTCAATGATTTGTGCCACGGAGAATAAATGTGTACGCTTTTGTTGTTTATGATGCAGATGGAGGCGAATAACCATTTCAACTATGGCAGCCATGCTTCAGCGTCGGCGAACTCAGGACTGAAACTGACCTCAGGGGATTCTCTCTATACTAACGGGTCCTCCATGAGTTTCCCACAGCAAGGGAAAAGTGAGTATGGTCAGCCAGCAGAGAATGAACATACTGAGAAAAGTGGGGGATTAGTTCACGTTGTCTTGCTTATGTGGTTGGTATATTGCCAAATGGAGTATTGTCCAATTGGAGTGCGTTAAGAGTTCAACACTCTACCATACCGACATTTGTTTACTGTACATACTGTAGATATTGATGCCATTATGTTTTCTTCAGACCATACTTGTCTATGGTCTGACGTGGTAATCCTGAAGATGGTTGTTGTGACACCTGTTAGTGTTGTAATTGGTCGACACATGTCGACAAGTTTTCCATAACACAGATCCCAGAGTTTGTTTAGAAATGAAGCGTGCGGTATCGACTGCTACGCCCCTAAACATACCAGAATGGTCAAACTTGGTCAAAAGTGAATTTAATGTTTTAGACGATAAACTGGAGTTGGTGTATATTTTGCGAAAGAAATACGCTCAAGAATAGCTCATGGCAGCTGGTTATCTGGTGGCTCTTCCCTTCCTCATTACATTAAGAAGGCTGGAAAGAGGAGATGACACAGCCTGTGACGAATGGAGATATAGCACTTACGCAGTTCAAGCTTCTGTTGATCTGCCAATCACCTTCCACCATAGCAGCTCCAGTTACATTGTGCATGCATGCTATGTCCCCATGTTTCACAGGATATGATGATTGTGACATGCCCTCCTCCTAACCTCCTTAATTCAACTGTGTGATCGGCATACATCAATTATTTTGCTTGCGTGAAATTTGCATATTTGCTGGGAAAGGCAGACCCTTGCCTAGTGGAGGCGCGCTGATGCTTACGGAAAGCAATTATGTTGAATGGCTTTTGCTGCAAAAAATGCCAGCAAGAAATAGTATCATGTTATTTTTTTATTTAACACATGATTGTAAATCACAAATACATTCGCTGGACTAATGGCTTTTCTCTCCGACAGATATGAACGGCGAAATGAATGTGAATGGCGTCACTACTGTACTTGGGTCCGGTGTGCCGGGTCCCCACCCGCCAACGGCTCCTTACCCTCACATGAGCAACCACCACCAGAGCAGCATGGGCTATGACTACCTTTGGGGAGGACAGCCTCAGTATAGCCCAGCCATGGGTCCCTCTCCCGGGCACGGAATGCACCCCAAGCAGTCTGCCCCGGGGATGATGCAGCCTCAGTCGCAGCACCACTACCAGGGTCACGGACAGTACCAACTCAACGGGGGCATGGGAAGCTCCCACCAGTCTCCCGTAGCGGGCCCCCCAAGCATGTCGTTGACTTCGGGTCAGTACTGGAACAGGAGCAACCCCAGCCCCCAGCAGATGGGCTATTCTTCCCACGGTATGTACGGGGCCTACCAGAGCCAAGTGCACCCTGGGATCGGCACCTCACAGCATCACCAGCAGCAGTCCCTACAGCCGGCCCCACACCAACAGTCCCAGCAGCACATCCACTCCCACCACCACCCGCACCATCACCACCAGCAGCACCAGCAACCTCAGCATTACGGCATGATGCCCAACGGGATGCCCTACTACCAGCACCAGGCCCAGCACCCGGCTCTACCGTCTCCCCAACCGCAGCCACCGCCGCCCCAGCCTCAGTCCCAGGGCCAGGGGCAGATGATGCCCCCGGCCTCCCAGAATTTCACTCCGCCTCGTGGGAGCCCGCAGCACCACAGTCTTGGGAGAGGGGGCACCAGCAGCCCTCTGCCCATGGGGATGTCGTCGGTGTCGATGATGTCCCCGTCAGCGGTGCAGGACAGTGGTTCACCGCAAGGACACCCGAGCAGGGAGAGAAGCCCCCATGCTGGCAATGTGGGAATGTCTTCCGTCATGCAAGGTGATCACTGCTCTCTTACGGAAGCACTTTATAGAATTTTGTGATTGATGCATTTAGCACAGTGTCTGTAATCTACAATCTTAAATCTTTTAAGCCCAGTTCAGCACAAAGTTTCGCAATGAGACAAATCTATTTTAACCCATTAAGACCTGAAGAGGCGATTCTTAAAAATGTTTTCTAAATCCTAACAGTTTTTGGAAAAAAATCTAAAAATATTATATTTTTCAAAAATAGCAGATCTACAAGCTCATAGCCGCTATGAGCTTGTAGATCTGCTATTTTTGAATAGCCAAAGAAATCTAAAGTGACACAGATGCGTTCCAGGTCTTAATGGCCGATTTATACTTCGTTGTATGACGGTGTCGTGCGGTGACAGTAGCCGATCTACAAGCTCTCAACGAGTCGCATTAGCAACACGCGAGCTTGTAGATCTGCTATTTTTGGCACAACACCATCATGATGGAGCATACATTAAGCATTAGAATGTTGTGGAGAAGGAAAAAAAACGCAGCAGCAGTCTGAATTTTCCAATAATGTTCTACTTCTGAGCTCTTGTGTAATGTTACTGGGTAGACAGTGATATTTAATTAAGATTCAGAATATGCTCAAAGGCTCCACAAGATTTACATGAACTTTCAGACTAATAGAGTGGCTTATTATAATTTTTTAGTTGAGAAATAGTTTGAGGACATATGAATTGCGTCTTTGTGACAAGTGGTTGCTCTCTCCACTATGACACGCTAGATTCTTGTATTTCCTGATATAAATCGAACTGTCACACCAATGGGGTGTGGTTCAGATCTACTGCAGTCTTCCTCTTTGTCAAAAGTTAAGACTACTTGTTTTTACTACTGATCATCGTGTTAAAATAGTGTTAACATGGTTTTAACTTTTAACTAAGATCAGACTTCTCTCATTTTTCATGCTTATTTCAACGGTAAAAGTCTTATGTTTTGTTTGAATATAAAATATATTTAAATTAACTTGCTGAAAAAATTTAGTCACCCTGTATTAAGAGATATAACATATGTACTTTCAGTGGACAACCCTATCATAGTTAGTTCCTCATGTCTTTAAAACAATGTTAGAGGAAAGCTATGATATACATGTTGTGTAACTACAGTACAAAAACATATTTTTTGTCACAATGTATCCAATAAGCGTAAAGCGTCCAAGTAAGAATCCCTTGGACTCCTCACTATATGACCTCAGTTGTCCCTTTGATTTAAAATGAATACATTTTGGGATATTTATTTATCCAACATAGTGCCACTGTCATTGTGGCTGCTTATTTTTTAACAATAAGCGACTTTGGGTACTAAGAAAAGCACTATGTAAGTCTGATGTATTACTGTTATAACAAATTTAGTTTGTACCAGGCACAACCTGGTGTAGCAGCACCATGGTTTAACCACCAGGTTGTGCTGTTCCTACTACACAGCTTGGCTCAAGTGATTGGCTCAGATGGTCTGCTGTTATCTGTGTCTGCTAGCGTTGCACTTTTTACAGAAATCAATTTCGGAACAAATTGAGACAAGTGGTGCTCGAGTTCCTACCGTGAGACTATCAAATGCCTTGTTACATCTCACTGCTAAATGAAATGCATTGCAAAAAAATGTCGCGCTACTTTTAAGAATCTGTTTAGTAATAATTGTTTATCTATTTTCTGTCTTAGGGCGTATGAGTGAAGCATTCGAGGATGTGGATAACAGCTATAATGGAATGGAAAGGTCGCCTGTTGCCCAGCGGATACCTACAAGTGACAATTACCAAGCTAAACCCCCCGTACCTCATATGGGGCCTACGAGTGACTACCGTCAGCATGCTGAACAACCAACAGCCCCGCGCCCAGAAATGGCTACCCCAGTGAGGGAGCCAGCGATGAGTCTACACGCTCCCCATTCCATGTCCTCTCATCTCTCTGCGTCTTCTGCAGCCGTTTCACCGTCTCCTCTTGTGAAGGCACCAACCTCTCCCCGCACTCCGGTGGTCTCTGCGCCTCACATTTCTGCCCCAGGACCCCCAGTTGCTTCCTCCCCTGCCATTGTATCTACTCCACCACGGATCTCCACGCCTCCCGGTTTGTCGTCTTCTCTCGCTGCTCCCCCCAGACTTTCCTCACCACCTCTAATGGTCCACGGCCTGAGGCCTCCCCCTGCAGCGCAGCTCTCCCCTGCTGGGTCCACGCATCTGCCGGTGGGATCCCCTTCCTCCAACATGTCGGCGTCCCCTTCAAGGTTATCCACTCCTCCGCACCTGTTGGAGAACACATCCAGGCCGCCTGCCATGTCTCCTCTTCATTCGGTCAGCGTACCTCCTCCTCATCCGCTTAAAACGACGTTTCCGCCCGTAGCCTCTCCACCCCACACGGGGCTCACCGCCACGCCCACCCCCTCGTACTCGCTCTCTGCACCCATCTCCGCTCTTCAGCAGATGGTCCAAGGCTCCAGGCCGCTTCCTCCTCTGATGTCTTCCCTCCCAGATGCATCTGGGAGTGCACGTGATAGGTCTGCACCACCTCCGTCGTTAGTGTGCGAAACGTCAGCGACTGCAAGTTCCTCATCAGGTACCGTGACGCCGTCGCTAATGTCGTCCTCCTGCAGACCACCGACCTCGGCACCACCCGGTCCTTGTTCTTTAGTATCCCCACTTCCCACATCCGTACATACTCATCATTCAACAGGCAGAGCACCTTTTGAAATGGTGACCCAGTCGCCCCGACCTCAGACGGCACCTACTCCTCCCCCGTCGGTCTCTGTCCCTTCTGCTGGTCCCGCGCCTGCGATGTCCTCGGCATCAGAGGTGAACACTCCCTCCCTTACCGCCCTTCGAGGGCCTCTGGCCTCATATCTGTCTGCAACGCCACCTTTAACCACTCAAGCTCCGAGGACTGCACCTTTGCCTGCCCCCCCTGCCTTGGTGACCATGGCCCCTGAACCAGAGACCACCTCCCCAGCGGATAAATGCCCTGCCTTGTACGATCCTGCCCCTCTAAGCGCCGCTCCTCCTCGAGCCCTAAAACGATGGTGTCCAGAGCCAGATCATCATAGAACGACGGACCATAAAAAAACTGCCGTGACTGCCGTTGGAGAATCGGAGGAACGTCTCCCTCAGCCTGAAGCGGGTACAGATAAGAGCCCACCAGATGTGGAAGCTACTGAGACTCTGACTCAGGAACCTGAGACAGACTCGCGGCATTCTTTTACTAGTTCCCCAGGGAGTTCGCAGTCTGCAGAGGAGCCTGCAGCGACCGCCGCTTATGACGACGAAGAGATGGACGACAAACCATCGAATGAATCTCTGGAGCAGGACAGCTCAGATGAGTCCAGTGGGCCAGAGGACTCCACAGTGGCACGGACTCTACACACGGACTCCTCACTGTTCCACAGCACCAGGGCAGAAGACGACAGCATGACCGAGGACTCCTTCACCGACTTGTCGCACATTAACGACACGTCCGAGTTTGACGGCAAAGACTCGAGACTCGACGCCACCTCTAGAACCGATGACGGCTCTAGCGTGGTGGACACCGCCCACTTGGTTGACGACGGATCATGCCTGGAAGACTCTTCTCGCTTTGAGAACGGTTCTCGCGTAGAAAATGACTCGGAAGTGGACGACGGCTCCAGCGTGGGAGAAGAAGACACTTCTCAGCTTGACGACGACCACGACGACGATGTGTCCCACACAGAAGAAGAGCCTTCTAGTGTATGTGACCTCACCGCGGAAGAGCCTTCCAATTTGTGCGACCTCACCGCAGAAGAGCCTACCAAAGCGTGTGACCTCATTACAGAAGAAGAGCCCTCTAATGTGTGTGACCTGACTAGGGACAGCAGCTCTAGTGCGGAAGACTCTGTGGACGACGACACGATGGACGAGACCCGGGCGGAGGACACGTCCCGGGCGGAGGACACGTCCCGGGCGGAGGACACGACGTCCCGGGCGGAGGACACGTCCCGGGCGGAGGACACGTCCCGGGCGGAGGACACGTCCCGGGCGGAGGACACGTCCCGGGCGGAGGACACGTCCCGGGCGGAAGAGACGATGGACGACAGTCGCCTAAGCGCCAGGGGGTCGTTGCTGGACTCTTCCATGAACGACACCTCTCGGATGGAGGAATCCCACCTCGACACGTCTCGGAGCGACGCATCCATTTCACACTCGGATGGGCCTCTGCAGCCATTTCATCGAGGTATGTTTTCATAATGGCTTTGAAAATCCATAGTAAGTATTGATTGAGATATTTAGAATATTCCATATTTCTCCTGGAGTAATGTAAAATTGCATTTTACTTTATTAGGAATTCCTCTTCCTTAGACATTACTCAGATTAAAAGATGAAGATAAGATACTTAATTAGTCATTACACATCAACAACCAAATTTCATTGCATGTGAATAGGAACTGAAATGGAATGGGAGCCAAAAGGTGAAGATATACCAGATTCCGCTGGACCTATCAACAGTAAGAACACTGCTACTGAGGAAGCGGCTCCCCCCACTTTGAAGATGGAAGATGACAGCAATGTAACCTCTAGTGTCCCTGCGGTGAGCCTCGATGAGCACCAACCACCATGTTTAGCTGCCGTAGCCGCAGCCATTTCGGACACTGGCAGGAAGGTGAAAAAGCCCCGGAAACCCCGAACTCCAAAGGCGGCCTCTACTCCAGGTATTCAATGTTTTGAGTGTGTCAAATGCACCAAAATGACTTCATATCAAAAGTGTTATGCAAAATGTTTAGGCAAGTTTTATCTGAACGTTGCACATTTCTTTTGCTAGTAACTACAGAGAAGGCACCACGAAAGCCCAGAGTCAGAACTCCAAAGGTGGCGAAGATAAAGAGTCCCGAGGAGGAAGAGAAGATGAAAGCGGCGGAGGGAGCCAAGCCGAAAGGAGCCGGGAGAAAGAGGAAGAAGTCCCTGAAAGTGGATGTCAAAGAAACGGCCGAGGTCTGTGGGACGGCCGGGCCTCCTACTGAAGAGGACGACCCGATCAGAGCCATCATTGAAGCGGTTTTGGCTCGTGCTACAGCATCCAGCACGGAGGTTGAGATCAAGCCCAAGAAGCGCAGAAAGATCAAGAAACAACAAGGTCAGGACGGAAATGAAGCAAAAATGCCTAAACTGGAGGTTGAAACCACAGCCAATGACGTTGATAATGACCACGATGCAGATGAAACAGGTGACGTTTGTTTGTTTTTTTTGTTTTTTTTACCCATCTCAAAAAGTGGCATTGATGTGGTAAATAACATAGCGAAAAGAATACAAATACTGAAAGGCTTATATTGTGGTGGTTTGTATTTCAGGTGAAGGTAACAAAAGGAGGGTTGCAACAGAGGAACAAGTCAATTTCCCACTACTTCATGGGTAATAATGCCTTTCGTTTATTCAGTCCTGGTCTCAATAGCTTCTGCCTGCCTGTTTCAGTTGCTGTGAATAAGCTGTACACGTTCTTCCAGTAATGCGTCTAGGTCAGCTTTAGGGGCTCGCTCAGGGGATAGAGCTGTCTGGGGAGTAACCATAAGGTCCCAGGTTTGATCCCCGGCTCCTCCTGGCTTTGTGTCTTTGAGCAAGATACTGAACCCTTAACTGTTCCTAGGTGGCTTAATAGAAGAAGAAAAAAGTTCAAAACCCCTCTCTGTCCTTTAACCACATGAACCCTAGCACCCTATTCTGGGGTGAACATTGGGCAAAAAAATCAGATCTACAAGGTCACAAAGTGGCACGTTGCAACTCATTGTGAGCTTGTAGTTCGGCTATTTTCTCACGTAAGAGATTTGGTGAAGAGGGGGGGATGAAAGGAGCAGACCAAGTATAGAGCCCTGTGGGGCCTAAATATATAGGGTTTAAGTGGTTAACTGTAGGTGGAACACTGTGTCTCAGTGGCTTATCATTGACTCTGTGACTTCTATCTGTGAACTCTCTCCATAGCTGGCGGAGAGAGATCCGCGTGAAGAAGATAGAGGACCGAATGAAGGGTGAGACCTGGTACTACACCCCCTGTGGGAGGAGGATGAAGCAGTTTCCTGAAATCATCAAGGTGAATTTTCTAAACGTCACCACAAGAGAACTCTTCACTGATTGCCTCTGTGAAAACGAGTAGCAGTTGTTTGTTAAACACAACATTGTTCCCCCTCTCTCTCCCTTTTCGGCTACTCGTCACTTTCCTCAGTATCTGAAGAGGCACCAGGACGGCGTCGTCACCAGAGAACACTTCAGCTTCAGCCCTCGCATGGCTGTAGGGGACTTCTACGAGGAGAGGGAGAGTCCAGAGGTCTGTGTCTTTAGCCGATGGCTGTTTGTTTAATTTCAGTGCATAATTTTGGGGGTTCCCTCTCTCCTGGGAAAAGTCCAGGAACTTCCAAGATATCATTTTCCCAGGCCTGGATAAGTTATGTAAATGTACATTAGTCGGGGATGGTTCATCCACGTCAGTTCGACCAGCTTGCGTCCCCACGGGCTGGGTTTGACCATGACCATGACTACCCCTCATCCATCTATGGTCTTAACCCATTAAAACTGGGAAAGCATCTGTGTCATTTTAGATTTTTTTCATTTTACCGTTCTGCTATTTTGAACATTTCTGAAACATCTTGAAAGAACTACTGACTTAGAAGGCATTTAATCGGCCTCAGGTCTTAATGGGTTAATGTGGTCATGGACATGTTAGTGTGGGGTGGATCATGGGAGAATTTCGTTATATAGAATTTTGTTAATGAAAAAGATCTGTAAGCCTGAATTATTCACATTGAGGAAACGACGTACATCATGTGTGAAGAAGAGGCTGATGTTTTATGTTTTGAACAGGGACCGACTTGGGTGCTCCTGGCTAACGAGGAGGTTCCTTCCATGATCATGGCCATGACCGGTCGCCGCGGTCGACCTCCAAACCCAGACAAGGAAAAGCCGGGCAGGGTTCGAGGCCCGAGGGGGGGGCAGAGCCGACGCCCCGGCAGGCCTCCCAAACCCAAGATGGTTGACCTGCTCAGCAAGGTCGACGCCAAACTGTTGAAGAGACTGGAGGCCAAGGGTGAGTGTATGTAGTGGAGGTTAGCCTGTTGGGCCCATAGACATACACGCCACATTGACGCTACTTCAACGTCGCCGTCATATAGCCTATATACCCTGTGAGCTATTGTCAGTATTTGATTATTAAGAAATATTTTGTGCAACGATTTAGTATAGTATAAAATAGGGCTGAAGTGTTTAATTGATAACTTTTTCGTATTAATTGATATAAAAAATATTAATTGATAGTTATCTCCCTAATCACTATTATATTATTCTTTTGTGTTTATTGTAATCACATGTGGAGATTTGATTAATTTACACAATGAAAGAATACCAACCTTTTACATTAAATACAGAACACAAGTGTGCCGGAGGGGCAAGTAATCGTACGGGCCTATAAACATATGATATACAATCTACAGATAGTAAATAAAACAAAACTATAAAAGACAAATAGATGGGGCAAGAAATTAAAAACATGGCCTCCAAATGCAATGCATATTAAGTGTGAATGATGTCATTTGTAATTAATCCATAGCATGCAGGTTTCGATTGTTTTCGAAGTGTTGTTGTATTGTGGCTAATTGTTAGTATGCATGTTTATTTTTTTTCTCATCTATAGAAGCGCTTACGGAGGAAGATAAGGAGAAACTTGCAAAAATCAAGAAGAAAATGAAGAGAAAGGTTAGTTAAGATGAAAACAACCATAAAAAGATGCACTGTTGAAATACTATAAATACTCAAATATTCAATTTTTTGCGACATTCATTTAGGCAAGAATGAAAAGGAAAGAAGATAACAAGAATAAGAAGCTCAAAGAGGAGAAGAAGAAAGTCAAGGTATATAGATAACTCTTCAACAGTTGTTTCTTCACCGCATGTCCGGTTTCGTTTTATAATTATTCCATCTGCACGAAATAGAGAAAACACAAGTGCAAAAAAAAAAGCAATTTACAAAACCCAACAGGGCTTCGAGTAGAACCTCGCCATAAGAAACTAAAATCACTCCCTCTGGTTTCAGCTGGAGAAGGAGCAGGAGGCCAAGGACCAGGAGGAGGTGAAGGCAGAGCCAGCTGTTCAGCCCATCACCACCCAGGCCCCGCAGCAACAGCAGCCGCCGCCGGAGCCCTCCGCTCCGGAGCCGCCGAAGAAGCCCGGCCGCAGGAGGAGGGTGAAGGCCGAGCAGGTTCCTCCGCCCGTGCAGCAGACGGACGAGGAGAGGATCGCCCAGGGCAAGAGGGTGCTGGGGGCTCGGAGCAAAGCCAAGGCCCTGGCCAAGGCGCAGGCGGAGGCCGCGGCCGCCGTCACGGCTGCCCTGGCGGCTAAGAAGACGGCGGAGCGCAGGGTCCAGACCCAGAGACGTCTGGAGGAGAGGAAGAGACAGCAGATCATCTTGGAGGAGCTGAAGAAGCCCGCAGAGGACATGTGTCTCACCGACCACAAGGTGTGTTTATGTTTTAAGCTGCAATCGTGTTTGATTTGTTCTGCTCTTTTGTATTATTGATGTGATGTAATATGAGCTCATAGCGAAGGATTAATTATGTATGATTATATATAGTGGTGGAAAAAGTACTCAAATTCTTTACTTAAGTAAAAGTATCAATACTGCAATTTAGAAATACTCTGTTACAAAAAATTTTACTTGAGTAAAAGTACAAAAGTATTGGCATCAAAATGTACTTAAAGTACCAAAAGTAAAAGTACTCAAATGTTTGAAAATAGCAGATCTACAAGCTCACAACGCGCCGCGATGCGACGCGTTGTGAGCTTGTAGATCTGCTATTTTCAAATGGCTTACGTATAAAATAGGGCTAAAGTGGTTAATGTATGTTTCATAATATCATAATTTATATCTGAAAAGTAACTAGTAACTAAAGTTTTCAAATAATTGTAGTGGAGTAAAAGTACAATATTTGCCTCTGAGATGTAGGGGAGTAAAAGTATTGGAAATTGGAAATACTCAAGTAAAGTACAAATACCTCAAAAGTTAAGTTAAGTTAAGTACCATACTTGTAAAGTAAATGTTACTTTCCACCACTGTATATATGTAACCTCTTCGTTGATCAGATAGGACAACATTTGGTCACACTTGATCAAAAAGTAGTTTATCAGAAATGTTCAAGATATTTGAACCTTGCTCCAACCCCACCCCTCCCCCCCAGCTTCTCCCTGAGCTGTCTCGTATTCCCGGTGTGGTTCTGTCGGGCACGGCCTTCGCACACTGCTTGACTGTGGTCGAGTTCCTTAATGGCTATGGCAAAGTGATCGGCCTCAACGTCCCCAAGGATGTGCCCAGCCTCGCCGTCCTCCAGGAGGGCCTCCTCGGCCTGGGCAGCAGCCAAGGGGAGCTCCAGGATTTGCTGCTGAAGCTAGTGGAGGCCGCGTTGCATGATCCAGGCCTGCCATCCTATTACCAGGTGTGTGCAATGAATACACTTTAAACATTATGCTCTCTGTTCTGTGTAAACTACAAGAAGAATCACTTAATTGCCAATTAACAGCAGAAATGAAGAACTTATGATTATCTCACCTAGATACACACACAGTCCCCTACAAATGCATTTTCACAACCCCTGGAGCATTTTTGAGGCTCAGTGCTGTGCTCAAGGGCACTTTGGTAGAGTTGGTGGGCACTGTAGTTTTACAGCTGGTAAGTTTTACAGCTGGCATTTAAACCACTGGTCCGCCTCCCTACGTCAAGGCCAAGCTGCCAATCCAAACTCTGTTCCAAAGAACGTCTTCGCTTATGGTTTTTCTGCTTTCCCCCCGTCTCAGTCTGTTAAGATCCTTGGGGAGAAGCTGGCGGACCTGGATCTGACCCGCAGCACCGTCTCAGAGGGCCTCCGGATCTTCCTGGAGTCTCGAGGTTTCGACCTCGAGGTGTGCAACACGCTGAGGACCAAAACGTTCCACGCCCTGCCACCGGACGCCAAGGCGGCCATCCTGGGTTTCCTGGTGGAAGAGCTGAATGGCAGCAACGTTGTGACCAGGTTAGAACAAGAAATGAAAGATTCCTTTTATTATTATTCCATTAAAATCTTTACATTTCAGCATTGTTACTGCCACAATGCTGGTATATCACCCTGTGCCTTTGTATATTCCAGTGATATTGACAACACGCTGGAAAACATGGCCACCTACAGGAAAAACAAGTGGATCATTGAGGGCAAGCTGCGCAAGTAAGATTTCAGTCTTTTGGATTCCATGAAAGCCAGCATGTCTTCTATGGAAACACGTTGCACAGCGAAAATAGCCGATCTACAAGCTCTCAATGCTTCTCACTGCGTCGCATTGAGAGCTTGTAGATTGGCTATTTTCGCATATTATTTTAAGATTAGAGCATTTAAAGTGGTCAAACTAGCAAAATGTTCAGAAGCATCTTCCATAAAATCTTAATAGTCTCGGATAGTTCATATAAAAGCAAAGGTTAAAGCCTCAGTCCGTGATTTCTTCACGTGATTGGCTGTAAGTAGAACAGCAGGAACAATATAACTAAAACATCAAAATTGTACATATTGTGTTAACTCTTTCAGTGCCAAGAGTATTTTCATAAAGTACTCCCAAACTGCCAGGAATTTGCGTTTTTTTTTATTTTGTAATTTTGTAATTTTTCATTCAAATAAATGATCTGATTGGGGTTTTAAACCCATAATACAGTTCTACCAGTAGAGAGCAACAAATCGACACATTGATGATCTCGCTGGCTCACTCGCCCCCTCCCAAACAGGCTCACGTCATATCCGGTCAGAACCGGATGTTGACATTTTCGACCATCGTTGATCGCGCTAAATTACGATGCGATACACGACTACGATGACTGATCGTCACCCAGACCAAAGAGAGTAGACGTGGACCTCTCCGTTCGCTTTTTATACCGTGTGAAAAACCGTGACTTTCCCTATTCTGGCCGAAAATCACTGGAGAAAAACAACGTGACCCGGAAATGATTTTTTTTTTTTACATCCAGTTCCGGGTGAGTCTGAAGGAGTCAGGAAGCGAAAGTGATCATGAAAAATAAACAGAATAACGCTACCACAGTCAAAAGTAAAAACTCGGGATTTCTCGTGCTGGCACTGAGGGTACTCGGGAAAAACTCGGGATATGTCGGGGCGTGGCACTGAGAGAGTTAATAGTTTAGGAAACAGAGCGCTAGTGTGGGGGGGGGGGGGTCCTTTCACACTGTTTCACAAATCGCACATTAGGACTTGGCCATAAAAAAAAATCTTCGTTGTGAGGTTTTATTTTGCTTTAACCCTTTCAATCCGGGAACGCATCTCCGTCATTTTAGATTTATTTGGGCTGTTCAAAAATAGCAGATATACAAGCTCATAGCACGGCACCGAGTGCCACGCTATGAGCTTGTAGATCTGCTATTTTAGAAAAGTTGTGCAAATCTATGAATATGTATTCTACAAATGTCTTCTAAATCCTAACCGTTAAAAAAAATTTATCTCGCTATATCAGTGGTTCCCAAACGTTTTCATGTCAATAACCCCCAAAAATGATGGATTTAGCTTTTTTTAATTTTTTTATCTCGCTTATTTTGAATATATTTTGTTCCAGGACCCCCCAGAAGCAAAGATTTGAGTAAAAAATGTTCGCTTTGAAAATATATATATTCAAAGATTTGTACACATGTTCAAAAATAGCAGATCTACAGGTTCATAGCGCGGCACGTGCCGTGCCATGAACTTGTACATCTGCTATTTTTGAACAGCCAAAGTCTAAAACATGGATAAAGTGGTTACACAGATGCGTTCCCGGTTTGAATGGATGAATCCATGAATCATTCCTTACTTGTGGGTGTGGTGGTTTGTCGTCCCCGCCAGGTTGAAGGCAGCACTAGCGCGTCGTACTGGTCGCTCTGAGGAAGAGCTCTGTTTCGAAGAGAGGAGACGGAGTGCCAGAGTGGCCGAAGAAGAGAACCTCAGTCTGGAGGAGAGTGGTCTGCTGCTGGAGAGAAGCAGCCGGCGTTCACGCGTCAAAGAAGAACCCAAACTCGAACCCAAACTCAGTGACGTACGTGTCTTCTTAATGGAGACCTTTTTGATGTTCCGATTGTTTTTGTGCTCTGTGCGACGCAACAATTCTGTAAAGGACCCTTTTCCACAGCCAGACATTTTGACAGACTATTATGTTGTCCGTGTTGGCACACACGCTAATGCCTAAATGAAATGCACCCGCAATTATTTGATTTGATTTATTTGACGATAGGTTAAAAGAAAACACTTGACATAGACATGCTTCTCAGAAAGACTGTCAAGGATTTAAAAAAAAACACAATAAAGTCAGAGTTATTTTCATTGTGGTCCTTGGTCTCAGACAATGAAACAAAACGACAAAGAAGAGGCATTGGTACATAAAATTGTATAAAATACTAGAATAAAAATAAGAAATTACATAAAATATATTGTAATGCGACTGTTGCTAATCTGCAAAAAAAACCATTAAAGCCAGGATTTGACCTTCAGTTGTGTATACACGTCAAAATGTCTGCTGTGTAAAAGGGTTTAGAAGCTATTTTGTGAACTAACCGAATCATTTGTTGTTTCCCATTGAAACGGTTACAAACGTAAAGAGAGGTAACACACCCTGGAAGGGACAGTTTTGTTATTGTGTACAGAATGAAACCATTTAGTGCAGCCTGCTTACATTGTATCTTCTTTATCGCAGAGTGAAAGTCCAGCCAATGCCAGCATCCCAGAACTTGAAAGGCAGATAGATAAGCTAACCAAGGTAAGGCTCGCTCAACACAGACTCGGTGCTTTGTTGTTAATTGTTATGAAAGCGTTTTGTAATGATAGTCATTCCCTCCGCCAATCCACAGCGCCAAGCTTTGTTCCGTAAGAAGCTGCTACAGTCGTCCCATTCCATGAGGTCCATAGCTCTGGGCCAGGACCGTTTCCGGCGTCGATACTTGGCTCTACCTCACCTCGGAGCGGTTCTAGTGGAAGGGCCAGACGAGATCTTAAGTAGGTTTTTTTTCTTATTCATTTGGAAAGTAATTTTTCAGCTCTGATTTCTCAGCTTGGTAAATCTCTGGCTTGCCCGTAGTTATTAGTGGTAAACCTCCGTTTCTCCATCCTGCAGCTTCAGGAGACATTCTTGTAGCTGAGGTACCCATTACCTTCCTCAAGAAAGAGCCCAAAGTGGAGGAGATACCCGCTGCCTCCCCACCACCCCCTGCGCTCCCCACCTCTCCTTCCTCTTCTCCCCCTGCTCCCCTTACCAAGACGACGTCCCACTCGTCCCAGGCCTCCTCCCAGGAGGAGGAGGACCCCCTCCCCGGCACCGCCTCTCTCATGAGCCAGCAAAGAGGCCGCGGGCGGCCTCGCAAGATCAAACCGGAAGTGGAGCTTCACCTCCGCACGGCCAGGACCCGCCGTCGACGCCGCAGCAGCGTCAGGTCTCCGGGGTCCGAAGAAGGGCCGGGCTCGCCGGCCAATCAGGATCTCACGCAAGCTGCCTTCCAGAACTGGCTCAGCCACTCGCAGCAGGAAGCCATGGTCACCAATGGCACGTGTTCGGCACCGGGAGGCGCCCCGGAGGGTAATCAGCCGGAGGACAGTGTGAAGGAGATGGCCGAGAAACGGGGACAGTGGTTCAACCTGCTCCCCAAAGAGCCGTGTGACCCCAACTCTCTGACGGCGCCTCAGGCCCCTACCTCGCCCGGCGGTACCCCGCCGAAACTCCTCCCCCAGATGCCAAGCACTCTGCCTGCCCTCGTCGCTCCACTCCTCAAGGTATGCAACGTGGCATCCGTCTAAAAAAGCCCCTACACATAATATTAGTTACATTAACTATAATTGCAGTGAGTGTGTGTTTACATTAGGGGTGTGCCGATACACTAATTTCACGAAACGATACGATATTGGGCTCACAACTTCGATACGATTTCGATACGATACGCACTTTTTTATTATGAAAATATATGGGGGAGAAAAAAAGCAAATGCAAACAAATAATTCTGTTTTTGCATTATGCAAACTTGTAGCTTTTCAGCTACAATAGCCGTTTTGAATCCAAATAGGGCAATAGTGTGACACCTGACCCGAAAAAAACAAACATGTTGTCACCCTTTTCACCTCGGGGCTGTTTGCATGCCTGATAATTATTATTGTAAAAAATAAACTAAAAACGATTTCAAAACAATATTTTTTTTTCTCCAAAACGATACATATCGTCACGAAAACGTATCGCGATATATCGCGGGACGATATATCGGCACACCCCTAGTTTACATGCATACTAGTACCCCCATTACTGGACTTAATATAGTGCAGTGGTTCCCAAACGTTTTAGCTCGAGACCCAAAAGGGAAATTCGATGTCTCCCCGGGACCCAAACTAGTGACAATAGCAGATCTAAAAGCTCGCAACGTGTCACAATGTGACGCATTGTGAGCTTGTAGATCTGCTATTTTCACTACTACTTATATATTTTTCTAATTCATGGAATTGGAACCAACAAAAAAGGGATATTTACTCGCGACCCTAAAAAAAATCTGTCCGTGCCCCACAAATGGGTCCCGACCCAGTTTTTGCGAAACAGTGATATAGTGTATTTGACGCATAGCATTAGTGCGATGATGGCAATAAACCCAGTTTATATGTTTTTCTAAAAAGTAAATGTTCACATTTAAATAGACTATACTGCCTATATTCACTGAATTTCTTACGTAATCGGGGTAAGACCCCAACTTTGGAAACCTGATATCAGTGTTTACATAACCAGATAATTGCCTTACTTGGTGTATAGGCTCTGTGCATAACTGTAGTCCTGGCTATTCCAGAAGGTTTGATTGGCTCGCCAGCAGATTTGAACCGGGAGTACATGTGACACCTTCATATAGCACTGAGCCTATTGGCATGCATGTAAAAACGCATGGCGAGTGTTGTGTTATTTTATTAACCCATTAAGACCTGAGGCGATTCTTTAAAATGTTTTCAAAATCCTAACAGATTTTTGAAAAAAATATTAAAAAAATATTTTTCTTACGATTTTTCAAAAATAGCAGATCTACAAGCTCATAGCGCGGCACTCGGTGCCGCGCTATGAGCTTGTATATCTGCTATTTTTGAATAGCCAAAGAAACCTAAAGTGACACAGATGCGTTCCAGGTCTCAATGGATTAACACTCATGCATGTAAACGCATGGCGAGTGTTGTGTTATTGTATTAATACTCCGTGTCTTATACCTCCAACTTCTAGGCCTCAGCATCACCGCAGGGTCTCCCCACCGCGTACCAGGCTCCGGCTACTCTTCCTTCATCTTTCTCCGCTGCTCTTCTCTCCGCTGCTTCTGCTCCACCGCCTCCCGCTCCTCCTCCTCCCGCCGCCGCCGCTGCTCCTGCCCGCCCCACAGCTGCTCCTCGCACCCCCACCAGGCCGGGCCGCAGGCGGAGGAGGGGCAGCAGAGGGAGCAGCCCCGCCCGGAGAGGGGCGGCGCGGGCCGCCGCGGCCAAGCGGCGAGGCCGTCCGCCCAACACGGTGTTCCAGGAGCTGGAGCAGCAGTACTTCACACAGATGGTGGTCAAACCCATCCCAGCGTGTAAGTGAAGCCTCAGGGTTGTGATTGTTAACTAAAACTAATGAAATAACTGAAATTTAGAAATGGAAAATGTTTAAGTTAACAGAAATAAATAAAAACGAGGCTTTAAAAAAAAAAAAACACTGTTTTGTGTGTTTACAAAACTGACTGAAAGGACTAGTTAAAAAATGATAGGAGACTCAAAGAGTCTCCTACAAAAAAAATTAGGTGAACTACGGAGACCCCGCGGGTCATTAAATGATGCGAAAGGAATGCGATAAAAATTTAAATCTGATAGAAAATACGTAATTTTTTGGGTGAACTACTCCTTTAAATCATGGAGAAAATGTCCTTAGTTTTAGTCTTTGTCAAAAATCCTGAGTAACAGGAATAGCAGATATTTTGCTATTTTCCTGGTCTTGTTCCGTCTTGCCCTTGACTAATCCATGAACTAAACTAAAACTAAGTCTTTAAAAAAAATCTAAACTAAACTTTCAAATCGGCTTTGGAATCGAAACTAAACTGGAAACTGGAAATGAGCGAATACTATAATAACCATGGTACACGTCTGTGGTTAAAGACGCCGTCGATTAGCTCGACCTGCTGTCAGCAAGTGTGTTTTGGCTGACGTGGCGTGTACTTAGCGGCCGCTCTAGTCTGTATTTTGTGTCCGACGCGGTCGATGCAACCGTCAATTTGGCCGCGTGCAGCCTGTGATTGTCCTGGCGTGTGTGTGTGTGACATGACATGACGGCATGATGCTTGTTATTTGCAGCCATGGTGCGTGGCTGGTGGTGGATCAAGGACCCAGAGGAGCTGTACGCCACCCTGCAGGCCCTGCACCCCAGAGGAGTCAGGGAGAGGGTGCTCCACAAGCACCTGGCCAAACACATGGAGAGCCTGGCTGACATGTGTAGAAAACCCCCCCACGGTGAGTGGAGCCGCCGCCGGTGATGCGGTTACTATACTCTACTATACGAGACTATACTCTACTACAGGGGTCTTCCACAGGGGGTCCGGGACCCCTAGGGGGTCCTCAGAGTTACTACAGGGGGTCCCCCAAATCTTTGTGTGATGTGATTTTCTTTTTTTTACATTAACCACTTGAACCCTAGCATCCCTTTTCTGAGGAGAACTTTAGCCAAAAATAGCAGATCTACAAGCTCACAACGCCTCGCGCTGCGAGGCGTTGTGAGCTTGTAGATCAGCTATTTTTGGCAAAGAGTTACAGGTGTGTAGAGGGGAAAAAAGAGCAGCAAAAGTTTATCTGAAACACAATTTTATACAATATAGAGGGGGTCCCTGCTTCATCTCTCTCTCAGCTAGGGGGGACTAAGGCTGTACGATATATCTAAAATGTATATATAACTTCATTGAGGTATCGTCATGCGAGATATGTATATCGCGAGAGACTGTATTTATCAAGGTAAATGGCATATTATGTCTTAATTGCCGATTGAGCAATCCCATCGGTAATGCACCGTGGCGTGGAGAAGTATAAATCAAGTTGAGCACAGCTGCTCCTCCACGCCCCTCTGCTCTCACACACACTAAGCTTGCGTCACCAGGCTTACACACAGACACACACACACACACACACACACTCTCTCTCGCCTTGGATAGACTGGAATGCTCATCAGTCCTACATCTCAAATATACTAGCCTTTTGTTGGTATTATACAATCATCTTTGCATTATAGTCAGACTGGTTTTCCATTCATCTGTATAAATGCATCTGTTGAAAATTGTCCATACATTTTTACAAAATTGTGGATATAGCAGATCTACCGGCTCAACACGATGCAATCCTATTTTATAAGTATACAATTATTATTTGTCATACAGTATTTGCCCTGTCTAATTTGAGTTCACACAGCCTAAAAGCCAAACAGAAATGTAAAGTTTGAATGTTTCAATCCCCCAAAACTCAATTAAATCATCAATCACAGTCAATTCGTATGACAATTAACCCACTCAGACGGGGAAAGAATCTGTCTTTTTTTAGATTTCTTTGGCTATTCAAAAATAGCAGATATACAAGCTCATAGCGCGGCACTCGGTGCCGCGCTATGAGCTTGTAGATCTGCTATTTTTGAATAGCCCAAAGAAATCTTAAAACGACACAGATGCGTTCTCTGGTCTGAAAGGGTTAATCGTCAACTAAAATGTCCTGATGGCGACAGCCCTACCCACTCCCTCATCATCTTCTCTTTGCGTCTCTGTAACCCTGCCATTCTGTCCCCGTAGACTCCATCTTCCAGGTGAAGATGGAGGAGGGCGACGCCCTGATGGAGGCTCTGCAGCAGCCCTGGCAGGTGCAGGAGAGGTCCCTGGAGACGGACGTCAGCGCCCTGGAGTGGGTGGAGGATCTGGAACAGCGGGTCATCGCAGCCGACCTCCACCTCAAGGTGAGAGTCGCTCTACCAAGCTTCAACTATGGACTATAACCGAACATTAACTGAACTGAATTATTACAGTTGCATTTCGTCGCATCTCCATATTATTATTTTTTATTTATTTTGTAAATTAATGCCCTACCTCAGTGATATTCAACTGGCGGCCCGCGGGCCACACCCGGCCCCAGCGGAGCTTTCATTTGGCCCCTGGAACACATAATAAATCCAATAACAAATTATTATTGGATGGTTCGTTGTACAGGATGACCATTTTGAATGTTTTTCATAAGCGTTAATCAAAACGTATTAATGGTTAATCAACCATTAATCAACCATTAACCGATAAGAATAAAATGTATACTAGGCTACTATTTAGAATGGAGGAATGTTAGTGACTTACTCAGGGCCCCAAATTAACACCCACCAGTACTACATTTGCAGTCAAGACACTGCTACAGTAACCCAAATGTGGGTAAATGTAATCTTTGGTGAGTATATTATGGAGAAGACCAAAACAAAAGCTAAAACAAAATGGGAAAAAACAAATGTATATTATAAATATTTTTTTTTTTTTTCTGCGATTGTAGCTGTCAAGCAGCCATGTTACAAATTGCAGCAACTGCTTCATGATTTCTGCCCAATTCTGCCTTACACGTTAAACATGGAGAAATAAATAGCGGTGTATAAAAACCATAGTAAAGGTACAGATATCTTACTTGAAATATATTTTACTCCAGTATAAACTAAAAAATCACCCATAAGAAAATCACTTGGATCAAAATGTTTCAAGCAGCTCACGTCATTATGTACTTAGGAAAATACCTTTTCATGGTGCAAAGAAACAAAACAGCCAGAAATGTTGTTTACTTCTCATTATTTCATAATAATGTAGATTTCAAGTAGTTCGGCTTGACATTACACTATGTCATTACAGTATGATTCATTCATCCTCAATAGCGTCCTGAGCTGAATGATGGTCTGAACTGATCATTAGATCATTATTAGAGCTTGTGCCCTTATCAGTCGGATGCTCAAAAACATTACAAAAATAACCTTCACCTTGCCAGCCTGCTTCCACTTTTCTTCTCACAAAGACGCTTCCATGTCAGGGACACGCTGACATATCTACTTCCTATTTTCTCAATATTCCAATCAAAGCCTGTGCACTATGAAGGACTGGCACAGAAATGCCTTTAAAAAAAAACAATAAACTGATTAAAAAAAATAAAAACGAAATGATCCTTTCAAACATCAAAATGCATGAATGCAGTATGAAGCCGGCCCCAATAAGTTACCATAATGGACATAATATGTCCACTGTTGTGTCCTATATAGCAGTGGTTCCCAAACTGGGGGTCGGAACCCCAAGGGGGGTAATCAAATGATTTTGGAGGGTCTCCACTCCCCAGATGATTAGCTTAATGTGCAACAGTGTTTTCTCTCAGCAGTAAACAAACCAACATACAGTATAACTGTATGTAGATATCTGCACATTTCTAAAGTCACACTTTACAGACCTTTTTAATACCAAATTGGCCAAATGGTCAAATATTACGTAAGAAAGAGGCAACTACGAGCTCACAACGCCTTGCACTGCGAGGCGTTGTGAGCTTGTAGATCGGCTATTTTCACAATATATTCATCTGTGGAACCGAGTCAAACTAAATCAATCAACTCGACTCTTACAATTCCAAGTGCTTGTCAGTGTGGGGGGGGTCCAGTTAAAATATGATTCTTTTTGGGGGTTCACGGCCTGAAAAGTTTGTGAATCCTTGCTATAGCACACACAACAAACGGTTAACCACAAACATGGTCATGTGGCCCCTGACTTCAAGTCATTTTACAATTGTGGCCCCCTGCCTAATCTAGTTGAATACCCCTGCCCCTACCTCATACTACAGTGATACATAAGTATCAAAAGTATCAAAAGTAGCAGATCTACGAGCTTGTAAATCTGCTACTTTTGCTATTTTTGAATTTGAATCCTGAAAAGTAACAGTTTTGGTCATGAGGTTTCCACCCGACAGACGATTTAAACTTTAAATCTTTAAAACTTTAAATCTTAAAGTGTTGGTTCTACCCGACAGAGATGTTGTTAACACATTGAGTGCCAAGAACGCATCTATGCGTTCTTTGCGTTCTTTTGAATCCATCACTTGAGTGCCAAGAACGCATAGATGCGTTTTTTCAAAAAAGATTTTTTTTTTTTTTTTTTTTTACATTTTTTGACCTAAAGACCAAGGAGATATGATTTTTTGAAGATTTAGACTCCCATCCACTTCCTTGTTAACTTAAAAATTCTGTATCTCGGCTCCTGAGTACTTTTTTTTTCTCAATGAAAAATCTCTGGCATAAAACAGCTAAAAAATCTGAAATAACTCATGGCATTCAATGTTAAGTTGTTTTTTGTCTTAAACACTGTTTTAGTTGGAGAGGTTAGAAAAGGAACCATGGACTTAGTGGGATGCAGGCTTTGAAGGTGGTTATAAGCTGGGAAGGTGGGGATTTGTTGGCACGTCATTAAACCAAGGTTGCAGTTGCAGCAAATGTCCAGAAGATGGCAGAGGTGCCCTGTGATCCTACTGTAAGGTAAAATATTGAGATATGGCTAAACATATAACACGATATGTGTATTTTCTTTCAAGGTGGCTCCGAGTCCTCAGACTGTGAAGAGTGAAAGTGAACCTAACACAGAGACACCAGTGGTAGAATTTCAGGTAAAGTCACCTTCTGTATTAGAAAACCTTCTTTACAATTATAATTAAATATGCAATTTTGTTTTTAAAGAAGGCACTCTCACTTCCTTTTAAACCTTGTCATCTGCCTCAGTGGTTTTCACACTTTATTTGCCCAATTAAGGCACACTGATGGGCAAGTAAAAATCTCAAGACACATCTGTATTCATAGCAAAATTAGCCAATCTACTATTTTTCCTTTTTTTTTTTTTTTTCTATAATGTGCCCAAAAATATGGACTCAAGGTTAGACTATAGAATTTGCCTCTGTATTGGGAAATGAGGGCACACATCGTACCGTAAATTTAAAAAAAGACTACATACGGTTTTGTATAGTTGTATAGAGCAGTGTTTCTCAAACCTTTTCATGTCAAGGACCCCCATAATGATATGTATTTAAAAAAATATTTTGTACCAAGGACCACCAGAAGCAAAGATTTGACAAAGCAAAGAAAATATATAAATATTTTCAAAGATTTGCACAAATTTTCACGATAGAAAAAACAAAATGCCAGCTGATATCCTGTGTTCTTAACACCTTTACCGCCGGGCCCGTAGTTCTACGGGCCGTTAAATCCAACGGTTAAGCGCCGAGCCCGTAGTCCTACGGGCTGCGGTCTTTTCGCGCATGCGCGGTCCGGGTGCACTTTCGGATTTTTTTTGATCCACTTCCGTTTCCGGTTTGATGACAGGAAATAGAATTATTTGGGATCCGGTTTCGACGATCACGCCCGCTCCCATTCTACAGACGAAACTGAAACTCAATTCTCTTCCTGTAGTTTTTTCTCCTCGCATTTCACTGTTTAACGTAATCCGCTCTAACTCAAACATGGATGCCCCGTTTGACACGTGGTTTTCACTGGGAGATACAGGGAGATCTCGCGGATGTAAACAGACCGTTCACGGCTCAATCTTAAGGATTTTAACAAGATCTATGGCGACATGAAAAAAACAAAAAAACAACAAAAACACCTTGGCACTGGTGAGTACATTATGAGATTAACCTCTGGCGGTGGATGTGTTAAAGTCTCCCTCTACTTAACTTTCTTTCCCGTTTTTGTCTCAGCCGTACACGGTCCCAGAGCCGGACTCCACGCGCGACGACCTGCAGTACTACGAGCACGACGCTGACCCGCGCGACGACTGGATCGTGCGCACCAAGAAGGAGTGGTCCGACCTGCCCCGCATCGCCACCCACCCTCTGGACCTGGCCGTGCTGCGGCTGGCCAACCTGGAGCGCAACATCGAGAGGCGCTACCTGAAGGAGCCCCTCTGGAACGCCGCCGAGATCATGCGTCTCGCTCCCCTCACCCCGACACCCGGAGAGGAGCTGCAGCCTATGGACGCTATGAGGTGACAAGAGACACTCAGCAAAATTCATTCATTCATTGATGTAGCACTGATATAGCACACACAAAAACGAGTTATGTCCCGATAGGTAGGGCTGTCACGGTTACAAATTTAAGTTAACGATTAATTGTCACTCAAATAATTGCGATTAACGATTTAATTGTGTTTTTTGGCATTGCACATTGGAACATTGTGAAGCCTTTTAGGCTTTGTAAATCAAAAATTGCACAGAGCAGATATGACAAATAACTGAAATATTCAATGACATTATTGACATTTATTTATTTAATACTTTTATACATGTAAAAAAAAAAATGCTGATCTACAGCTTACAACGCGTCACGAAAATATATTTGAAAATGTTTCAACACAGAAACAATTATGGCCATTATCTCAAATAATTGTGATTAGGCGATTGTGTAATAATTTTGACAGGCCTACCGATGGGGACAGAATCGTAAATCATTGCCCCCCCCCCCCCCCCCTTCTCGGTACTTTCAAGACAGCTTTTCTTTTTTTGAGCGCGAGAGGTGAACTCGAAGAAAACGAGCACTCCTTTTTCAATCTGACTGGTTTTCCAATCATACTGTAACATATATATATATATTTATTTATATATATATGTTTTACATCATACCCTGCTTTTATATTCCTTCTTATCCCAGTCTTGAAAGTGAGATCACGCCTCGGCTGCGAACGTGGAGGCAGGCTCTGGACCGGTGCCGCAGCGCCCCCCAGCTGTGTCTGTGTCTACTCCAGCTTGAGAAGGCCATCGCCTGGGAGAGATCTATTGTCAAAGTGGTAAGACCTTTTTTTTATATGGCCTGTTATGCTATTCATTTTCACTGATAATATTCTCTTTGAGTCAGTGTGGTTTCCTTGTTCCTTACCGAAACATAATGATGATAATGCTGCCACTGTTGTGATTATAACCAAATTAAGTCTAGCCACCTGACCGAACTGAATGCTGACTGTGGCTGGTAATTTGTACTGAAAATATAGAAGATGAAACTGTACACTGCCAAAGAAGAAGTCTAGAACAAAGTTGCAGTCAAAAAAAGCCATTTTAATGACATACTTTCAAGTGGGAATATATGCAAAATTTCTTCCAATATCTCCCATCGCTGTTAGTAACAAAGACATTTCTTTGTTCATAAATAATAAGAATGTAACTGGTATAATCACAAGGTATAATCACAATAATACAGTTGAGGTTGTACTGTACCTTGAGATAATGGCTGTGTGCTGATCTATGGCAGTGGTTCTCAAACACGATCATGTCATGGACCCCCAAGTTAACATTTGGAAATAGTTTGTGCCAGGGCATTTCTGTCTACTTGTTCTGCGTCTCAGAGTTGGCTGTGGACAGTTCAGAAATCTGCCAAACAATGACATCAGTAGGCAGGTTTGGTCATTTCAAACAAGATTTCAAACTTCTTTTACAAATGTTCTTCTTTTTTTTACTTTGTATTGATGCAAGAACAATGGCTTCCGTTTCAGCATGCTAACTTTCCATTAGCTTGGAATTCCCTTCGATGATGTCACTGGTAGGCAGGGTTCTGAACTGTCACACCCTGAGATGCAGTGTGTGTTGACAGAAAAGAGTGCCTGTCTTATAATGAGCAATAGTGAGGACCAATTATATAAAGCACAGATTGAAAATGGGTGAAGTGCTCCTTTTTTAAGTGTTTCAACTGTTCTCCATTTTGCTGGGAACCTCCTGGAACCCCCTCAAGTACCACTAGAGGTCCCCAGACCCCACTTTGAGAACCAGTGATCTATGACACTTTGTAACTAGAGCTGACCCCAACAATTCGAAGCTTCGTTCAATGGCACAGGATTGAAACGTGGGGGGAAAAAATCAACTATTTGTGTTTTTAATAGATTTTTTCACAATTTTCCATTTTTTATCAAAATAGCCGACATACAAGCCCACAATGCGTTGCAGCACAACATGTTGAGAGCTTGTAGATCTGCTCCCCTCAAAGCCACGTGAAAGGTTTTTTTTCCTCCGCACCTCTTCTCTTCCAGAGAGCTAGGCTGGCCAACGCTATCTGCAGCCACAGTTAAAACCACACTAGGCTAAAATCAATAAGTTTTGAATTTCATCTTGAGAAATGTACTGCTAAACATAAGCACAATCCATAACCCTAAGGTAAGCGGGGAACATAGGAATGACCCTGTTTCTCTATATGGATATGCAATCAAACGCTCAAATTAAAATCGATTTTTGATCCCTTGTCAGCCCCAAAAAAAAAAGCTTTGAGGGTCAGCTCTATTGGTTACGCAGCACACCCACTAGCAGTATGACTGAGGTTTGGGGGGACAGGTTCTAACCATCAGCACCGTGTGGTTTCTCTGCATCTCCAGACCTGTCAGGTGTGCAGGAAGGGAGACAATGATGAGTACCTGTTGCTGTGCGACGGTTGCGACCGCGGCTGCCACATGTACTGCCTGAAGCCCAAGGTCACCCAGGTGCCCGAGGGGGACTGGTTCTGTCCCACATGCGTTGTCAAGGTCAGGACACAAAAATTATCCACCCACAATAGACAGCCAGCTTTAACTCATTGACTGCCAGAGTTAAAACATCATCTATCGTCCCCTTGCCAGCAAAAAAAAAAAGCGATTTTACTGTACCTTTGAAAAATCATGGAATATTCTCCGTGACCTCCTTCCTCACGGAGATTGGCTCATTACACTCACAAGGGTCCGGTAGAATCTGGGGGGGGGGGGGGGGGGATTGTCCGTCCGCGATCCTCCATTCCAGAGCTATGGTCGTTTGAATGTGGCTTGTATTTTTAAAAACAAGCAGAAAAACAACAGAAAGCAGAGAAAATTTTACTTTTATAAATCCTTTATCATGAAAGGTGTCTAGCTTTTTTTCTTTTCTTTCTGTGATCAAGTGATTTCTGGATGTACTCTTCTTCGCCACCCAAAAAAACAAATTCTCGTCAAATGTCGTCCATGGCAGTGAATGAGTTAACCCATTGAGGCGTGAGGTTCCGATTCTGCAAAATGTCTTCTAAATCCTAACAGTTTTCTGAAAAACGTATGTTTCCGTATCAGTGGTTTTCAAACTTTTTCATGTCAAGGACCCCCAACATGATATGAATTTGGCCGCGGACCCCCATCCCAAAATATGTTGTTCCAGGGGACCCCCCAGAAGCAAGGATTTGAGTTAAAAATGTTCGCTTTAAAAGAATATAAATATATTAATTTGCACACATTTTCTCGATTTAAAAAAAATAGCAGATCTACAAGCTCATAGCGCGGCACTCGGTGCCGCGCTATGAGCTTGTATATCTGCTATTTTTGAATAGCCAAAGTGTAAAATAAAGATTTTTTTAGCTCAAATCAAAAAGTGACACAGATGCGTCCCAGGTCTTAATGGGTTAAGCGCCCATCTCCAATCACAGCACGCAGGCTCAGATTAGTGGCATTTAGCAATAAGTCCTTTTCAGACCTCGCTTTCTCCCTGGAAAATTTCCCCTCTGTTTGCAATTTCTCCCAATCCGTTTGACCTCCGGCTCCAACCTGTCATTTTGCTCTGCCCGTTTTTTTAAAGGAGGAAGGCGATTCGCCACGCAGCTCCTCCAAAAAGAGGAACCGGGTGAAGAAGAGGAGATACGAGGACGAAAGCTCCGAGGAAGACGCGACGCCCCGCCGCACAGCCGGCATGGCCACCAGGCACAAAGACGCCCCGCCGCCGCCGTCCTCCTCGTCGTCGTCCTCCCGCTATTCCGGGGAGGCCGCCGGAGGCTCGGGGACGGGGCACTCGCCGGCCAAACGGCGCCGCATGACCACCCGCAACCAGCCCGACCTCACCTACTGCGAGTGAGTGCTGTTTGACGTGTTTGGAATGACGCTCTGCCTTTTTTTAGACCTGTTTCATCTGAGCACTCTCGTTAAAGGGATTCTAGGTAACTTTAAGCCTAGATTTAAAGAGGTGGTGCCATGGTTTAGCATTTTTTCTGTTTTTTTTCATGTGTCTATGAGGTTGATAGAACTTCATTAAGCCCCCTGGTGGTGTTTTTATGGTGTTTTATGACTTCTCTGACTATTTTGAGTTTCTACCTGGAGGCTGAAACCTTGAGGGTCAAACGTGCCAATAGAGAAACAGCCCTTTAGTGACATAGTAAAAACATACCCTCCCCCTCATTATCATAACACAACAGGTGTGAGGAGGAGGAGGGACTAGGACAGGTGGGTGGTGCTAAGGTGGTGGAGGAGGTGCTAAGGTGAGAACCATGTATACTTAATGAACTGGAGGCGTGTCCACATAAAAACCTAATTTTAACAATTTCTGTACACTTTTTTGAAAAAAATCTTCCTCCTAGTATAACCATAATACCTGATGATTAAGTTTTAGGGGGGGGGGGAAACACTGAAAATCACGGCACCCCGTCTTTAAAAATATTTATATATATATATATTTTGCATTTTTTTCCCTCTATCAGCCACTATATAATGATGCTGGGGTGTTTTCCTGCATTGAAACGCAGTCCTCTTTCTGAAATCCGTATTTTCCCTACTATTTATGTTTTGACATCCGGGTATCCAGCTCTGTCCGGGACGTAAATGAACCCACGCACGTGCGCGTCCGTGTCCGTGTGAACTGTCCTATCGGCGTCCTCGGCTCAATGTTCTGTGATTGACAGCGAAGGTTGGCCAATCAGGTGGCGAGTTCAAGTGAAACCGAATGGACAACAGTTTTTTTTTCTTTTCTTGATCTCTGAAGTTGCCTAGAATGAAGTGCCAGAGGTTTTTTAAAACAGGGTACATCCAGTGCCAGCGTTCTTACGGTTTACGCTGATCTGTTAAGAGCTGTAGAAGCCAAGGAGTACAGGGCCAAGTATAGAGCCTTGTGGGATACCAGTCAACGACGCGTATATATAGGGTTTAAGTGGTTAATATTGTCTTGTAGGCTGAATACATTAACTATGATCAACCAGCCTAGCATTATTAGGTTAAGGAGACGGAAGCTCATTTCTCTCTAAGGTTTTTTGTTTACTCTCCCCATAAAACATTACATTATCGCTAGCTAGCTAAGATGACCAACAGCTGACCAACAAAACAAGGCTTTTGGTATCCAGGAAACGAGTTATTATCCAGGAAACATTATTGACGTAATTTGAAACCGTCTCTAGTCTCTACAGCAAATACTTCTCCGGCTGCCCCTGTGTTAGATGTTTTTTGTGAGCCAACGTTTGTTGCAACGTTCAGGCTGTGATGGACTGATGGTGTGGTGTTTTTTTTTAATGCGCTTTCCAGGATCATCCTGATGGAGATGGAGGCTCACGCAGACGCCTGGCCCTTCCTGGAACCCGTCAACCCGCGGATGGTGCCAGGGTACCGCAAGATCGTCAAGAACCCCATGGACTTCCTCACCATGAGAGAGAGGCTGCTGCAGGGCGGGTACGACCACCTCGCCCCCGTGTTCTCTCAAAGGTCATTACTGTAGGTTATACAACAGGTAGTTTCCGACCAAGCAATCTGATTGGTCGGAAATAGGCTCTCCAGCCGTGCTCAAATGAGCATGACGGCACACCTAGCCATTCTCAAATAAAAGATTTGAGCATGGCTTAATCAATATATAGCTATCACTCTGCCACTGATTAGAATAGACAACTGTTCAGCCTTGACAAATCCTCAGTGGGTTTGACTGTGTACTAGAAGCTCCTCCCACTCTGAATTCCTCATCAGCTGTGCTGGTGACAGTGTGTCTCTGTGAAACAGTGCTAGGCGAGCGCTACTAGTTCATAAATGCATGTGAAGTTCACAGACATATAGTGGCAAAATGTGTCAATTAAAAACATATTTTGTTTGTTACAAGTTGTCTGAGTCAATATATGTGGTATTGACTCACTTTGGGACTTGACTTGGCTCTGGCTTAGCCTAGAGCCAAGTCAATGGCTCTGGGCCGGCTGAGTAAACCGGTACTGGGCCACTGGCTATTGTGTCATTCAGGCCCATGGATTTCCAGGGAATCCGAGATGACACAATAACAAAAAAAGTTTGTTATTGTGAGAGCGAATTGCCCCCCAATATGAATCTATTGTGATTGTATGTTTTATTTTGTTAACCTTTTGTATGTTTGCAATATTACACTCGAGGGTGTGTTTTACAATCATTATTAGCACTAGGGCATTCACAGAATAGTCGAATATTCGAATATTCGAATATCAAACCGACTATTCGACTATCAAACCACTATTCGACTATTCGAAAAAAAAAAAAAAAAAAAAAAAACTTTTTTTTTTTTTTTTTTCAGATTTTCTTTTTTTTAGTGGCTTTTCTAGATCAGACACACAGCTGTGAGCTCTGGTGTGACGTCAATCTCACTTGCTATAGAGTGTTTGTTAAGGAGTCTCTCCATGTCTCTCCAGCTCTTTATTAAACAGAAAATGCATTTTCAGTGCTCTCTCCTGATTGGCTTAAATTGTGTCACCTACCTGAAAATGTACTATATTCTGTTTACTAAAGAGCTGGAGAGACCCCTGTGACCGAGCAAACGCTCTGTAGCAATGATTACTATCACAATATAGTACTTTAACCTTTTAACTCTCTCAGTGCCACGCCCCGAGATATCCCGAGTTTTTCCCGAGTACCCTCCGTGCCAGCACGAGAAATCCCGAGTTTTTACTTTTGACTGTGGTCGCGCTATTCTGTTTATTTTTCATGATCACTTTCGCTTCCTGACTCCTTCAGACTCATTGGGTTCCGGTTTCATGACGCAGATTCCGTTTCCGGTTCTTATTTTTTTCCCGCGGTCATTTTTGGCCAGAATAGGGAAAGTCACGTTTTTTCACACGGTATAAAAAACGAACGGAGGAGTCCACGTCTACTCTCTTTGGTCTGGGTGACGATCAGTCATCGTAGTCGTGTATCACATCGTAATTTATCCCGATCAACGATTGTCGAACATGTCAACATCCGGTTACATCCGGATGTGACGTGAGCCTGTTTGGGAGGGGGCGAGTGAGCCAGCGAGGTCATCAATGTGTCGATTTGTTGCTCTCTACTGGTAGAACTGTATTATGGGTTTAAAAACCCAATCAGATTATTTATTTGAATGAAAAATTACAAAAATAAAAAAAAAAAAAAAACGCAAATTTCTGGCACTGGGGGAGTACTTTATGAAAATATTCTTGGCACTGAGAGAGTTAATAAAAATAAATATCACTTACCCTACCTAACCACATGAACCCTAGTGTTCCTATTCTGGGGTGAACATACCTGAAAATACCTGCCCACCCACCGGAGTCGAGGGGTTTGAATCCACCGGTTATATGGCTTTGTTGAGCGTCTATATGAACACAATTGGCCCGTGTTCAGGGGAGGGAAGCCGGGGAGGGGGGGAGACATGTGTCATTGCACATACTCCTACGGGCTGGGGCGGCACCTGTCAGCGGGGAGTGTTGGGCAGGAGGAGTAGGACGGGAGGCTCTACGTCCTCCCGGTGGAGGCTCCTCACTGGCAGGTGAGCCAGAAGGATACAACGGCACCGTGAAGTGCGTGTGTGTGGGAAGAATTTAACCCATTAAGACCTGAGGCGATTATTAAAAACTGTTTTCTAAATAGTTTTTTTTTTTTTATCCAAAAAAAAATAATCAAGATTTTTCAAAAATAGCAGATCTACATTTTTTTTTTAATCCAAAAAAATAAAATCAAGATTTTTCAAAAATAGCAGATCTACAAGCTCATAGCGCGGCACTCGGTGCCGCGCTATGAGCTTGTATATCTGCTATTTTTGAAAAATCTTGATTTTTTTTTTTTATCCAAAAAAATAAAATCAAGATTTTTCAAAAATAGCAGATCTACAAGCTCAAAGCGCGGCACTCGGTGCCGCGCTATGAGCTTGTAGATCTGCTATTTTTTGAATAGCCAAAGAAATCTAAAGTTCCAGGTCTTAATGGGTTAACCGGCATAATGAGTAAACAAAATAAAAGTGGTTTTGAACGGAGGTTGTCATTCTCTCTCCACAGTTACTGCAGCTGTGAGGAGTTTGCGGCCGACGCCCAGCTGGTGTTCAACAACTGCGAGCTCTTCAACGAGGACACGTCCGAGGTGGGGATGGCCGGTCACAACATGAGGCGTTTCTTCCAAAGCCGCTGGGCGGAGTTCTACGAGAACAAGGACAAATAAATAGGCCCCTAATTTAATGCTTGTCGCGCTGGGCCGAGAGCGGCCGAGAATAGCGGGACCCACAAAGCTCGTGAACGCGTCGCGGTCTGCTACTCTCGGTGGACGAAGTATGAATCGGACCTATAGGAGTCCAGGAGCGCTCCTCCCCCCCCCCCCCCCCGGTCGGGGTGGGGCTTCCTCAGACTGTTGTCTGGCTCCTCTTCCCCCGTTACTACTAAGACTGTCTGGAAGACGCGTCCAGCCACCCTGTATTCTTAACATGTATAGGTATATATGTATAGATTTGATTATTTGTCTGTTTTTATCGTTTCCACTGTTGGCCTCAGCTTTTTTTTAAGGCCCCCGAACACGTTGTTGGCTTGAACTTTTTTCTTCTGCCCCCACATTCCCTCGACTAGTGGAGAGGGGGGGGGGGATAACCTCCGGTCTTTTCCCCTCTTCACTTCATTCTCTCGTTCTCTCACCTGTAAGGAATCCTCCTCCTGTCATAGAGCATCATATCATAAGCAGGGTCCCGCCGTGAGGGGGCTCCGGGGTCTCTCAAGACTGACTGTCGGGTCAGAGGACTGTTTTCTGGACCTGCTTGGAAGAAACCCCCCCTCCCTCCACCAACACAAGTGGAGAAGAAACCTCTTTAAGGCTCGGGCCCCTTTCTCTTACCTGTTCAATGGAGATGTAATGTAACGTGGTCTTATGCCTAGAAGTAATTTTTTGCTCCAATATATTTTTTATTATATATTCTATATATATATAAAGATTACCATAGCTGGGATTATTTAATAGCAATAGCTTGTAGTGAATGTGTACAGACCTACCTAATAGAAGATGTTCTAGACGATTTATGAAAAAGGCCAGTTTAAACGGGGAAAAAAATGAGCGTGTTTTCTTCTTGGATTGTCACAAGTAGGCATTGTATAACCTCCACTTAAACTCTTACACACTCACACACACACACACACGGTCACATGATCCCACACACACACACCCTTCCTCTGCTGCTGTGTGAAGGACACTGGTTTCTATAACTCACTGGTTCTCAACCAGTGGGCCTGTGGGAGGCCTACTGGTTGGCCTCCACATAATTGGCTAAGAATTATTATTAAAAAGTGATATACCAATAAATAAGAACTTAAAGGTTTTCAAGTGGGCCCTGATGCAGGAAAGGTTGAGAACCACTGCTATAACTGGAGGATTTTGTGTTTTGTCTATGAAACTAGTCTGGGGTTTTTGTACTCTTCGGCTGTACCCTTCGTTGGATCACATGAGCAAACAAAAGCCGGTAGTTTTTAGCTTCAGCGTACGATCGGTGGACGTGCGTCGCGGGCCACATTGATTGGACTGAAACAATGTGAGCACCATTTTTATCTCCTATTGATGTATTAGTTTGTTTTAATCTCTCACTGTACTTTTGCTATTTACACTATAATGTGTACTAAACAAAAATTAGGCAAAAAATCTCCTGACAAATTCACTGCTGATAAAAGGAGCATCAAGACGCTGCTTTCAGTTGACTTAAAACAAAATACGAATAGGTCCAGTAATGAAACTACTTCTACATAATGAATATTTCCAGTTTGTAACGGGTCTGATGGGGCGGAAAGCACTGAAAGGCGGTCACGTGGAAGATGATAGTCCTGTTTGATGTACCAGATTGAAGGCCAGACATTGCAAATGGCCCTTTAGACTGAAGTCCACAACTCAAAAATTCTGCCCGTTTCATTCCGTTTTACATTCCTCTTTTTTTTGTGTGTTTTTAGCTTTTTTTTGTTTTCCATCTGTACAAGGGCCAATGTACACGTTGTACGGGACAGTTGGTGTGTCAATGAAGGCGACAGGATGACTCCGCAACCTGGATTTTTATTTAAGCTAGTTTCTTACACTGAAAAGCAAATCGGTTGGTAGGAAATACACTTTGATGTTCCTTGCTACACTGAAGGGACAGCTCTGTTTTTCAAAAAAAAGAAAAGAAAAATACATTAAAATAAAAACCAAATGTGGTGTTAAGTGATTTTTAACAATGTACAGTTTTTGTGACTTTAAATTTGTTCCTTTCTATATATATTTTTAGGACCAATTTATCATTTTTAAGAGGAGGTATTACAAGACTATGTTGTATCAAGGTGATGTTAACATGTGAGCATCTGTAGAATGTACTGTGAGTTGAATAAAAACCACATCTAGTAGAGAGGATCCGTTGTCCACGGCCCCTTTTTCCTACCCGTTTTCCAGTGTGATGCATCACTGCATTCATAGTTAAACCACTTAAACCAGGGGTCTTCAACGTTTTTCAGGCCAAGGACCCTTAGCTGAGAGAGAGAGATGAAGCAGGGACCACCCCACTACATGTTGTATAAATTGTGTTGCAGATTAAACTTTTTCATAGATGGCTTCATAGACTTGTGTAGCATTGTGTTGGATTCATGTTAATGGACGTGTATTCTCTGACAGTTAACCACGTAAACCCTCAATACTTAGAAGAAATGTGTACTTGGTCTGCTCTCCCCCCCAATACAATGAAAAAGTTCACAATGCACACATTCGCTGATGAATGTGTGCCTATCATGACATGCCCAGAATAGGGACACCAGGGTTCTTGTGGTTAAGGACTAGACCTGCACATCGAGCTGTGGTTTAGACATCTTTATTTAAATAAAAACGAGTGACATCATGTAGCAGGCAGCGAGTGTATGGCAGGACTGAACGGGTGTTTTTTTTTTTTATTGACTTGGCAAAGATCCAACATGGATCGAAATGTCAGACTTTTTGTTAAACTCAGTTGAAAAGTAATATGTGTTTGTTTTGAATATAATTTAAATGTGTTTATGTAAGAAACTAATGTTCCCCTGGGGGAGTGAAATAGGACAGAATAACTAAGTTTTTAATGTTGCGTGTGTGTGTGTGGATTTACCATACACAACTATTGCTTCGTGTGTGGGTCCTATCCTTAACCACATTAATGGTCCCTATTTTGGGCATATTTTACATTTCTTTCAAATAAATAAAATAGCTGTTAGCTCGTAGATTGCAGATTTTTTAAAGTTGTTAAACTATCTTATGCTTTTAATAATGCACTCAGTGATGATGTGCGTATAGTTAGCCTTTCAACATATCCCTCCATATAACTATAGTCGGAACCCAGATGGGTTGACTTGAATGGTTGGTGAAGTTGACTTAAAAAGCTCTTAAATTGTCACTTCACTGTCATATGGGGACCCCCCCCCCCCAAAAAAAAATCATCATGTGGGGACCCCCCTTGGGGTCCCGACCCACAGGTTGAGAACCACTGTCTTAGATGTACGACACGAGGTAAGTTGACAACACACCGCAAAGTGTCTCACAAGAGCCCTGACCCAAGAAGGAAATGCAGTGTCTTGTCACTGCCCTGTCTGAAGCACATGCTCCTGGGAAGGCCGTGCTATCACAACCAGCTGCTCCACGCTGACATGGACTCAAAAGTCACTCTTTTACAGTAGCCACTCTAAAACGGCTGCAGTGTGTAAGGGACAATTACTTACTGTATTACTATACTGTATGTCAGTGGTGGGAAATGTATTCAAATGTTTTACTTAAGTAAAAGTATCACAATGCTGCAATATAGAAATACTCTGTTACAAGCAAAAGTCCGGAATTCAAAATTTACTTGAGTAAAAGTGCAAAAGTATTGGTATCAAAATGTACTTAACGTACCGAAAGTAGAAAGTATGATATTTGCCTCTGAGATGTAGTGGAGTAGAAGTAAAAGTATAGGAAATTGGAAATGCTCCAGTAAAGTAAAAAAAAATACCTCAAAACTGAGTAAATGTACTTAGTTACTTTACACCGCCGCTGTATGTTAATGATCAACAAATCTGCATAGCAATGCCTTCTTTTACTTTCACAGATGAATTCTCTCTCTCTCTCTCTCTCTCTCTCTCTCTCTCTCTCTCTCTCTCTCTCTCTCTCCCCCTCTCTCTCCCTATCTCTCTCTCTCTCTCTCTCTCTCTCTCTCTCTCTCTCTCTCTCTCTCTCTCTCTCTCAAATCCCTTAGCTGGCACTTTGTGAGGAGTTTTAGTGGCACTCGGTGAGAGAGAGAGGGATAGAGAGAGAGTGAGAGAGAGTGTGTGTGTGTGTGTGTGTGTGTGTGTGTGTGTGTGTGTGTGTGCGTGTGCGTGTGCGCGTGTGCGGCTATATTGTGTCAGTGTCAGCATTCTGTGTGGAGGGGGCTGAAAACTCCCCACGCCAGCGGGTTCCACTCTGTGCCCCCCCAACCATCCTGCCCCACAACAGGGGGGGCTTAGCTCCACAAAAGCGGGGATAACGGAGCCTGTGGATGGGGGTAATCCACACCATAATGGGGCGCGCTAACACTCCGCCCAACCAGTTCATTCTGGACCCTAGTCTGCCACGCTGATGAGGGCCCCTGACGCCAAGAAGGTCAGGAGACCCTCGTTTGGACATTGTCCCCCCCTACCTTACCTGTCCCCCCAAACCTTTCTGCATCACCTACCTACACAGCATTGGTTCTCAAAGTGGGGTCCGGGGGTCCTTGGGGGTGTTCCAGGGGGTCCCCAGCAAAATGTGGTAATATAGCATCACAATCATTTTAACCACTTTTACCTTTTATACTTTGGCTATTGAAAAATTGCAGATATACAAGCTCATAGTGCGGCACCGAGTGTCGCACTATGAGCTTGTAGATCTGCAATTTTTTTAAACATTTGTGCAAACCTTTGAATATATATATATTTAAAGCGAACATTTGTAACACAAATCTTTGCTTCTGGGGGTCCCTGGAACATTATAATTTGAGATGGAGGTCCGCGGCCAAATACATACATACATAAATACATACATACAGGCTGCAGTGTACATCCATCTCAGCATCACCCATTTCCAAGGCAAATTAAAACTGTTCGATATAATCATTGCATTACACAGCATTAGCTGTATTCTATTGCCGTTCATCGCATCACACCTTTTAACCACTACGTTTATACTTAGTTGACAGGCGTCCCCCAGGGCGATATACTATATCTTTGCTTCTGGGGGTCCCTGGAACACAATATTTTGAGATGGGGGTCTGCGGCCAAATACATATAATTTTGGGGGTCCTTGACATGAAAAAGTTTGAGCACCACAAACATAGGTTTTTCAGAATACTGTTGAGATTTCGAAGACAATTTGTAGAATCGGCTTCAGGTCTTAATGGGTTAAACAGAGGAATTCCCAACTGCCCGTCGTCGTTTTCATGAAGAGTAATGTTTGTTTGGCATCAAAGAGGATGTGGAAAGCATCCACAGATGCAGCGGCACAATAGCTGCTATGGCAACAGCATCATGAAAGTGGCTGCTGTCCCCATGGTGATCATCACAAGTAGTCGGGGGGGATGATGAGATTTTATTTTTCGATAAACGGGCAGGATGGAGATTTCGATCGTGTCCAGATGATACAATAATGACGCCGTTTATTTCAAGTTCCAATTTTAAGCATTTAGTTGTAGCCACTCCAGAGTAATCACCTTTGACCTTTAACCTCTGTCATCACTGCTTTACTGCCGTAACGATCTACGACAATCTATCTCATCTCAGTAGTGTCATGTCAGATGATATTGTTTGATCTGTTATAAATTGGTATATTAGTCTATGTTGATCTCATAACTTCTGTGATCAGAGAGATAATTTCGGTAGAGAATTGCTATTTTTTAGGTTTCTGATAATCCGTCTTGTTGTTCTGGTGCCACCCTCCCCCCTCAGTAATGGTCGCTTCCCTCTCCTAATTCATATGAAAATTAGGCTCAGGAAGTGTGTGAGGCAACAGGTGCTTAGGACTCCAAATTAGAGAGGACTGGCAGAGGAACAAAACAAGCGGGGAACCTTGCCATTAACCAATTAAACCCTATTCCTAAAAACGTTTAAAAACTTGTATTTGTATTTTTTTCTGAAAATAGTCTATCTACAAGCTCACAACGGTGCACTGTGAGATTGTAGATCGGCTATTTTCGGCAAAGAGATTTGGTGTAGAGGGCAAAAAGGAGGGTTCAATTGTTGGACAGGTTCAATTGTTGGACGGATGACAGCCAAGGTTTTCAGGACTAACGTTATCTTTATTCCCAATGAGACCACACACGGCTTACCATGCCTTGGTGTGATAATGTGGTAGCTAGATATGGCCACAAGGAAACAAAACGACATCAAAAGGCAGATCATGACAGAGACTCCGAGCTATAGGTGTGACTACACACCTGTTGTGCATCGGGGTTGATCGAGGCACGCAGGCTAAATCAGTCATCCCCACAAACATTCAGGGAGAGACAGAGCTCTATCATGACAGGTCTGTTATCTGCCTTTTCATGCTTTGTTTCCTTGTGGCTATCTACCAGACTACCTACCACATTATTACCTCAAGGCATGGCAAGCAGTGTGTGGTCACAAGGGAATAAAGATAACTTTTGTCCTAAAACCTTGGCTGTCATCTGTCCAACAAGTGATCCTGTTATAAGGCCATGTATAAGGGTCTATGAAAAAAGTATAATAACAAATAATAGTATAATAGTATATAGTAGATTAAGTGGTTAAGAAAGCTATTTGTGCAGGACAATACATCAACTTGCCTTGCTTGGTTTGGTACAGAATGATGAGTACAGTGAGAGAGTGAGAGACAGAGAGAGAGAGAGAGAGAGAGAGAAGAGACTGTTTGTCATTGAAGGACACTGCAGACACTCCTTCAGAACAGGTGATGAGCTGTGCAGCATAGAGACCCCCAGACCTTTAAATCCTGACCACACATACACACACGAAGGGAAGTAAAGACAGAGCCATCTGGATTCTGGACAGATTGACAGACAGAAGAAACAGCATCACTTGTTTGAAATGGCACTGCATGAGGTAAGCTTAGTTTACAACTTTGCATTTACCATAGAGTATTTTGTGTGATTTTCTCCTCATGAATGCTGAATGCACTTCAAAGGGTATGTTAGTAGGGCGCTGTTTTTCCTTTTTATTTGGCGATGGGTTCCCAGATTGGTATTTGACCTATCCGGAACTTAACTAGTGTTGACTAGAACATTAACATGTTCTTAGAAAGAACATGTTAATGTAAACCATAAGAGATAGCATTCATACAAATTTTCTCTAGCAAGACGACGTCATATTTTAAGGGGTAATAATGTGTCTTGAGGAAAAAAGTCTGAATTTTTGCATTGCTCTTGGCACATACTACATTTTTGCATTTAAAAACAATTGTGACAGAACCTTGAGGGTCAGTTGAAAGTGTAATTAGTTTCTTTATTTCTACTCACTAGATAAAACAGGGACTTTATTTGGACTGTACTTTATCAGCTATAAGTAAAAAAACTAATTCCAGTGTGCTAATAGAATAGCTGTGATGAGAATGATGTGCTGATATGGAAGCTGTAATTCATCCAAACGATAAATGACGACTAGTAAGATAAACATGGGCTTTCTGTGTCACCGTCCCCTTCCCTCTGAGGAGCTCCGTAGTCGGCAGTTCTGGCGCGCCATGCTTGCAGAACTGCTGGGCACCCTGGTGTTAGTGAGCACCGTCTTAGGGGCCTCTTTGCCAGGCCCCGAAGAGGCCCCTGTGGGACCCCTGTACCCGGCCCTGGCAGCAGGGGTGGTCATAGTCGCACTGTGCCACTGTTTTGGAGAGATCAGCGGGACGCAGGTGAGTCGTCATCATCACACCAGTTTTCTGTGACGTATTTTAGGACTGTGTTGGTCTGTGAGTTGTGTGGCTGTTTGAATTTGAATTTTGGAGTCTATGCTGTATATCGTTGCTGTCGGGCAGAAACCTTGTATATCCATATCTAAACTTTTTATAGTTTATTTTATTTTTTTACGCCTGCTACTTTGTTGTACAAGAGAGTGTTGCGCCAAAGTAGAGTTGTAAACATGTTAAAAAGTGAAAGTTCTGTGGGGTTTTATAAATATTTAACCGACGAAAAGTATTAACGAGCTTGTGACAACATAACGACTATGTTGGATCCATTGGAACGCATGTTCTTTATGCCTTTTCCTGAAACTAATTGTCTTGGACATATAATCAGTGGTGGAAAAAGTACTCAAATGTTTTACTTAAGTAAAAGTAGCAATACTGCAATGTAGAAGTACTCTGTTACAAGTAAAAGTCCGGAATTAAATTTTTACTTCAGTAAAAGTACAAAAGTATTGGTATCAAAACGTACTTAAAGTACCAAAAGTAAAATGACTAAAATGTTTGAAAATAGCAGATCTACAAGCTCACAACGCGTCGCATCGCGACGCGTTGTGAGCTTGTAGATCGGCTATTTTCAAATAGCCTAGGTATAAAATACACCACTGCATACAAGGTTTCCACCCGACAGCGACAATGTGTTTGTTTCCCCTGTGTCCAGGTGAACCCCGCTGTCACTCTGACCATGATGGCCACACGGAGAATAGACGTGCTGAGGGGCGTGGCCTATGTCAGCGCGCAGTGTCTGGGAGCCTGTCTGGGAGCCGGGGCCCTCTACCTGGCCCTGCCACTCAAAGCCTCTGCAGAGTACTTTGTTAACAAGGTTTTGATCTTCAAACTTCTGTGTCGTCACCTTTCTTGAGCCATTAAGACCTGAGGCCGAATCCGCAAATGCCTTCTAAATCAGTAGTTCTCACACTTTCGAGATTGTTCAAAAATGTTCAAAAATAGCAGATGTACAAGATCGCAGTGGGGCACGAAGTGTGACGCACTGTGAGCTTGTATATCTGCTATTTTTGAATAGCCAACGCAAACATGTAAAATGACAAATAATGCTTTCCCGGTTTTAATGGGTTAAAATAGCGGCATAGGTAATTTTTGGAGGAAAATCATATTTTTGCCTAAATCAGCTCTTCATGACACTGGCCACCTCTGGTAAAAAAATCGCCTATCCTTAGAGAAAAGATCGTGCTGTTCCCACCCCAGTATAGTATAATGGCCTATGTCAAGAGTGTGACCAAGGCCATTTTATGTTGCCTACGTCAAAGACAATGTGATATTTTGGAGCATATTTTGGGGAAGTCACATTGTCTTTGCCTAAGTCTGGAGTAAGGCAGTTACTGCACAAATAATTTGGCCTAAGTCAGGTTTACAATTGCCCAAGTCAAAATACAAATTGGCCGAAGTCATTTAATCCTCTTATGTTACACAACTGACAGTGCTATTTGTATGTCAATAGTCATATATTGTTATAAACGTTTTGGGTGAAATGATTAAGAAATATCATATAGTTTGTTTTGGTTCAGAAAATGACATAGGCCATTAATTTAAGAAGGTGACGGTGTGTTATTAAAAAAATATGTTGTTACAATTTTTGTGGAGAGTTGAAGAATCCGCCCTGACCTGCAGGTGCCTCTGGAGGTGAACGCAGCCCAGGCTCTGGGGATGGAGGTGTTGTGCACCTTCCAGCTGGTGTTCACTGTGTACGCAGTGGAGGACCAGAGACGGAGGGAGATCACATCAGACTCGGGGAGCCTGGCCATTGGATTCGCCCACACCACTGGAGTTCTGATGGCGGTAAGAGAAGCACGAATTCAACCGTCCATTGGTTTAGAGACAGTGAGGGGTCAAGCTCTTGAGGGTGGACAGCACTCCAGGATTGGACCTCAAAAGCTCTTGTTTAAGATTCATGAGACGGGGGTGTTTGACCTGAACTATAATCACTTGCTCTAAGTCTATGAATGGACTATTACAGTACATTTTGGCTCTGAAATTCTCAGTTTGGATTGCATTAACTTTCTGGGCATTAAAAAAAGTCTGTACATTAGTAAAAAAGAGAAAAGAAAAAGAGGGGCATTCCATTTTTTGCCAGCGCAAAAAAGAAATAAACAGGGTCTCCTGGGTCCCAGCATGCTACATACTTAAGTTGTGTAGTTAACTCTGGAGTGAGAAGCAAGTAATAGTATACTGTAAGTCCTCATGATAATGAACTGCTGCAGCAATCGGGTCAGTTTCAGTGACATGAACTGAGCCCAAACTACATGTAGACTAGTGATTCTGCATCGTTTAATTTCATGCATTAGGACACGACCCCCCATTTGATAGCAATTGTTATCTCTGGGATCCCAATGTACACTGTAAAATCCTCAGTGTACATTAAACTCTGAGAGTGGGCAAATCCATTCCATTTGTACACTCAGAGTTACAGACCTGTAAGGGTCCAAAATGGTTCCTAACTATCGATCATTTATCGGGGGACACCCTAATTACCCCATAGGACCCCTGCTGTGTGGTTTCCTTTGCCATCTGTGTGTGAATGGGTGAATGTAATGCACACTGTAAAGCGCTTTGGACAAAGGCGCTATATAATTGCACCATTTACCATTTAGGCACCCACACACCCCATCTCATAAAATCCTTGATCCTTGATGGCTCTGAAATTAGCCGACAAATGTTGAATGGTTGCATTATTATCGTTGTCCAGGCGAGATTCTCTGGGGGATGTATGAATCCTGCACGTGCTCTGGGTCCAGCCATCATCGTTGGCTTCTGGGAAAACCACTGGGTAAGAGCCTCTGACATCCATAAACTTCTGTGTTTTCCAAATGACCAAATGACCAAAGTATTAATACTGCAATGTAGAAGTACTCTGTAAAAAAGTAAAAGTCCGGAATTCAAAATTTACTTGAATAAAAGTACAAAAGTATTGGTATCAAAATGAACTTAAAGTACCAAAAGTAAAAGTACTAAAATGTTTGAAAATAGCAGATCTACAAGCTCACAACGTTGTGAGCTTATAGATCGGCTGTTTTCAAATAGCCTAGGTATAAAATAGGGCTAAAGTGGTTAATGTATGTTTTATAATGTAATAATTTATATCTGCAAAGTAACTAGCAACTAAAGTTTTCAAATAAGTAAATGTACTTAGTTACTTTACACCACTGCTTCTATCTAACTAAGACTTTTACTTTCAAGACAGGACTTTATACACAAAATCAGAATGTTTGTAAACAACACGTATATACAGTAGGTGTTATTTCCGGGTAGAATGTCTATAGATATTTACACAATTATCGCCCCGTACCGCAGGTGTTTTGGATCGGCCCGTTGATCGGCGCCATTCTGGCTGGAGTCTCCCACGAGTTCTTCTTTGCACCGGCGGCGTCTCGCCAGAAGCTGGTGGCCTGTCTGACCTGTAAGGACATCGAGATCGTGGAGACGGCCAGCGTGTCGCGCTCCTCACTCTCCACGGTCACCCAGAATGCCATGAGAGCCAAGCAGGCTAACAAACAGGAGAACAACTAAATACATACATGTGTTAGTGTGTATGTGTTATTAACACGCACATGTGGGTGCCTGCGGGTTCCTTCCCACCCCCCTCCACACACACACACACACACACTTAATTCTGTAATACTGTGTGTGTGTGTGTGTGTGTGTGTGTGTGTGTGTGTGTGTGTGTGTGTGTGTGTGTGTGTGTGTGTGTGTGTGCGTGTGCGTGCGCATACAATTACAATTGCATTTAGCAGCCGCTCTTTTATCCAGAGCGACTTACAAGTGCGAGATCGGAAGAAGTAGAGAAAACTAGGATACCACGTAAAATATTAACCTACCTAGCACTCTGTCTAAATAGCATTTGATCTAAATCACATTCTTAAACATTTGTGAAAAACATGAGAACTTAGTGACCGAGATATGTCTGCATATAGTAGCCATACTGTGTCTTGGTCAATTGCTAGCATCATTTGAAAGAAAAGGTTGCAAGAAGTGGTACAGGGAGATTGAAGTGGAGCTATAGGGCCCGGGGCCAGTGTTGCATTGGTCATTGCACGCGGTAACGCGCCGTCCCACCAGTCTTTTGAGCGGGAGCACGCGCACGCACATGCATCAATTAAAAACAACCCTTAAGTTCACACCTCAACGAATCTCTCAAGACAGAATCAGAGCTCCGCAGCTGAATCTGTTCGGGAGCTCCTGTTACGACATAGTTAGGAATGTTACGAATGTAAACAAAGACACGTGGAGCGGAAGTGGAGGGCTGAGGGCGGACCTAACGGCCAACATCCTGTTATCCACATTCTATTGGGAGGTCCCCCCCAGAGTCAAATTCAAAGGAAGAAAACAGCAGAGGGCGCAGTTTTTTCCTTTTTTTTGCGCATGGGTTCCCAGATTGCACCTCAACAAAGTTTACTAAGGCTGCCGACTGCCGGGTGTCACACCAGGTGAATTAACATAGGAATGAGTCTAGATGCATATCGGTTGTCCATTGTGTGACCTGTAGTGTAGGTGTTAAGCGACGTGCGCGTGGCGTCTTTAAAAGAGCGTCCCACCAGGGATAGATTCACCAATGCAACACTGGGAGTCTTCAGATTACGGTGGAAGGTTGGATGTGAGTCTGCAGTTCTGACTGCAATGGGGAGTTTAGTCCACTGTTTGGTAGCCAGGAGAGAGAAGAGCCTGGGACGTGTGGAGCGTTGTCCACTGTCCATGATGTTTTAGGGAAGGCTTGTAGCATTCCTGTGTTAGCTGATCTGAGTGAGCGAGAGGGGTTGTAGGTTTGGCTCAGGCCTTGAAGGCTTGGGGGTGCCATATGCCTTTGGTCGCCTTGTAGGCCAACATCAGTGTGCTGTACTCAGTGTGTGGGCCTATACGGTATATACGAGTATGCCTGGAATTGAATCATTTTAGGGGCAAGGCCACTTGGCCTTTGGTGTTGTAAATGTTTTGAGAGCACATTTTGAGGCCACATGCCAGGGCAGCAAGGCCATCAAATAAAAAGTCCACATAAATAATTACTGCATTATAATGCATTATTATTGTGTGTGTGTGTGTGTGTGTGTGTGTGTGTGTGTGTGTGTGTGTGTGTGTGTGTGTGTGTGTGTGTGTGTGTGTGTGTGTGTGTGTGTGTGTGTGTGTGTGTGTGTGTGTGTGTGTGTGTGTGTGTGTGTGTGTGTGTGTGTGTGTGTGTGAAATTGGCTTGACTCACTCAGTAGCTCAGCTGAATAATAATACTTGGCAGTTTAAAAAATCACAGCAATGTCACCATTTAAAAAACGCGACGTGGATTATACACAAAAAAGCTTCCAGTTTCCATTGTGGTCCACTTTGAGACATAGAACAACACGCAACAACAAACTGTACAAACAACCATAAAACAAAGACAATTAAATCCTTATATATAAAGTTTGAAGCAATACATATAGGACAAGAGGTATGACACTAAGAGAAGAATCCAATGCTAGGGATCTACAGTAACTATGGCCAGTTAGTGTTGAGCTGAAGCCATGATTTAAGGTCATTTAAAAATGTTGTCAGGGAATTTAGGTTACTGTAAGGAATGTCCTGTATGTGTAGCCTTACTAGCCTATGTATCGGCCTGTTCACTGTGCAGGTGCATGTGAAACCTGCATATTCAGTATCTTATAGTAAATGGTGCATTTAGGGAGGAATATAACAATGTGTTCATTTGGACCCAAATCATTCCCTCAAGAAGTTCACATGTTCCTCTTTACAATGATACCTTTTATCATGATCCGTAAATCATTAACCATTTAAGCTCTGTTTTAAATGAATGTGTGAAAGATTTAGTTTTGTATCCACACATTGTATTCATGTCGTATATTAGCCGAACATTCGCCAAACAAAATGGAGGATCGCAGCACTCACGAGTTGCATTGTGGCGCAGTGTGAGCTTGTAGATCGGCTACTTTCGGCGACGAGATTTGGTGTAGACCAAGGGTTCTCAAACTTTTCAGGCTGTGACCCCCCCCCCCAAATAATCATATTTGAACTGGGGACCCCCACCCCGACAAGCACTTGGAATTGTAGGAGTTGAGGCATTAAATTCAGTTTGACTCAGCTCCACTACAACGCCTCACAATGCGAGGCATTGTGAGCTTGCAGATTGTCTATTTTCTTTCTTAGGTATATTTGACAATTTAGCCAATGTTTGACCATTTTTGTAGTATAGTTTGTTGGTTACTTTTGACATAGTAATGGTCTTTATTTTTGTTTTCATGTTAGAGGTATTAAAAGGGTCTTAAAAGTCCTTAAATTGACACTTTAGAAATGTGCAGATACTCTGTATACACTACTGTAGCCTACTGTATGTTGGTTTGTTGACTGTCGAGTGAGAAAACAAGGTTGTACATTAAGCTAATCATCTGGGGACCCCCCAAAATCCTCCCGACCGCTAGTTTGGGAACCACTGCTGTAGAGGGCAAAAAGAAGGGGACCAAGTACAGACCCCTGGGGGACCTTCAGTGGCTTTTTATCATTTCCATGTAAATGCATTTATATGTTCTTTTGCTTTTGTGTGCAGTATTCTGTCGCACGCCGTGCTCCTGAATGCTTTGAAATGCTAAAGAGGCCGCCTCACTCTTTGCTCTCAGTTCAATGAAGCTCTTATCAGTCCATCATATTCATATTCTCAGCTCTAGTGTCGATCAGTGTACAAGTACATCTCCACTCAAACCCCTCGTACAGTATCTGCTCTCAAACACAGCTTCATACCTCTATAATGACAACTCAAACATAACACACTCATTGAAAACACATTTCCAATAGCAATGAATGCAGTGTGTGTATTATATTGCGGTTTTCCTCGCTCTCACTTTGGTCCATTAAGCAGGCTGCCCCAAATCTTGGTGTCCTGTTTTCTGCAGATCTCTGTTTTAAGGGTTAAAGCTGCACTATATCACTTTCCTCTTCTACCCTGCATTTGAACCCGGTCTCCTGTGCAAGTACTGACATTTTTTACCATTGAGCTAATAAAGCCTGCCTGCTTGCTCAGGGGATAAATGGGGATACAATTTGTGTCAGATCCTGTGTCTAGGTGAGACATGACCTTTGACATGATCTAAGTGTCTCTATAGGAGAGCAGGGAGACAAAATACAACCACCCCAATTGTTATATTGTATAATCGCATACTCTAACGATTGGGGGGGAAAAAATACATTTTACTCTTAAAAAATTGTTACATAGTGCTGCTTTAAGAATGTTGTCCAGTCTTGCTTCTTTAAACTAAAGAAAATGTCAATTAAGTATTGTCTCTCACTGATTTTAGTGTTAGTCATGGTTAAAAAACTGAAATTCCAACCTGGACTACTGTGATGCACTTTATGCCCTATCAATCAGAGATCCCTTAACTGACTCCCATCTTTTCCCCCCCCATCACATTACTCTGGCATGTGCTGGCCAACTTACAATGGCTGGCACTTTTATTCTGTATTGATGAAAACATTTTATTGGTGATTTTTAAAGCTTTAAATGGCTTCGCTCTAAATTACATAAAGGATTTATTGAGTCCCCTGCTGTGTGCCTGGCTCTTCTCTTAATTCTTTCGAAGCCGAAAAAAGCAGATCTAGAAGCTCACAATGCATCGCTTTGCAGCGCGTTGTGATCTTGTAGATTGGCATTTTACACACATATCTTTACTTTATTTTATCTGTTTGTATTTGTTTGAATTGTATCTGTTTTTCTTTTTTATTTATTATTTTGTTCTGCGCGGTTTTGTTTTTTCCTTCTGTGATGCACTTTGTAACCCTGTTAAGTGTTGTATAAATGGCTTGTAAAAGTTTTATCAATATTATAAACCTAAATTCATGTTCTTATATCTTCAATGTTTTTTTTTGTCTAAAATATGTTTTGATAATAAATGAGGCAAAACCAGCAGCCTGTGTAGCCATTTGTCTGCAAATCTTCTATATTATTCATAAATATTGCAACTGCATTATGATTTTAAACTCAGAACACGCGTGTGCGCACACACACACACACACACACGCGCGTGCACACACACACACACACACACACACACACACACACACACACACACACACACACACACACACACACACACACACACACACACACACACACACACACACACACACACACACACACACACACACATTATATCCCTATGCATTTATTAAGTAATTTCATTCTTTTTTTCATAGAACCCAGTGAAACCATACTAATTATTTACACACATGCATACTTGTACGTGCGTGTGTGTGTGTGTGTGTGTGTGTGTGTGTGCGCGCACACGCGTGTGTGTGCACACACACACACACGCGCACACACACACACACACACACACACACACACACACACACACACACACACACACACACACACACACACACACACACACACACACACACACACACGACACACACACAATAGCTATATGACAGTGCTGCCAGCATTTTGCATTGTGTGTGTTTTGTCAAACATCTATAAAAGGGAGTTAAAATGGTGAGCTCAGCGTTCTCCATTCATCTCCCTGCCTGCCCAGTTCTCCACTGGTCAGCGCGATGCTCCTGCACTGGTCAATAAACCCCTGCGCGCACACACACACACACACACACACACACACACACACACACACACACACACACACACACACACACACACACACACACACACACACACACACACACACACACATACTCACTCACTCACTTTCCCCGGCCCCTCACTGAGAATTTTCAGGGCTTTGGTTGGGTGTGCTCGCCTCTGGCCCCTCCTGCAGTGCCCACACACACACACACACACACACACACACACACACACACACACACACACACACACACACACACACACACACACACACACACACACACACACACACACACACACACACACACACACACACACACACACAATGCAAACCTCTGGCTAATCAGTTCTGCTCCGAGTGGACCAGCAGTGCCTGGAAGCCTCAGTCAGAATGGGAGCACAGGGCAGATACTGCCGTGCATGCCAAATCATTTGTCGCCGTCGGGCAGAAACCTCTTATCTCCATATTATTTTTTAATTGTAAATTAACGGCCTATACTTGATCATACCACGGCGTCACTCAAAAGCATCAAAAGTAGCAGATCTACAAGCTCGAAAAGCTTTGAATCCTGAAAAGTACATGTAACAGTTTTGGACATATGAGGTTTCCACCCGAACAGAGACGATATGACGTGTGCTTCACTGCTCAGTGATCAGCTGCAGTTTCTTTGACCTTCGTTGCACTGACTTTTTTTAATATTATATTATATCTTTGTTTCTGTTAATTGTTTCCATCTGCTGGCAGTGGTAGATCGTAACGAAGTACATTTACTTGAGTACTGTAATTTACTTGGGTATTCATTTGTGTTTTTGGATGACTTTCACTACACCACGTTTCAAAGACAAATATTCCACTATATTTAGGAATGGAAAGAAGTCTACATTATGCGTTGGCAAATATAATGAAAATAGCAGATCTACAAGCTTACAATGTGTCGTGATGAATATTTTGTTGAAATTCTCTCAAAAATTTAATTTATTTGGGGGGAGAAATGCCTAAATTTCAATACAAATTTCAATTTGAATTGATATTGAAAATAAAATGTACTTTGTAATTTGCACTTTTGAATACTCATTACTACATTGCTGTTAGTCATGGAGTATTATTATTATTATTATTGAAGGCCCTGAGTTCTGCACCTTCAAAAGGTCAAACTTGCATGGCGTTCATGTTGCCTGGCCTCTCGTAGCTGTGTCCTTTGCTGTTATTCATTTGAATATGGTTATGAGCAATGTTCAATCATTTATGGACCCCAGAATATGACAAATGAAAACTGACACAATAGATGTGGTGATTCCTTCATAAAGTCATCACGTCACTTGTGAAGGGCACGCAGAATTTGTAATGTCACGCATATCATAAAGTGCTACGTGTATATATATATATATGTCTGCCCTACATATGTCCATCCACATTTTGATCACTTTTGCGATTGCGCTAACGATCACATGCTTTGCTGCAGAGACAATGGTTTCACGAGGTCAGGCCTTTCAGTGTATGGGTCAGTTCAATGATGTTAGCATTAGGCTCTTCCGTCCGGGGCCCCAAAAGTGGATCACTGTATTATCTGTGTGTGTGTGTGTGCGGCTGTGCGCGCACACGTGTGTGTGTGTGTGTGTGTGTGTGTGTGTGTGTGTGTGTGTGTGTGTGTGTGTGTGTGTGTGTGTGTGTGTGTGTGTGTGTGTGTGTGTGTGTGCGCCTGCCTGCGTGCATGCGTGTGCGGTGCGCTTGTGTGTACAAACTTGTGTGTTTTTGTACATGCATGTGTTTTTCATCCATCGCCATCAGCACTTGTTTGTTTCTCACGTTATGATGACGGTCATGATATGACACTAGATAGAACAAACCGGGCCAAAGACAAACGGCACCACAGGTCCTCTTACTCTCCGCTAAGGCCACCGGTTCTTAATTCATTTCCACCCGCTGAAAGAGAGCATCCCTCTCTCTTTCATCAGTCACTTTCTCCGTCTCCACCATCTTGTTACCTCCCACCGTCCCCCCCTCCCTCCCTCCTGGACCGACTCCCTGTCAGTCTCCCCCTCATAGACTCCCCCCCCCTCTCAGTCTAGGGGGTCGGAGGGGGAAACCGAGGGGTTAAGTTTGTTTAATTTTGGGATGTGGAGCGTTGCCGCCCACCACCCCCCTGCCCCCCCCCCGCGCCGGGAGGGATTATGGCGTCACTTGGGGCCCCCGGGGGGGAGTTATAAAGCCCCCGTCTGGCCCTCTCTCCTCCGTCAGAGAGGCTAAAAGGTCCACCGGACACTCTGTCTATCCCTGTCTCTACTTCATACAAACACCCCCTCTATAGCGTTGATGCCCACCTCATCTTGACAGTCCACCCATATATACCTGAGATCTCCACGCTCACTCACACAACTTCCCCCAAGCATCTCACCCCTATGTCTTTGCGACAGGTGGACAGGGGCGGCAGGCTGAGTTGACTTCAACCAACCCAGTTCACGGCTTGGTATAGAGCTCTATCGGGTGGATTCCTCCGTCTTTGAACCACCTAAAGGGAGATCATTTTTTTTTATTTTTTTTGTTTTGTTTTTTTTTCATTTTGCATTCAAAAAGTGCAACAAAAAAAAAAGGGACAGGACGAAGCTTACCTGTTTTCTAGACTCGCCCTGACAGATTATACATTTGTGATTTTTAGAACCGTTTCTTGTTCTGTTGGGGGGAGAAAGCAAGCCGGTCAGTCACAATGTGGGAGTTCCGGTCCATGAACTTTTGGCGGGCGGTCTTCGCAGAGTTCTGGGGGACCATGTTCTTCGTGTTTTTCGGCATGGGCGCCGCACTGCGCTGGACCACCGGGCCTCACCACGTCCTGCACGTGGCCCTCTGCTTCGGTCTGGCGGCCGCCACCCTCATCCAGTCCATCGGCCACATCAGCGGTGGCCACATTAACCCCGCCGTCACCTTCGCCTACCTGGTGGGCTCGCAGTTGTCTCTTTTCCGCGCCGTCTTCTACATGGCCGCCCAGTGTCTGGGCGCCGTCGCCGGGGCCGCCGTGCTTTATGGAGTCACGCCCAACAACATGAGAGGCAACATGGCCATGAACACGGTAAGCAGCGCCTCCATGGAGCTACAGTACACACACACAAGTCCTGCCAGCTGTGCTGAGGCGCGCAGCAAAAGCCCGGGTGTTAGTTTGACTTTAAGAGTGTAAAAATGGACCTGTCTAGTTATTGTGATTGATTTGAGTCCAGATGAAGCGTTCAGCAGAAATGTATTCCACAGAATTTAATAATAGGGAAAAGGAGGATTTTATAATAACGGATCATGTACAATTTAACCCATTAAGACCTGAGGCGATTCTTTAAAAAAAAATCTAAATCCTAACAGTTTTTTGAAAAAAATAAAAAAAATATTTTTTCACGATTTAAAAAAAATAGCAGATCTACAAGCTCGTAGCGCGGCACTCGGTGCCGCGCTATGAGCTTGTATATCTGCTATTTTTGAATAGCCAAAGACATCTAAAGTGACACAGATGCGTTCCAGGTAGGACAGTATAAACAACATTGAGGTATTGGGTCAGTAGCAGAGCCCAAAATAGGATGTATACCACATTTCCGTGGGCGACCTGAACCAAGCCTTTCATTTAAGTCTGCAAATGACAATAATGGTCAACTCTGGATAGAGGGAAGGGAAGACTTAATGTGGCACAATTCACGGGGTTTCATTTGATCTTCCTTTCCCAAATATTAACATTTTCTCCTTGCGTGTGTGTGTCTCCAGCTTCAGCCTGGCATCAGCCTGGGCATGGCCACCACCGTGGAGGTGTTCCTCACCATGCAGCTGGTGGTGTGCATCTTTGCCGTGACGGACGAGAGGAGAAACGGACGCCTGGGATCCGCAGCTCTCTCCATCGGCTTCTCTGTCACCATTGGACATCTCATGGGGGTGAGGAATGGGGATCATATAGCGACACTGACACACACACACACACACAGGCACACGCACACACACACACACACACACACACACACACACATGCGCGCACGCACACACACACACACACACATGCGTGGATTGCGCGCGCACACGCGCATACACACACTAAACAGCCTCTGTACTCTCTGTATTTTAGATGTACTACACAGGTGCTGGAATGAACCCAGCTAGATCCTTCGCCCCTGCCGTGCTGTTCAGAAACTTTGTCAACCACTGGGTAAGTTGACAACGGAAACCCCATACTGCATGTTGTGTATACTCCTCAAAGCGAAATGAACTGAACACTAACAACACTAACGTGTTTTGGCAGGTGTACTGGGTGGGGCCCATGATAGGAGGGGCCATGGGCGCTCTGCTGTACGATTTCATGCTGTTCCCCCGCATGAGAGGCCTGTCCGAGCGCCTCGCCACGCTGAAGGGCAGTCGGCCCCCGGAGACCGAGACCCAGCAGGACACCCGCGGCGAGCCCATCGAGCTCAAAACGCAAGCCCTATAAGCCTCCCCCCCCCCACCCACACATACACAACCCCAACACCCCCACCCCAACCCCCGCTGGGGCCGAGGGACGAGGGACAAGGCCCCATGTCTGCCAACCCCACCCACGCTGTAAGCCCCGCCCCCCCCCCACACACCACCACCCCCACCGCGACAACAACACACAGAACTAACCCAGATATACGTCACATCCAGACACATTAACTAACATCTATATACGAAAGACAACCCCCCCCCCCCCCCCATTCCGCTGTAATACCATAACGGACACAACATTTCACACAGGTTCACAACAACCTTCAACCTCAACGTGCAACGAGATTCCTCTCCTCCTCATCCTCACTGGACATTGCATTGTGGGTTCCCCCCCCTCCCTCCCTCCCTCCCTCCCCTCCCTTTTATTTTTTGATAAAAAAAAAAAAAATGTCGATCAGAGCCAGTGACAGCCGCCTGCTGTGCCCGTCTGTCCGTGTTTTCTCTCTCCCTCTAGCGAGGTCCTCTTCTGTCACAGCTACACGCACACCCATCACGTGATGCAGGTGTGGAGCCCGTATCTATAGCCAGAGAGGTTTGTGAAGGGGGATGTGGAAAGGTGGAGATCAGTGGGTGAGGGTGAGGTGTTAGTTGGGGATGTAGTTATATATATGCATATGAATAGGGTGCAGGGTATGGATGGGTAACGGGTGGAGTATAGAGAGGGGTGGGGTTGGTTGCTTTAGAACGGGGGTTTAAGGTTGAGTTAGACCAGTGAAAATGGGCATGCTTTTTTTTTTTTCATTATTCACCTGAGTTTCATTTCTCCATTTCTTCTTCAGTTTCATTTTGTTTTCTGCACTTCAGACACAAGACGTGGATGTATGATACCATTAGAATTTACCAGGGTTTAATTTTTCAAATCACTACATTTTATCTGTGTGTGTGTGTGTGTGTGAGAGAGTGTTTGGATGATTCTACAGTATGTACTGTATGTGAGTGTGATTGTGAGAGTGAGTGATTGTGAGTGAGTGTGTGTGTGTGTGTGTGTGTGTGTGTGTGTGTGTGTGTGTGTGTGTGTGTGTGTGTGTGTGTGTGTGTGTGTGTGTGTGTGTGTGTGTGCGTGTGCATGTGCGCGTGTGTGCGTGTATGTAAGAGTGTGTTTGCAAGTATGTGTGTCCCCGTATGTGAATGTGTGTGATTGAGTTCGCAGATACATTACTTTTTATTTTGTTTTATTTTCATTACCACTCCTGTTCGTACCATGACTATGTGACTTTTGTCATCAATTTTTAAGACATTATCATTTCTCCTCCCCTCACTGTGGTATTTGCTATATAATATTCATTTTTACATAAACCATCTGCTTTTTTGTTCTGAAACCAGCGCAATTCAAAGGAAATGTTGTATCCCAGACTCCAGGTCTGCTCTCTGCAGACCAGCTGTGCAAGCTTTACATTGAGTCTCCTTTTATTTGATCCTTACTGGGAGCACAAGGCAGTTTCAATTATATTTAAATGATAATAAACATAAAAAAGTTGATAGAAAGATGTCTCATTGCCATGTTTCTTTGTATTAATTATTGTGTTTTAATTATGATGATGGAGACGGGTATGGACATATCCTGCAATAAATACTTTCAGCCACACGGTGGCGGGAAAAAAAACAGTCTGTCTGGGGCTCACATCAATAATTAAAAGGTCAATGTTCGAACTACATTTCTTTACAAGCTGTCCTTGTCAAAATGTATCAAGGGCTCTCCTGGAGTAAGGTGAAATCTTAACACCACCACATTCTCAGCAAGGAGTCTAGAGTTCTGCCACTGTAACGTCCTACGGTCAATGTATTCTTTGTTATAGCCGACCTACAAGCTCACAATGTGTCTCTGATGTGACACGTTGTGACCTTGAAGATCTGCTGTTTTTGGTGCATGACACCGTTGTACAACGTAACATAATTTAGGCATTTATATACTCCTTCCTACTGATGATGATCCAAAATATGATGAAATGTTCTGGTTGTGTAGGACATTGGTTCTCAAAGTGGGGTCCGGGGACCCCCAGGGGTCCTTGAGGGGGTACCAGGGGGTCCCCAGCAAAATGAGTTAATATAGCATCACAATTATTTTAACCTTTTATTCTTTGGCTATTCAAAAATAGCAGATCTACAAGCTCATAGCGCGGCTATGAGCTAGTAGATCTGCTATTTTTGAAAAATCGTGAACATGTGTGCAATTCTTTGAATATAATATGTTTTAAAGCGACATTTGTGGGTAAAATCTTTGCTTCTGGGGGTCCCTGGAAGAAAAATATTTTGACATGGGGGTCCACGGCCAAACACATATCATTTTGGGGGTCCTTGGCACGAAAAAGTTTGAGAACCACTGGTGTAGGAACAGCACGGCCTCCAGCGCCTTTTACCGTTCGCCTCGGATGGGTGTGGTTTTGAGCTTACGTTTAGGCATAGTTTCTGTGAGGTACACACTCAACACTACTAGAGATGGACTGAATTCGACTACTGTATGGATTACGGAAGTACCGAATATTGATAACGTTTTTTTAGCCATTGTAGACGTAAACATTCATCAAGATTGCGCAAGTGCATGGCCTATTCCTTATTACCTCAAATGTTTAGGTCATTTACAAACAAACTGCCAGAGACGAGCATGAGTGTCTGTACTTTTCCGCCCTATAGGCCTACCTGTGAAGGCCTTGAATCTTTCAATTAGTAGTGGAGAGATTGAAAGGGTCTTTCACACTGTGATGTTAACAGTGAGCACTGCAGGCTCACTGCGTTCAGACGTTCTCTAGATGTTCCCAAGATCACATTGGTTCAATTCAACTCCACCAAAGTTGTTCTAGTCTTGACTTTCGAGGTATCTTTTGAAGGCTAACATCCAGAACAACACTTAAACCACCAGGAACACCTTGGGGTAAGGGTAAGCTCAGTGGCTCACTGTGTTAAGATGTTCTCTAGTCTAGATGTTCCCAAGTTCATTGAGACCTGAGGCCGCTTCTAAACATTTTCTGAATCCTAAATTTTTTTTGAAAAAAAATCTAAAACATTTTTTTTCACGATTTTTCAAAAATAGCAGATATACAAGCTCATAGCGCGGCACTTGGTGCCGCGCTATGAGCTTGTATATCTGCTATTTTTGAATAGCCAAAGAAATCTAAAGTGACACAGATGCGTTCCAGGTCCTAATGGGTTAAACCACACCAAAGTCATCCTTCTCTTCACTCCAAAACATGTTACGAAGGCTAACATACACAACAACACTTAAAACCATGGGAAAACTGTGCTGGAGCAGCGAGCACTGTGGCTCACTGTGTGAAGATGTTCTCTAATTATTTCCTCATCCTGTTTGTTGAATTTGCACAGACATGGAAAAATCTACAAAATATTAGGCAAATATGTTTGATGATCATTTTATTGGACATAACAGTTCTCATAACAGAGGTTGGTGAGGATATTGTTATTTCAGGCAATGTAAGCCTGACAAGCAGAACACTGAGAACAGTAATTATATTACTTCCCAACCATTCCCCAAATTGGGTATGGTATACAGCGGGGTCATCCTTCTTGTACACTTTGTAGACACACTCTTTCAGATCCAACTCTCTGACACAGTCATCAGGAGACAGTCATCAGGAAATCCCCTGGGTTCTGAATACCTGAAAATCACAGTTAGAAAATGTGATGGCTTTCTTTACGTAAATTGAACATCCAAATAGCTGGTTAGTCGATTAAACTGTCTTAAAAAATGGTGGTACAGCATCCACTGCAGCTACAGTCCATGCATGTTCCTCCAGGTGGAGCCTACTGCATACCATTTGCCATCCACATCATCATAACAATGAGTCATACCTATGGATGCATAATTAATACCAATTAACTTTCTCTCTGTGTCTCTGTCTTTCTGTCTGTGTCTCTAAAATACGTGCATGCATGCGTGCGTGCGTGTGTATGTAATAAATGGTAAATGGTGCATTTATATAGCTCTTTTATCCAACACGCTTTACAATGTGCACTACATTCTCTCTTACTTTGTTACAGAATACAATTGTAGTGGCAGCAGTGGCTGTTCTGTTGGTTTTACCTGGCTCGATGGTCTTTCCAGTGCAGAAAGCTAATAACTGAAGGCAGGGCACAACACAGTAAAGCTAGAGCCAAGTATTTCTTCACAGCAAAAATGTTAAGAAAAAGAGAGAGTAAGTTTAAATATGCTGGCTTTAATGAATCAGGACATATTTATTTGCATCCTTTACCTTATGTTATGCTGAAATAGTCTGTTATGAAAATGTCAATCAGAGCATGCACTAACAACATTGGCGCTTAATCAATAATAAATAGATCGTAATAGTAAAAAAAAAAATGACTGTGTGGCATTAGGTATAGTGTCTTGCTCAGACACAGACCGGGCTTCTTCCTTCCTATGGACGCCCCTTTTGACTAAAAGGAAGTTAACAAGAAACACAGTCCTTTGCATTAAAAAAGAGAACAAGAATTCTTCTTTCTTGTTGTGAAATAAAACAGCTACAATTCTTAAAGCACATAATCAGTCAATTATGTCACATAAATAGAAAATGAAATTAACAAACAGTAACAAATAACAAATGATGAGATGGTGAGAAATGTTGAGACATAGATGCAATAAGTTATGCACAGTTTTAAGAATAGAACACTTTATTAATAAGCATGATACATGGTATTAAAATGGAACAGCTGGCGGTTAGATTAGATTAGATTCTACAGACTCCCCTTTAACTAAATTATGATATGAATAGTAATCTAATGCGTACAGTGCATATTGGGTAGAATTGCAAGGCAGACAAAGCAAACCAAAGCAAACCCACAACTAGCCTACTACATGCCCTCAGTGGTGGGAAAAGTACTCAAATGTTTTACTTGAGTAAAAGTATCAATATTGCAATGTAGAAGTACTCTGTTACAAGTAAAAGTCCTGAATTCAAAATGAACTTGAGTAAAAGTACAAAAGTATTGGCATCAAAATGTACTTAAAGTACAAAAAGTAAAAGTACTAAAATGTTTGAAAATAGCAGATCTACAAGCTCACAACGCGTCGCGTTTCAAATAGCCTATATATAAAGCAGCGTTAAAGTGGTTAATGTATGTTTCATAATATTATAATTTATATCTGAAAAGTAACTAGTAACTAAAGTTTTCAAATAATTGTAGTGGAGTAAAAGTACAATATTTCCCTCTGAGATGTAGTGGAGTAGAAGTAAAAGTATTGGAAATTGGAAATACTCAAGTAAAGTACAAGGACCTCAAAATTGTACTTAAGTACAGTACTTAAGTAAATGTACTTAGTTACTTTCCACCACTGCATGCCCCTCACAGCCTGTACCAACACACCAGCTAACTAATATCGGCGCTGTCGGGCAGAAACCTTGTATGTGCAAATCTATTACTTTTCCGGAAATGGGAAAAAGATCCAGCGTTCCAATGGATCCAATGCAGTCATTATTTAGTCACAAGCTCTTGTTAATACTTTTCAATGGTTCAATATTTATAAAACCCACAGACACACTTAACCACTTTCATTTTAACTTTTCAAATGTTCTTTTCTTACATTTTTACAAAAATAGCAAAAATACGAAAAACTGAAAAAATATGGAGATAAGAGGTTTCTGCCTGACAGTCATGATATATTGTGAAAATTATTATTTCAGCAGGTAACTTTTTCACAGATCCAGCGGAAAGGTTTCCAACAGTATGCGTCACCCCATCCTCTACTAGCCTCATTAGCAAACACAACACAATCTTGTGTATAAGGAGGTGTACCTTCCCGTCTGTTGTCAGGTTGACCAGGACGCCAGTACCTGGAGAAGTAGGAACATTTCATTCACTACAGAGATTTGTTTATTTAGTTTCCTCTAAATCAGTGGTAAAGATTTGAATGATTATTTAACATTAATATTAAAAAAGATATATTAATATATAAGATATATTATCAATCAATTGATTGATCATAACATGCTATGAAAATGAACGCGGCCCACCCATCTGACCACTTAACATGCCGTGTTAAGTGGTCAGATGGGTGGGCCCGCCGCCAGCGCTTTTTAGATTTTCAAGTGGGCCCTGATCCAGAAAAGGCTGAGAACCACTGGTCTAAATGACCTCAAATTATATTCTAGATCAGTGGTTCTCAAAAATTTTCATATCATGGACCACCAACGTGATACTGTATATGTATTTGTCTGCAGAAAATGTTTTGTGACTGCATGGGGATGAGAAAAAATGTGTCTACATTTGTCAAGATTTGGCCTTTTTCGTATGCTTTTTTTTATGGCCAAAAAATAAAATGTTCTCTAACAGGTTAAAGTGTTTAACCTGTTCCTCATTTTCTGCACCCCACTTTGAAAACCATTGTTCTCGAGATACACATGGTAGATGCAAACAAGATCTTAGTAACAGTAGTTTAGCATTTTATTACAATATTTAATATTTAGTTAAATGTAGCAGGGAGGAAACTGTACTTCAAATATTTTTGTAATGAACAAGAAAAGAATGAAGGTAAAAACAAAAATGAAGATGTTGATTCTTACGTTGGTGTGGTCAGCGGAGTTCCATTCACCCACTTAAATAGCCCCTCCACCTCACTGTCGGTCAAACCCAGCCACACTGTCTGGTTGAAACTCTCTACAAAGTTCTGGACAGAAAAGCTGCTGGTTACTGAAGTACAAACAGTATATAATAGATTCAATAGATTCATGTCTCCGCAATGTGGGATAGGTTACACACTCACTCACACACACACACACGCACGCACGCACGCACGCACGCACGCACGCACGCACACACACACGCACACGCACACGCACACGCACACGCACACCATACCTGCTTTTCTTTGCTGTTTATTACAATCAGGTCTGATTGTCTGTCTCTACAGTATTTTCTGCTATTCTCCCAGTTTGCCTCCCCAGTGGAGATGTAATAACAGCTTCCGCCAAATCTCTTCCATCCATCTAACAGCGAAATAATAAAGTAAGCCGATATTGTTTTTAATTAGTTTTTTTTGGCTCAAATGAATGAGGAATAAACAAAATGATATAATAATGATGGAAAACAGTGATGTACCCTGACAGAGCATCTTCTCTCTACAGTTGTAGCTGCTCTGCAACTGGTCCAAACTGGCCTTGAAGTGGTCTCTCTCGGTAATGAGGTCGTAGAAGCTGCTCTGGAACTGGGCTGGCAGTTGTTGAGTTAAGTTGCAGTCACTGTTGCACTGGTCTGCATGGGAAGATTTTTTTCAGAATAGGAGATCCACTATTTAAAAACATTCCAATACAAAATCTGCTACATAATAATAATATGTCTTATGGGGTATCATACGTATATGCTAACATGTTGAAAACAGCATATGTTGGATCATCATAAATATGACAATAAACATAGTTATGAAACTTGACTTACAGAGAGTGAGTCGGAGAGCAATGTTGAGGATAACTTGAACAACACAAAGCAATCCGAAACTGACTCCAACCCACCTGTACAGTCTTATGACTGGAGGACACACACGCACGCATGCACACGCACACACATGCGCGCGCGCACACACACACACACACACACACACACACACACACACACACACACACACACACACACACACACACACACACACACACACACACACACACACACACACACACACACACACACACACACACACACAGGAAGGAAGGAAGGAATGAGATCAGTTCCAAAAAATTTAACCACCTTTTTAACTACTTAAGCCCTAGCATCCCTATTCTGGGGGAACATTTGCCAAAAATAGAAGATCTCCAAGCTCACTCATTGTGAGCTTGGAGATTGGCTTTTATCGTCACAGTAATTTGGTGTAGAGTGAAGAAATAGGCACCAAGTACAGTGCCAACCCAGGTTCATCTTATTAAGTATAGAGGTCTTAACCCTTCCATTGTGTTAGGGTCATTTTTGACCCGTTTTCAAGTTTAAATAGGTAAAAAGTAAGTACGTTTAAATAGGTAAAGGCTTCATGATATCCTCAAAAATAGCCATTTTAACACAACAAAATTATTTATCATCATTTTAATTAATTCTGATGGTCTCTATAACAAAAGTGACACTTGTGGTGTTAGGGTCCGAAATGACCCGGCAGAGAAGTGTGGCTCAATTCCCCCCAATTTGTCAATATTCAATGTTTACATGAGAGTGAGAGAGACTTCAATTAGCATTTGCTATCAGGAGTAAAATAAAGTTTGAGTTTATGAAAAATAAATGACTTTTTACCTTCTATGGTATACAGGTCAAAAACATGACCATGACTATATATGACTATACCCTAACACACCAAGTGTCACTATTTTTTATCATTTTATTATTATTTTAAACATTTTTTTAAAGTTAAAAAACTAAAACAAGTATTTCTTTTCTTTTTTCTTTTTTTTGAAGTGTTTTCTAATGTTAGTCTATTATAGATAGAGATAACATCATTATCCATTGTCTTCATTATAGAAAATGTAATGAGATGAAACCCTAACCCTAACCCAACATAATATTTGTAAAAGTGTTTCCATGGATATTAATGCATAACAAGTCAGCTATGAGGTGGGAGAATTTTTTTTTTTTTAATAATTATTTTTAACACAAGGGTTAAAGTTGTTAAAATGTTTAAACTTGTGTGTGTGTGATTTTCAGTTTTAGTAACATCTCTTACCAGGCCGCAGTATCTTCGATAGATATTTCTCTTGAGCTGTCGTCTCAACATTCTCATAGATTATGTCATCTTGCTCTTCTAGCTCGATGGTTTCAGAATGCTCAGCCACAGCCATTTGTACCTTTATGACTTCAAGTCTTCTTGCAGGTATTTGATATGGTCCAACTCACAACACACTGAAGAAAAGAGAGTTCGTGGGTCAGAACTATAACCGAGAAGCCACACTCTGCAAACCACAGATAATGACACAGCAGAAGTTGCTAGTTTCTACTGTGCTGCTGCTGGCTGCTGCTCTGAGCGGCCGTGTCACAGCACCTGAGATGTAGAAATATGACGACTGGGCGCCCTGCCACAAATCCCCTCCTTGTTAACCACTAGGTCGCTAATCTAGCCGTTAATCTAGGATTTTCTGCAAATCTCAACACTTGGATCACATACACCACAGTTCACCCTTATCTGTGTTTCGGTTGAATTAGCTGTATGTATTTATAAGGAATTATCATATAATAAAAACCAAATAAAACATCTCTGCATCAACTGTCTTATGACTGTTTATAGACTGAGTACCATCGAGTAGAGTGACTTTACACATGGAAGCAAACAGTCCCCGTCTGTCACACTTAGATGAACTGGTTTCCTGCACCTGTGAAATGTGTGCGCACACTCGCACACATTCCCCGTTCCCCGCTGATGTTAGGACACCAACACAGACCACGCTTAGTGATCAGTAATCAGGCTTAAGTTCAGCCAGTGTCATCTCACTCAACCTATCTGTTTAACTTTAGTGTCCCTGCCAGCCCATCAGAGACACCGTGAGACCCTCACTCGGGCTCCGTTCATCTCTCTCAGGTTCTGCTGACAGACCTGGACACCCAGACGGTTGACGCGAGACCCAACGACACCAGATTAGACATTTGGCCATGCAATGAAGAAAACACATTCAAGACTCACCCAGCCGTCGTGATCCTAAAAGCGATGGCAAACTGCAGATGGCCTTTGATCAAGAATGGAGCGGTGACAAAAACCTATTAAATAGGGCTTTTATTTTTTATAAAGGATGAAAATACAAACGATAGGAAAGAGGGACGAGCTGTACGCTCAGGAAAATGCAAGCACTGCTCAGATAGTTATCACAAGGTATTCCAAAAAGAAGAGAAGCCCCAGCTTTTGGGGCGCAACCTCTTTTATAATGTCTGGTCAGGATGGATGCAACTCCCTTATTTGGCGTATGTGACATTAAGAGATGTTGCAACGAGACAAAAAGTACTCTGCTACATTTTACTCTATTACTTTTTGGAGTACTGACTTCATGTGGTTCAAAACTCGCCTCTGCAACGTGCCCTTTGCACAGCGAGGCAAGTTTGATAGCTGTGGTTAAGTGCCTTCCTGCAAACTCTTTGTTCCAGGAAGTTTAAGCTCACAGTGGTCTCTCTTACCATGCAGACAGGAAATACACTGTTCTGTCTATTTGTCTAATGCATGAATACATATATAGCTCCAAGCAACAAGCATACTTTCTTATGTTTTTTGCCAGACCCAAGGGGTCGGCCTACATGAGGCTTTGTAGCTGTTTCGTCCATACATGGGCATGCCCCCTTTTCCCTCAGGCCTCAGCCATAAAAGTCTGTCCCCCTTTCGTCCATACATGGGCATAGACACAGGCTGACACGTCATGTGAAGTCCGGCTTAGCCGTGCTCTGATCTTATAAAGTACTTATTCTGGGTCTGGCAGAACCAGGTCTCCTGGTCTTGTTTCTTAACCCTCACAGCCGTGGAGTTTGACCCCGAAACCCGGTACTATTTCAGTACGGGGTTCCATAAGCGGGCCTCCCCTGACCATAGTACTGGTCAGGATAGGTTGGTTGAGAGGGCCCATGATGAGCCTGTACATTTTTCACTGAATCTGGGCCGACCACCTGTGTCGGTACATGACCAGGCCGTGGTGGTGGGCTAGCAGGCTGGTTCTGGGACCCCCCTGGTACATCTTGGGCTTCTTTCCTCCTCGCCTCGTCTGTGCTGGCCACGCTGGGGCAGGAGACCTGGCGCGCTGACGGATGTCCCCTTCTGGTGGGCGATGACCTCCGGGGCCTCTCTGGCGAGCGGCCATCTCTCTGACCCCGGGCATAGGAATGACCGGGCCCACAACACACAACAATGTGCCTCTCTTCCTCTTTCATTTTGTGCACTTCTGTTTCATTTTGTGCACTTCTGTTTCATTTTGTACACTTCCGTACACTTCCGTTCCGTTCCATTTGTACACTCTCAGAGTTGCAGACCTGTAAGGGTCCATTTGGACCCTTGGTATGCCCCGGACCAGGTGTTGAACCAGTGTTTTATATCACATATGACATTTCACACTTTTGGGCAGCAAAACAACTCAACCTTACCTGTGTACACGCATACACACAAGCACACACGCACGCACGCACGCACGCACGCACGCACGCACGCACGCACGCACGCACGCACGCACGCACGCACGCACACACACACACACACACACACACACACACACACACACACACACAATCTTGCTCTTTGCAGCACTTTGGATCTTTATTTGGAAAGGTGCTATACATGAGAAAATAGAAGAATTTAATGAGATAAAATAAGATGAAGTTACACAATGATAATGATAATGAATTGTATATGTATAATTTGTTGCTAGAGCATACATGGGCAACTGGCGGCCCGGGGGCCACATGCGGCCCCACCTTCACTTTAATGCGGGACGTGGGTCAGTATCCAAATACTGATATATTATTGATGTCTGTAAGATAAGTACGTATGTGTGTGTCTGTGTGTCACCATGCGTATCTCGAGAACCGCCTGACCGATCAACCTCAAACTCGGCTCACATATCGCTGAGGACCCGAGGGAGTGATGCACCATGTGGGAAGTCGGTCGGATCAGTGGATCTCCAAAACGTATTGATAAATTCACAAAACCCCATATATGGAGCGCCCTGATGTCATCGACAGGATGTCATAGCACTGATGTCATAGACTGTCCTGGACTCAGGTTTTCTACCTGCCATGTAAGACATGTGCGTGGATGTTAAGCTCTTTTTCATTGTAGTTTTGCTTAGTTTAAGTAGGCTATATAAGGGCAGTAGGCTATATAAGGGCAGAACAACCCTGAAATCAAACATGAGCTTCGCAGTCGAGGAGAGAGGAAACCTCAACACTTTGAGTTACCGTCTGTTTTTCAAAGATGCAGACGGCAAGTACATCTCACCATTCCATGACATACCGATGTATGCTGATGAGGGCCAGAACCTCTTTAACATGGTAGTTGAGGTACCAAGATGGACTAATGCCAAGATGGAGATCGCTACAAAAGAACCTCTGAACCCAATAAAGCAAGATGTGAAGAAGGGTCAAGTGCGTTACGTCGCCAACGTATTTCCACATAAAGGCTACATATGGAACTATGGAGCCATACCACAGACATGGGAAGATCCAGGACACAAAGACGGAGACACTGGCTGCTGTGGGGACAACGACCCGATCGATGTTTGTGAGATCGGGACGAAGGTGTGTTCCCGTGGCGAGGTCATCAAGGTGAAGGTCCTTGGTGTTTTGGCCATGATTGATGAGGGTGAGACTGACTGGAAAGTCATCGCGATCGACGAAGAAGACCCCGAAGCCAGCGGCTTGAACAGCATTAGTGACGTACAAAGACTGAAACCTGGCTACCTGGAGGCCACGGTCGACTGGTTCACGAGGTACAAAGTTCCAGATGGGAAACCAGAGAACTGGTTCGCCTTCGACGGGGAATTCAAAGACAAGGACTTTGCCATCGAGACGATCAAGAACACTCACACGTTTTGGAAAGCCCTCGTCTCCCAGCAGACTGACGATGCTGGAGGATTGAACTGCAGAAACACCCGTGTGTCATCTGGTGAAAGTCCATACTGCTGCTCAGAGGACGAGGCCAAAGCTGTTGTTGATGAGACGAGTCCGTGTGGATCAGAAGACCCCATCCCCTCAGCAGTCCACCAATGGTTCTACTGTGAGAGGAAGAAGTAACCCAAGAGCTATATACCAATTTAAATGGACCAGTATGCATCTCATCTAATGATGACATGCTTGAAGATGATCAACTGTTACCAGACAACTCACTGCTTTTAGAGAAAGAAAGATCAATCAGGTGCTCAAAGGAGATTAAAAAAAAAGTGTGTTAAAAACGTAGATTGGTGCTTCTAGGATTAACAGGAAACATGATTTGAAAAAGAAGAAAAGATCTGAGCACTCAAAAACGAACGGAGGAGAGGGCTTAAATATTGGAGTATATTGAAAAGTGGAGATTATTACGTTTGTCTGTGGATAAATATTTAACCAAAGAAAAGTATATACGCGTCAATACTGATGCTTGTAGATCTGCTATTTTCGACAAGTGACACTGTTGTATGACAAAGTATGAATCAACCTTCAGTGTACGAGTGTTCAGAAATCTGATTAGAATCAAATTTCAAACCACTTAGGAATGTTATATTGATCAGATTTGAATCAATCAGGGAAAAAATGCCAGAAAAAATAAATGTGAACCCAGGACCTTTGGATCATGTAGAGTGTCTTTACACAGTGAGCTATTGAACTTGTTACACATCACAAGGCAAGTGTATTCGTCGCAAAAAAAGCCAGAGGCTTGTTTCCATTGTGCTCCAAACTGCTCCATAAACAATCCAGACAAGCAACAGCACAACAAACAACAATATAAAAAACTAAAATAAATTCAATTGCATATATTGATATATTTTGTTTGTATCGTTGTTTGTTGTTAGTTAAAGCAGGAGGAAAACAAGGTAGGAGCAGGCTGCATGGTAGGTCACTGTCTACATGATCCAAAGGTCGTGGGTTCAAATCCTCCTGTACTTTACTCTGAAGCGTGTTTTGAACTCTAACATCCAGAAACTACACTTAAAATCACCAAAAGTAACATGTGTAAATGTGTGGAGGTGCCCGTAGGGCAGCGGATAGTTGCTGGACACCTCTTTGGCATAGGGCCACACGGCAACCCGTCTCTGCAAGCAAGGCCACAGGTTCAAGTCCAGCCTAGGGCACTGAAGCCAATACTCATCGATGTACAGTGGAGCAGTGTTGCTCCACGCTGTTTCCAGACAGTAAAGTTGGGGAGTTATGGCCCACAAAAAAACACCCACCTGAACTTTTATGTAACAAACGGTTTGTTACAAACCATACACACACACACACACACACACACGCGCGCGCGCACGCGTGTGATGTCACTCACATGTGTATAGTTTATTACGTTGATTGAAAGCAGCTGACTGGGATCAATTCACTACGGGTTGATTGATACGGAAACTGTGTGTGTGTGTGTGTCTGAAGCCAGGAGATTCAAATGGAGCGGCCGAGGTGGGGGTGGCTGGGACATACCACTAGGTTTAAATAGGCTATGGGACATTTGGACTGCTCCACTCCTTATAGTCTCTGTCCAAAGGCGACTTTTAGATGTTTGCCATTATGCACAAACCTTAGGAAGATTTATACATAATAAAAAAAAAAATCACAACCCATTAATTTAAAATGTATGTGACCCCCCATAAAATGGTCTCACCCAGAGCCTTCCAGTGATCTCACCCTCACTTAAGGTTGATCCACCATCAATCTTCAACCGTAAAAAAACCGTTAAAAAAAATCGTAAAAACGATTTTTCAAAAATTAGCAGATATACAAGCTCATAGCGCGGCACTGCCAAAGAAATCTAAAGTGACACAGATGCGTTCCAGGTCCTAATGGGTTAAACCACACCAAAGTCATCCTTCTCTTCACTCCAAAACATGTTACGAAGGCTAACACACACAACAACACTTAAAACCATGGGAAAACTGTGCTGGAGCAGCGAGCACTGTGGCTCACTGTGTGAAGATGTTCTCTAATTATTTCCTCATCCTGTTTGTTGAATTTGCACAGACATGGAAAAATCTACAAAATATTAGGCAAATATGTTTGATGATCATTTTATTGGACATGAAGTTCTCATAACAGAGGTTGGTGAGGAAATTGTTATTTCAGGCAATGTAAGCCTGACAAGCAGAACACTGAGAACAGTAATTATATTACTTCCCAACCATTCCCCAAATTGGGTATGGTACAGCGGGGTTCATCCTTCTTGTACACTTTGTAGACACACTCTTTCAGATCCAAGATTAGATTACGTAAATTGAACATCCAAATAGCTGGTTAGTCATTTAAACTGTCTTAAAGATGGTGGTACAGCATCCACTGCATCTACAGTCCATGCATGTTCCTCCAGGTGGAGCCTAAGTGCCGCTTTAGACTCCACAGGGGCCCTAAGCATGATACAGGACACATGCACGCGCGCTCAGCGTGCGTCTTTTTTTTGCGGTTCTGGGCGGATTGGGTTCGTTTAAAAAAAAAAAAAAGTTTTTTTTTTTTTTTTCCCCGGGGGGTAGGGGCCTTGCGTGGGGCGGGGCCCCACGCAGCCTGCGTAGTGTGCGTGTAGGGAGAAGCGGCCCTGCCTACTGCATACCATTTGCCATCCGCATCATCATAACAATGAGTCATACCTATGGATGCATAATTAATACCAATTAACTTTCTCTCTGTGTCTCTGTGTCTCTGTCTTTCTGTCTGTGTCTCTAAAATACGTGCATGCATGCGTGCGTGTATATGTAATTAATGGTAAATGGTGCATTTATATAGCTCTTTTATCCAACACGCTTTACAATGTGCACTACATTCTCTCTTACTTTGTTACAGAATACAATTGTAGTGGCAGCAGTGGCTGTTCTGTTGGTTTTACCTGGCTCGATGGTCTTTCCAGTGCAGAAAGCATCTATAACTGAAGGCAGGGCACAACACAGTAAAGCTAGAGCCAAGTATTTCTTCACAGCAAAAAATGTAAAGAAAAAGAGAGAGTACGTTTAAATATGCTGGCTTTAATGAATCGGGACACATTTATTTGCATCCTTTACCTTATGTTATGCTGAAATAGTCTGCTATGAAAATGTCAATCAGAGCATGCACTAACAACGTTGGCGCTTAATCAATAATAAATAGATCGTAATAGTAAATTAAAGTGACTGAGTAGCATTAGGTATAGTAGTGTCATGCTCAGACACAGACCGGGCTTCTTCCTTCCTATGGACGCCCCTTTTGACTAAAAGGAAGTTAACAAGAAACACAGTTCCTTTGCATTAAAAAGAGAACAAGAATTCTTCTTTCTTGTTGTGAAATAAAACAGCTACAATTCTTAAAGCACATAATCAGTCAATTATGTAACATAAATAGAAAATGAAATGAACAAACAGTAACCAATAACAAATGATGAGATGTGAGAAATGTTGAGACATATATGCAATAACTTATGCACAGTTTTAAGAATAAAACACTTTATTAATAAGCATGATACATGGTATTAAAATGGAACAGCTGGCAGTTCGATTAGATTAGATTCTACAGACTCCCCTTTAACTAAATTATGATATGAATAGTAATCTAATGCCTACAGTGCATATTGGGTAGAATTGCAAGGCAGACAAAGCAAAGCAAACCCACAAACTAGCCTACTACGTGCCCTCAGTGGTGGGAAAAGTACTCAAATGTTTTACTTGAGTAAAAGTATCAATACTGCAATGTAGAAGTACTCTGTTACAAGTAAAAGTCCTGAATTCAAAATGAAAGTAACTAGTAACTAAAGTTTTCAAATAATTGTAGTGGAGTAAAAGTACAATATTTGCCTCTGAGATGTAGTGGAGTAGAAGTAAAAGCATTGGAAATTGGAAATACTCAAGTAAAGTACAAATACCTCAAAATTTTACTTAAGTACAGTACTTAAGTAAATGTACTTAGTTACTTTCCACCACTGCATGCCCTCACAGCCTGTACCAACACACCAGCTAACTAATATCGGCGCTGTCGGGCAGAAACCTTGTATGTGCAAATCTATTACTTTTCAGGAAATGGGAAAAAGATCCAGTGATCCAATGGATCCAATGTAGTTATTATTTAGTCACAAGCTCTTGTTAATACTTTTCATTGGTTCAATATTTATAAAACCCACAGACACACTTAACCACTTTCATTTTAACTTTTTCTTAATTAATGTTTACAAAAATAGCAAAAATACAAAAAATGGAAAAAAATATGGAGATAAGAGGTTTCTGCCTGACAGTGATGATATATTGTGAAAATTATGATTTCAGCAGGTAACTTTTTCAAAGATCCAGTGGAAAGATAGCGAACAGTATGTGTCAACCCATCCTCTAGACCTAGCCTCATTATAAGACACAACACATTCTTGTGTATTATTAGTCTTTTCACTCCGTCTGTTGTTTGGTTGACCAGGACGCCAGTACCTGGAGAAGTTGGAACATTTCATTCACTACAGAGATTTGTTTATTTAGTTTCTTCTAAATCAGTGGTAAAGATTTGAATGATTATCTAACATTAATATTAAAAAATATATTATGTTTCTTTAAAAAAGTGAGTTTTCATTGTGATACTAAATATTAACTTAAAGTATAATATTTGAGTTTGTCAGAACACAATCAATTGATTGATCATAACATGTTATGAAAATGAACGCGGCCCACCCATCTGACCACTTAACACGCTGTGTTAAGTGGTCAGATGGGTGGGCCATGAGCGCTTTTTAGATTTTCAAGTGAGCCCTGATCTAGAAAAGGTTGAGAACCACTGGTCTAAATGACCTCAAATGATATTCTAGATCAGTGGTTCTCAAACATTTTCATATCATGGACCACCAACGTGATATGTATTTGTCTGCAGAAAATGTTTTGTGACTGCATGGGGATGAGAAAAGATTTGTCTACAGTTGTCAAGATTTGGCCTTTTTCGTATGCTTTTTTTTATGGCCAAAAAATAAAATGTCCTTTAACAGGTTAAAGTGTTTAACCTGTTCCTCATTTTCTGCACCCCACTTTGAAAACTATTGTTCTCGAGATACGCATGGTAGATGCCTAACAAGATCTTAGTAACAGTAGTTTAGCATTTTATTACAATATTTAATATTTAGTTAAATATAGCAGGGAGGAAACTGTACTTCAAATATTTTTGTAATGAACAAGAAAAGAATGAAGGTAAAAACAAAAATGAAGATTCTTACGTTGGTGTGGTCAGCGGTGTTCCATTCACCCACTTAAATTGCCCCTCCACCTCACTGTCGGTCAAACCCAGCCACACTGTCTGGTTGAAACTCTCAACAAAGTTCTGGACAGAAAAGCTGCTGGTTACTGAAGTACAAACAGTATATAATATATTCAATAGATTCATGTCTCCGCAATGTGGGATAGGTTACACACACACACACACACACACACACACACACACACACACACACACACACACACACACACACACACACACACACACACACACACACACACACACACACACACACACACACACACACACACACACACACACACACACACACCATACCTGCTTTTCTTTGTTGTTTATTACAATCAGGTCTGATTGTCTGTCTTTACAGTATTTTCTGCTATTCTCCCAGTTTGCCTTCTCAGTAGAGATGTAATAACAGCTTCCACCAAATCTCTTCCATCCATCTAACAGCGAAATAATAAAGTAAGCTGATATTGTTTAGTTTTTTGTATTTTTTGCTCAAATGAATGAGGAATAAACAAAATGATATAATAATGATGGAAAACAGTGATGTACCCTGACAGAGCATCCTCTCCAGGTCATCTCTCTCTTCGGTCAAGTTGTTGTAGCTGATCTGCAACTGGTCCAAACTGGCCTTTAAGTGGTCTCTCTCGGTAATGTAGTCACTGTTGCACTGGTCTGCATGGGAAGATTTTTTTCAGAATAGGAGATCCACTATTTAAAAACATTCCAATACCAAATCTGCTACATAATAATAATATGTCTTATGTGGGTATCATACGTATATGCTAACGTGTTGAAAACAGCATATGTTGGATCATCATAAATATGACAATAAACATAGTTGTGAAACTTGACTTACAGAGAGTGAGTCGGAGAGCAATGTTGAGGATAACTTGAAGAACACAAAGCAATCCGAAACTGACTCCAACCCACCTGTACAGTCTTATGACTGGAGGACACACACGCACGCACGCACGCACGCACGCACCCACGCACCCACACACACACACACACACACGCACACACGCACACACGCACACATGCACACACACACACACACACACACACACACACAGGAAGGAATGAGATCAGTTTAAAAAAATTAACCTCTTTTTTAACTACTTAAGCCCTAGCATCCCTATTCTGGGGGAACATTTGCCAAAAATAGCAGATCTACAAGCTCACTCATTGTGAGCTTGTAGATCAGCTTTTATCGTCAAAGTAATTTGGTGTAGAGTGAAGAAATAGGCACCAAGTACAGTGCCAACTCAGGTTGTTAGAATGTTAAAATGTTGTGTGTGTGATTTTCATCTCTTACCAGGCCGCAGTATCTTCAGTAGACCTTTGTCTTGAGCTGTAGTTTTGGTCTCAACATTCTCATAGTTTATGTCATCTTCCTCTTCTAGCTCAATGGTTTCAGAATGCTCAGCTACAGCCATTTGTACCTTTATGACTTCAAGTCTTCTCGCAGGTATTTGATATGGTCCAACGCACAACACAATGAAGAAAAGAGAAGTGTGGCATTTCTTTTATTCGTGTGCCTCTCTTCCTCTTTCATTTGGACTTTTAAAACACTGATGACAGCGCTTCCTGTTCATTTTTCTTCTTTGTTGCCCTAAACGTATATACTGTGTCGGTACACTGACTGAACAGAAGCAGGCACACTGAGGCAGACCGTAGACGTAACATGTCTGTTCATTCACCTATACAAGGCCTCTTACTTAAACTGGACATGAGTTGCCTCTATACTTGGTGCGCTACTTTTCCCTCTACACCAAATCTCTTTGGTGTATATAGCTGAATTTGCCCCCCTCCCCCCCTCATGTTTTAGGGACCCCCTGAGCTCTTGGGCTCCTGGGGCCCAGCAGGCCCGTTCGGTAGGTAATCCACCCCTGGTCCCAACAGGCTATGGTACAAAAGGGACAAGAGCAGAGATAATTCCAGGTAACAGGCAAGCGTCAAAACAAGAATAAACAGGCAGAATAAACTGGCCAAATCCACAGGTTTAGGCTTATGAAACAGGTAGCAAACTGGCCTGATTAAATGGGCACAGCCTGGTGTATGGAGACTCGAGCTTCCGTGGACATGAGCGTGACCAAATGGACCCCGATGGGTCTGTAACTCACACGAGTTACAGTAAATGAACACTGAGAAGTTTCCAGGGTCCAAGGTCCCAGTGATTAAAAAAGGTATCATTTGGGGATCTGTGGTCTAATGTATATCATACTGGAAGTCCTTGAAATTAAAAAGGTTGAGATTCACTGAACTATAATATACTGGAACACACGATCTACAATGTAAAATCCTCAGGGTTAATGTAACTCTGAGAGTGTACAAATGGAACCAAATGGACCCATTAAGGGTCCATCGGGTCCATTCGGTTCCATTTGTACACTCTCAGAGTTACAGACCTGTAAGGGTTCATTTGGACCCCTGGTACAGTATGCCCCGGACCAGATGCTGAACCAGTGTTTTATATCACGTATGACATTTCACACTTTGGGCACTAATAAGAGCAAAACAACTCAACCTCACCTGTGCACAAGCACGTACTCTGCTAGCTCGTCCTCTGCTAGCTCCGTTGTTTCTGTCTGTCCCTCTAAAATGTGCGTGCGTGCGTGCGTGCGTGCGTGCGTGCGTGCGTGCGTGCGTGCGTGCGTGCGTGCGTGCGTGCGTGCGTGCGTGCGTGTGTGCGTGCGTGTGTGCATGCTTGTGTGTGTGTGTGTGTGTGTGTGTGTGCGGAACACAACCACCCTAAAGACTAATCATTGTGTATATTCCTGCACTATACCTGCACCCAGTGATCTTGGTACATAGAAATTGATCTATTGAAGATTCTGACTTTCAAATGTACATATTTTTTGTTTTGATTGTATTGCTGTATTGTTGTATTGTGCTTTCTGCTTTGGCAATGTAAACGTATGTTTTCTCATGCCAATAAAGCCCTTTGAATTGAATTGAATTGAATTGTGTGTGTGTGTGTGTGTGTGTGTGTGTGTGTGTGTGTGTGTGTGTGTGTGTGTGTGTGTGTGTGTGTGTGTGTGTGTGTGTGTGTGTGTGTGTGTGTGTGTGTGTGTGTGTGTGTGTGAGAGAGAGAGTATGCGTGTGCATGCATGTGCGCGTGCATGCATGTGTGTGCGTGTGTGTGTATGTAATAAATGGTAAATGGTGCATTTATATAGCTCTTTTATCCAACACGCTTTACAATGTGCACTACATTCTCTCTTACTTTGTTACAGAATACAATTGTAGTGGCAGCAGTGGCTGTTCTGTTGGTTTTACCTGCACCTTTCCACTGCAGAAAGCATCTATAACTGAAGGCAGGGCACAACACAGTAAAGCTAGAGGTATTTCTTCACAGCAAAAATTAAAAGAAAAAGAGAGAGTAAGTTTAAATATGCTGGCTTTAATGAATCAGGACATATTTATTTGCATCCTTTACCTTATGTTATGCGGAAATGTTAATATTAATCAGAGCATGCACTAACAACGTTGGCGCTTAATCAATAATAAATAGATCGTAATAGTAAAAAAAAGTGACTGAGTAGCATTAGGTATAGTAGTGTCATGCTCAGACACAGACCGGGCTTCTTCCTTCCTATGGACGCCCCTTTTGACTAAAAGGAAGTTAACAAGAAACACAGTCCTTTGCATTAAAAAGAGAACAAGAATTATTCTTTCTTGTTGTGAAATAAAACAGCTACAATTCTTAAAGCACATAATCAGTCATTTATGTAACATAAATAGAACATGAAATAAACAAACAGTAACAAATAACAAGTGATGAGATGGTGAGAAATGTTGAGCCATAGATGCAATAAGTTATGCACAGTTTTAAGAATAAAAAACTTTATTAATAAGCATGATACATGGTATTAAAATGGAACAGCTGGCGGTTAGATTAGATTAGATTCTACAGACTCCCCTTTAACTACATTATGATATGAATAGTAATCTAATGCCTACAGTGCATATTGGGTCGAATTGCAAGGCAGACAAAGCAAAGCAAACCCACAAACTAGCCTACTACATGCCCTCAGTGGTGGGAAAAGTACTCAAATGTTTTACTTGAGTAAAAGTATCAATACTGCAATGTAGAAGTACTCTGTTACAAGTAAAAGTCCTGAATTCAAAATGAACTTGAGTAAAAGTACAAAAGTATTGGCATCAAAATGTACTTAAAGTACAAAAAGTAAAAGTACTAAAATGTTTGAAAATAGCATATCTACAAGCTCACAACGCGTCGCGATGCGACGCGTTGTGAGCTTGTAGATCGGCTATTTTCAAATAGCCTATATATAAAGCAGCGTTAAAGTGGTTAATGTATGTTTCATAATAATCATAATTTATATCTGAAAAGTAACTAGTAACTAAAGTTTTCAAATAATTGTAGTGGAGTAAAAGTACAATATTTGCCTCTGAGATGTAGTAAAAGTAGAAGTAAAAGTATTGGAAATTGGAAATACTCAAGTAAAGTACAAATACCTCAAAATTGTACTTAAGTACAGTACTTAAGTAAATGTACTTAGTTACTTTCCACCACTGCATGCCCTCACAGCCTGTACCAACACACCAGCTAACTAATCGGCGCTGTCGGGCAGAAACCTTGTATGTGCAAATCTATTACTTTTCAGGAAATGGGAAAAAGATCCAGTGTTTCAGTGGATCCAATGCAGTTATTATTTAGTCACAAGCTCTTGTTAATACTTTTCAATGGTTCAATATTTATAAAACCCACAGACACACTTAACCACTTTCATTTTAACTTTTCAAATGTTCTTTTCTTAAATTTTTACAAAAATAGCAAAAACGGAAAAAATATGGAGATAAGAGGTTTCTGCCTGACAGTCATGATATATTGTGAAAATGATGATTTCAGCAGGTAACTTTTTCACAGATCCAGTGGAAAGATATCGAACAGTGTGCGTCAACCCATCCTCTGGGGCTAGCTCCATTATAAAACGCAACACAATCTTGTGTCTGAGGAGGTGTATCATACCAACCCGGGTAGGTGTTATCAGGTTCACCAGGAACCCAGTACCTGGAGAAGTAGAAACATTTCATTCACTACAGAGATTTGTTTATTTAGTTTCCTCTAAATCAGTGGTAAAGATTTGAATGATTATTTAACATTAATATTAAAAAATATATATTAATATATAAGATATATTATCAATCAATTGATTGATCATAACATGCTATGAAAAGCGCTCGCGGCCCACCCATCTGACTACTTAACACGCTGTGTTAAGTGGTCAGATGGGTGGGCTGCCAGCGCTTTTTAGATTTTCAAGTGAGCCCTGATCCAGAAAAGGTTGAGAACCACTGGTCTAAATGACCTCAAATGATATTCTAGATCAGTGGTTCTCAAACATTTTCATATCATGGACCACCAACGTGATATGTATTTGTCTGCAGAAAATGTTTTGTGACTGCATGGGGATGAGAAAAGATTTGTCTACATTTGTCAAGATTTGGCCTTTTTCGTATGCTTTTTTTTATGGCCAAAAAATAAAATGTCCTTTAACAGGTTAAAGTGTTTAACCTGTTCCTCATTTTCTGCACCCCACTTTGAAAACTATTGTTCTCGAGATACACATGGTAGATGCCTAACAAGATCTTAGTAACAGTAGTTTAGCATTTTATTACAATATTTAATATTTAGTTAAATATAGCAGGGAGGAAACTGTACTTCAAATATTTTTGCAATGAACAAGAAAAGAATGAAGGTAAAAACAAAAATGAAGATGTTGATTCTTACGTTGGTGTGGTCAGCGGAGTTCCATTCACCCACTTAAATAGCCCCTCCTCCTCACTGTCGGTCAAACCCAGCCACACTGTCTGGTAGAAACTCGCAACAAAGTTCTGGACAGAAAAGCTGCTGGTTACTGAAGTACAAACAGTATATAATAGATTCAATAGATTCATGTCTCCGCAATGTGGGATAGGTTACACACTCACACACACACACACACGCACACGCACACGCACACGCACACGCACACACGCACGCACGCACGCACGCACGCACACACACACACACACACACACACACACACACACACACACACACACACACACACACACACACACACACACACCATACCTGCTTTTCTTTGTTGTTTATTACAATCAGGTCTGATTGTCTGTCTCTACAGTATTTTCTGCTATTCTCCCAGTCTGCCTCCCCAGTAGAAATGTAATAACAGCCTCCGCCAAATCTCTTCCATCCATCTAACAGCGAAATAATAAAGTAAGCTGATATTGTTTTGTTTTTAGTTTTTTTTTGCTCAAATGAATGAGGAATAAACAAAATGATATAATAATGATGGAAAACAGTGATGTACCCTGACAGAGCATCCTCTCCAGGTCAACTCTCTCTTCGGTCAAGTTGTTGTAGCTGCTCTGCAACAGGTCCAAACTGGCCTTGAAGTGGTCTCTCTCGGTAATGAGGTCGTAGCAGCTGCTCTGGAACTGGGCTGGCAGTTGAGTTATGTTGTAGTCACTGTTGCACTGGTCTGCATGGGAAGATTTTTTTCAGAATTGGAGATCCACTATTTAAAAACATTCTAATACCAAATCTGCTACATATAATAATATATCTTATGAGGGTAACGTGTTGAAAACAGCATATGTTGGATCATCATAAATATGACAATAAACATAGTTATGAAACTTGACTTACAGAGAGTGAGTCGGAGAGCAATGTTGAGGATAACTTGAACAACACAAAGCAATCCGAAACTGACTCCAACCCACCTGTACAGTCTTATGACTGGAGGACACATACGCACGCATGCACGCGCACACACGTGTGTGTGCGCGCGCGCGCACACACACACACACACACACACACACACACACACACACACACACACACACACACACACACACACACACACACACACACACACACACACACACACACACACACAGGAAGGAAGGAAGGAATGAGATCAGTTCCAAAAAATTTAACCACTTTTTTAACTACTTAAGCCCTAGAATCCCTATTCTGGGGGAACATTTGCCAAAAATAGCAGATCTCCAAGCTCGCTCATTGTGAGCTTGTAGATTGGCTTTTATCGTCAAAGTAATTTGGTGTGGAGTGAAGAAATAGGCACCAAGTACAGTGCCAACTCAGGTTTATCTTATTAAGTATAGAGGGTCTTAACCCTTCCATTGTGTTAGGGTAATTTTTGACCCGTTTTCAAGTTTAAATAGGTAAAAAGTAAGTAAGTTTAAATAGGTAAAGGCTTCATGATATCCTCAAAAATAGCCATTTTAACACAACAAAATTATTTATCATCATTTTAATTAATTCTGATGGTCTCTATAACAAAAGTGACACTTGTGGTGTTAGGGTCCGAAATGACCCGGCAGAGAAGTGTGGCTCAATTCCCCCCAATTTGTCAATATTCAATGTTTACATGTTTGAGAGTGAGAGAGACTTCAATTAGCATTTGCTATCAGGAGTAAGATAAAGTTTGAGTTTATGAAAAATAAATAACTTTTTTACCTTCTATGGTATACAGGTCAAAAACATGACCATGACTATATACGACTTTACCCTAACACACCAAGTGTCACTATTTCTAATAATATTAACATTTTTTAAAGTTAAAAAACTAAAACAAGTATTTATTTTTACTTTTTTGGAAGTGTGTTCTAATGTTAGTCTATTATAGCTAGATAACATCATTATCCATTGTCTTCATTATAGAAAATGTAATGAGATGAAACCCTAACCCAACATAATATTTGTAAAAGTGTTTCCATGGATATGAATGCATAACAAGTCAGCTATGAGGTGGGAGAAAAAACGAAATGAAAATAATTATTTTTAACACAAGGGTTAAAGTTGTTAAAATGTTAAAACTTGTGTGTGTGTGATTTTCAGTTTTAGTAACATCTCTTACCAGGCTGCAGTATCTTCAATAGATATTTCTCTTGAGCTGTCGTCTCAACATTCTCATAGATTATGTCATCTTGCTCTTCTAGCTCAATGGTTTCAGAATGCTCAGCCACTGCCATTTGTACCTTTATGACTTCAAGACTTCAAGTCTTCTTGCAGGTATTTGATATGGTCCAACTCACAACACACTGAAGAAAAGAGAGTTCGTGGGTCAGAACTATAACCGAGAAGCCACACTCTGCAAACCACAGATAATGACACAGCAGAAGTTGCTAGTTTCTACTGTGCTGCTGCTGGCTGCTGCTCTGAGCGTCCGTGTCACAGCACCTGAGATGTAGAAATATGACGACTGGGCGCCCTGCCACGAATCCCCTCCTTGTTAACCACTAGGTCGCTAATCTAGCCGTTAATCTAGGATTTTCTGCAAATCTCAACACTTGGATCACATACACCACAGTTCACCCTTATCTGTGTTTCGGTTGAATTAGCTGTATGTATTTATAAGGAATTATTATATAATAAAAACCAAATAAAACATCTCTGCATCAACTGTCTTATACTCTACCCCTGTCTGACTGTTTATAGACTGAGTACCATCGATTAGAGTGACTTTACACGTGGAAGCAAACAGCCCCCGTCTGTCACACTTAGATGAACTGGTTTCCTGCACCTGTGAAATGTGTGCACACACTCGCACACATTCCCCGTTCCCCGCTGATGTTAGGACACTAACACAGACCACGCTTAGTGATCAGTAATCAGGCTTAAGTTCAGCCAGTGTCATCTCACTCAACCTATCTGTTTAACTTTAGTGTCCCTGCCAGCCCATCAGAGACACCGTGAGACCCTCACTAGGGCTCCGTTCAGCTCTCTCAGGTTCTGCTGACAGACCTGGACACCCAGACGGTTGACGCGAGACCCAACGACGCCAGATTAGACATTTGGCTATGCAATCAAGAAAACACATTCAAGACTCACCCAGCCGTCGTGATCCTAAAAGCGATGGCAAACTGCAGATGGCCTTTGATCAAGAATGGAGCGGTGACAAAAACCTATTAAATAGGGCTTTTATTTTTTTATAAAGGATGAAAATACAAACGATAGGAAAGAGGGACGAGCTGTATGCTCAGGAAAATGCAAGCGCTGCTCAGATAGTTATCACAAGGTATTCCAAAAAGAAGAGAAGCCCCAGCTTTTGGGCGCAACCTCTTTTATAATGTCTGGTCAGGATGGATGCCACTCCCTTATTTGGCATACGTGACATTAAGAGATATGTTGCAACGAGACAAAAAGTACTCTGCTACATTTTACTCTATTACTTTTTGGAGTACTGACTTCATGTGGTTCAAAACTCGCCTCTGCAACGTGCCCTTTGCACAGCGAGGCAAGTTTGATAGCTGTGGTTAAGTGCCTTCCTGCAAACTCTTTGTTCCAGGAAGTTTAAGCTCACAGTGGTCTCTCTTACCATGCAGACAGGAAATACACTGTTCTCTCTATTTGTCTAATGCATGAATACATGTATAGCTCCAAGCAACAAGCATACTTTCTTATGTTTTTTCTTAACCCTCACAGCCGTGAGTTTGACCCCGAAACCCGGTACTATTTCAGTAGGGGGTTCCATAAGCGGGCCTCCCCTCCCCTGACCATAGTACTGGTCAGGATAGGTTGGTTGAGAGGGCCCATCGTGAGCCTGTACATTTTTCACTGAATGTGGGCCGACCACCTGTGTCGGTACATGACCAGGCCGTGGTGGTGGGCTAGCAGGCTGGTTCTGGGACCCCCCTGGTACATCTTGGGCTTCTTCTTTCCTCTTCGCCTCGTCTGTGCTGGCCACGCTGGGGCGGGAGACCTGGCACGCTGATGGGTGTCCCCTTCTGGTGGGCGATGACCTCCGGGGCCTCTCTGGCGAGCGGCCATCTCTGCTCTGGCCCCAAGCATAGGAATGACCGGGCTCACAACAATGTGCCGCTCTTCCTCTTTCATTTTGTACACTTCTGTTTCATTTTGTACACTTCTGTACACTTCTGTTTCATTTTGTACACTTCCGTACACTTCCGTTCCGTTCCATTTGTACACTCTCAGAGTTACAGACCTGTAAGGGTCCATTTGGACCCCTGGTATGCCCCGGACCAGATGTTGAACCAGTGTTTTATATCACATATGACATTTCACACTTTGGGCACTAATAAGAGCAAAACAACGCAACCTTACCTATACACACGCACACACACGCACTCACGCGCACACACACGCACGCACACAGATGCACGCACACACACACACACACACACACACGCACGCCACGTGCACACACACACACGCACCTACACGCACACACGCAACACACGCAACACACGCAACATGTCCTCTCCTCTGCTAGCTCCAAAAAATCAAGTAATTTCTGTCAGCCCCCGACCTCGAAAAGGTCATTCATGCACTTACTGTATATCATCATGCCTTGATTACTGCAACTCCCTCTACTCCAGCCTTAGCAAGAAAGTCACATCCCTTCTACAACTGATACAGAACTCTGCTGCTAGACTGCTCACTAGTACGAAAAAACTGGACCATATCACATCCATACTACAGCTGCCCTTCATTGGCTGCCTGTGAGCTCCAGGAGTGATTTTAAATTTGTATTTGTTACTTAGAAAGCCCTGCATGGATTGGCCCCTACTTATATCTCTGATATGCTGTCCCCACCTAAGTCTGAGCGCATTCTTAGATCCTCAAATAAGGCCCTCCTTAAGGTCCCTAATACTCACCTAGTAACCCGGGGTGATCGGGCCTTCGCCGCCCGGGCACCCAGGCTGTGGAACGCACTGCCGGTGCAGCTAAGGTTAGCACCATCCGTGCCTCTGTTTAAGTCACTTCTGAAAATCTACCTCTACACAAAGTGTGTTTCCTGATTGTTTTTTATATGATTGTATACACTGTAATGTTGTTTTTCTAATTTCATGTTTTGCTTTGCTGTCTGTTGCTTTGAATCTTGCTCTGTGCAGCACTTTGGAACTTTGTTTGGAAAGGTGCTATACTGTACATATAAAATTCATTATCATTATCATTATCATTATCATTGTGTAACTTCATCTCATTAAATTCTTATATTTTCTCATTAACATCAAGCACACTGTGTATGTTAAACTGATGGAAGCTAGAAGTGACCACAGTTTTCTTGCAGCATCATGATAAACTTACACTCACCCAACTTAAGAAGAAACACCCAAGAAACAACACCTAAGTAGTTAACACACTATAAAAAAATATGAAAAAAGGATATAACAAAACAAGCGTGTGGCTTCCATGTGGGTCAGTGTGGAACTCCTGATCAGTGGATCAGTGGGAGGGTGGGTCTGTGATTATGAACTCACAACATGTGAAAGCTGACATGGCTGTTTGCAGTGCAATATGTTGCTAGAGCATACATACATGGGCAACTGGCGGCCCGGGGCCCACATGCGGCCCCACTTTCACTTTAATGCGGCCCGTGGGTCAGTATCCAAATACTGATATATTATTGATGTCTGTAAGATAAGTACGTATGTGCGTGTCTGTGTGTCACCATGCGTATCTCGAGAACCGCCTGACCGATCAACCTCAAACTCGGCTCACATATCGCTGAGGACCCGAGGGAGTGATGCACCATGTGGGAAGTCGGTCGGATCAGTGGATCTCCAAAACGTATTGATAAATTCACAAAACCCCATATATGGAGGGCCCTGATGTCATCGACTAACCTGACACCGTCAAATGGAAGAAGCTTGCGACACACATTCGTTTCACAGCCTACTTCCCATCTGAGACTCCGGTCGCAGAATCGATGACAGACAGTTTTTCTTTTTTTCAAGCTACTAGGCAGGTGATTGGATGATCCCGCCCCTAGCAGCCGCTGATTGGTTCGGACACGCAGTGTTCGGCCATCTCTACTCCCTGCGCAATCCCAGACCTCCCTGAAATCAAATGCAAATGAGATTTCCGGAGGGAGGGGGTTTACCAGGCTAGTCATCGACAGGATGTCATAGTACTGATGTCATAGACTGTCCTGGACTCAGGTTTTCTACCTGGCATGTAAGACATGTGTGTGGATGTTAAGCTCTTTTTCATTGTAGTTTGCTTAGTTTAAGTAGGCTATATAAAGGCAGAACAACCCTGAAATCAAACATGAGCTTCGCAGTCGAGGAGAGAGGAAACCTCAACACTTTGAGTTACCGTCTGTTTTTCAAAGATGCGGACGGCAAGTACATCTCACCATTCCATGACATACCGATGTATGCTGATGAGGGCCAGAACCTCTTTAACATGGTAGTTGAGGTACCAAGATGGACTAATGCCAAGATGGAGATCGCTACAAAAGAACCTCTGAACCCAATAAAGCAAGATGTGAAGAAGGGTCAAGTGCGTTACGTCGCCAACGTATTTCCACATAAAGGCTACATATGGAACTATGGAGCCATACCACAGACATGGGAAGATCCAGGACACAAAGACGGAGACACTGGCTGCTGTGGGGACAACGACCCGATCGATGTTTGTGAGATCGGGACGAAGGTGCGTTCCCGTGGCGAGGTCATCAAGGTGAAGGTCCTTGGTGTTTTGGCCATGATCGATGAGGGTGAGACTGACTGGAAAGTCATTGCGATCAACGTAGAAGACCCTGAAGCCAGCAGCTTGAACAGCATTAGTGACGTACAAAGACTGAAGCCTGGCTACCTGGAGGCCACGGTCGACTGGTTCACGAGGTACAAAGTTCCAGATGGGAAACCAGAGAACCGGTTCGCCTTCGATGGAGAATTCAAAGACAAGGACTTTGCCATCGAGACGATCAAGAACACTCACACGTTTTGGAAAGCCCTCGTCTCCCAGCAGACTGACGATGCTGGAGGATTGAACTGCAGAAACACACGTGTGTCATCTGGTGAAAGTCCATACTGCTGCTCAGAGGACGAGGCCAAAGCTGTTGTTGATGAGACAAGTCCTTGTGGATCAGAAGACCCCATCCCCTCAGCAGTCCACCAATGGTTCTACTGTGAGAGGAAGAAGTAACCCAAGAGCTATATACCTTTAAATGGACCAGTATGCATCTCATCTAATGATGACATACTTGAAGATGATCAACTGTTACCAGACAACTCACTGCTTTTAGAGAAAGAAAGATCAACCAGGTGCTCAAAGGAGATTAAAAAAAAAGTGTGTTAAAAACGTAGATTGGTGCTTCTAGGATAAACAGGAAACATGATTTGAAAAAGAAGAAAAGATCCGAGCACTCAGAAACGAACGGAGGAGAGGCCATAAAATATTGGAGTATATTGAAAAGTGGAAATGATTACGTTTGTCTGTGGATAAATATTTAACCAAAGAAAAGTATATACGCATCAATACTGATGCTTGTAGATCTGCTATTTTCGACAAGTGACACTGTTGTAGTGTTCAGAAAACTGATTAGAATCAAATTTCTCAACCTGGCAACACCGAGTTGCCAGGTTCTGGAAAGAAACAAGCATCCAGTGTTAAATCGTTCACCATTAACGGTAGCCTCTCAGGAACTTTCAGCGCATGTTTGACTATCATGAGACTCTACAATGAGTAGTAGTAGAGAAAAAAATAACTTTGCATCGGTTATAATAGACGAATTTCCCTAACCCACGCGCTCCCATTATGACAACGGAGGGGGTTTAAAAAATGACGACAGGGGAATCTCTGGAAAAAAAGAACGCCACTTTTTACGTCGGTAGGTGAGTAACGAGACATCAAAGATAACACTTAAAATGTCCGGAATTCTCCTTTAAGAAGATTTATACATAATTTAAAAAAGAATCACAACCCATTAATTTAAAATGTATGTGACCCCCCATAAAATGGTCTCACCCAGAGCCTTCCAGTGATCTCACCCTCACCACCCCCCCCCCCCCCCCCGCCCAAAACAAAAACAACAACCATCAACATAGATTCAATAAAATGCAACCATAATACAATGTTGATTCAATGACATCTCTTCAACATTTAAGGTTGATCCACCATCAATCTTCAACCGTAACCAAAAATCTTTTTTTTTTTTACCATAATCCAACGTTGATTTAACAACTTCTGCTGGCACAGAGAGCTCAGTGGCTCACTGTGTTAAGATATGTTCTCTAGTCTAGATGTTCCCAAGTTCATTGAGACCTGAGTCCGCTTCTAAACATTTTCTGAATCCTAACAGTTTTTTGAAAAAAAAATCTAAAACATTTTTTTCTCCGTGGCATCGCACACTTTGTAGATACACTCTTTCAGATCAAACTCTCTCACACATCAGGAAATCCCCTAGGTTTTGAATACCTGAAAATCACCGTTAGAAGATGTGATGGCTTTCTTTCCGTAAATTGAACATCCACATAGCTGGTTAGTCAATTAAACTGTCTTAAAAATGGTGGTACAGCATCCACTGCAGCTACAGTCCATGCATGTTCCTCCAGGTGGAGCCTACTGCATACCATTTGCCATCCGCATCATCATAACAATGAGTCATACCTATGAATACATAATTAATGCCAATTAACTTTACTTTGTGTCTCGGTCTTTCTGTCTGTGTCTCTAAAATATGTGCATGCATGCGTGCGTGTGTATGTAATAAATGGTAAATGGTGCATTTATATAGCTCTTTTATCCAACACGCTTTACAATGTGCACTACATTCTCTCTTACTTTGTTACAGAATACAATTGCAGTGGCAGCAGTGGCTGTTCTGTTGGTTTTATCTGCACCTTTCCACTGCAGAAAGCATCTATAACTGAAGGCAGGGCACAACGGTCCGTGTATTTTCTGGCAGTCGGATTTTCTTTTGTAAACCACAAACAGAAATCGCCCATTGCGCTCATTTTTCATTTTTCATTTTTCATTTAGGGTCGCGTCGGTTCTTTCGCTCCCGTTTGCTCCTGTGTTTCATTTTTCATTCTTCATTTTAAAACAAGTTACGTTCGTTTCGCTCCCGTCTTTCATTTTTCATTCTTCAATAAAAAATAAAAAATGAAACGTAAGAAAACAGGGTTTTGCTTTTTCATTCTTTCATTTCTCGATCTTAATCAAAGATACTGTAAAGATAAGACCAGAAGCGGAAGTAGATTTAGTACTTAAAAATAAAAGTGTATATATATATATATATATTAAATATAATTTTATTATACCGTAGGCTACATGATTATAACATTACTATGGCTACATCAATGTTAGACAGATGGACATATATATAGATAGATATATAGATATATAGATAGATAGATAGATAGATAGATAGATAGATAGATAGATAGATAGATAGATAAAGACAGATAGATAATATAAATATATTATACTGTAGGCTACACGGTTATAACATAAACATAATTATGATAGGCTATATTATTATATTAGGCTATTAACATTATGCAAGCTAATTATATTTACCATGGTTACGTCAATAAGAAGACAGACAGATCTATATCTGTCTGTCTGTCTGTCTGTCTGTCTGTCTGTCTGTCTGTCGGACGGACGGAGTCCGACGGACGGACTGACGGACTGACGGACGGGCGGGCAGATATAGGCCTACGTGATTCTCTTCTTTTCATTTAGACATGCGTTTTTTTCATCCAAAATGTGTGTTATATTTATATTATTTAGTTGCAGCATGATTAATTAATAGCAATATTACGGAATAGGAAAACAGAAACAAATCTACCTATATAATTTGAACTTGGAAAGTTGGGTTGAGACTTGAGAGCTATAGGCGTCGCTACTCATTGAACCATCGAAATTACATCTCTGCTGACGTTTTAATCGGATACAGCATAGGTGGGCACTATAGGGACATCTGGGCACCAGGAAGAGTGGGTACTATGTGCACTGCCTGTGAGATTGAATTCTTTATTAACAATGATTATTAACACCAGTTTTCCCGGTGCCCAGTCTTCCTGGTGCCCAGATTTCCCTAGCGCCCACTCTTCTCCACCCCTAAGTGCCCACTCTTCCAAGTGCCCACATGTCCCTAATGCCCACTCGTCCAAGGTCCAATGTTGATATTGCAGTAGTAATTTTAAATCGAGTCTTTACAACTGGCTGGAAATCTGGAATCTCATGAACTTGGATGTATAATACGCTACAATATTCAGACCCTGCCCTATGGCACACAGTGCCCGTGATGGGATCATTCCTTACAAATGGTTACATACGGTTGTAGCCTATGTTTGTCATAATTGTAATACTTTTGGAATAATCACCATGAACGATCGAGCTCAATCTCTCCCCTCCATTGCGCACTGGATCTGGACGTTTGGTTGTTCATTGATTACAAGTTACACAAATAACACAAATAACCTCTTGCATTATATGGTCAATAACGCCAAAAAAAAAGGGGAATTGTTAAACCAGTAGAGAACAAATAGGGCTCTAATCATTATGATTAACTATAACTATTGGTTAAATATCTCCCCCTCTTTTTTGGCATTATTTGTGTAAAAATAATAAAGTAATGCAACATCCAGAGCTGATGTGCATACCCACGGGCCACGGCAATGTGCAGGATGTCATTTTACAGGTTTTGAATTCATTCAATACATTTTACATATTCTACTGGTGAGAATCAATAGCGTTGCGCCTCGACAACCTGTGGGTTTCAAACGGTAGAAGCATGCGCAGTGGCGTTTTAAATGTAGAACTATTGCAATCCCAGATTTGACCACCAGGCGATGGCCGCTTGGCTGGTTCTACCGTGGCTCTTGGTGCCACCTCCTACCAATACAATATTAACTACCCCCCACAGTTAAGAGGTTCACGTCTCACTCTGGGCAGATCTGTTCTTTTCGGTTTCCTCGATTGCCATGGCTGGTACACACTGTATGACTTAAAGTCGTCAGGTTGTATTAGTAATAATCATACTGCAACTAAAGCCAACACATTTTGGATGAAAAAGCTGATGTCTAAATTAAATAGATTGGCTAAAGTACATGTATGCATCTTGATATATCTGATTCCTAATAGTGTTGCAAGGAGAAAAACAACCTTTGTAACTGCTGGGGATTTCAAAAACATTATAACAGTTGGGATACAAATGTTCAGTTGGCCATTAGTGGGCCTATTTGAAAGCAGACATCGTTAGTTGGTGCTATAATCTATATACTATATATACAATATACGCAGGCCAACCCTTACCTCTATTAATGGCCTACAGCCGCACGAAGTGATCAGAAGCGACACTATCCAGGCACGCACCTTTACGCATCCTAATTTATGTTATCCTACAGTGTATAGACCAATTATTTGTTTACTAACATTGAGACTGGACGCACAGGTGATTGTTTCATGCAATCAATTCTCAACCTGTTGTTTCGGAGTGCGAGAGACCTGATAGAATAGGTTTCATTGCGCGCATACTGGTTGCACGCATACTGGTTCTTATCAGTGTGACGTCGTCTGTTAAGGGGTCTATATATAGGCGCGTTCATTAATTCATTAATAGTGCGTGCTAAAAACAAGGCATTTCGTACCATAAACAGCACCGTCCGCATTGATATATTGTAGGCCTACAACAGGTGTGTGGGGCAATGTATCCCACTGACGACGAGCACCTGCAGAGCCAGGACTACACTCGGGGTTTTGCTTAGCCTAATTTATAAGAAAATAAACAGTTAATAAAGCACATACAGTAGGCCTATATACCTTCAATGAAATGCTCCCGCACAACACACCACCAGGAAGAAAGAACAAGCCAGCTAACTGGCGGCTGCGTAAGGCTTTGAATTTGTTTATGCAGTTATTTTTGTCAATAGCTGACAAGCATGCTCCAGATAGAAAACAAACTAACCTGTATAAGAGCACCTTGGATTGGAAATTAAGAACTGCACGGCTTTAGAAACACTGCAAAGCAAAAGGCAAGTGAATCTGTCAGTCTGGATGACTGGCAGATCTACTGTAAATTAAGGAATAATGTGACAAAAATGAATAGAAATAATTTATTGAGCCAATGGTAGATGGCCCTCTGTTTCATGGTAATTACCTAGTACTACACGTCACAGCCTCAAGGTAGCGACAATCAGTGGTGATTGGGGTTGGCTCTGGGAATATGGACTATTAGACATATTGCAAAATATATACAAAATAGTAAAACCATATAATGCCATATCAAGATAAAGTTAAAGCAGTGCACATATAGAAATAAGGGACGGAAAAGATTAGGCCAATACCAAAACATGTTAGATCTTTTTAAGACACAATGCAAAAAAGAGAACATTTTCAAAAATGAAAGGCACCAAAAACACAAAATACACATGAAAGCCTCAGGGACCGTCTACAGGAAGCAAGAAAGGCTCTGCTCTTCGTTTAGACCATGGGTGTCAAGGTTGTGGATCCATTTAGTAGCTACTTCTCTGCGAAGCAATTTATTAATGATGTCACCACCCCGTGATGAGGCTGCAAGATTTTCTCTATTCCCCAGAATTTAAGGGATGCTGGGGAGCCATGCTTTGCTTGTTGACAGTGCCTGGCCATGGCATATTCAGGGTTGTTAGTGCGAATAGCAGTTCTGTGCTCACCAATACGAGTTTAAGTGGTCTCTTTAGTTTGACCAATGTATGCCAGTCCACAGGGACATTTAAGCATGTATACCACATGGGTTGAGTTACAATTTATAAATGAGGATATTTTATATTTTTTTACCAGTAGGTGGATGGGTAAAACATTTGGTATTTGATGAATTAGAGCACTGAGCACAGTTGCCACATTTATAAAAGCTATGTGGGGGATTGGGAAGCCAGGTGTGGGGGGGGGTGTTCATATTGGTGTGACATATTTACAAATGACATGCCACTGGTCTTAGACAGGGCCAATAGACCAATTATTTGTTTACAAACATTGAGACTGGACGCACAGGTGACTGTTTCATGTAATCAATTCCCAACAGATCCCCAAACCTGCTGTTTTGGGGTGAGCTTGTTTCAGTTCATTCAACCTCCTCTGTGTGTAGGCTAGTGGAGTGCGCCCTGGCAACACATATATACTCCATCGCGTAACGGTATTGCGCACCGAGAACAGCTGACATACAAGCTCACAACCGCGTCACGGATGCGACCGCTGTGAGCTTGGAGATCTGCTATTCTCGGCCGTTCTCTGTGCGCGACACCTTCGCGGGACGGAGCATAAATTAGTCTTGACGGGCTGCTGCTGCGCGAGCCAAGCAGGTTCTGGTGCCATGATCATAGAGCGCTCCCTCCGTTCTTATATGACAGCCACTGGAGGTGGAGTTTTGAGGACAACTGCTTTGAATTGTTATTATTGTTTACACACAACAGAAACCAAGGATTATATATTTCGAGAGCGAGAGATCACAGTAAAAACATGCGCACGCATACTGTTTCGTATCAGTGTGACGTCGTCTGTTAAGGCGTCTATAGCCATGTATTCTGACGACACAACTTTGTCTGCTATGTGGAAGACCTGTTGTCTGTAGCTCTTAACAAGGCACCAATACATATCAGAGTGGGTGGTGGTCCTGAACATCTCAAAGACAAAATCCATTGTATTTGAATCACAGTATAATCACAGTATAATCACAGTAGGCCTATCATTCACACAGCGAGCAAAACTTGGGGAGCCCGATTTGGGGGCTACGCAAACAGGGACTATTAATTAACCATGCTACAAGTAAATAATATAACACACATTTTGGGTGAAAAGGCGCATGTGTAAATGAAAATAAAATAATATATTGGCTATAATCAAGTCTACTTATCAATCTGTCCGTAAGTCCGTCCATCCGTCCATCCAGACAGACAGACAGACAGACACCGAATATTGATAATAATAACTGGAAATAACTGCAGTGTGTATTTATGTATAGGCTAGTAACGGTAACAGCATGGATAGGTGGGCACCAAAACATTCTGGGCACTAGGGATAACTGGGCACCTTGGACGAGTGGGCATTAGGGACATGTGGGCACTTGGAAGAGTGGGCACTTAGGGGTGGAGAAGAGTGGGCGCTAGGGAAATCTGGGCACCAGGAAGACTGGGCACCGGGAAAACTGGTGTTAATAATCATTGTTAATAAAGAATTCAATCTCACAGGCAGTGCACATAGTACCCACTCTTCCTGGTGCCCAGATGTCCCTAGTGCCCACCTATGCTGTATCCGATTAAAACGTCAGCAGAGATGTAATTTCGATGGTTCAATGAGTAGAGACGCCTATAGCTCTCAAGTCTCAACCCAACTTCCCAAGTTCAAATTATAGACAGACAGACAGACATAGATCTGTCTGTCTTCTTATTGACGTAACCATGGTAAATATAATTAGCTTGCATAATGTTAATAGCCTAATATAATAATATAGCCTATCATAATTATGTTTATGTTAAAACCGTGTAGCCTACAGTATAATATATTTATATTATCTATCTGTCTCTATCTATCTATCTATCTATCTATCTATCTATCTATATATCTATATATCTATCTATATATATGTCCATCTGTCTAACATTGATGTAGCCATAGTAATGTTATAATCATGTAGCCTACGGTATAATAAAATTATATTTAATATATATATATATATATATATATATATATACACTTTTATTTTTAAGTACTAAATCTACTTCCGCTTCTGGTCTTATCTTTACAGTATCTTTGATTAAGATCGAGAAATGAAAGAATGAAAAAGCAAAACCCTGTTTTCTTACGTTTCATTTTTTTTTTTTATTGAAGAATGAAAAATGAAAGACGGGAGCGAAACGAACGTAACTTGTTTTAAAATGAAGAATGAAACACAGGAGCAAACGGGAGCGAAAGAACCGACGCGACCCTAAATGAAAAATGAAAAATGAAAAATGAGCGCAATGGAAGATTTCTGTTTGTGGTTTACAAAAGAAAATCCAACTGCCAGAAAATACACGGACCCACAACACAGTAAAGCTAGAGCCAAGTATTTCTTCACAGCAAAAATGTAAAGAAAAAGAGAGAGTAAGTTTAAATATGCTGGCTTTAATGAATCAGGACATATTTATTTGCATCCTTTACCTTATGTTATGCTGAAATAGTCTGTTATGAAAATGTCAATCAGAGCATGCACTAACAATGTTGGCACTTAATCAATAATAAAAAGATCGTAATAGTAAAATAAAGTGACTGAGTAGCATTAGGTATAGTAGTGTCTTGCTCAGACACAGACCGGGCTTCTTCCTTCCTATGGACGCCCCTTTTGACTAAAAGGAAGTTAACAAGAAACACAGTCCTTTGCATTAAAAAGAGAACAAGAATTATTCTTTCTTTCTGTGAAATAAAACAGCTACAATTCTTAAAGCACATAATCAGTCAATTATGTCACATAAATAGAAAATGAAATAAACAAACAGTAACCAATAACAAACGATGAGATGGTGAGAAATGTTGAGACATAGATGCAATAACTTATGCACAGTTTTAAGAATAAAACACTTTATTAATAAGCATGATACATGGTATTACAATGGAACAGCTGGCGGTTAGATTAGATTAGATTCCACTTGCTCCCCTTTAACTAAATTATGATATGAATAGTAATCTAATGCCTACAGTGCATATTGGGTAGAATTGCAAGGCAGAAAACCCAAAGCAAACCCACAAACTAGCCTACAACATGGCCTCAGTGGTGGGAAAAGTACTCAAATGTTTTACTTGAGTAAAAGTATCAATACGGCAATGTAGAAGTACTCTGTTACAAGTAAAAGTCCTGAATTCAAAATTAACTTGAGTAAAAGTACAAAAGTATTGGCATCAAAATGTACTTAAAGTACAAAAAGTAAAAGTACTAAAATGTTTGAAAATAGCAGATCTACAAGCTCACAACGCGTCGCATCGCGACGCGTTGTGAGCTTGTAGATCGGCTATTTTCAAATAGCCTATATATAAAGCAGCGTTAAAGTGGTTAATGTATGTTTCATAATATCATAATTTATATCTGAAAAGTAACTAGTAACTAAAGTTTTCAAATAATTGTAGTGGAGTAAAAGTACAATATTTGCCTCTGAGATGTAGTAAAGGTATTGGAAATTGGAAATACTCAAGTAAAGTACAAAAACCTCAAAATTGTACTTAAGTACAGTACTTAAGTAAATGTACTTAGTTACTTTCCACCACTGCATGCCCTCACAGCCTGTACCAACACACCAGCTAACCAATATCGGCGCTGTCGGGCAGAAACCTTGTATGTGCAAATCTATTACTTTTCAGGAAATGGGAAAAAGATCCAGTGATCCAATGGATCCAATGTAGTTATTATTTAGTCACAAGCTCTTGTTAATACTTTTCATTGGTTCAATATTTATAAAACCCACAGACACACTTAACTACTTTCATTTTAACTTTTTCTTAAATGTTTACAAAAATAGCAAAAATACGAAAAATGGAAAAAAATATGGAGATAAGAGGTTTCTGCCTGACAGTCATGATATATTGTGAAAATGATGATTTCAGCAGGTAACTTTTTCACAGATCCAGTGGCGAGTGTTCGAACAGTATGCGTCACCCCATCCTCTAGGCCTAGCCTCATTATCAAACGCAACACAATCTTGTGTCTGAGGAGGTGCAGCATACCGTCTGTTGTCAGGTTGACCAGGAAACCAGTACCTGGAGAAGTAGGAACATTTCATTCACTACAGAGATTTGTTTATTTAGTTTCCTCTAAATCAGTGGTAAAGATTTGAATGATTATTTAACATTAATATTAAAAAAGATATATTAATATATAAGATATATTATCAATCAATTGATTGATCATAACGTGCTATGAAAATGAACGCGGCCCACCCATCTGACCACTTAACACGCCGTGTTAAGTGGTCAGATGGGTGGGCCGCCAGCGCTTTTTAGATTTTCAAGTGGGCCCTGATCCAGAAAAGGTTGAGAACCACTGGTCTAAATGACCTCAAATGATATTCTAGATCAGTGGTTCTGAAACATTTTCATATCATGGACCACCAACGTGATATGTATTTGTCTGCAGAAAATGTTTTGTGACTGCATGGGGATGAGAAAAGATTTGTCTACAGTTGTCAAGATTTGGCCTTTTTCGTATGCTTTTTTTTATGGCCAAAAAATAAAATGTCCTTTAAGAGGTTAAAGTGTTTAACCTGTTCCTCATTTTCTGCACCCCACTTTGAAAACTATTGTTCTCGAGATACGCATGGTAGATGCCTAACAAGATCTTAGTAACAGTAGTTTAGCATTTTATTACAATATTTAATATTTAGTTAAATATAGCAGGGAGGAAACTGTACTTCAAATATTTTTGTAATGAACATGAAAAGAATGAAGGTAAACACAAAAATGAAGATGTTGATTCTTACGTTGGTGTGGTCAGCGGTGTTCCATTCACCCACTTAAATTGCCCCTCCACCTCACTGTCGGTCAAACCCAGCCACACTGTCTGTTTGAAACTCTCAACAAAGTCCTGGACAGAAAAGCTGCTGGTTACTGAAGTACAAACAGTATATAATATATTCAATAGATTCATGTCTCCGCAATGTGGGATAGGTTACACACTCACTCACACACACACACGCACACGCACACACGCACACGCACACGCACACGCACACGCACACGCACACGCACACACACACGCACACCATACCTGCTTTTCTTTGTTGTTTATTACAATCAGGTCTGATTGTCTGTCTCTACAGTATTTTCTGCTATTCTCCCAGTTTGCCTCCCCAGTAGAAATGTAATAACAGCTTCCGCCAAATCTCTTCCATCCATCTAACAGCGAAATAATAAAGTAAGCCGATATAGTTTTTCTTTTTGCTCAAATGAATGAGGAATAAACAAAATGATATAATAATGATGGAAAACAGTGATGTACCCTGACAGAGCATCCTCTCCAGGTCATCTCTCTCTTCGGTCAAGTTGTTGTAGCTGCTCTGCAACTGGTCCAAACTGGCCTTTAAGTGGTCTCTATCGGTAATGTAGTCACTGTTGCACTGGTCTGCATGGGAAGATTTTTTTTTCAGAATTGGAGATCCACTATTTAAAAACATTCTAATACCAAATCTGCTACATATAATAATATATCTCATGGGGTATCATACGTATATATGCTAACGTGTTGAAAACAGCATGTGTTGGATCATCATAAATATGACAATAAACATAGTTATGAAACTTGACTTAGGGGAGACCAGGAACAAAAGTAACAGGGGGCAAAAGTAACACACTCAATAACTCTAATTTGAAATAAGCTAGAGGGGTAATTTAAACTTGAATGAATTGTATCTCTATGTTATTGGTCACAAATTAACGTCAGCAGCCTATGCTAGTATAGGTGTTTCTAGATAGAATATGGGATTTTATCATGGTTGCCCCATTGGGGGCAATTGTAACAAAGTGACCGGGGTCAATTGTAACAATGTGTTTTCAATGCAAGCAGATTTTTTGTCTGGGATTTCATACTTTTATGTTAGTAAATGAACATATTTCACTAAATGTCACTACATTTCAAAGTAAAAATACATTTAAATAAAAAATAGACATACATTTGAAAAAACTAAATTGAAAAATAAAATCATTCGAATAAAAATACAAAATAATTGTAATTATGTATATAAAACATTCGTAAGTAAAACTGTTAAATTATAAAAAATACATATTTCTTAGTGATGTGCTTTTATTTGAGATAAAGTGTATTAATATGACTTATTTTTACAGTGTTACAATTGCCCCCAACTACTGTTACAACTGCCCCCGTCATGGGGGCAATTGTAACACTGTGACTCATTGCATTCAAATTAATATTTTAGTCTGGTCCTTATTAGTGAAAGCTTAAAATTATGAAGGCAAATACAAAAAGTGTTACTTTTGTCCCCCGTCTCCCAAATGATATAATAATGAAGGAAAACAGTGATGTCTCCTGACCGAGCATCCTCTTCAGGTCATCTCTCTCTTCGGTCAAGTTGTTGTAGCTGCTCTGCAACTGGTCAAAACTGGCCTTGAAGTGGTCTCTCTCTGTAATGAGGTCGTAGCAGCTGCTCTGGAACTGGGCTGGCAGTTGAGTTATGTTGCAGTCACTGTTGCTCTGGTCTGCATGGGAAGATTTTTTTTCAGAATTGGAGATCCACTATTTAAAAACATTCTAATACCAAATCTGCTACTGTACATATAATAATATATCTCATGGGGTATCATACGTATATATGCTAACATGGATCATCATAAATATGACAATAAACATAGTTATGAAACTTACAGAGAGTGAGTCGGAGAACAATGTTGAGGATAACTTGAACAACACAAAGCAATCCGAAACTGACTCCAACCCACCTGTACAGTCTTATGACTGGAGGACACACGCGCATGCACGCACGCACGCACAGGCACGCGCGCGCGCACACACACACACACACACACACACACACACACGCACACACACACACACACACACACACACACACACACACACACACACGGAAGGAATGAGATCAGTTAAAAAAATATGAACCACTTTTTTAACTACTTAAAGGGATATTTCACTTTCAAAAAAACTTTTGGTCATTTTATCATCTACTCAGGCCTTTGTGAACCCCCCAGACAGTTTTTAAGTTGCTCGATTCAGTATTTATATATTTGATATTCATTTTATCAGACACGCCCCCTTCCTATACAAACCCATTGTAACTTCAAACTCCATTTGAACCATGTTAGATTCATCAAAAACACCCGTCCTTGGTTCTGGTGACTCACCCTGCCCTCCTAATGCGTGAGGGGGCAGTGTTTTTCCGATTATATTTTTAATTTATTTTATTTTATTTTTTTATTGTATTTTATTTTTTAAATTTTCCAAAAAAAATATTTAAAATAAATGAAAAAAGTAATTGAAAAAACACGGCCCCCTCGCGTATTAGGGGGGCAGGGTGAGTCACCAGAACCAAGGACGGGGGGTTTTGATGAATCTAACATGGTTAAAATGGAGTTTGAAGTTACAATGGGTTTGTATAGGAAGGGGGCGTGTCTGATAAAATGAATATCAAATGTCTAAATACTGAATCGAGCAACTTAAAAACTGTCTGGGGGGCTCACAAAGGCCTGAGTAGACGATAAAATGACCAAAAGTTTTTTTGAAAGTGAAATATCCCTTTAAGCCCTAGCATCCCTATTCTGGGGGAACATTTGCCAAAAATAGCAGATCTACAAGCTCACTCGTTGTGAGCTTGTAGATCGGCTTTTATCGTCATTAAGTCATTGGTGTAGAGTGATGAAATAGTGCACCAAGTACAGTACCAACTCATTTTTATTAAGAATAGAGGGTCTAAAAGGATTAAAAACGTACTTACAAGTGCTGACAAACAATACAATAAACTCATTTCAATTATTAATATCCAAATACAGGATACCACAAAGGAATTTTTATAAATACTTGCAAGTAAGGACATATTTTTCCAAGTTTTTAAGAACGCAGGGCACTAAAGAAATGCACCATTTAATTGCTTTCCTGATTAAAAACCACCAGACAGTACCTAAAAACACCTTGTCAAAAATATATAAAATCCTCCAGAATAACACAAACACAAATGATAGTATACAATTAAAATGGAATGCTGAAATAGGAGACCAAATGAATGAAATGGAGTGGAAACAAGTATGCAGAGAAATTCATAAAACAACTAACTCCAAATATTGGAGAGAATTCGCATGGAAACTAGATTTTTTATTACACCAAACGTCCTCTCCAAAATTAATAAATCTGCTACATCGGCATGTTGGAGAAAATGCGGCGAGATAAGGGCAAACCACTCGCACATTTTCTTCTTCTGCCCCATTCTAAATTCTTTCTGGAAGTCAATTACAGAAGATATCACTAAGATTTTCAATTTGAAAAGAACACTCAACTCTGTAAACATTATTTTGGGGAAATTACCGGTAGAACTAACGCAATAAATGGACAAATACATATACAGAATCCTTCGAACCGCAGCCCTTAAACAGGTAACAAGGACCTGGCTAACGCCTTCAAGTCCAAGGCCTAAAAAATGGAAAGAAACAGTACAGGAAATATGTGAAATGGAGAGAATAACGTTTCGAATTAGAAACAATGAGCCCGAGTTTAATAGAAGATGGAGTAAATGGACAAATTATGGGGCCGCTTGACTAAGTTGGGACAATGAGTGAGACCCAGCACCGACTCCACATCGGAAGTTCGGGCTGTGATCTTTTACTTAAATTATATATATGGAAAAAAAGAAAGAAAAAAAAATCTATGAAAAAGGCAGTCAGATTGTCGAGAACTGACATAAATGCAGAGACAGCAAAACGTGTTGGCAACATAGAGGACACCCCCACCCCCCCGTTTTTATTTTAATTTGTTAAGTTAGCATTATTAAATATCACTAGTATTATCATTATTATAATTTAACAGGTATTAGTATTAGGATAACTTGCATTGACTGATGTGTAATTACCTATTTATTTTTATTTATAGTTATTACTTTCTGATTATTGTATTTTATTTTTTAACACTGGGTGTGTAGATAGGGAAAAAAAGAAAAAAGAAAAAGAAAACGTTGCAAGAAAATAAGAAATGAATTGCAAATATCAAATGTAAACCTGAATATCTTGGAATAAAAGTATTTTAAAAAAAAGAAAAAAAAGAATAGAGGTCTAAGGTCCTTACACACCGGCGAATATGCGAATATACGCAAAATTCGGACTCGTTCCGAATAATTAAAAGACGCTTTTTCGCCTCGCGAAACTGATGTGGACGCTTGCATTGACTTTATAAGGTTTAAAAAAAAACGCATTTATTCGCATGAAAAAATCGCCCCGGTGTGTAAGGACCTTAAAGCTCCTTACACACCGGGGCGATTTTTTTCATGAGAATAATATGTATTTTTTTAATAAAACGTTAAAACTGTGTGATTTTCAGTTTTAGTAACATCTCTTACCAGGCCGCAGTATCTTCAGTAGATATTTCTCTTGAGCTGTATTCTTGGTCTCAACATTCTCATAGTTTATGTCATCTTCCTCTTCTAGCTCAATGGTTTCAGAATGCTCAGCCACAGCCATTTGTACCTTTATGACTTCAAGTCTTCTCGCAGGTATTTGATATGGTCCAACTCACAACACACTGAAGAAAAGAGAAGTGTGGCATTTCTTTTATTCGTGTGCCTCTCTTCCTCTTTCATTTGGACTTTTAAAACTGATGACAGCGCTTCCTGTTAATTTTTCTTCTTTGTTGCCCTAAACGTATGTATACTGTGTCGGTACACTGACTGAACAGAAGCAGGCACACTGAGGCAGATCATAGACATAACATGTCTGTTCATTTACCTATACAAGGCCTCTATACTTAAACTGGACATGAGTTGCGTCTATACTTGGTGCGCTACTTTTCCCTCTACACCAAATCTCTTTGGTGTATATAGCTGAATTTGCCCCCCCCCCCCCTCATGTTTTAGGGGCCCCCTGAGCTCTTGGACTTCTGGGGCCCAGCAGGCCCGTTCGGTAATCCACCCCTGGTCCCAACAGGCTATGGTACAAAAGGGACAAAAGCAGAGATCATTCCAGGTAACAGGCAAGCGTCAAAACAAGAATAAACAGGCATAATAAACTGGACAAATCCACAGGTTTAGGCTTATGAAACAGGTAGCAAACTGACCTGATTAAATGGGCACAGCCTGGTGTATGGAGACTCCGTGGACATGAGCGTGACCAAATGGACCCCTATGGGTCTGTAACTCACACAAGTTAAATGAACACTGAGAAGTTTCCAGGTTCCAAGGTCCCAGTGATTAAAAAAGGTATCAAATGGGGATCTGTGGTCTAATGTATACTGGAAGTCCTTGAAATTAAAAAGGTTGAGATTCACTTAACTATAATATACTGGAACACACGATCTACAAAGTAAAATCCTCAGGATTAATGTAACTCTGAGAGTGTACAAATGGAACCAAATGGACTCGTTACGGGTCCATCGGGTCCATTGGGTTCCATTTGTACACTCTCAGAGTTACAGACCTGTAAGGGTTCATTTGGACCCCTGGTATGCCCCGGACCAGATGCTGAACCAGTGTTTTATATCACGTATGACATTTCACACTTTGGGCACTAATAAGAGCAAAACAACTCAACCTCACTCACCTGTGCATGCACACGCACACATACGTACGCACGCACGCACGCACACACACACACACACACACACACACACACACACACACACACACACACACACACACACACACACACACACACACACACGCACACACGCACACATGCACACACACACAGGCACGCACACACGCACACACACACACACACACACACACACACACACACACACACACACACACAGACACACACACACACACACACACACACACACACACACACACACACACACACACACACACACACACACACAAAAACCACAGCAACATGGCCTCTCCTCTGCTAGCTCCGTTCTGTAACTTCATATTATCTTATCTGATTAAATTCTTCCGTTTTCTCATGAACATCATTGTGCATGTTGAACTGATGGAAGCTAGAAGTGACCACAGTTTTCCTGCAGCATCATGATAAACTTACACAACTCACACAACTTAAGAAGAAACACCCAAGAAACAACACCCAAAGTTAACACTATAAACTGTGAAAAATGTCATGGCTGTTTGCAGTGCAATATGTTGCTAGAGCATACATGGGCAACTGGCGGCCCGGGGCCCACATGCGGCCCCACCTTCACTTTAATGTGGCCGTGGGTCAGTATCCAAATACTGATATATTATTGATGTCCGTAAGTAAGTACGTATGTGTGTGTCTGTGTGTCACCATGCGTATCTCGAGAACCGCCTGACCGATCAACCTCAAACTCGGCTCACATATCGCTGAGGACCCGAGGGAGTGATGCACCATGTGGGAAGTCGGTCGGATCAGTGGATCTCCAAAACTATTATATTGATAAATTCACAAAACCCCACATATGGAGCGCCCTGATGTCATCGACAAGATGTCATAGTACTGATGTCATAGACTGTCCTGGACTCAGGTTTTCTACCTGCCATGTAAGACATGTGCGTGGATGTTAAGCTCTTTTTCATTGTAGTTTTGCTTAGTTATATAAGGGCAGAACAACCCTGAAATCAAACATGAGCTTCGCAGTCGAGGAGAGAGGAAACCTCAACACTTTGAGTTACCGTTTGTTTTTCAAAGATGCAGACGGCAAGTACATCTCACCATTCCATGACATACCGATGTATGCTGATGAAGGCCAGAACCTCTTTAACATGGTAGTTGAGGTACCAAGATGGACTAATGCCAAGATGGAGATCGCTACAAAAGAACCTCTGAACCCAATAAAGCAAGATGTGAAGAAGGGTAAAGTGCGTTACGTCGCCAACGTATTTCCACATAAAGGCTACATATGGAACTATGGCGCCATACCACAGACATGGGAAGATCCAGGACACAAAGACGGAGACACTGGCTGCTGTGGGGACAACGACCCGATCGATGTTTGTGAGATCGGGACGAAGGTGTGTTCCCGTGGCGAGGTCATCAAGGTGAAGGTTCTTGGTGTTTTGGCCATGATTGATGAGGGTGAGACTGACTGGAAAGTCATTGCGATCGACGTAGAAGACCCTGAAGCCAGCAGCTTGAACAGCATTAGTGACGTACAAAGACTGAAGCCTGGCTACCTGGAGGCCACGGTCGACTGGTTCACGAGGTACAAAGTTCCAGATGGGAAACCAGAGAACCGGTTCGCCTTTGACGGGGAATTCAAAGACAAGGACTTTGCCATCGAGACGATCAAGAACACTCACACGTTTTGGAAAGCCCTCGTCTCCCAGCAGACTGACGATGCTGGAGGATTGAACTGCAGAAACACACGTGTGTCATCTGGTGAAAGTCCATACTGCTGCTCAGAGGACGAGGCCAAAGCTGTTGTTGATGAGACGAGTCCTTGTGGATCAGAAGACCCCATCCCCTCAGCAGTCCACCAATGGTTCTACTGTGAGAGGAAGAAGTAACCCAAGAGCTATACCTTTAAATGGACCAGAATGTATTCTCATCTAATGATGACATACATCATTAAACTGTTACCAGACAACTCACTGCTTTAGAGAAAGAAAGATCAACCAGGTGCTCAAAGGAGATAAAAAAAAGTGTGTAAAAACGTAGATTGGTGCTTCTAGGAATAACAGGAAACATGATTTGAATAAGAAGAAAAGATCTGAGCACTCAAAAATGAACGGAGGAGAGGGCTTAAATATTGGAGTATTTTGAAAGGTGGAAATGATTAAGTTTGTCTGTGGATAAATATTTAACCAAAGAGAGGCAATGTCAGGGGTTTGATAACAGAAAGATTGTGGTTCAAGACCAGAAAGGAACATTTTCTGTCTTTCACTCTCCACCTAAATACTAAAAGGTAAAGTATGTCCTTTCCAATCATGTTTGCTGTTCCAGCGTGGCGCAAGTAATAAGTTAAGGCTTCAGAAACTGAAGGTTCTAGGTTCAAAGCTCAAAAGCAATTCTTAACCAAAACTGCTGTCACAACAAAAAAAACTAGTTCAAATGCACCAAAACAGCTGACAATTCAAGCTAATGAAGTGAAAAATAAGCATCATTAAAACTCCTATGTCTAATAAATACGATTTTTGGGCGGTGAAACCGCCCCTATAAGTGAGGTTTGGATATTTGTACAACAAATCCTGCGCTGTGATTGGCCAAAAATGTACCCCGCCTAACCCTGCACCGTGATTGGCCAATCACAGTCTATTCAGGACTGTGATTGGCCAGTGTCACATGACACATGTGCATAGCCCTATATAAGAAACCATAACTTTAAAAAAGTTTGTTTTTTTTAAGTTATGGTTTCTTCCATTATAAAGAGTGTTTCAATAAATGTATTTATTTTTTGTACATGATTGGTTGACTCCATTCAGTATTGTGATTAGCTAGCAAGACACCGCCCACTTCACACAGGGTGTGATTTTTTTTCTTAAATCACTTTGCTTAATATGCAAATTTATGAAGCTCCTCCCTCTGGAGGTGTGTAATATTCAAATGTATTAAGCTCCTCCCTCTGGAGGTGGTGGGCTCTGTGGTCATATTTGAAGGGAGAGGTGGCAGAGATGAAAATATTCAGCAAACACTTCTCCTCCTGAGAGAATGACTGAGTCTACAGATACACCCACTAATGATCAGGGTTCATTATGACACAACTGAAATTTTGGTTATTGTTTAAAACCATCTGTTGGAACATATTTTGCTCTGCACCCACCGTGTGTCTGTGGCAAGACCTGGGCCCTATTCCTCGAAAGGTGAATTAAATAAGCCTGGCCTTAAGTCAAATCCAGGCTTGACAAAGTCGGTCCGTATAGCCTGGTTTATTCGGTTCCATGAACCCCAAGCCAGGCTGAAAAGGAGCGACTTTGTCGAGCTAGACCTTGTCAAGCCAGGCTGTGTCGAGCCAGGATAATGAAGCCAGGCTTCACGTATTTCTATAAAAGACCATGAAAGTCGATAGCAGAATCCTTGAACTTGACCAATCATGGAGCCCAAAACCAGATCGGCGTTCTTCTCTGTGGCTGAACAGCAGCACTGCAGCAGCTCATGAAATCATACAAGGAAGTAAAATGTATAAAGCAAGAAAGGAAACGCGACCGCAATAAATAGATCCAGGGAGAAAGCGTGGCAAAGTATTGCAAGCACACACAGAGTGTGTGTGTGTGTGTGTGTGTGTGTGTGTGTGTGTGTATGTGTGTGTGTGTGTGTGTGTGTATGTGTGTGTGTGTGTGTGTGTGTGTGTGTGTGTGTGTGTGTGTGTGTGTGTGTGTGTGTGTGTGTGTGTGTGTGTGTGTGTGCGCAGGGACGTGCTGGCCACTGGGAAATGTGGGACAATTCCAGAAAGGCCTCTCCATTCCAGGCCGACCAGGCCGGCCGCTAAAAAAAAAACGGCCGAAATTAAGAACCGGCCGGCCGGCCGTCCGTTTAAAAAAAATCCGCGGCTCTCTATCTGAGATTCCCAGGCTGAATTAGGGGCCCTGTACACAGGTTACATGCTAAACTGTATGCTACACAGGTTACATGTTAAACTGTATGCTACACAGGTTACATGTTAAACTGCATGCTACACAGGTTACATGTTAAACTGCATGCTACACAGGTTACATGCTAAACTGCATGCTACACAGGTTACATGTTAAACTGCATGCTACACAGGTTACATGTTAAACTGCATGCTACACAGGTTACATGTTAAACTGCATGCTACACAGGTTACATGTTAAACTGCATGCTACACAGGTTACATGTTAAACTGTATGCTACACAGGTTACATGTTAAACTGTATGCTACACAGGTTACATGTTAAACTGTATGCTACACAGGTTACATGTTAAACTGTATGCTACACAGGTTACATGTTAAACTGTATGCTACACAGGTTACATGTTAAACTGCATGCTACACAGGTTACATGTTAAACTGCATGCTACACAGGTTACATGCTAAACTGCATGCTACACAGGTTACATGTTATACTGCATGCTACACAGGTTACATGTTATACTGCATGCTACACAGGTTACATGTTAAGCTGTATGCTACACAGGTTACATGTTAAACTGTATGCTACACAGGTTACATGTTAAACTGTATGCTACACAGGTTACATGTTAAACTGTATGCTACACAGGTTACATGTTAAACTGCATGCTACACAGGTTACATGTTAAACTGCCTGCTACACAGGTTACATGTTAAACTGCATGCTACACAGGTTACATGTTAAACTGCCTGCTACACAGGTTAAACTGCATGCTACACAGGTTACATGTTAAACTGCATGCTACACAGGTTACATGTTAAACTGCATGCTACACAGGTTACATGTTAAACTGCATGCTACACAGGTTAAACTTAACTGTATGCTACACAGGTTACATGTTAAACTGTATGCTACACAGGTTACATGTTAAACTGCCTGCTACACAGGTTACACTGCATGCTACACAGGTTACATGTTAAACTGCCTGCTACACAGGTTACATGTTAAACTGCCTGCTACACAGGTTAAACTGCATGCTACACAGGTTACATGTTAAACTGCATGCTACACAGGTTACATGTTAAACTGCATGCTACACAGGTTATATGTTAAACTGTATGCTACACAGGTTACATGTTAAACTGCCTGCTACACAGTTTACATATTAAACTGCATGCTACACAGGTTACAGGTTAACAACTTTGATCATGGAGGGCCACTATATTTCCACACTCACTCCAGATGGCCACATTGCATATACTGTCGGGCCTTCTATGTCACACAAAAGTAACAAAAATAGCAGATCTACAATAGTAGATCTGCTATTTTTGAATTGGAATTCAGATTTTTTTGTGCTATTTTTGAATTGGAATCCTGAAAAGTAACATTTTTATTTCATTTCAAATGCATGTAGTTATACTTATGTTAACTTTATGAACTTAAATACAAATACATTGGACATAAAAAAGATAATTAGAATTGTAATACTAGGCATTAAGCAACTAATAGACTAAAGTAATTAAAGCGGGTCATGAATTGTAACAGCTGAAATCAATAATATATCAGTATTCCGATATTAACCTGCGGGCCACATTAAGTGAAGGTGAGGGCCGCATGTGGCCCCCGGGCCGCCAGTTGCCCATGTATGGAGTCACTCGTAACGTTGCCAAAGACATTAGTGCTGAATTGTCAGATGTCATGAAAGATGTGAAGACGCTGTGAAGAACACCCTGCTCTACTTCACCATTTTGAGGTTCACACGGAACAGTGTTCTCACGCATGTTGAAGTACTATGTGTCTAGTCAGGAGTTTTTACTTCTCCAAAACTGCACAGAGCTGGCTGACCATTTCAATGACGATGTCTGGGTTGTGAAATGAACAAAATTTTAAAGTTCTATGCAAGGCCACAATGCACACACCATTCACGTTTCTGTATGACAGAATGGAAAGCATTCTAAAAAATAAGAATACACAATATGGGGTCCTTCTTCATCTCTCTATCAGCTAGGGGGTCCTTGACCTGAAAAACGTTGAAGACCCATCTACATAAAAGCGGAAATACGTCATCCAGGCGCACAAACCTACCCAACTATACCCCCAACCCTGTGAGACCGTGTTGGTGTGAAGGACAGTAGCAATTTAGGCAACATAAGTTAAACCAGTCTAGCAAAAGTGTACAAACTTCATATAATTACAAATGATTCATAGATAAGCCCTAATAAAAAGCCCGTCAACAGAACCTACTGTAGCAAGTTCACACTTTTGAGTGTTACTTGCATAGTCTAAATGTAAACCACACTTAACACCCACATGTCTGAGAAACGTTTACATTTCCTTCTTCTGCTGCATGTTTTTAAAAGTGTTGCATAGCGAGTGCTGACGACTTTATTTGCTATTTTCGTGCCTTTTATATTGGATTTGACTTAAGGCCAGGCTTATTTAATTCACCTTTCGAGGAATAGGGCCCAGGTCTTGCCACAGACACACGGTGGGTGCAGAGCAAAATATGTTCCAACAGATGGTTTTAAACAATAACCAAAATTTCAGTTGTGTCATAATGAACCCTGATCATTAGTGGGTGTATCTGTAGACTCAGTCATTCTCTCAGGAGGAGAAGTGTTTGCTGAATATTTTCATCTCTGCCACCTCTCCCTTCAAATATGACCACAGAGCCCACCACCTCCAGAGGGAGGAGCTTAATACATTTGAATATTACACACCTCCAGAGGGAGGAGCTTCATAAATTTGCATATTAAGCAAAGTGATTTAAGAAAAAAAATCACACCCTGTGTGAAGTGGGCGGTGTCTTGCTAGCTAATCACAATACTGAATGGAGTCAACCAATCATGTACAAAAAATAAATACATTTATTGAAACACTCTTTATAATGGAAGAAACCATAACTTAAAAAAAACAAACTTTTTTAAAGTTATGGTTTCTTATATAGGGCTATGCACATGTGTCATGTGACACTGGCCAATCACAGTCCTGAATAGACTGTGAAAGCAAACAGGCAGGTGCTCAAGCTCTGGTTGGATCCTATGTGTGCACAGGTTACAGGTTAAACTGCATGCTACACAGTCAGGTTACAGGTTAAACTGCATGCTACACAGTCAGGTTACATGTTAAACTGCATGCTACACAGTCAGGTTACAGGTTAAACTGCATGCTACACAGGTTACAGGTTAAACTGTATGCTACACAGGTTACAGGTTAAACTGTATGCTACACAGGTTGTTAAACTGCCTACTACACAGGTCACGTTAAACTGTATGCTACACAGGTTGCAGGTTAAACTGCATGCTACACAGGTTACATGTTAAACTGCATGCTACACAGGTCACGTTAAACAACAGGTTACAGGTTAAACTGTATGCTACACAGGTTACATGTTAAACTGCCTGCTACACAGGTTAAACTGCATGCTACACAGGTTACATGTTAAACTGCATGCTACACAGGTTACATGTTAAACTGCATGCTACACAGGTTAAACCTAACTGTATGCTACACAGGTCACATGTTAAACTGTATGCTACACAGGTTACATGTTAAACTGCATGCTACACAGGTTAAACCTAACTGTATGCTACACAGGTCACATGTTAAACTGTATGCTACACAGGTTACATGTTAAACTGCATGCTACACAGGTTACATGTTAAACTGCATGCTACACAGGTTAAACCTAACTGTATGCTACACAGGTCACATGTTAAACTGTATGCTACACAGGTTACATGTTAAACTGCCTGCTACACAGGTTAAACTGCATGCTACACAGGTTACATGTTAAACTGCATGCTACACAGGTTACATGTTAAACTGCATGCTACACAGGTTAAACTGCATGCTACACAGGTTACATGTTAAACTGCCTGCTACACAGGTTAAACTGCATGCTACACAGGTTACATGTTAAACTGCCTGCTACACAGGTTACATGTTAAACTGCCTGCTACACAGGTTAAACTGCATGCTACACAGGTTACATGTTAAACTGCATGCTACACAGGTTACATGTTAAACTGCATGCTACACAGGTTAAACTGCATGCTACACAGGTTACATGTTAAACTGCATGCTACACAGGTTAAACTGCATGCTACACAGGTTACATGTTAAACTGCATGCTACACAGGTTACATGTTAAACTGCATGCTACACAGGTTACATGTTAAACTGCATGCTACACAGGTTACATGTTAAACTGCATGCTACACAGGTTAAACCTAACTGTATGCTACACAGGTCACATGTTAAACTGTATGCTACACAGGTTACATGTTAAACTGCCTGCTACACAGGTTAAACTGCATGCTACACAGGTTACATGTTAAACTGCCTGCTACACAGGTTACATGTTAAACTGCCTGCTACACAGGTTAAACTGCATGCTACACAGGTTACATGTTAAACTGCCTGCTACACAGGTTACATGTTAAACTGCCTGCTACACAGGTTACATGTTAAACTGCCTGCTACACAGGTTAAACTGCATGCTACACAGGTTACATGTTAAACTGCATGCTACACAGGTTACATGTTAAACTGCATGCTACACAGGTTATATGTTAAACTGTATGCTACACAGGTTACATGTTAAACTGCCTGCTACACAGTTTACATATTAAACTGCATGCTACACAGGTTACAGGTTAACAACTTTGATCATGGAGAGGGCCACTATATTTCCACACTCACTCCAGACGGCCACATTGCATATACTGTCGGGCCTTCTATGTCACACAAAAGTAACAAAAATAGCAGATCTACAATAGTAGATCTGCTATTTTTGAATTGGAATTCAAAAAATTTTGTGCTATTTTTGAATTGGAATCCTGAAAAGTAACATTTTTATTTCATTTCAAATGCATGTAGTTATACTTATGTTAACTTTATGAACTTAAATACAAATACATTGGACATAAAAAAGATAATTAGAATTGTAATACTAGGCATTAAGCAACTAATAGACTAAAGTAATTAAAGCGGGTCATGAATTGTAACAGCTGAAATCAATAATATATCAGTATTCCGATATTAACCTGCGGGCCACATTAAGTGAAGGTGAGGGCCGCATGTGGCCCCCGGGCCGCCAGTTGCCCATGTATGGAGTCACTCGTAGCGTTGCCAAAGACATTAGTGCTGAATTGTCAGATGTCATGAAAGCTGTGAAGACGCTGTGAAGAACACCCTGCTCTACTTCACCATTTTGAGGTTCACACGGAACAGTGTTCTCACGCATGTTGAAGTACTATGTGTCTAGTCAGGAGTTTTTACTTCTCCAAAACTGCACAGAGCTGGCTGACCATTTCAATGACGATGTCTGGGTTGTGAAATGAACAAAATGTTAAAGTTCTATGCAAGGCCACAATGCACACACCATTCACGTTTCTGTATGACAGAATGGAAAGCATTCTAAAAAATAAGAATACACAATATGGGGTCCTTCTTCATCTCTCTATCAGCTAGGGGGTCCTTGACCTGAAAAACGTTGAAGACCCATCTACATAAAAGCGGAAATACGTCATCCAGGCGCACAAACCTACCCAACTATACCCCCAACCCTGTGAGACCGTGTTGGTGTGAAGGACAGTAGCAATTTAGGCAACATAAGTTAAACCAGTCTAGCAAAAGTGTACATACTTCATATAATTACAAATGATTCATAGATAAGCCCTAATAAAAAGCCCGTCAACAGAACCTACTGTAGCAAGTTCACACTTTTGAGTGTTACTTGCATAGTCTAAATGTAAACCACACTTAACACCCACATGTCTGAGAAACGTTTACATTTCCTTCTTCTGCTGCATGTTTTTAAAAGTGTTGCATAGCGAGTGCTGACGACTTTATTTGCTATTTTCGTGCCTTTTATACTTGGAGACTGCCATGCTCAACTAAAACGTTTTCAGCGTTTTCAAACAAAGCGACCTAACCTACATTGTATTGAATGAGAGCAGGGTGGAGAGCAACTGTGGTTCAAGCAAGACCGATATTTAAATAAGAGAAGGGCAATTGCTCCTGTGAAAGCAAACAGGCAGGTGCTCAAGCGACGGGACGCACGGGGTGGGAGGGGGGGTGACCGCGACGGGGTCGTGACGGGGTTGACGCGCAATAACCCCATCATGACAAAGTCGGGTCCGTATAGCCTGGTTTATTCGGTTCCATGAACGCCAAGCCAGGCACACATTTGCAAGACCACTTTGGTAGAGGTTTGGGTTGTGTAGTTACCTTGCCATCATGATGGAACTCCAAAGGTGGACAAGAAATAAAAACACATTTCTCCATTGACTAGAAATTTATAATTTAAAATATGCTCCTCACTTACATTCAGTGAAGAGGCTCTTTTAAACCCGTAACTAATAATTGATATATATATATATATATATATATATATATATATATATATATGTCAGACATTTTTCATAATATTAAAAAAAATCTGTAATATATCAAACATCTAACAACAATATGAACTATACTATAGTTCATATACAAACACATGTGTTGAATTAACTGTGGAAAAACCTGAAGAACAAGGCACTGGATTAAGTAAGCTTGTCTGTTAGCCTGCTCCCTTGCAGGTTAACTTCACAGCTAAATTTCCATGGTAACTAAGGTAGGATTGCGTACATTTTCTTTCGTGAAATCGAGTCATGGATGAACTTATCCAGGGCCCTATTCCACGAAAGGTGAATTAAATAAGCCTGGCCTTAAGTCAAATCCAGGCTTGACAAAGTCGGGTCTGTATAGCCTGGTTTATTCGGTTCCATGAACGCCAAGCCAGGCACACATTTGCAAGACCACTTTGGTAGAGGTTTGGGTTGTGTAGTTACCTTGCCATCATGATGTAACTCCAAAGGTGGACAAGAAATAAAAAATAATTTCTCCATTGACTAGAAATTGAACATTTTTTATAATATTAAAAAAAATCTGTAATATATTATCAAACATCTAACAACAATATGAACTATAGTGTTAACAGAGTGACAATGACATATCACATGAGTCATTGTGAAACAATTATGATTCATGGTCACACACTATTTCAGTAATATAATTAATTTGATTATATCTTATTGTATTTATTTCATTTTATTTGAATGCAGGGTCATTCAAATGAGTCCATATACAAACACATGTGTTGAATTAACTGTGGAAAAACTTGAAGAACAAAGGATTAAGTAAGCTTGGCTGTTAGCCTGCTCCTGACCAGGCTAACTTCACAGCTAAATTGCCATGGTAACTAAGGTAGGCTTGCTTCAACTCTCTTTCGTGGAATCGGGTCATGGCTAAACTTAGCCAGGGTGAACTGGCTAAACTAATCTTCAAGATAATTCAGCTTTCATGGAACCGATTCAGCCCTAATCCAGGCTAAATTAAGCCAGGATAGGGGTTAAAGCCAGTCTTTAGCTCTAATTCACCTTTCGAGGAATAGGGCCCAGCTGGCTACTAATCCTACATACTTACTGCTAGTAACCCCATTCATACTTTAAAATGTTCATCTTACTGTGGACATGTTTGCCTGAAAAGGAATCTTTGAAATGTTTAATAGTTTTAGAATTATACTCCTTTAAAAGTTCCACCTTACTGTGGACATGCATGCTTGAGATTTTTTCTTTGAAATCATTTGTAGTTTGGGAGATATTTAACTTTAAGCGCCCAATGCATTGTCAATGCGGCAATGGACATTTAAAGGGAAACGAGTACAGGCTACTAATCCTACATACTGCTAGTAACCCCATTCATACTTTAAAATGTTCATCTTACTGTGGACATGTTTGCCTGAAAAGGAATCTTTGAAATGTTTAATAGTTTTAGAATTGTACTCCTTTAAAAGTTCAGAGATTTATAATGGAGGTCGATGGACGAATTTGGGACCTAAAAAAAACACTTTCACCTAGAAACTCCATTCACAGTTCAAAAATTCCACCTTACTGTGGACATGCATGCTTGAGATTTTTTCTTTGAAATCATTTGTAGTTTGGGAGATATTTAACTTTAAGCGCCCAATGCATTGTCAATGCGGCAATGGACATTTAAAGGGAAACGAGTGGCCTTGTCCATGGCACATTTAATTTTTTTTGGTTTTTACATAACATTATAATGTTGTCATTTTGATCATAAGACCCAATTACTTAATCAGTCAGTCTCCAGGTTTTCTTCAGAATATTTATGACATTTGTGCACACTCAGAGTTACAGACTTGTAAAAAAATCATTTAAGGCTATAGCTCTGTATGCGTTTCTGGTTCTGGTAATATTAATTGTCTGCTCATTTGTATGTCCAATCGCAAATCTTTTTTTTTTTACAGAAATGGCCACCAAGCCAGCATGGCGATGACCCCTTAAACAGAGATATGTTTAGTTAGCCTTAGTAATCTTATTTAATTTCATACCTGTCATTTCTTAGTTTTAGATGACCAAAACGTTAGCACTTTTAATTAACCAGAAATATACTTGTTTAATAAAAGTACTTTTGATGTACTCACTGTGGAAGGTGACTATAAGTTAAAATACAGTAGTTTCTCAAACAGTGCTGTATTATGACAACAGCTCGACTTTGATTAGCTGAATTAAGTGTATGTTCAATATTTGTATTGATTTATTTGTATTTTTATCCTTGACAGTACATAGCACCACATTCATCCTTCCCACCCACTACACATCCCACCCGGTTATACAAATCTACACAGACCATGTACAACACTCACAGTGCCCAGGGGTAAAAAGAAAAGAAAAAAATAAACATTAAAAACAAAAAATATATTATGTTTAGACTTCTTCAGCAGCCAATTAGCTGAATTAAGGTTGGGAAAATACCATTGTACACTCATTGCATGAATATCAAATTAATGATCAATTATAGGCTGAGCCCCATACTTGTGAACTGCATTCTGTTTTGTCTTTTGAGCTGAGTGACCCGGGGAAAGCAAATTGACACAAACCTATGCTGTAGGGCAATTTGCCTTGCTTTTAGGAGCATACCGCCATCTACTGAACCATATGTAGTATGAGTCCCTGGATTACTTCACAAATACAATAGATTATTAATACTAAAAATGTATGATACTTCTTGATGATACTAATAGTAATAATAATAGCCTCATTTAATAATTGTTTTAATAATAGTTAAAGTAGGAGAAAAAATAAACAAATGAATGAATTCAATTTAAATCTCTCTATACAAGCGATATGGTCTAACTAACTGCTGCTTGAAGGTGCCTCGGGAACGGCCCTCTATGGCAGTGGTTCTCAAAGTGGGGTCCGGGGACCCTCAGAGGTCCTTGAGGTGGTTCCCAGCCAAATTATTTAATATACTGTAGCATCAAAATGAGTTTCACCACTTAACCCTAACCCTACATACATAGGCTATTTGAAAATAGCCGCACAACATTATGTGAGCTTGTAGATCTGCTATTCAAGTACAAAATTTGACATACTTTATTCTTTTTGAGTACCAATCAAAAATGTGTTTAATTAAATATTAATTGAATATTTTGTATCCTGACACCATGATACTAAGGATACTGTCTGTGGTTAGATGTACAGTAACTTTAGTGAATGAATAAAACATTTCCACTTTTTGTTGTTGGGCCAGTACAAAATGTGCACATAAAAGGAATCTGCACCTCCATTTTTAAACAGCAGTGCACATATCTGGTGTGTGTCTGCTGTACGCTGCATGCACGCAGGGGCAGGACATTTATATTTGTGTCCATTTATAATGCACGTTAAAACACAACAATTACAACACTTTATTTACTTAGAAATATGTTTTATTTTGCATATTCTGTCTGCATTTACTGTATGGCTTTGTTGTAAAGAACTATAGCGGTACAAATAAACTGCTTGATTCCTATTAGCAGCTCTCTTTTTTCTGCAGCTGGGACGGACAATGGAACAACTCACTAACACAATAGGCTTGAATAGATCCTGGCACTGGGGTGTACTGCATCTCTCTCTGTCTCACACGCACACGCACACGCACACACACACACACACACACACACACACACACACACACACACACACACACACACACACACGCACACACACGCTGAAATGCATGCACAGTTTGTGCATATAAGCCTACATTGTGCTTCTGTTTGTGTAGTTGTCAGCATACACAATTACACATACACACAGAACAGGTTTTTATCTGTAATTATATTGTAATGAAGTATCACCATTCAAAATATTCCAGGACCAAACCCAGGTTGTAAGAAGTCCATCGGTTTGCGCCACGATTTTCGGGTAAAATATAATGAAGAGTTTCTCCACGAGTGACAATACAAAAAGAACATTACAGTGTTGCCTACCTTATTCATGGTCATTCTATTGTATATTCGTCATAATTGCATATTTAGTCCTTCTACTGTATGTAATCATAATTGCATATTTAGTTCAACTGTGATTATCATTATGTAATAACTTACCAGCAGTACATAAAAAGGAGTAAAGGTGGGATTGGACAGTCAGAAAGAGATGTCTAGAAATGTTCTCTAGTTTTGTTGTTTTTTTGTTCATTCAAGATACAAGTACAGGTATAGTAAAATAACAAAAACATTAAACATTGAACCGCAGAGGATTCTAAGACCATGGCTAGAAAGGTGATCCTATAAGAACGGGTCACAGGATCTGTGCTCCTGGAAGAAAGAACCGACTCTCGGCTTGGCTGGATATCCAGCGTTCACTTCAGCATCAAGTCAGACAGATAGAATCCACCCCACTCTCCAGCAGGCAGCCTTCTGAACCCCATTCTCAGTTTGGAGGGTCGAGGGACTAGCAGCGAGATCCCCAAACAATTCTGAATTGTTCAACCTTCCAACGTCTTATCACCGCTCATGAAAAAAAGCATCCAACGGCGGCGACCTATCGTTCACATTAACCACTTAAGCCTGGCACCGTCGTATGATGGAAATGGCTGATCTACAAGCTCACAACGCGTTGCATGGCGACGATGTCGTGAGCTTGTAGATTGGCTATTTTCGCTGCACAACACCGGCGTACGACAGGGCATAGATTAAGTATATTAGGCCTATAGGCTGTTTTTGAGAATTTTGGCCTATAATAACTTGCCCAAAATAGGGACGCCAGGCTTTATGTGGTTAATATCTACCACAACAACATACTGTATACTGTATATTTAACCCTTTAAGACCTGAGGCGATTTTTTAAAATATTTTCTAAATCCCAACAGTTTTTTGAAAAAAAATCTGAAAAATATTATTTTCACGATTTTTCAAAAATAGCAGATCTACAAGCTCGTAGCGCGGCACTCGGTGCCGCGCTACGAGCTTGTAGATCTGCTATTTTTGAATAGCCTAAAGAAATCTAAAAGTGACACAGATGCGTTCCAGGTCTTAATGGGTTAAAAGAAAAAAAAAACAGGAATGAGAGTGCTTTCTAAAAAGCCCTTTTGATTACGTAACACTCTCTCTCCCGGGATTTAAACTGTCTCATTCAGATGATGTCACAGGGTCATGGCGCCCACACAGTTCCATTTTGATCAAGTCACCGAGGGGGGGCTCAAGTCACCGAGGGGGCGCTCACTCACTGCATGCGGTCGGGCTGGTGTTGCAGAGGGTAGTGGAGGTAGGCGGCGGCGGGGGGGGGCGGCGCAGAGGCGGCGCTGAGCTGAGCCAGGGAAGCGTGGTGGACGGGGGTCGGAGGGGTCGGGGGCGCCGCGACAGCGGGGGGTCCCGGGGGGGCGGGGGAGAAGCTGTAGCTGATGTAGCCGGCGGAGGGCGACGGCGAGGGGGAGTACGGGTACTGCTGCTGCTGCTGCTGCTGCTGCTGCTGCTGTTGTTCCGCCACCATGCCGGCGTAGTGGCTGTAGGCCGAGCCGTAGTCCACGCTGTAGGGGGAGGCGAGCGCTGCCGTCGCTGCCGCTGCCGCGGCGGCGGGGCCGAGCTGGGACTGTTGTAGCATCAGGCTGGGCTGGAGGAACGCCTGCGGGTAAACGTACTGCTGGGCCGCGGCGTACTGCTGGGCTTGGGCGTACTGTTGGGCGTACTGCTGGGCGTACTGCTGGGCCAACCTGGGAAGAACACGACAAAAAGAACGTTAGCGCTATGCGTTACACGGTATCACACACACACACACACACACACACACACACGCATTAACCCATTAAGACCTGGAACTGTGTCATTTTTTAGATTTGAGCTAAAAAGCATTTTACACTTTGGGCTATTCAAAAATAGCAGATCTACAAGCTCATAGCGCGGCACCGAGTGCCGCGCTACGAGCTTGTAGATCTGCTATTTTTGAAAAATCGTGAAAATGTGTGCAAATCTTCGGAATATATATATTTTTAAAGCGAACATTTTTAACTCAAATCTTTGCTTCTCGGGGGTCCCTGGAACAAAATATTTTGATGGGGGTCCGTGGCCAAAAACATATAATTCTGGGGGTCCTTGACATGAAAAAGATTGAGCACCGCTGATATAGAAACATACGTTTTTCAGAAAACTGTTGAGATTTAGGAGACATGTAGAATCGGCTTCAGGTCTCTTAAGCACAAACGCGCACGCACACACGTACCCACACACCACTTCACATCCTACAGAATGATAAATGTGGAGCGATAAAACATTTCATGCTTTTATGCAGAGCTATTTACCATGAGTAAAACAAATAGGAGAAACAGAACATAATATCATAAATCCAAAAAAAGAGATGAAAATGGGGTCAAGGGTCAAACTCAGAGCATTAAGGGAAGAGATTTCTTATATAATATTTCTTAGTCTCTAGAATGATCAGGAAATGGAGAGGAAATGAGATATATTGTATTTGACTGTACTACCCAAGTATGTTCATATGAAAACAATTATAAAAAAAAGGGATTGTAGAGATCAGAAATAAGCAATTGTTTAACTTAATAATAGCTTGGTAATGACATGCTACTACAATGAACACAATAAATGTAAAGTAAATTGCCATTACATTCGCTTACATGACATATGGACTTAGGACGAGTCCAAAGCCCATTTCTCTTTTTTGGAAATGACTCTGAGTTTCATTGAAGATTTACGGTAACAGCCCCCCCCCCACCTTTATTTAATTCCAAAGTCTGTGAGGTTCACTAGTTATAAACCAGAGGCAAGTACACATCAAGTACAACATATTCACATAAGGAGACAACCATTGGTCCCATTCAGCTGCCACCATGGTGAGTTTTGTTTGACTTAGATACATATAAATATAGTAATTTTTTGTTGTAGTTTATCTAATGAAAGATTACTACATGATCTATTATGATCTATTTATACAAAATATCCTGATTCATCAAAGTCAGTTTATTAAAACTGTATTTTTCTTTTTCCTGTGAAGAAATACTTGGTTCTTCTAGCTTTACTGTCATGTGCCCTGCCTTCAGTGATACACGCTGCATGCTTTGGAAAGCCCATGAAGGAAGGTAAAACCAACATAACAGCCACTGCTGCCACAACAATTGTATTCTGTAACAAAGTAAAAAAGATAACACACACGCACACGCACACACACACACACACACACACACACACACACACACACACACACACACACACACACACACATACTAGAGAGAGAGAGAGAGAGAGAGAGAGTTGATTTGCATTTATTCCGTATCCATAGGTAGCACTCATTGTCATGATGAGGTGGATGGAACATGGCATGCAGTAGGCTCTGAATGGAGGACCAGTCAGTGCCTGGACTGTGTCTGCGGGAAGGATGGTGCACAGTGCTGTTACGCGTAAGTACCACCAGTTAAAGGCAATTGATTCACTTGTGAAGTGAGAAGCCATTACATTTTCTAATGTTAAATAAAATAAGCGTTAAATATTTCTATATTCTGATAGTAATCATTGCTATATAGAGTGTTTGTTCAGTAACAGGGGTGTCCCTGTCTCGCCAGCTCTTTAGTAAACAGAAAATGCATTGGGATACCGATTTGATCCAATCAGGAGAGAGAACTCATAAAGGATACAGGGTAAACACGTGAAATTGGAAGTGATGACACAATATAATGAGAAGAGAAAATTGGAACTAGAACAACTATAAAAATGAATCTGATAAATGGGTACTCTCTCCTGTTTGGCTGAAATAGGCAAGCCAGCTGAAAATGTATTTTCTGTTTACAACAAATCTGAACAAACACTCTATAGCAATGATTACTATAAGAATATAGAGCTTTAACCCCAAAAATATCACTTTACCTTTAACTCTGTAATTACAGGTATGCAACACTAGGTGGATTTCCTGATCATTGTGTGTCAAGGTTGGATCTGAATGAGTGTAAAACCAAACTGTACATGAAGAACGACCCCACAGCACCATGCACCGGTGTGACCAGGTTGTTTGGAGTAGGGAAATAATACTGTTATGTTTGTCAGGTTTACATTGACACCTGATCTTTATTTCCAGTAAAATGACCAACAAGCATAGAGTTGCCTAATCTCTTGCAGAGTTGTCCATGTCTGTGCAAGTTCAGCAAACGGGATCAGGATACAATAAAAGTTCCCAACAACCACATGAAGTCCCTAAGTCATTGTATTGTTATATTCTTAACGTAATCAAGTTACTCTTGCTATTAACCATGAATGAAAAAGTCACAAACATGGTGTGGCTTACTCTGGGCGCCCGTCCTTTTTCTTGGGACTATAGGACTGAGTAGCCAGTGAGACAACTTGAAATGCTGATGACATGAGAATTGTTTTGTATTTTTACCGTACTACGCAAGCTGACCTGTATGTTTGTGTGAAGAAAATAAAAAAAGGATTGTAGAGATCAGAAATGTGTTATTTTTCATTTGATTTGATAAATAATAGCTTGGTAATGACATGATACTACATTTAACACAATAAATGTACCGTATTTTCCGCACTATAAGGCGCATCTGAGTATAAGGCGCACCTTCAATAAATGTATTATTTTCATATATAGGGCGCACCGCATTATAAGGCGCATCCGCACTATAAGGCGCACTGACGGTGCGGCTTATAGTGCGGAAACCAAGGGAACCAATATTGATACATATATAAGGCGCATCGGATTATAAGGCGCATCCGCACTATAAGGCGCATCCGCACTATAAGGCGCACTGACGGTGCGCCTTATAGTGCGGAAAATACGGTAACGTAAATTGAAATGACCATTATATTCGCTCTCTACAACACATGGACATAGTATGAGTCCTATAATGGTAAAAAACTAAAATGTATAATATTTCACAAAAATGTAAGCCTTTATTCCGGCTGTAATGTGCTATTAGACAGCTTCATGCGAGTCCCCTCTGTGAGGACAGGTTTCTGTCTCTTTGGGTTATTTAAGTCTATTTGGCCTATTCATGGCCCTGTGTCTAAACAAGGACTCATGGGAGCTCCCATTAAACCTGATTGTTTCATCATATTCGGTGACCTCACTCTTTTTTTGGAAATGACTCTGAGTTTCATTGAAGATTTACGGTAACAGCCCCCCTCCCTTTATTTCATTCCAAAGTCCGTAAGGACTCACTAGTTATAAAACAGAGGCAAGTACACATCAAGCACAACATATTCACATAAGAAGACAACTATTGGTCCCACTCAGCTGCCACCATGGTGAGTTTTGTTTTACTTGGATACATGTGAATATAGTCATTTTTAGTTGTAGTTTATCTAATGAAAGATGACTACAGATGTTTCTTTCTTTTGTATTAGGATCTATTTATTATTTATCACGCACGCCAATGTTGTCAGTGTGCGTTCTGATTAACAATGTCAGCATAACATAAGGTAAAGAGGACGCAAATAAATACATCCAGATTCATTAAAGCCGGCACATTTAAACGTACTCAAACTCTCTCTTTTTCTTTTTGCTGTGAAGAAACACCTGGTTCTAGCTTTACTGTTATGTGCCCTGCCTTCAGTGATACATGCTTCGTGCTATGTAGATCCCACGAAGCCAGGTAAATACATTGCAGACACTACAATATCGTATTCTGTAACAAAGTAAAAAAAGATTACACACGACCAGTCACACACACCACGCGCACGCACGCACGCACGCACGCACGCACGCACGCACGCACGCACGCACGCACGCACGCACGCACGCACGCACGCACGCACGCACGCACGCACGCACGCACGCACGCACGCACGCACGCACGCACGCACGCACGCACGCACGCACGCACGCACGCACACACACACACACACACACACACACACACACACACACACACACACACACACACACACACAAACACACACACAAACACACACACACACGAGATAGTTAATTTCCCTATGTATCCATACAGTAGGCACTCATTGTCATGATGAGGAGCATGGATGGCATGCAGTAGGCTCCACATGGAGGGCCAGTGACTGCATAAGCTGTAGCTGCCGCGAGTATGGTGTACACTGCTGTGATTCGTGAGTACCACCAGTTAAAGGCAATTGATTCACTTGTGAAGTGAGAAGCCATTACATTGTCTAATGTTAAAGGTGCAATAAAATAAGTGTTAAATAGCTCTCTATTCTGACAGTGTTTGTTCAGTAACAGGGGTGTCACTGTCTCTCCAGCTCTTTAGTAAACAGAAAATGCATTGGGATGCCAATCTGATCCAATCAGGAGAGAGAACTCCTACTAGGATACAGTGTAAACACGTGAAATTGGAAGTGATGACACAATGAAATGAGCAGACTGAGAGAAAATTGGACTATAAAACTATAAAAATGAAGCTGATAAATGGGTACTCTCTCCCGTTTGGCTGAAATAGGCAAGCCAGCTGAAAATGTATTTTCTGTTTACAACGAATCTGAACAAACACTCTATAGCAATGATTACTATAAGAATATAGAGCTTTAACCTTTTTTTAACAAACTGCTTTTCGTTTTAACCCCAAAAAATATCACTTAGCCTACCTTTGACTCTGTGATTACAGGGCTCAAATACTATATGGATTTCCTGATCATTGTGTGTCAAAGTTGGATCTGGATTTGTGTGAAGCCAAACTGGTCATGAAGAACGACCCCACTGCACCATGTACCGGTGTGACGAGTTACTTTGGTAAACTAGGGAAATAATACTGTTTGTCATGTTTACATTTGGCTGAAAACCTGATCTGTATTTCCAGTAAAATGACCAACAAGCATATAGTTGCCTAATCTCTTGCAGAGTTGTCCATGTCTGTGCAAGTTCAACAAACGGGATCAGGATACAATAAAAGTTCCCAACAACCACATGAAGTCCCTAAGTCATTTTATTGTCATATTCTTAAGGTAATCAAGTTACTCTTGCCACTGACCATGAATGAAAAAGTCACCAACGTGGTGTTGTTTATTCTGGGTTCTTGGGACTATAGGACTGAGTAGCCAGTGAGACATGACGACATGAGAATTGTTTTGTATTTTACTGTACTACGCAAGCTGACCTGTATGTTCATATGAAGAAAAAAAGAAATTAGTTCTTTTTTATTTGATTTGATAAACAATAGCTGTTAATACTTTTGCGTTATTTTCTATTGTACTTCTTCCACCACTGTATACATATCAGATGTTACTGCTGCGCGAGCACGCGCGCGCGCACGCGCGCACACACACACACACACACACACACACACACACACACACACACACACACACACACACACACACACACACACACACACACACACACACACACACACACACACACACACACACACACACACACGCACGCACACACACGTGAAGCTATTTACACACTGATCCACTCTTAAACAGGGCACCCTCTCATTTAAATAGCACTTATCACCACCACTGCTAGATGACTTAAAATAGATTTCTCCCTGGTGTATAAGATTAATTATCACACACCATATCGCGATGCCGAAAACTCTTTCTTTCTTTCTTTCAAGCTTTAGCACATTTAAATACGTAACGCTAACTGATAAAACAATATAGCTGGCAAATAGTTCTAAACGATCTTAGGACACAAAAGAGCAAGTTATGATTTGATATTTCTTAAATGTTCCATGAAAATGTCTGAATTAAACCGGTGCGACTGTCGATGTGCGTATAACTAGAGCTTCACTTTCTGAAATATTGAGCAATGAATATTTAACTGAGTCTCTCTCTCTGTCTCTCTCTCTCACCAAACTCACACACACCCGCCCACACATACACACACATGGCCAACCAAACCAAAGGTACAGTAAGGTACGGCATCAGAGCTGTGAGACTGAGACTGTTTATTCTCAGTTGGGTGCCAAGAATAGCCGATCTACAAGCTCGCGCAACGCGTTGTGAGCTTGTGGATCGGCTATTTCCGGTGCTCTAAGTATAAATCAAGCAGACTCCTCTCCTCTCATGCCCTTGCCTAAGGCTGCCCGCTCAACCTGAACTGCCTTGCTTACATCTGGCAGCAACAACACAGATCAGATCACAAGAACTAGGTTACGCCACACTTAAGCAAAAACAACAGAGCGTGCACCAGTATGACATACTGCTCTCCCCCAGGATCTGCTGCTTGTACTTACACACTGCAGTGCACAGGTTACAGTATGTTCGTTAGCCCACCACTGACCTTGCTACTGAACTGACTGACTGAAAGTAAATGGAGCACAGTGGTAACTGCTGTGTGTGCATGGGGTTCAGAGTTCATGTTTACCCCCCAAATAGAGGAACCACAGCGGGATCAGGTGTTGTTTACATTTCAAACACTGGCTTTTTCTTGCGGCCTATTCGTCACACCTTTTTGTGTATGCATGCATGCACGGATGCACGCGCACGCGCACACTCACACTCACTGAATTATTCAGCGTAAGACTCACATTTTACAGAGGTCTTCCATTAAGGATAACTAACAGTAACATCCTCAGAGTCGACCTAAAAGTAGGGCAACAGATAAGGGGGGGCCACTTTTTTTTTTACATACTACGCTCACAACAGCCGATCTACAAGCTCGTGCTCCTTCTGACAAGCGGTCTAAACCATGGCTCCTCTTCCGTCGCTCGCTCACAGCACAAGTGCAGTGTCATCGTCCCCATGGCTGTGTGCTCTGCACCAGGCTGACTGACTGACTGATCCAATGTGACAATGTCATTGTACCAGAACGGAGCCTTCCCTTTCCTCTCCGTGCCTGGCATCATCATTGGCTGTCAGGCACACAGACAGACAGACAGACAGACAGACAGACAGACAGACAGACAGACAGGCTCATAGACAGACAGGCTCATAGACAGACAGGCTCACAGACAGACAGACAGGCTCATAGACAGACAGGCTCACAAACAGACAGACAGACAGACAGACAGACAGACAGACAGACAGACAGACAGACAGACAGACAGACAGACAGACAGACAGACAGACAGACAGACGCACGCACGCACGCACGCACGCACGCTAAAAGGCAAAGTAAAGAATAAATTGGCAGTAAGTGCTGTATGCATGCATAAATGCACACACGCACACACGCACACACACACACACACACGCACGCACGCACGCACGCACGCACACGCGCGCGCGCGCGCACGCACGCACGCACACACACACACACACACACACACACACACACACACACACACACACACACACACACACACACACACACACACACACACACACACACACACACACAGTAACACAAAAACATGGAGGATATAAAACCAGTGCTACAGATGACATCTCACAAAAGGATGTTGTGGAGACGAGCACAGCAGGGTTAATTGGAACAGCTGCGTGGGTGTATGATTATGATAGACCCACGAGAGCACAATAACCTCCACTGAATACCACTCTCCTCTCCTCTCTTCTCTTCTCTCCCTTCCTCTCTCCTCTCCTCTCTCCCTTCCTCTCCCCTCCTCTCTCCTCTCTCCCTTCCTCTCCTCTGTCCCTTCCAGTGGTGGAAAAAGTACTCAAATTCTTTACTTAAGTAAAAGTACCAATACTGCAATATAAAAATACTCTGTTACAAGTAAAAGTCCAGAATTCAAAATGTACTTGAGTAAAAGTACAAAAGTATTGGCATCAAAATGTACTTAAAGTACCAAAAGTAAAATGACTAAATATTTGAAAATAGCAGATCTACAAGCTCACAACGCGATGCGACGCGTTGTGAGCTTGTAGATCGGCTATTTTCAAATAGCCTAGGTATGAAATAGGGCTAAAGTGGTTAATGTATGTTTCATAATATCATAGTTTATATCTGAAAAGTAACTAGTGACTAAAGTTTTCAAGTAAACGTAGTGGAGTAAAAGTACAATATTTGCCTCTGAGATGTAGTGGAGTAGAAGTAAAGGTATTGGAAATTGGAAATACTCAAGTAAAGTACAAATACCTCAAAATTGTACTTAAGTACAGTACTTAAGTACATGTACTTAGTTACTTTCCACCACTGGTCCCTTCCTATCCTCTCGTCTCCTCTCCTCTTCTCTCTCTTTGTGAGAGAGAACGTTTGTGAGGGGAAACTAAATCTGCCGTTACGATGTGTGGGTCCGATATATTGGACAATGCTTTGGGACAATGCCTTCAATACAGTCTGAATGGAGGCTGAGGTCAAGACTCCCCGGATGAGAGAGTGAGTGACAAGCACAGGATGTTGGAGAGGTGAAGGATCAGCCTTCATATCCCTCCTGCCTCAGGAGAGGAGAGGGCTGCTTTTAATAGTTCCTTCCAGTGAGGAGGGTGGGTGAATCAGTCAGTCAGTCAGTCAGAGAGAAACACACGACAGACACACACACACACACACACACACACACACACACACACACACACCATACAGCATTGGTTCCCAAACTGGGGGTCCCCAAATGACTTTGGGGGTGTCCCCAGATGATTAGCTTAATGTGCAACATTGTTTTCTCACTCGACAGTCAACAAACCAACATTCAGTATACGTGTAGGGTATCTATGCATCTATTTTGGACAAGTTACAATTTAATGACTTTTAAGACCTTTTTAATAACAAATTGGCCAAATGCCTCGCAGCGCGAGGCGTTGTGAGCTTGTACTGTAGTTCAGCTATTTTCACAATATTTTTTAACTAATGCCTTTACTTTGACTCGGTTCCTGTTAGGAGATAAATATTGTGAACTATATTCACACTTTTTGCCTCTTTCTTATATAATTTGACTATTTTAGCCAATGACCAGTTTTTATAGTATAGTTTGTTGCCTTTTTTTTAAAGATATGTTTTTGAATATATGTTTTTGGCTTTTTATGCCTTTATTTTGACAGGAAATGGGGAGAGAGATAGGGGGGTGACATACAGCAAAGGCCGTCGGGATTGGGAGTCGAACCCGCGACACGCTGTCAAGCTGGATTACCAGGTATGTGGTATGTGCCTGGACCGCTAGGCCAGCTGACGCCCCTTGTTAATTACTTTTAATACAGCTATGGTCTTTTTTCATTTAATTTCTTTTTTTATCATGTGGGGGACCCCCCGGAGGGTCCCGACCCACAGGTTGAAAAACACTGCTGTAGAATATCACTGCATCTTCTTAATCTACAGATTTTAATCTTTGCAAGAGAAAAATCACAGGGGCTTTGAGTTCTATTAAAAGACCAAAGACCTAGTGGCATATTTTAAACGCTTCGCTCTATTTCAGTCTGCTATCCAGACTGCTGGTCTGGAACCAGTTTGGTTGTTCCCTTTGGGATGGTACTTTAGGGTGGTACTTTGGGGTGGTACTTTAGGGTGGTACTTTGGGGTGGTACTTTAGGGTGGTACTTTAGGGTGGTACTTTAGGGTGGTACTTTGGGGTGGTACTTTGGGGTGGTACTTTAGGGTGGTACTTTAGGGTGGTACTTTAGGGTGGTACTTTAGGGTGGTACTTTAGGGTGGCACTTTAGGGTGGCACTTTGGGGGTGGTGCCTGTGAGATCTGAGCAGTGGTTCTAGTGATAATGTACACATTATAAACACAGCCCTCAGAGAGAAGCTTGCCGTACAGAATGCAAAGCAACAGAGATCCTTGAGGTTTTCAAGAAGCCTCTTAGCCAAGAAGTAGATTTTTCTTATTCTTACCATTATATCCTGTATGTACCCCCTCCCCCACCCCTATCCCTCAACATTTGATAATTGGGGCGCCTATAGAATGGCTTTGACTAATTGGGTCCCTGGGTAAAGAGACAAACAGCTGGCTCTCTAAAGCCCTCAATTGAGAGAGAGGAAAGACAAAGGAGGCACAAAGACAGAGCCATCATTTCTAGGAAATGGACTGAGTGTGAATTTTAGTTTTATAAAAGAAACCTCAAAGCCAGAATGAAAATGGTAGAAGATGATGAACACGTCCAGGTGACATCATGGCATCAACCAGTGGTGGAAGAAGTACTCACATTTTTTACTTTGGTAAAAGTAGCAATACCACCAATGTAGAAATACTCTGTTACAAGTAAAGGTCTGGTATTCAAAATGTACTTGAGTAAAGTACAAACGTATTGGCATCAAAATATACTTGGAGTACCAAAAGTAAAAGTACTCATTATGCAGAATGTCTAAATTTCGCAAGTTTCCACATGTATAAAATCCTTTGAAAATAGCAGATCTACAAGCTCACAACGTGTCACATCGCGACAAGTTGTGAGCTTGTAGATCGGCTATTTTCAAATAGCCAAAGTATATATAGGGCTGAAGTGGTATGTATGTTTTGTAAAAATAATCTAAATCTACAAAGTAACTAGTAATTAACATTTTTAAATAATTGTAGTGGAGTAAAAGTATAATATTTGCCTCTGAGATGTAGTGGAGTAGAAGTAAAAGTATAGAAAATTGGAAATACTCCAGTAAAGTAAAAATACATCAACATACTTAGTTACTTTAAACCACTGGCATCAACCGCAGAAGCTATTGATAAAGGACATGTACTCTCTCCAGTGATTTATGCCCGTGGTTCTCAAAGAGGGGTCCGGGCGGACCCCCAGGGGTCCTTGAGGTGGTTTTCAGCACAATTTGTTAATAAAGCATCAAAATGTGTTTAACCACCTACAGGAAACAGCCCATCTACAAGCTCACAAGTGTGGGACCCCCCCCACACAAGTCTTGTGTGGGGGGGGTCCCTGGCAAAAAAAGATTCTGATGGGGGCCACACAATTATATGAGAACCACTGCTTTATGCCTCACAAATGCCACACTGTTTCTAGCACCTGAACAAAAGGCTTCACCAGCTACAAGCAGGTGGAAGTCTGCATCAACTGGGCCTCTTATCCCCCCCCCCACCCCCACCAGTGTTTCAACAGGAAATACTCCTCCACCCTCCACCCACAGAAACACACCACCACACACCCAGCCACTGCCTTCCTTCACTCTCTCTTCAAAAGGACAGCAAACGTTTAAAAAAAAGTTGTCGTTTCTCACAGCTCTCACTTCTCACTGTAACTCTCACTTCTCTGTCAGCATCCTGGCATCTGCCCTGTCTGCCATCTTGCTGTTGGGTGGACCTGTCCTGCCTGGCATGCTACTAACATAATTACAATTACATCTATTTCTTTATTAGATTTTATTTTTGGTAGCGAAAATAGCCAATCTTATTTACAAAGCTCACAACACATCGCGATGCGTCACGATTGCTGAGCTTGTAGATCGGCTATTTCCGCTATTTGTGGTACGATGAAGTATACAAGCCAGGCTCAAGCGGTTCATCCACTCCTGGCTTTAAAAACAAATATGCCAAAACAGCAGACAGAACAGTGCATTGTTGGTGTTTGTTACGTTGTTTACAATGGGCGTGTGTCCAACAAGCAAAGGACAATGGCACATGTAAGCCCCCTGCCTCCAGCCCCCCGAGGCGATGACGACGAGTCCCCTACAGCCGTGACGACAAAGGTTAAGGAGGAGGAGGATGAGAGGAGAGAGACAAAGGACCTAGTGGCTGATTTTAAATGCTTCTACTTCAGTCCTCCATCCAGACAGATAAATGTACTCTGTACCTCAGCAGACTAAAGCATGTCACTTTACACAGTATGTTGCCTAGGACAGGCTGGTGGCCTAGGACAGGCTTATCAGCACATTATTTGGGAGGCCTAGGCCTCCCAAATAATGTGCTGACCACATGCCTGGAAGATTCCTCACTTTACTGGCCATTTGAACTTCCTGCTGTTTCAACAATAACTGGTTCTATTCGTTTTATATATATATACAGTATGTACGCATTAATAGTTAGGCCTGTCACAGTCGCAATTATTTGAGATAATTGCAATTATTTTTGCATAATCGTCATAATCGTTTCCATGTGAAACATTTTCACAACTTTTCAAATATAAAAAAATTTAAATAATTGCAGAAATAGCAGATCTACAAGCTTACAACGCGTCACTTTTGTGACACGTTGTAAGCTTGTAGATCAGCTATTTCTGCAATTATTTAAATGAATAGAATTATTCATTATGTCAATAAGTTCTTTGTATATTTAAGTTATTTGTCATATCTGCCCAGTGCAATTTTAAGGAAATCGTTAATCGCAATTATTTGAGTGACACTTAATTGTCAACTTAAACGTGACAGCCCTATTAATATGTATAATACAGTGTGTGTGTGTGTGTGTCTTACTGTCTTTTCATGTCAGATTAAATATTGTCCCTTTTTGGGGTCATCTATAAATTGTCCTGAAAGCAGAGACTATGAAATCACCTCCTTGTGCTTAAAGAGTCCATCCTCTGTGAGACACATCACTCACACATCCTTCACTCATTCATAGAC
>NC_137614.1:45496121-45553621 GCF_963280865.1 Gymnoscopelus braueri | reverse complement strand
ACACCTGCAGGGGGGGAGGGAGAGAGAGAGAGAGAGAGAGAGAGAGAGAGAGAGAGAGAGAGAGAGAGAGAGAGAGAGAGAGAGAGAGAGAGAGAGAGAGAGAGAGAGAGAGAGTGTGTCAAAAACATTTAACATTTTTACATCGTCAGTTGATGAGGATGTTCTTGAGTAGTTAAAAGCAGCAGACAGACAGACAGACAGACAGACAGACAGACAGACAGACAGACAGACAGACAGACAGACAGACAGTGAGATAAGGGAAGCAGTCCATGTCTCTCTCACTCTCCATCACAGTTGCCTACAGTAACCATACCCATGTCTCACTCATTAGCATGTTTAGGAATGATGACACGTCTCTGTCCATACATGGATCCCAGGCACACATCCGTACTGAATGATGCAGTAGCTCGCATACGCAAGCACGCTTTCAAACCCAAAGAAAACCAACACACAGTCACACACACGCAACTAGCATCAATTGCTAACGTCTTCTGTCACGCAGAGCGCTGTGGCCTGGCTACCATTCCTTATCTTCTATCATACTGTTAGCTCACACAGTAACAGACCGTCAACATCCTCACATGAGCCAACGGATACATTATTTCTCTCTTACGCAGGCAGACAACTGAGTCACCCAGGACAAAGCAGGGACAGACATTCCGTTATGTATCATTCTGCCAGTCCCATGTCGTCTTATTATTGTCCCCATTCTCCCTCTCTCCCTTTCTCTGTCCCCCCACCTCTCTCTCTCTCTCTCTCTCTCTCTCTATCTCTCTCTCTCAAAAACACACACTTGATTGCTTTATTTGAATCCACAGTTAAACAGACGGAAGACTCAAATATGAGGCCTTGACTTCAACTCTATTTCGAATGCATTGCACCAATAAAGACATGTAAAGCATGTGTACATGTCCTACGCTTGAACCTTAAGCTGACAAATATAACGATCAGTTGTTGACTTGACACCACACACACACACACACACACACACACACACACACACACACACACACACACACACACACACACACACACACAAGACTGAAGGAACTTCCCCATCTCTATGCACATTCTCTTCCGTCTGTTTCACGCAGGAAACATCCTGCTCGTACCCTCTCTCTCTCTCTCTCACACACACACACACACACACACACACACACACACACACACACACACACACACACACACACACACACACACACACACACACACACACACACACACACACACACACCACACACACACACACACACACACACACACCACACACACACACACACACACACACACACACACACACACACACACACCGGGGCTGGTTCAGGCAGTGCGTTAACCACCAGACCAGTGCATTTTGCTTCCTCAAGGTTGTCACGCCAAACCGTGACAGCAGCTGTCCTGTCCTGTCCTGTCCTGCCGCTGCTGAGTAGAGGTGTGACTGACAACGTGCATGGCTGGCCTGCGACAGCTGTGGACTGTGTGTTTATTTGTGTCCTCGCACTGCATGGCACCAACGTCCAACGCAGCTCTGGAGAGCATGCAGTTGGTGAGAGATGACTGTGCTTGGAATGTTGTTATTGGGTGTGTGTGTGTGTGTGTGTGTGTGTGTGCGCGTGTGTGTGTGTGTGTGTGTGTGTGTGTGTGTGTGTGTGTGTGTGTGTGTGTGCGCGTGTGGACTCACTGGTGTGAGATCTGCGGGGTTTGGCTCCCAGGTATGCCAGGTTAACGTTGGCCTTCCTGCCGTCGATGATGGGGTTGGCGTCTTTGCATGCCCGTTCAGCTGCCCCTCTGCCCACCATAGTGACCTGTTGACAACAGAATAGAAGTGTTACTCCTCACAGAATACTACTAAATAAAATAAATTAAAGATTTGAACATTTTCACCCACTTCTTTACACCTGTAAACCTTTGAAGTGACAAATAAAGCCGATTCTGGTTTTTTTTGGGGGACTAACAGACAGTTACATCACTGAAGAGTCACATCTCCAGAAAGAATGTAACGTTCCGTAACGTTGTTGCACTTGAATCATGATCATTTTTGTGTCTCTGCCCCGAATAAGTTCCTTGTATGAACCTCATACTTTGTAATAAAGTGTTTCTGAGTTCTGAATCCCGTCTCTCTTATGCATACACGTGGGAACATCCGTTCAAGCAGAGGAGAGGAACATGTGTGTGTGTAGGAGAATTGATCTATAGGTGTTGTTCATCACCCTGGGAGTGGAGTGTGGGAGTGGGGAGGCTGGCGTTTCCAGAGAAACTGGAACCTTGACCTGACCTGCATTGGGGATTGGGGGGGGGGGGGGGGGGGCGGGGCGAGGCGCGTGGGGGGTTATTTCAGGAGTGATTAGTGAGCAGTGTGGTAAAGGCTATGCAACCGCACATTGAAAACGCACATGAAGAGAGAGAGATTGGGGGACAGAGTGAGAGATTTTATACCAAGTGTGAAGGGTTTTACACCAAGTGAATGCAAAACAAAATGAAAAACTGCTGGTCGGCGGCCAAATACGTAATCATTTTGGGGGTCCATGACATGAAAACGTTTGAAAACCACTGATATAGCAACATAGGTTATTCAGAAAACTGTTTTAAAAACTGATTTAGAAGACATTTGTAGAAATCTGCTTCAGCTCTTAATGGGTTAAGACAGGAGTGAGTGAATGTCTGTATTAAGGTGTAAGTGCAGTCACACCCGTTCTGTTATTAGACGAGGCGAGACAGAGCAGAACAATACGACCAGTCTTTTTTTTTTTAAACGCCTGTTCACCTCGAGCTGCTCTCGCTTTCATTTCGCAGCATCAGACTCTGGAGTCTCGTGCAAACAAACACTGGTTGCGGATGGTTTCGGTCGCTTGTGTTTCGAGAGGCACTCAGTGCCGGGAGTGAATTCTAGCCCCGCTGCTGCGGGAAGTCAGGGGTGAAATGGGCTAACTGGCCGAGTGGAGAAAACTAAACCATACTACTAGAGACTGAGATCATCACACTGCTGGGATCACACCAGCCACGATGGTGCAATGATACACATGTAGGGCTGTCACGATTACAAATTTAAGTTGCAGATTAAATGTCACTCGTTAATTGCGATTAACTGTCTAATTGTGTGTTTGGCATTGTTGAACATTAGAACATTATGAATACAATTCTAAATTTCTGTTTGCCTTTTAGGCTTCGTAATCAAAAATTGCACAGAGCAGATATGACAAATAACGTAAACATACAAAGAAATTATTGAATCATATGTAAAGAATAGCAGAAATAGCAGATCTACAAGCTTACAATGCAAGCTTGTAAGCTTGTAGATCTGCTATTTTTGCTTTTTTTTATATTTGAAAATGTGTGAAAATGTTTCAACATGTAGACGATTATGACGATTATGTAAAAATAACTTGATTATCTCAAATAATCGACGATTATGTAATAATTGTGATAGGCCTACAGCCACGATGGTGCAATGATACACATGACATGAGAGAAGTGGTTTTGGTGATAGAGGCCTGTGCTAGATTTATAATACAATATGCCTATCCATCCTTGCATGGTCAACCTTTAACCTATGTTAGTATTGACATAGGTTGTGTCGTCAATACTGTTGGGTGGTCAACCTAAATCACCCAAAAGTCCTTTCGCAAAAGGGGGGCTATTGCTCAGTAATAATTATGTGTAGATCAAGCTGTAGTCTATTTGGTTATACCTATTAAACCTATTTGGTTTAACCACTTAAACCGTTCGTAATTAGTTGAGGGGTCTAGTTTTCCTCTACACCAAATCTCGTCACCGAAAATAGCCGATCTGCAAGGTCATAACACGTCGCACCTCGACATGACCTCAACATGCACTGATATCCTAAAGCAGTGGTTCTCAGAAATTGGGTTTAGGGACCCCCAGGGGTCCTTGTGGGGGATCCAGGGGGTTTGAGAATCACGTTGGCTACAAAGATCAACATGGCCTTGGAACGGACTGAGGAAGTGTGGTTTCCATGTTAGCACTGAGGGAATTATGCATAGTTTTGAAACTCCCATCTCTTTTCTTTGTCTCCAGAGTGTGAGAGTACAATCCAGAGTGTTAATTTAACCCTGAGGATAAAGAATTAGACCCTCAGTGAATTGTGCTGTGATCAACTCCACTATGGCACAGGGGTGGGGAGGGTTGGGGGGGGGTGGTTGCTGTCCCAATGAAACAACGTAACTGAGGCCTTATCTCACAGGCCCAACTGGCATGTCACACCTCTGTGAGCAAAGACTACCTTCTGCTGACACAGACACACACACACACACACACACACACACACACACACACACACACACACACACACACACACACACACACACACACACACACACACACACACACACACACACACAGTAATGACATGACAATCTATTCACAGCTGCAGCAGGCTTTTCATTATGCACTTATGTGTATGTGTATGTTGACAAAGGACAGAGCAACGGAGTGTGTGTGTGTGTGTGTGTGTGTGTGTGTGTGTGTGTGTGTGTGTGTGTGTGTGTGTGTGTGTGTGTGTGTGTGTGTGTGTGTGTGCGCGTGCGTGCGTGCGCGCATGTGTGTCTTGTTTTAGTGTCTTTGTAGGGATTTACGGTTACAATTAGGAAAATATCTGAGGGTGGGGCTAGGATTAGGCATTATATGGGTGATATGTTATGTTTAGGGTTAGGGTGAGGGGTTAGGGTTAGTGAAAATTAAAGTAGATAAATAAAAATAAAACATTTGCTACTATTGACACAGAAACAGTGTGTGTGTGTGTGTGTGTGTGTGTGTGTGTGTGTGTGTGTGTGTGTGTGTGTGTGTGTGTGTGTGTGTGTGTGTGTGTGTGTGAGTGTGTGTGTGTGTGTGTTCTTTTTATGGACCAGAGGATATAATTAATAAATACCCCCCCCCCCCCCCTACTAATGTGGCTGCGCTATCTGACACAGTGCATATGGTTGTTGTCTGTGTACAGAGTTACACAGTGTCTACACCCTCCACGGCTCTGGACAGACACAGTCTGGAGATAACTTTCACCTCCAGTCTGTGAGGCATGGATTAGGGCAGCAAAAGCATATTATGTGTAAAAAAACAAACATAATTTCATCGAATAAAAATACATTCTGACCACAATGGAAACAAGCCCTCAGGGCTTTTTGAGTCATCCTTTTAGCATTATATTGTATAACTGTATATCTGTACTGTTAATAAAGTATTCAGTCAATCACTTTTTTCACATTTTCAAGTCAATACTTTGCTATTCTAAGAGTGACTGCTAATAGGCTACACTTGTTTAAGGGTGATATACGGTATAACAAAATAATCTGAAATTTGGGACCTTTGTTTTGGCATTGCATTATATATATATATATATATATATATATATATATATATATATATATATATATATATATATATATATATATGTATAGGCTTATTTGGCAAAATGTTGGCTATTGCAATCAGTGTCCACCATCACAGCATGGTTTCATTTACTGCAAACGTCGCCGTACGACAGTGTCGCTGAGAGAATGGCAGATCTACAAGCTCACAATGTGCTGCATGGTGCGGCTTTGTGAGCTTGTATATTGACTATTTTCGGCGAGTGAGTAGTAGGCTAGCTATGAATGAAGCATTATTGTAAGAAAGAAAGAAAGAAAGCAGTGGTGGAAAGTAACTAAGTACATTTACTTAAGTACTGTACTTAAGTACAATTTTGAGGTATTTGTACTTGAGTATTTCCAATTTCCAATACTTTTACTTCTACTCCACTACATCTCGGATCCAAATATTGTACTCCACTACAATTATTTGAAAACTTTAGTTTAGATTTTGATTATTACAAAACATACATTAACCACTTCAACCCTATGTACATTTCGGCCATTTGAAAATAGCCGATCTACAAGCTCAAAATTCGCATTGTTAGCTTGAAGATCTGCTATTTTCCAAAGATTTTTGAAAACTTGAAATGGGACATTCTGCATAATGAGTAATGTACTCATTACTCATAATGAGTACATTGTTAATGTACTCATTATGTAATGTAGTAATTACATGAGTAATGTAATCATGAGTACATTACTCAGTACAATCAGTACATTACATGAGTACATTACATGAGTAATCAGTACATTACATGAGTAATGAACTCATGAGTAATGTAATCATTACTCATGAGTAATGAGTACTTATTACTCATAATGAGTACATAATTACTCAAAATGTACTTAAAGTACATAAAGTAAAAGTTTTTACTTTATGTACTTTAAGTACATTTTGATGCCAATACTTTTACTCAAGTAAATTTAGAATTCTGGACTTTTACTCGTAACAGAGTATTTCTACATTGCAGTATTGACACTTTTACTTAAGTAAGACATTTTAGTACTTTTTCCACCACCGAAAGAAAGAAAGACAGAAAGACAGAAAGAAAGAAAGAAAGAAAGAAAGAAAGAAAGAAAGAAAGAAAGAAAGAAAGAAAGAAAGAGTGACAGTGCAGAGACAGAGCAGGATACTCACCAGTGGTGTAAAGTAACTAAGTACATTTACTCAAGTACTGTACTTAAGTAAAAACTTTGAGTTTTTTTTTACTTTACTGGAGTCTTTCCAATTTTCAATACTTTTACTTCTACTCCACTACATCTCAGAGGCAAACATTGTACTTTTACTCCAATACAATTATTTGAAAGCTTTAGTTACTAGTTACTTTGCAGATATAAATGATTATATTATAAAACATAGCCTACATTTACATTAAACCACTTTAGACCTATTTAATACATAGGCTATTTGAAAATATTTGATCTACAAGCTTGTGGTAGTTTTACTCAAGTAACATTTTGAACACAGGCCTTTGACTTGTCACAGAGTATTTTTATACTGTGGTATTGCTACTTAATTATTTAAGTAAAATATCTGAGTACTTTTTCCACCACTAAAAGACAGACAGACAGAAAGACAAAAAAAACCCAAAAGAACATTTAATAAATAAAATAAAATAAAATAAAATAAAATAAAATAAAATAAAATAAAATAAAATAAAATAAAATAAAATAAAATAAAATAAAATAAAATAAAATAAAATAAGATAAAATAAAATATAAACAAAATATAAATAAAATACAGAATGAAAGAAAGAAAGAGTGACAGTGCAGCTATACTCACAAAGCCATATCCTCGGGATTTGCCGGTCTGTCTGTCAGTGATCACCACGGCCTCGTCGATCTCCCCGAACGTCTGGAAGTACTTCCTCAGGCTCTGGTTGTTGGTGTGATATGGAAGACCACCCACGAAGACCTTAGTGAAAGTGGTGTCTTCCTTCTCTATGGGATGATGAAGCATCTCTAACGATGAGCCCCCCACCAGCTGACCACCTAAAAACATGCTGGGGGAATTCATTCGGTTTGAGAGAAAAAAATATATAAATAAAAAATAAAAATAAATACAAAATAAATACAAAAAGACACGACCGGTGTCCAAAAACAAAATTTAAAAAATAAAATAAAATGAATAAATAGGAAGAGACACGACAGGGAGTCCCAGCAGTCTTCAGGTGGTCAGAAAGTTGTCTCCCCAACAACGAGAACTTATTTTTTGTCGGTTATCTCGCGAGCGAAACACTCAATATAATAACGTTATCGTCCGTTGAGGTTAAATAACATGTTCCATGTGTAGCTTGTCTTGTTGTCACCGAACTGGTGGAAACTAGGACCAACCTTTAAAGTATTTGAGCATACGGTAGGTATATATTATGTTAAGCTATCCCCCCTACCCTGACAGGTGTGTTGAAGCCCCCTCTGTCTGTCTTTCTCGCTCTCTCTCTCTCGCTCTTTCTCTCCTTTTGTCCAATAAACGTGCGGAGCGTCTCTCTCTCTTTCTCCGATACGTGCTAACCCTATGTCTCTCTCTCTTCGGTGCGTCGGTCTCACCCTATGGCCCCGCCCACTCACCCTGTGGACCCGCCCACTCAGCTGCTCCCACCGGCCGTCGTGATATCCACCCCGCCCCGCCGCGCTCCCCCTCCAGTCGGTGTTGCCATGTCGGTTTATTATAAGCGATTTTGAGCTTCTTTTTTTCCTGTAAAGTTGCTTGTTAATATTGGTAGTTGCGTGTTGCGGTTTTTTTTGGGCTGGTTTCTAAAGTGTACTTGCTTATTTTACGCTTGCTTCCCAATTTTTTAAGTATTAATTTAAACATGTGGTTGTCAAATATTTTCGTAATGTTTTGTGCCCAGAGAGCATTTGTGGTGTTAGAATGTTTAAAAAAATATTCCACATTTAAGTTTTTGAAAATAGCCAATTGGCTTTTTTCAAATAGCAGATGCAGCATTTAAGTGCTCATGGGGGGGCCTAAGCTGCTTCTTTTGGGCTTGTTTTCCTAGACCTGGTTGCTTATTTCTCTCACATAATCTGGCAACGCTGGCGCTCACCCTCGTGTTCACCCTCCACACGCGCGCGCGCGCGAGAGCGCACACACACACACACACACACACACACACACACACACACACACACACACACACACGCACACACAAGACAAAAGAAAATACACTAGACAGCTAAACCTTTGCATTATTGAACAAAGCTGTAGCCAATTGTAGCCTATAATTTGGGCAATGTGGTATATGATGAGGATATTAAAATGACAGATAGATAGATAGATAGATAGATAGATAGATAGATAGATAGATAGATGTACGTTTGAATGTACAGATTAGTGATTGTTTTTTATTATAATGATATTATAATGTTTAGACAGGATAGGTTCTTGGTTTAGGCCTCCCATGATCCTAGATTACCATTTCTATGCATTTGATGTAACCTACCATCTTGTGTTTTCCTCTACTGTAAATCGCTCTGGATTAAGAGTGTCTGCTAAAATGGCTAAATTGTAGATAGATAGATAGATAGATAGATAGATAGATAGATAGATAGATAGATAGATAGATAGATAGATAGATAGATAGATAGATAGATAGATAGATAGATAGATAGATAGATAGATAGATAGATAGATAGATAGACTATTATAGAGGCTATATACACTTCATTAGGCTATGTTCACTTGTCAGCATTGCAGGCTCTCAGGTGACTCTGTGCTATTTACTGTATACCGTCTATGTATAGCATCAGTGGTGGTGGATACAGTACTGAACCCTAGTAGCCTATACTTGAGGGTCAAAGTATAGATACTCCTGGTCAAATATAACTCAACTGCAAGTTGCTCAGTCAAATTTGTACTTGAGTTAAAGTACTGGTAGCCAAATATACTTCTGTCCACCACTGCATAAGCCTATATAAATCATCATTACATGATTAGCCTACTACATGATTGTCAATATTGTTTTTTTAGTTTATTACAACACATTTTCTTGTACCTTATTTTATTATGCACTCATTGGCCTATAATGCTTATTGTGCCGTAGTGTATGTGTGTGTGACAATAAACACCTTGAAGATATATAGATAGGATCCAGATTTAAGAATTTGCAGCTTGTGTGTTGTTTATCTACAGGTGAGTGTGTGTTATAAATTATAGGCTACAATTGGCTACAGCTTTGTTCAATAATGCAAAGGTTTAGCTGTCTAGTGTATTTTCTTTTGTCTTGTGTGTCAGTGTGTGTGTGTGTGTGTGTCAGTGTGTGTGGTGTGTGTGTGTGTGTGTGTGTGTGTGTGTGTGTGTGTGTGTGTGTGTGTGTGTGTGTGTGTGTGTGTGTGTGTGTGTGTGTGTGTGTGTGTGTGTGTGTGTGTGTGTGTTTGTGTGTGTGACCAAAAGGTGGGGGAGGAAACTGGGATGGGAGAAGACAACAGGCCACACAGGTGCAGTAAACAATAGACCAGGAAACACACAATGATGAAAGGTGTCGCGAACAGATGGGCTAATGACGGCGGCGTGGAGATGAATGAATGTCACCATGCATGTGCCCTTTTTTCATTTACATTATTATAGTTGTGTTTTTTCAACTGTGTTGTGTTTTTTTTTTACTTAGGATCTTTAACTTCTTATAACTTCTGTTGATGTAATGTATTTTATATATTCATCATGCTCCTTTTTTTTTACTGACAATCTATGTATGAATGTATGGCAACTGGAGCTGTTGAACAGAACAAATTTCCTTCGGGGATTAATAAAGCATCTATCTATCTGCAGACACTTGGAGGAAAAGCAAGCACGACACATCATGTACCACCATCCTCTCATCACTGGGATTCAGTATCACTGACCACTTATAACCCTGCCGTCCCAATAAAGGCACGTCAGACCCGTTGTGAGCTTGTCGGTCAACTGTTTTCAAAGGTCTTCTGAAACATTTTTTTTGGGGGAAATTATATATCTTGTTTTCAGTGGTGGAAAGAAACTAAGTACATTTACTTAAGTACAATTTTGAGGTATTTGTACTTTACTTGAGTATTTCCAATTTCCAATACTTTTACTCCACTACATCTCAGAGGCAAATATTGTACTTTTACTCCACTACAATTATTTGAAAACTTTAGTTACTAGTTACTTTTCAGATATAAACTATTATATTATTAAACATACATTAACCACTTTAGCCCTATTTTATACCTAGGCTATTTGAAAATAGCCGATCTACAAGCTCACAAGCTTGTAGATCTGCTATTTTCAAATATTTTGTACTTTTACTTTTGGTACTTTAAGTACATTTTGATGCCAATACTTTTGTACTTTTACTCAAGTAAATTTTGAATTCTGGACTTTTACTTGTAACAGAGTATTTTTATATTGCAGGAGTATTGGTACTTTTACTTAAGTAAAGAATTTGAGTACTTTTTCCACTGCTTGTTTTGAAAATACAGCTTAAGTGGTTAAACAAAGGTTTTCGTGATATCTCTTTTTAACAGTTTCAGTCTCACTTGTCTCACACACACACACACACACACACACACACACACACACACACACACACACACACACACACACACACACACACACACACACACACACACACACACACACACACACACACACACACACACACACACACACACACACACACACACACACACACACACGCGCGCACACACACACACACACACACACACACACACACACACACCTCGGCAGCCTCTCTCACCTCTGGGATCCTGGTTCTCGCAGACTTCATTATCATTAATACCCATATGAGAAGAACCTTCAATCTGTCAATCTCACACATCTTGAAAGGCTCAGCAACACATTTCAAAGACAGTTAGCCTACTGTAAAGTGGTGACACGTCAATGTGAACAGTCAAATGGAGTGCACCAGCTTCACTTTCAGTGTACTTTCTTTGTAGCTACAATAACCTCACTGTTACATACTTGTATGTAAAAAAAATAAATAGACAAAGACATTGTAATGTTTAAATATAAATTTGTATTTACATCAATATTAACATCAAGAAATAAGGTACGAAAAAAATGCCATAGTAATTTACATCCTGTAATAACTGTATGACTGTATATTTACCCCATGGGTTTCTTTCCAGCTTTTTTTTTCTCATTAGATCCAATAATGCTTTTTCTTTTCATTCTTTTTTTTTTGGGGGGGGGGGGCTTTAAAAGGAAAACAGACAAGGGTTCTTTTCAATATTTGTAGATGATTCCATTAGCTTTTCTTCATTGAACCTAAAAGAAAACCTTAAAAAAGAAATGAGAAACACCACTCCAAACCTTTTTCATAGCGTGAAACTGCAGACCCCCCCCTCCCCCCATTTCCAATAAATAACTTTAGAAAACATTTTCTTGTGAAATCATATTTTGGAGCATATGAGCATATCATATCTCAACTGGCCATAGGAGTAGGACTGGGCGATATAGATACAATATCATATCACAATATTTATTGACCAAATATTGTTACAATAATATCATATTGTGACAATCTCGTATTTTTGGGGGGTACTTCTTTTTTTAAATAACAAGTAGCGTCACATCACAATGCATTGTGAGCTTGTCGATCAGCTATTTTTGCTATTATTGATTTTTTTCAAATCAATCAAATATGGCCTAAGTGATTAAAATCACGACAATACAATATCTCAAAATCCCAGACAATATTTAGTCTGATATCATGATATAGATTTAATATCGATATGTTGCCCAGCCCTACATGAGAGAAGAGAAGAGAAAGTATCACAAACCAAAGCACCTCAGCAGAACCAGACTTGTGTCTATTCTATGTCATATGGATGGGAATAGAATAATAAGCGTTATAAATTATGTGCAACAGCAAAAAATGCACACATGAATACTTGCACCATCTACACCAGGAACCTTTTCTATGTGTTGCACATAATGACAAACAAACACAAGCAGAAAAAAATAATCTTTGGATTGAGCATGTCTTCAAAAAGGTAGATTTCTCAAACAAAACAAACAGCTTAACAGACAACTGAACAAAAATAAAGGCAAACTCACATGTCAACAAAAACGATGTCAAAACAATGTCATTATGTCCACCTGTCAACAAGCCAAAAAAAATAAACTCTCGACACTCATGGACGTTTATGCAGTGGGGCTGATTTCCATAGTCTCACTATAAGGCTGGAATGAAGCCAACAACAGTGTCGCTCGCCATCAAGAACTGATTGTTGGATGGGTGATGGCTGATTTAAGCAGTCAAACCTGGCCAGAGTCAAACTAAATGGACTTGTTGTGCATGTTAATTAAGAGTTAATCGAAGCACAAACATTCAGGTATGTCATGACAAGTCTGGTATCTGCCTTGTGTTTCATTTATTCAGCGTAATAGGCTCAATTTCAGGGCAGACCACAGCCAAGGTTTTTGGGTCTAAAGCACTCTTTTATTCCCCCTGCAGCAAAAACTGCTTGCCATGCCTTTGGTGTAATTATGCGGTAGTAGGTAGGTAGCCACGAGGAAACGAATAATACACAAGTCAGATACCAGACCTGTCATGACAGAGCACTGTCTCTCTCCTGAATGTTTATGTGGGTGACTGATTTATTCGGTACACATCGATGCACAACAGGTGTGTAGTCACACCTAGATCTGTTGACTCAGGCCAGGTGTGACTGCTTATTAAATCAGCCTCTACCCATCCCACACCGATTTGATTGAAAATCAAAATCAGTTCTTTTGACGGTGAGCAACACATGGTGCTACCGAGTATGAATGAAGCTTAACACCAGCCAAGGCTGAAAGTCCTTGAAGAAGTTTTATCAACAGTAGAATCTATATCTATCAGCTCTGTCAAGTCACTATCGAGTATAGCAAAAGACAAAAGCACAGTAAGTCTCAGAGGCTCATTTATACTTCTTCATAGAACCCTATTCTTTGACCAAAACGGCGTAGTTTTGTCGGACAACAGGTCGTGTGATGAAGTGCAAATTAAGCATTGTGAAACTGAAGTTGTACATAGGAAGTTCAGTCTAGAAATGTCAACACAAATGCACGCACGCACGCACTCACACACACACACAAACACGCACACAGGTAAAATATCTTGCCCCCTATAGGAGCCTAACACAATCATGTGTCTACTCTTTTATATAGGCATCTTTTGTGTCGTTTTTTTTTTTTCTCTCATGAATCGATTAGTAAAATAAAAAAAATAAAAAAACATGTTTGTCTAACTATACCATATAGTTAAGCCAAGGTCCTTGGATAAAAAGAAAGACATTTATGATTTGACAATCACAAATTATTTTGAAAGAAAAGTGCTTTCTGGGAGAATGAAAGTGGCAGTATTAATTTTCTAAAAGCAACCTAACATGTATTGATAAAAGGAGGCCCTCTTTTTTCCACCAACGGTTGAAGTAGTGAAAATAAAAGCTGTATTGACCTATGACAGAATAAGAAAATTACACTTTAAATATCAAGCCTTACAATCTGTGCAAAAACAGTATGTGACCTACAAAAGCATATATATATTTATATATAGTACATTTTGAAGCTTATTTACAATTCGTATTCACAGACAAAAGGAGAAACAAAAATCCAAACAAGACTTGGTAACTAATACTGCAGTACCGTCACTTTGAGTAAATGATGCTTAAATGTTGTCCTTGGAGGAAAGTCAAGAGGATGGGTTATTGCTAGAAATCTGCATACATACATTAAATTCTGACTGACACTTTCTTTTACAGTGTAAATTACTATAGGCGACAGTTTAACAATTGGTAACCAATTAAAATTTTGCAGTGGTAACATGGTTGTAAAACGGCCAAAATATCTTTGAATGAGTTTGCTTTTAAAAATTACACCTCAATTCTAAAACAGTCACTTTATAAATTGTATAAATAGCACAGGTACTTATGTACCTTAAGAGAGGTCTGTCTGTTTCAAGCGTCCACTTTCGGAGGGTTTAAAAATGAGTATACTGTTAATGTGTCTACTTACCTATAATAAAGGAATACACTGTAGAAGAGAGTGTTGGATAAAATCTGTGCTTACTGCCTTTCCACTGGTCACTCATTTAGAACAAAGATCACCACGTTTTCCAATTAATAGTCCATTATTCTCAGAGGAGAAAAAACATGGGAGAGGGAACTCAAAAATAAAACCGCAAATATTTGACGTTATGCATTAGTTCTTGGATAAAAGGCCTCTAATGACCACGAAATATTGCCACAATCCTTTCAAACGAGGGCCTTTCCTTAAGCATAGTTCAGACCAAAGATTCACGACAAGACAAAACCGTTTTAAGCTGGATTTATACTTCGTCGTACAGCGGTGTCGCCCGTGGAACATAACCGACCTATGAGCTCACAAGGCGCCGTGGATGCGATTCGTTGTGAGCGTGTAGGTCTACAATTTCCGGCACTCGACGCCGTTTGTACGACGGAGCTTAAATTTACGCGTTCGAATGTTGTAGAGAAAAATCGCAGCGGTCTGAATTACCCTTTAAAGTGCAAACACAGCCTACAAGTATCTCTGACGTACCGTGGGCCATAGGATGGCGGAGGACCGTGTGTGTGCTACTGTTTTAATGACATTCTTATGAGCATTGTAGCTTGACTTTTAGTCATGTTTATAATCCTGGTACATGTCCACCACAACACTGGTGTACAGAGTGGTCCTCCAGCGCCAGCACTTGAGATACTGGCGAAAAAAACAAACATCCCACGATGCTCTGAAACAGGAAGGGAACTGACCACAGCTTCATGGTACGATCGACAAAAGAGGACGATGTCTCCGTCTGTTTGTTTGTCGCCCATGTTTAAAGAGTCTGTGATCCCACATCGTTCTCAAGCACGTTTCCACTTCTTTCCTTCGGTTTGGTCCAGCAAGCGGCGCGTGTTTAGGAACACACGTAACCACTTGTAAAGAGAGGAATATAGAACTACATCATTCTAAGAGAGGAATTGTACAGGCGTATTTCTTACTGTTTTAAAGTGTGTGTTTGTGTGTGTGTGTGTGTGTGTGTGTGTGTGTGTGTGTGTGTGTGTGTGTGTGTGTGTGTGTGTGTGTCACAGTGTCTCTGTATTAAATGAACATTATGGGATGTTCATGGTTGGTTTATGATTGTGTGCGTCATTCAGTCAGTTTTTTTTTTTTCAAAGGCTGGGAAAAGGTTTGCCGTGTTACTGGCCTCAGGTCCAAAGGAAGAGCATGTCCCCCCCCCCTGCTGGAGGGAGTAGAACACTACACACAGACACACAGGTCCAGGCCTGCACACACTGCAGCACTGCATCATGTCATGTCTCTGAATGGGGATCACAGTATGTGAGGCAGATGTCTGCATTATGTCATTCAGCAATATTTCTGGTAGGTAGGAGTGAGAGATGGAGAGAAAACACAGGGAGAGAGAGAGAGAAATTACGAGTTAGTGATATGTAGGGCACTTTAGAGGTTTATTTTTATGCTTATAAAAATTATATTTTTTTCAAAAATGTTCTAAAAGCTCTCAACGGGTCACATCGCGACCCGTTGAGAGCTTTTAGAACATTTTTGAAAAAACTTATAGATTGGCTATTTTTGCGCAACAATGCTGTACGACAGTGTAAAATAGGGTTTAGTCGATTATAAAATCGATTCGTTTTTTTTTGCATTGATTTGTTGATGTATATAAGAAACATGTGCTTCTCGCAGTGGTGGAAAAAGTACTCACATCTTTTACTAAAGTAAAAGTATCAATACTGCAATGTAGAAATACTCTGATACAAGTAAAAGCCTGGAATAAAACATTTACTTGAGTAAAAGTACAAAAGTATTGGTATCAAAATGTACTTAAAGTACAAAAGTAGAAAGTACTCATTATGCAGAATGTCCCATTTCACAAGTTTTCAAATATAAAATGTATAAAAATCTTTCGAAAATAGCAGATCTACAAGCTCACAATGATTCGCGATGCGACGCATTGTGAGCTTGTAGATCGGCTATTTTCAAATGGCCAAAATGTATGTATTGCTGAAGTGGTTAAAGTATGTTTTGTAATAATAATCAAAAACAAAAAAGTAACTAGTAACTAAAAGTTTTCAAATAATTGTAGTGGAGTAAAAGTACAATATTTGCCTCTGATATGTAGTGGAGTAGAAGTAAAAGTACTGCAAATTGGAAATACTCCAGTAAAGTAAAAAAAATACCTCAAAATTGTACTTAAGTACAGTACTTAAAGAGGTGGTGCCATGGTTTTGCACTTTTTCTGTTTCTTCATGTGTCTATGAGGTTGATAGAACTTCATTAAGCCCCCTGGTGGTGTTTTTATGGTGTTTTATGTCTTCTCTGACTATTTTGAGTTTCTACCTGGAGGCTGAAACCTTGAGGGTCAAACGTGCCAATAGAAAAACAGCCCTTTAGTGACATAGTAAAAATGTATCCTCCCCCTCATTATCATAACACAACAGGTGTGGGCATGAGGAGGAGGAGGGACTAGGACAGGTGGGTGGTGCTTAGGTGGTGGAGGAGGTGCTAAGGTGTGAACCAGGTATACTTAATGAACTGGAGGCGTGTCCACATAAAAACATAATTTTAACAATTTCTGTACACTTTTTTGAAAAAAAAATCTTCCTCCTAGCATAACCATAATACCTGATGATTATGTTTTAGGGGGGGAAGAAATCACTGAAAATCACGGCACCCCGTCTTTAAGTAAATGTACCTAGTTACTTTCCACCACTGGCTTCTCGCTTATCCTATTAATCAATAATAATAATCACTACGAAGACAATGTTTAAGGTCCTTACACACCGGGGCGAATTCTTCATGCGAATAAATACGTTTTTTTTAAAAACCTTATAAAGTCAATGCAAGCGTCCACATCAGTTTCGGGACGCGATAAAGCGTCTTTTAATTATTCGGAACGAGTCCGAATTTTGCGTATATTCGCATATTCGCCGGTGTGTAAGGACCTATAGTTCCGGCCCTAAACGGACTCCTTTCCAGCTGCGTACAGTACCTGGTCAGGCCCCATGGGCATTCGTCCCATCACCATTGGGTTCATGCCCATTTGCCCTCCCATCTGGCCCATGTGGGACGCTCCGCCATTGGCTGGCATGCCGCCATTCATCATCATGCCCCCGTACTGGCCTGGGTTCCCCTGCTGGGCGAACTGCTGCTGGCCCGGAGGCGCGCCCTGCTGCCCAAACTGCTGCTGGGCATAGGAGCTGGCATGGAGAGAAGAGAACATGTCAAGAGAAATGACGGGTCAAGTCAAAAGATATGACCTGGAGACCCTACATAAGATAAGTTTTTCACAAATAATACTGAGTTTAGAACAGTGGTTATTCACACACGACCCATAAGTGGGCCACAGCAGGGGGACAGATGGATCATGATGGCATGGCCAAAAAAAATATCACTTTGGAGCATTATTTTTAGTATTGTTTATGCTCGACACAACTGTATGGCAAGCTATGTTTCATTTCTTTGAACCCATTAATTAAGACCTGGAACGCATCTGTGTCATTTTTTTTTATTTGAGCTAAAAAAGCATTATTTTACACTTTGGCTATTCAAAAATAGCAGATATACAAGCTCATAGCGCGGCACTCAGTGCCGCGCTATGAGCTTGTAGATCTGCTATTTTTGAAAAATCTTGAAAATGTGTGCAAATCTTTGAATATATATTCTTTTAAAGCGAACATTTTTAACTCAAATCTTTGCTCCTGGGGGGTCCCTGGAACGACATATTTTGAGATGGGGGTCCGCGGCCAAATACATATCATTTTGGGGGTCCTTGACATGAAAAAGTTTGAGCACCACTGATATAGAAACATAAGTTTTTCAGAAAACTGTTGGGATTTAGAAGACATTTGTAGAAATCGGCTTCAGGTCTTAATGGGTTAAATACAATTCAATGCTCTATTTGTGAAAACAGATATTATGTACATAAATCTCACAAAAGATTTGTGTGATTTGTATATACAGTACTACATGCCTCGTCTGTTTCGTTTCATCATTAGTATGTTAAAAGACTGAAAATGGGAATACGTTATTGATGAACAATATACTGTGACCCTTTTGGGTCACAGGCTAAAACGTTTGGGAACCACTGTACTATAGTGCGACTTGAGAGTGTTTTGGTTTGGAATGATCTGATGTTCGGTGGAATGTATAGCGTTTGATTTTGCACCATAAACATGCACCGCAATCTTCGGGCACAAACCTGCTGCGGGCCATGCCTCCCTGTGACCAGCCTTTCATGTCGGCGCCCTGGTACATGGGACCGCCCTGCGGGTGCTGTTGCATCATGGGGTTCTGAGGGCCCAGACGGCCTGACATCATGGCGCTAGGAGGACTTCCTCCTGAGGGGCCAAATGACGGGTCTCCTTGCTGGCCCATCCCTGAGAACACACAACACTCAGTGAGAGGATGCTCACCTTTTAAGCACTTTCAAACTGGTGCCCCTATTTTGGCCATGTCATTATAGGCGAACAACATTTTCAAAAAATAGCAGATCTACATGCAACACTTTTTGCACATGACATGCAATCATTTGGAGGGATGTGGAGTATTTTATTTAAAAAAAAAACTAATTAAAAACACTGACATCCTAATGACTTGGCCTCCAATTCTTTCATTTTGGATTTGGATTTAAAAACATTTAAGGAGATTAATTAGTCAAGTTGTCCTTCTGCAGCATCGGCCTGGACAGGTTTCCAGGCCGAAAGGTGCAGAATAAATCAAATACATGTCTCTGTACTGGCATAAGGGACAGAAAACATCACAGATTATATAGAGTCAAGGAGACAGACAGGAGACAATAGGATTGGATACACTCAGCTCTCTGACTAAATCATGTCTTAGCCATTATAGCCATGCAAGTATGTTATATTCTATAGCACTACATTTCATATTCTGCCAATATAATCTGATCAGGAGGGACACATACACCTTTGCGGGCTCTGAACTACACATTTCGAAATACACAAACTCACCACAAGGGAGCAGCAGTGGCAGCAAGCATTCTGTGTAACATCAGAAATTTGTCTGAATGTGAAATTAATTTGCGTGTCCTTGTGGGACCCAGACGGCTGGCGAACAAAACGCAATTTGCTCCACCTGGTGTGAGGTGCAGTAGCTTAGCATTTGGCTCGGGGGCAGAACAAAACACTAAACACAATCTAATTAAATCGACTCCTGTCTCATAACTGACTGCAGCACTTTTGGGTGTCGGTATCAAACCGTATACAAAATAAGGTTCTGTGACACTGCTTAAAACAAGCTTCCCCCCAATTCTACTGTTCCTGCCTCGTCCAAGGTCAACACAGTTAACCACATGAACCCTAGCGGCCCTATTCTGGGGGGCGAACATTTTGTCAAAAACACGCAAATAAGCATGTGTGCTGTGGAACGTTTTCGCCTCAGCAGCGGGGTGACGGGTGCTGCAAACGCGTTTCGGAACCGTTTTAGCCCTACTTCAGCAGCCCTAGGAATATAGGAATATATTTTTGGTCAGGCGTTTGGTACCTCCCAGACCTTGGTGCCCAGGGCTGCAGCCTCTAAAGCCTGTGAATTAAGCCGTGGCTGAATGTGGGTCCGCCTTGAAATTATAACAGTTTAGAATTACTGGTCTACCCCCTCCAGAAGAGCAGTGGTTCTCAACCAGTGATCCTTGAGGGGTTTCCAGGTGGTCCCCAGCTAAATGAATGAGAGTTGGTAACCAAATGGACCCATATAGATAGATCTTTAACTCTTGAGAGTGTAAAATGAAACCAAATGGACCCTTACGGGCCCATTTGGTTTCATTTTACGCCCTCAAGAGTTAAATTATTGTTAAACATCTGCATTACTGAATTTACAAGAAGGCTACAAAATTCGAGAATTTAGAAGAATTGTTATTTTGACAATCTTATCCAACGATAACAAAATATTCAAAGTTTTGGGTCTGAGAGTTTTAAATCTCATCAAACGGTGGTCCGTGGCTCAAATGCCCAACAAATAACGGCCCTTGATGTGAAAAGGGTTGAAAACCACTGCAGTAGAGGTAAGCAGTAAAAAGGGGGAATTGTCAGCTAAAATGGGGAGAAAAAAAACCAACCCCCCAAAGAACCTCACCATAGCTTCCTCCATAGCCAAACTGCTGGGGCCCAGGTTGGCCCATGCTGGGCCCTCCTCCCATGGGGTTGTCCATGCCACCGGGGGCCGTGACGTTCGGAGGCGGGCTGAAGCCTCCCGCCGCGGCGGCCGCGGCCGCCGCTGCCTGCTGCTGCTGTTGCTGCTGCTGCTGCTGCATGAGCATCATCATCCTCTGCCTCCTCATCTGCATCGTGACCATCTCTCTGCTGCGCTGGGCCATCATCTGGGCGTTCAGGAAGCCGGGCTGTGGACCAGGAGGAGGAGGGACACAAGGTCAGTCACAACCAGAGGTGGAAGAAGTACTCAGATATTTTACTTGAGTAAAAGTACCAATACCACAATGCAAAAATAGTCTGTTTCAAGTAAAAGGCCTGTGTTCAAAAATGTTACTTGAGTAAAAGTACAAAAGTATTGGCATCAAAATATACTTAAAGTACCAAAAGTAAAAGTACTAAAATGTTTGAAAATAGCAGATCTACAAGCTCACAATGCGTCGCATCGCGACGCGTTGTGAGCTTGTAGATCGGCTATTTTCAAATAGCCTATGTATAAAATAGGGCTAAAGTGGTTAATGTATGTTTTATAATATAATAATTTATAACTGCAAAGTAATTAGTAACTAAAGTTTTCAAATAATAATAGTGGAGTAAAAGTATAATATTTGCCTCTGAGATGTTGGGAGTAGAGGTAAAAGTATAGACAATTGTAAATACTCCAGTTAAGTAAAAATACCTCAAAATTGTACATGTACTTAGTTACTTTACACCACTGGTCACAACACAAAATCACAAGGGGGGGTTTGTGGGTGAATACCGGACTGTGAACGCAAGTGTGTGTGTGTGTGTCTGTGTTTACTTTTATATTACCAGATTAGTCCCATTGAGATTAAAGTCGATATAAAGCTACTTATTCCAATGAGTAAAATGCTATTATGTTGACACAATACAACTGGAACATCTGCAGTGGTTTGAGGTGGCTACTAGAGGTGTGACGATATAGGAAGTTCTGCATCGAAAAATCGGTTTCAATTTTCAACGATCTACTATATCGATATGCAAACAGCTAAATATCGTATCGTTTGACTTTGTATCGTAACGAATCGTTTTGCAATGCAAATAATCGTATCGAATCGTTTTGCAATGCAAATAATCGATTTTTATCGAAGTACTATTTAGCAATTTTAAGAATAAAAAAGAGAGAGAGGGGTTTAATTACTTTTCCATTACATATCGCTACACTTGGTTTATCGATAAATGTGTGTATTCTCTGTGTTCATGTCAAGGTGCGTTCATATATTTGCCAGAGAATCACTGTTTACTTATTTATATCCATAATAATATTTTTTTCCCTTAAAAAACCTGAGCTATCCACACGTTTCACATAGATTTTCATTTTTTTGCTAAATAGTTACTGTATCAATTTTAAATCATTGAATCGTATCGCCATGAAGGAACCAATATCGTCCATGTATCGTATCGTCAGCCATTAGGGGTGTGCCGATATATCGTCCCGAGATATATCGCGATACGTTTTCGTGACGATATGTATCGTTTTGGGGGAAAAAAATATTCTTTTTTTTTTATTATTTTTTTAACAATAATAATAATCAGGCATGCATGCAAACAGCCCAGAGGTGAAAATGGTGACAACATGTTGTTTTATTTCGGGTCAGGTGTCACACTATTGCCCTATTTGGATTCAAAACGGCTATTGTAGCTGAAAAGCTACAAGTTTGCATGTCTGAATAATGCAAAACAGAAATATTTGTTTGCATTTGCTTCCCCCCCCCCATATATTTTCATAATAAAAAAGTGCCATATATCGTATCGTATCGATATCGTATCGATGTTGTGAGCCCAATATCGTATCGTATCGTTTCATGAAATTAGTGTATCGGCACACCCCTATCAGCCATGTATCGTGATGTGTATCGTATCCCTGTTAAAATGTTGTTACACCCCTAGTGGTTACCCTGCTGTCAGGTAGGACACCTAATGGTTGACAATGTCATCTTACTACTATATCTTACTACTATATAATTGACAAAAGCTCCGAAGTTCGGCAGCGATTCGCAAGCACAGGATCACTCCACATGCCTCCAAGACCCGTCACAGACTGTTGATCAGAGCTATGGCTATGTTTTAGGCATCTTACCCCACCTCGATCAGTGATCGGACTCTCGGTTTGATTGATTCTCTGATTCGCCTATCAGACCCTCAGCCTGATCTGGCAGGTTGCCATATCAACCAGATACAGGAAGTCTGACCTCTTTATCACATGACCGAGGTTGGGAGGTTGGGAGGATGTGACTAGAGGTTAGGGCCGCAAAGCAAAGCGGGGAGGGAGGAGAGGGGAGGAGAGGAGCCGAGAGGAGAGGAGAGGCCAGAGAGGCCGGACTTCGCATGACGTGTGTGCAGAGCTATAATTAGGCCAGGTCGCCGTCATGGTTCATAAATATCTCTTACATAAATATCTCTTTGCTCATGGCCAACTCTACACAGTCTTCTCAAGGGGAAAGAGAGCCAGCGCTGTCAAAGTTTACATTGAGGGTAATGATGAGGGAACAACTGACAATATTGTTTACACTGAACTATCTTAATTAACTTTGAGCCAAGAGGAGGAAATTGACTATTTAGAAGAGATGACAAAGGAAATGTTTGAAGACTATGATGAATTAGAGCGCTGCAATAGTGTCTTGACTTTGAGCCACGCAAATGCCAGGCAGGTAGAAAGAGAAGAATTGGAACAATATAAGGTTGGGGCCTAAATGTGAGGGCCGCGAAGCATCTCCTCACACCAGGCTTTGGCGTTTTGGGTCTCTTGACCTGTATTTGTTAAACTAGATAAAGCGGCCCTCACATCTAGTTAAAGTTATTTAAAGCAGTTGACCAATAGAATGCTATTTTTGCCGATTGTTGTTGTTAAGTTCCTTGAGCAGGCTTTGACGAGCTGCAGAAAATAGAAAGGCCTTCTTTGTCCAACTCAGTTTGAACTTAATGAATATTCATGAGCAGTGTGCCTGACTGAGTATGTGTGTGAGTTTGAGCGTGTTGTACAGGTTGTTTGTCATGTACCTGTGCTGCTCCCATGCCAGGCTGCATGCCCGGCCTCATGCCAGGGTTTCCCCCTCCTCCAGGGTTCTCCATCTTCATGGCCATGCCCTGCCGCGTCTGACTCATGAACTGAGGAAGCAGAGGCAATAATCAACATAAGCTGGATGACTTCCAACAGGAATTTGTACCTAAAAAGCAGAAGTAGGTCTCCTTGACCCCCCCCCCCCCCAACCTCATGCACACCTATTAGTGTTTTGGTTTGTTATTTTGTTTTCTTCATTTATATAATATGTCTGTGGTTTTCTTTTTGTCTCGTGTTGTATTGATGTCTCATATAGTGTCTGTGAAGAAAACTTCAATAAAAAGATTTTAAAATAAATAAATAAGCTGGATGTATGTATGCAGGGATGAAAGTAAAAAATATATAAAAATAAAACTAGGCCACGTCCCAATCTGTGATTTGTAAAACAGAGTGAAAATAGCTCCCACACACTCTGTTTCATAAATATGTATAATTTGGTTTTGGTATTATCATTCTAAACCTATGCTCCTGCCGTTCTACATATTGACCAGTTGAATAAATCGCAGATTGAGGCTTTATGTAACCTTTGCTTTTATGAAATATCAAAGACCATTAGGGTTTTATGCAAGATGCTTCTGAACATGTATTCTAATTGCTAGTTTGACCAATCAAAATACTCTTTTAATCTTAAAATAACTTTAATATCTATTATTGCCGTAGGGCTTGACTTTACTAGCCATATGAGTTATGGTTAGAGTTATGCCTGATTTTTATATTTGGTTGAGCGCCATGTCACATGCCGAAAATAGCCTACCTACAAACTCACAACGCGTTGCATTGCCATGCGTTGTGAGCTTGTAGATCTGCTATTTTTGGTGTGCAAGTGTGCAACACTGGCGCACAACTAAGTATAGATGATGCCAGGAGTTAGCCAAGAAAGACCTCGTTAGCCTCAGAGCATAATTGCCTAAGTCATATTTTTAAGGTTTTCAGGAAAGAAGAAACAAAACATTTATTTTTGCTCAAGTCATGTTTATCTGCCTTTATTTATATCTGCCTAAGGGCAGGTACACACTGTAGGACTTTTAAAGTGGTCGGGGAGTCATCTGATCGTTAAGCATTACACACTGCAGGAGTTTATTTCTTGAAATCGGCTGTCATATATCGTTGTGGTTTTCACACTATAGAGAGTAGAGCTCGGCAAAAAATGTAAATTTGACCCAAAAGTTACTTAGGCAATTATGCTATGAGGCTAACGACATGTTGGTCTCTCCTGTACTTGGATCCGTACCTGCTGGCCCTGAAGTCTCTGCTGCAGCTGGAGTCTCATGGGCTTGTTGGCGCTCATCATCCGGGGTCTCATCATGTTGGCACGGGGGTGCCCCATGCCTCCCATCCCGCCCATGCCGGGGAAGCTGCCCCCCTGGCCCCCCATTTGGGACAACATGGGCCCGAAGCTGCTCTGCTGGGGCTGGCCCTGCATGGGGTTGCCTCCGTACGCCGACTGCATGGCCATGCTCGGGGGTCCGGGGTACCCCTGCCCATACAGAGGCTTCTGGTCCAGGACCATGGAGGGGTCCTGTCCTGGGAAGGGCTCCATCTGTTGCTCTCCTTGGCTCTGGGTTAGGAGGGACAAAAGAGTATTTTTAGTGATCCTGCAGAGAGGAAAATGACTTCACTGCATTTGACCCAACAGTGGGGGCCTGCTCCGTGTGAGCACACAGGGGAGCAGTTAAGGGTTAAGTGTCTTGCTCATGGGACACTTAACCAGGCGACACAAAGCCATTGAGGTGCTGAGGATCGAAACGGGGACCTTCCGATTCCCAGGCAGACACTTTTAAAGGGATATTTCACTTGAAAAAAAGATTTGGGTCATTTTGTCGTCTACTCAGGCTTTTGTGAGCCCCCCAGACAGTTTTTAAGTTGCTTGATTCAGTATTTAGATATTTGATATTCATTTTATCAGACACGCCCCCTTCCTATACAAACCCATTGTAACTTCAAACAATTTTTTAACCAATTTTAACCATGATAGATTAATTGAAAAGTTAAACACCCGTCCTTGGTTCTGGTGACTCATACTGCCCTCCTAATACGTGAGAGGCCGTTTTTTTTATTATTACTTTTAACACTCTCACCGCCGGGCCCGTAGCCTACGGGCCGATAAATCCAACTGTACAGCGCCGATCCCGTAGCCTACGGGCTGTGGTGCTTTTTCCTTTTTTTCGAAAAAAAAAACTTTTTTCAATTTTCTAGTACGGCACATTTCATCGTAACACCACCGGAAATGGAATTATTCAGGATCACGTTTTGCAGATCCGGTAGGCCTCCATTCTAAAGCGCACACTGCAACGCCATTTTCTTCGATTGTAGTTTTTCTCCTCGCTGATCACTGTTTAACATAAACCGTTCTAACTACAACATGGCGGCTCCGTTTGACACGTGGTTTGGACTGGTACACGCAGGGAGATGTCCGCGATGTTTACAAACAGTGCACGGCTCAATCCTAAGGATTTTAACGAGGTCTATGGCGACGTGAAAAAAAACAACAATAAAACGTTGGCACTGGTGAGTACATTATGAGATTAACCTCTGGCGGTCAATGTGTTAATTTATAACTTATTTAATTAAAACAATTTATCGTTATTTTTTTATTTATTTTTTTCATTATCCAAAAAATATATAAAAACTAAATGAAAAAAGTAATTGAAAAAACACAGTCTCCTCACATATTAGAAGGACAATATCAGTCACCAGAACCAAGGACGGGTGTTTCCGATGAATCTAACATGGTTAAAATGGAATTTGAGGTTACAATGGGTTTGTGTAGGAAGGAAGGGGGGCGTGTCTGATGAAATGAATATCAAATATCTAAATACTGAATCAAGCAACGTACTTAAAAACTGTCCGGGGTGCTCCAAAAAGCCTGAGTAGACGATAAAAATGACCAAAAATGTTTTTAAATGTGAAATATCCCTTTAACTCCTGAGCCACTGATACACCTGTGAGCATGAATAAGGAATGAGAGAGAGAGGTTTGTCGTACATTATCCATCTGGTTGATTCATTTCCTATTCGTCGGCTCTGTAATTGTCTTTTTTTTCTCAGCGGTACGGCCTGATCCCTCAGGGCTCATCCATCTCTCTTAACCCATTAAGGCCTGAGGTTTCCGATTCTACAAAATGTCTTCTAAATCTGAACAGTTTTTTTGAAAAAACGTAAGTTGCTATGTCAGTGGTTCTGAAACCTTTTCATGTCAAGGACCCCATAATGTATATGTATTTGGCCGCAGACCCCCAATCTCAAAATATTTTGTTCCAGGGACCCCCCCAGAAGCAAAGATTTGAGTTAAAAATGTTCGCTTTAAAATAATATATATTCAAAGATTTTCACACATTTTCACGATTTTTCAAAAATAGCAGATCTACAAGCTCGTAGGGCGGCACTCGGTGCCGCGCTATGAGCTTGTATATCTGCTATTTTTGAATAGCCAAAAGTGTAAAATAATGCTTTTTTAGCTCAAATCAATAAATGACACAGATGCGTTCCCGGTCTTCATGGGTTAACAGCGGAGAACGGCTCACACACCATGGCTCATAAGCAAAACATTTAATGCATAGACATATTTTGGTTAGAAGTCACTTAGAAGTCACTTTTCCATGATTGGATTACTTGCGGGATCGCGAATGAGGTGGAACAAAGAGCACCTGGCACATTCAGTGGTTCCACACCTTTATCTGGATCAGGGGCCGCTTGAGAATCTAGGAGAGTGTTCACGGCCTACCCACTTAACCCATTAAGACCGGGAACGCATCTGTGTCATTTTCTTTGGCTATTCAAAAAATATCAGATATACAAGCTCATAGGATATAGCAACATACCTTTAGGATTTGGAAAACAAATCCTAAGGTCATGTATTATTTTTTTTAAACGTCCTATTTTAAAAAGAAATCCCCAAAAATTCTCTAATTTTTGAGTTTTCAAATTTTTATCAGTTATTCACAACGAATTAGGAGATAACAACGATTTGCTGCTCCATTCACTTCAATGTTAAAAAATAAACGGACAAAAAATTCACATTGTTTTTTTGGTTTGAAACACAGTGAAACAAGCTATTTTCAAACTATTTCAAACATCAAACAACACATGTCAACGAGGTCACAGTGACCTCGTTGACATTTGTGAAACCACACCTGAATCACCTCAGTGATTAGCAACCATCAGGGGATCAATCATACTGGAGAAAAATATTCTGTGACCACTTGAAAAGGTAACAAAATCGTTAAAAACCCTGGCAGAGGCTACAGACTGTTCCAGAGAAACTCTAACAGTCAATGTGTTAATGTTATGTTATCAATATAATCGTAACGTTTTGCCAATTATTGGGGGGGCCCACTTGCAATATCCTCACGGCCCACATTCTTTGGGAAACCTATGTCCTCCTCACCTGGCTGACGAGGTCAGGGATGCCCAGGGCTCGGTCTATCTCCTCCAGAGCGATGCCGTCCGTGTTGTTCAGCAGAGAGTCCAGCTGGTCCAGTAGCGCCCGCTCGTCGCTCTGACCCTCGCTGGTGGTGGGGGCCACCAGGAGTTCATCCAGGGGGTTATTAAACTGACGTCTGAAAAACACACACACACAAACACACATAGCTTTAGCGCCAACTGCTAAATTGTCTCAGTGTGGTTCCAATTACAATTTGACAATTTAGCCATTTAGCAGATGCTTTCCTCCAAAGTACAAGGTCAGACTTACGCTGCATTCACACTAAGAGCGACAAAAGCTACAAAACGACCAGGCATGGTCAGCTACTCTTGTCGCGGTCAGCGAGTCGTTGCCGAACACATGTGTCCGGGTGTCGGAGGCTCTGTGCGACAAGCGTAAACAATATTAAGGAAAATATAAAGACTAGGCTTAAAAAGGGAACAGGGAACTAGCTGACGACCCCCCCCCCCCCCCATTACAGGCAAGAGTCGTATAGACCATATTCACACGGCGGCCATGTTTCTATGAAGTCAATGAAAGTAGCCACCCCGGGTGGCGGCACTTTCAATGTTAAATTCCAATATGGCCGCCGTGTGAATATGGTCTATGGAGAGAGAAGGGGAGAGGAAATGGTGAAACAAAAACATACGATTGATTGACGTGTCATTGGATCGCTGAAAAAAGCCGGCTCAAGCTCAAAGTGTCGGGCGTCAGTTTGTAACTTCATGTCGCTGGCTTACATTGCAAAATGACCTGTCGCTTTGTCGCTGCGAATGTCAACGCAGCATAAGCACGATGAACCTTAGTCAACCAATGACAAAGTAAGTGGTCGAGGAATAGGCTCTATGCACAGCAGCCATATTGGACAGAAATTGGGTCGCTTCTTACTTCCTTCACATGTGTTACCAATCCCTCCTATAATTCTACAAAGCTCTGTGAGGGTGGTGGTGAGACCAAATCGTGGTGAGACCAAAATCTCTTCTGCCCGGTTCTCCTCGGTGGCTGGAGCAATTGCTCTGCATTTGCACACAGACATTGACCATTACCATGTGCACGGAACAGCGAAGCCTGTTTTTCGCTTTTCCCCAAATGCCAGCTGTTTATTAACGTTTTTTTTTTATGTCAAAGAATGTCGCCATGGTTACGGCTCCCCAGCTGTGGGATGGCCCCGCGACCTATGGGATGAATGATCCGGGTATGGACTAGTGATACTAATTAAGGTTGTGTTCCAAACAGGGTGCTGATATTGTTCATGTTGGCTCACTGTAAAGACTCTGCTACTCTGTTTGGGTCTCAAACGGTCCAGAGACCCTCATGGTTCCTTGAGGGGGTTCCAAATGGCTCCTTACGGGTGTGTTACGGGTCCATTTGGTTCCATTTGTACACTCTCAGAGTTATGGGGGTCCTTGAAATTGAAATGTTTGAGAACCTCTGTGCTACACTAAATTGAACACAGCCTTAATTAGTATGATTGATAACACTTGTGAAGGAAGTAAGGAAGCAGCCCAATTTCTTTCCAACAGGGCATAGCAGTGGCGGCCATTTTCTGGTTCCACTTCAAAATAGTCAATGCATTTTTCCCATTGACATTTCCAAAAATATTTATATCAATTATTTAAAGCCTAGAATCAAGCCATCCAGGGTCCTGGTGAATCATGACCATAAAACGTTTGATTCTGTGAAAAAAACTTTTTTGAAAATGGCAAAACAAAGGGTATTTATTAAATATAGTATATCATATAATTAAATATAAAATAAAATAAAATCACAGAAAAAAAAATGTTATGGTCATGATTTACCAGGACCCTGGATGGCTTGATTCTAGGCTTAAATGAATTGATATAAATATTTTTGGAAATGTCAATGGGAAAAATGCATTGACTATTTTTAAGTGGAACCAGAAAATGGCTGCCACTGCTATGCCCTATATGGCTGTTGTGCATAGTGCCTATTGAGGGTGCTTAGAAAACTAGTGCACAGTAACTACAGAACAAAGCAACTACAAAGTAATTAGCGTAAGAAGTCAACCTGGATCTATATAACTAGGTAAGTGCATCACTGACCTGTTTCCGTCCATGCCCATCACGTTCTCTGGCCAGGATGGAGACTGGCTGGGTTGGCCCTGCTGGCTGAATGGGCTCATACCCATACCCATGTCCCCTGAACCACCTAAAGAAATAACACAATGCAATCAGGGCTAATATATTGACAATATATCTTAACCCTTTAAGAGCGGGAACGCCTCTGTGTCATTTTACGATTTCTTTGGCTATATAAAAATAGCAGATATACAAGCTCATAGCGCGGCACCGAGTGCCGCGCTATGAGCTTGTAGATCTGCTATTTAAAAAAAAAAAATGTGTGCAAATCTTTTTTAAAGCGAAAGTTTTCAACTTTTTTTTACTTATGTTGCTATATTATCAATGGTTTTCAAACCTTTTTCATGTGAAGGACCCCCAAAATAATATGTATTTGTCCGCGGACCCCCTCCCATCTAAAAATATTTTCTTCCAGGGACCCCCAGAAGCTTTAAAAGATTTGCACAAATGTTCATGATTTTTCTAAAAATAGCCAAAGAAATCTTAAAATGACACACATGCGTTCCCTTCCCGGCCTTAAAGGGTTAATAAAAGCCTAGATATAGCCTGTGATTGTAATATTGTGTTGTCTTTGCCTGGCTTTAAGCCTTATTTTATACTTTCAAATTGTCAACCTACAAACTCACAACACGCTGCAACGCGTTGTGAGCTTGTAGATCAAAATGTTTGAAAGAAGTACGCAGAAAATGTATATTAATCATCACGATCGAGATATACAGTATGGTCAAAAATATTTGATTTTGTCCATATCTCCCCAACCCTAAACCCTAATACATGGAGTTATGAAAGGTAATCAAGTCTGTTGATAACCATATGCTATCATCATTGCTGGTGTCAAAAGAAGAAGGGGGAAAAAATGGCATTTAGATTCACTGCAGTGAGTGCGTTTGATTTGATTGCTTTGATGTGTCTTTGTTATCTTTATTAGGACATTTTGTAGCAGTAAGCAGCCACTGTGCAGCGCTTGGGATCCAACTCCCATTGTAGTCCAACTCTTATACCAGTGGGACAGGAATGCAACAACATCAGACGTACCCAGTGGTGTAAAGTAACTAAGTACATTTACTCAAGTACTTTACTCTAGTAAAATTTTGAGGTATTTTTTTTACCTTAGTGGAGTATTTACAATTTTCAATACTTTTACTTCTTTTTTTTTTTTTTCTACATTTTTTATCCCGCGATTTTGTAACCCTATTTTTTTTACACCCAGTGCCAATTGTCTATGTAATCCTGGGCACTACCTTCCCTCTGCCAACCTAGGGAGGCCAGGGCCGAGCTCATGCCTCCTTCAATGCATGAGAGCCAACTGACCTTCTTGTCACCTGACAGGGGAGAGTTTCCCTGGTTGGACGTAGCGCGTGGAAGGAACACGTTATTCCAACCAGTTCCCTTCCCCTCCATCAGGCGCCCCGGCTGGCCAGGGGGAGGCAGTAGTAATACTTTTACTTCTACTCCATTACATCTTCGAGGAAAATATTGTACTTTTACTCCACTACAATTATTTGAAAGCTTTAGTTACTTTTTAGATTTAGATTTTTATTACTAAACATACATTAACCACTTACGCTTTCTATACATTTCGGCTATTTGAAAATAGCCGATCTACAAGCTCACAATGTGTCGCATCGCGACACATTGTGAGGTTGTAGATCTGCTATTTTCAAAAGTTTTTATACATTTTGAAAACTTGAAATGGGACATTCTGCAAAATGTCTACTAAATGAGTAAATGAGTACTTTTACTTTAGGCACTATAATAAGTATATTTTGATGCCAATACTTTTGTACTTTTACCAAAGTTTAACCACTTGTAACAGAGTATTTCTACATTGTGGTATTGATACTCCTACTCAAGTAAAACATTTTTGAGTACTTCTTCCACCACTGTGACGTGGTATACGTACCCATATCCATGAGCTGCTGCTGCAGCATGGACCTGGAGCCGGGCACGCTGGCGGAGCGGCTGACCATGGGTCCCCCCATCATGCCCTTGGCGTTGCTGTAGTCCATGCCGGGACGGGGGATCATGGAGGGGTGCCCCGCCGAGCCCACGGGACTGGCGCTGGAACGGGGCATCCCCCACTCCACTGACCCCCCCATCGGGGACCTCTGGGGAACCATCGCCCTGTTCATTGGTCCTCCTGGAGAGAGACAAAAAAGACAAAACAAAAAGGGGACAAAATGTGGTCAGTAGGACATCGTGTTGAAAGCACAATGACAGTTACCTTTGTCATGATGTACCCGTTGGTTAGAAATTGATATTACCAAAAATATTCTCATAATTCTTTTTTCATTGCACAGTGAAACAACTCTCAAAAGTAACTTTTGTAGAACATAAAACTAACTTCATTGGGAGCAGCTAGGGGTTCAGTCAGTGTGGCTTGTTAAACCCATTAAGACACAAAAAGCAAAGATTTGAGTTACAAATGTTCGCTTAAAAATATATATATATATTCAAAGATTTGCACACATTTTCAAGATTTTTTAAAAATGGCAGATCTACAAGCTCGTAGCGCGGCACTCGGTGCCGCGCTATGAGCTTGTAGATCTGCTATTTTTCAATAGCCCAAAAAAATCTTTAATGACACAGATGCGTTCCCGGTCTTAATGGGTAAACAGATGTTTAAGTTATAGAAATAGTTACCGATTAGCTGATCTGAACGATAAACAAAAAGGTATTTCTAAAATATTCAAGGATCAAGGCTGGGGTAACTGAGGGTTTGTCCCCAGAGTGCTGAAAAAGAGCACAGAATAAGAATAATACCACATTCCCATGGTAGGCAATTTTAACTCTTACAAAAATGCCACCCCCAAAAAATACAAAAATGCCTCCCCTTATAAATAATGATCAATGAGTGAGAGAATTACGTTAGAAATGTGCACTAAAAAACTTCTAGTTACTTGTTCCAACGCCTCTTGGACACAGACCCATGTTTCCCGGGTAGCCGTCGGGGCCGCCCATCACGTTCTCCTGCTTGATGAGCATGGGGCGTCTCCCCCCCACTCCTCCGGGTCCCCCCATGGGCTTCCCGTCCACGGACATGGCCCTCTGGAGGAAGGGTCCGCGTGGCCCCGGAGCCATCCCAGGACTCCCTATGTACGATGAACGTGAAGAGAAAGAGAAAAAAAAATCTTCATTCACATGCTTTTCAACATCCCCCTAAAACGGGGGTCTTCAACAGGGCACCCCTAGGGGATCCTCAGAGTTACTACAGGGGGGTCGCCAAATCTTCGTGTGATATATATATATTTTTTTACATTAACCACTTGAACCCTAGCATTCCTTTTCTGAGGAGAACTTTAGCCAATAAGCGCTGCGAGGCGTCGTGAGCTTGTAGATCGGCTATTTTTGGCAAAGAGGTATTAGGTGTAGAGGGAAAAAAAGAGCAGTTTAATCTGAAACACAATTTTATACAATATAGAGGGAGTCCCTGTTTCATCTCTCTCTCAGCTAGGGGGTCCTTGGCATGAAAAACGTTGAAGACCCCTGCCCTAAAAAACTAAATGTAGCCGTGGGTGGTACATCTACTGTATGTGCAGGCCTTGAGTCTGCTTTACTAGAGCCCCTGCATTGGGAATGGATTGGGATCCCGCAGGTACCAACGCAAATCCCATGCATGGGCAGTTTAAAAAAATGCTTTAACCCATTCAATCCGACCATTATTTTATACTTTGGCTATTCATAAATAGCAGATATACAAGTTCATAGTTGTGGCACAACAAGCTTGTAGATTTGCTTCTTTTTTTTTTTATCGTGAAAATGCGTGCAAATCTTTGAAAATGTATTTTTCAAAAGCGAACATTTGTAAAATATTTTTGTTCCAGGGACCTCCAGAAGCAAAGATTTGAGTTACAAAATGTTTGCTTTAAATTATGTATAAATGTTTTAAAATATATATTCAAAGATTTACACACATTTTCACGATTTTCTTTTTTCTTTTTAAAAAATTGCAGATCTACAAGCTCATAGCGCACTCAGTGCCGCGCTATGAGCGTGTATAAATCTGCAAAAAAAAAAAAAAGAATTGCCAAAGAAATCTAAAGTGACACAGATGCGTTCCCGGATTGAACCGGTTAAATCGGGCAGGAATGGGCGGTAATAAGAACCCTGTGGGTCACTCCCACCCTAAAACATGATGTAGCGCTAAGCCACCTGAAGCATGATGCAACAGTGTGGGCGGAGCAACAGTTGCAGCATGGTGGAGCACAGAAGCTAGAAAAGAAAATCAAAAGCAGGAGATCCTCGGGCGGTTCAGAAATTAACTGTGGGCGGGTCAGGAATGAAACCATTGTGGGGAACTGGTGGGAATGGACCACGAATCCAATGGGAGTGAGCGGCAGCCAGTGGTATAAAGTAACTAAGTACATTTACTCAAGTATTGTACTTAAGTACAGTTTTGAGGTATTTTTTACTTTGCTGGAGTATTTCCAATTTTCAGTACTTTTACTTCTACTCCAGAACATCTCAGAGGCAAATATATTGTACTTTTACTCCACTACAATCTTTTGAAAACTTTAGTTACTAGTTACTTTGCAGATGTGAATTATTATATCATAAACCATACATTAACCACTTTAGCCCTATTTTATACCTAGGCTATTTGAAAATAGCCGATCTACAAGCTCACAACGAGTCGCGATGCGACGCGTTGTGAGCTTGTAGATCTGCTATTTTCAAAACATTTTAGTACTTCTACTTTTGGTACTTCAAGTACATTTTGATGACAACACTTTTGTACTGTTACTCAAGTAACATTTTGAACACAGGCCTTTTACTTGTAACAGAGTATTCTTTATAATGTGGTATTGCTACTTTTACTTAAAGTAAAAATCTGAGTACTTCCTCCACCACTGGCCGCAGCAGGACTATAAGAGAGTGCTGGGCTCTACTGCCTGCTTGCTTGCTTACCCTGCATATTGTCATCACCGCAACCCTGGGGCTTGTTTCCTGCATCGCCAGCTGCCCCGCCTCCGGCCGGGTCGGGGTAGAACTCGGAACCGGAGCCCCTCAGACCTCCTAAGATAGACTCCAAGTTGTCCATCTGTTGAAAGAAGGCAGAGTTGAGAAAAAAAGACAAAGTAAAAAAAAGTCAAGCAAATTCACATTATAACGAGCTTCATAGTGCACAGCAAAATCCTCAGTGATAATTGAACCCATTAAGACCTGGAAGTACGCATCTGTGTAACCACTTTAACCATTATTTTATACACAAAATATCTGCTATTTTAGAAAAATCGTGAAAATGTGCACAAATCTTTGAATATACGTATATATTTTTAAAGCGAAAATGTTTAACTCAAATCTTTGCTTCTGGAGGTCCCTGGAACAACATATTTTGAGATGGGGGTCCGTGGCCAAATACATTTAATTTGAGGGTTCCTTGAAATGAAATAGTCTGAGAACCACTTATATAGCAACATAATTTTTTTTCAGAAAACTGTTACGATTAAGAAGACATTTTGTAGAATCGGCCTCAGGTCTTATTGGATTAACCACAAAAATGGTAAATTATGCATTTATGTTCATTGACCCGTTCACACGCCGACGGCAGAGGTAACCATGCAAGGCACCAACCTGCTCATCCAGAGCAGTAAAAGGGGTTCAGTTGTCTAAGAAGAACACTTTCACGCTAACAAAGGGGGAGCCGGGGATCGAATATCGAATCTGGAACCTTCCGATTCCCAAGCTGCCACTCTACCTCCTGAGCCACCGCCGCCCACTAACCACATGAACCACATGCATAGCGTTGTTAATTTGTAGATCGGCTATTTTCGGTGAAGATATTTGGTGTGACTCCGGCCAACTAGGTGTATATGGTTTAACCCATTAAGACCTGGAACGGATCTGTGTCATTTTTTGATTTGAGCAAAAAAGCTCTTTTACACTTTCGCTATAAAAAAATAGCAGATATACAAGCTCATAGCGCGGCACCGAGTGCCGCGCTATGAGCTTGTAGATCTGCTATTTTTCAAAAATCGTGAAAATGTGTGCAAATCTTTGAATATATGTATTTTTAAAGCGAACATTTTTAACTCAAATCTTTGCTTCTGGGACCCCCTGGAACAAAATATTTTGAGATGGGGGTCCGCGGCCAAATACATACAATTTCGGGGGTTCTTGACATGAAAAAGATTGAGCACCACTGATATAGAGACATACGTTTTTCAGAATACTGTTGGGATTTAGGAGGTGGTTGATTTATCTTCTAGGTCTCTCAAGGCCTCAGGCCTTTCGTTTGAGGACGGTAACGTTAAAGTTTATTGACAGAGTTTATTGATGGGTTCGAAAGTTTAATACACAGCAGCACGCTCGATACTCACTGACGGCCTAAAAAAGGTGGACCTAATGAAAAGGACATCCCACCGGAAAAACTTTATTGCGCTTTATTTCACCGTTGTATTATAACTGGTCGCTGCGCCCTATCCAGTCGACGTGGTTCTCCTAATAAAGCGGGGGAGGGACGTAATTGTTTGCAGGCTAGATATGGCTGTCATTAGACAAACATTCACATAGTCAGCAGACTAATTGCTGACACAACTACATGAGGAACGCCACATCCACTGAGACGGGTTTGGCTCACAATATTTGTGAAATGGTGCTACTAATGGGAGATTTGTGTTGGAACTGTGTTGGGTCGTTATCAGCAGAGTGCAACCAGTTCACCACCCTACAACTAGATGCTTCACAGTAAAGGTCCTTGCACACTGGTGCGTCTTTTCGTTGCGTTTTATTTTTTTTCATTGTTTTTTCAATTTTTTTCATTGTTGTAAAAAAAACGCAACGAAAAGACGCACCAGTGTGCAAGGACCTTAAAGCCCTGCATTTGGTTTGGGTCCTGCAAGATTGAACGCAAATATTGCGGGAGAAGGTACAGTAGTTTTTGAATAGCTGCGGGCTATGGCCGGTCTTAATTGTGGAAAAGTGGAAAATCGAAAATAAAACGTGTTTTAAAAAAACTAAACAAAAACACGCACAGTCCCGCTATAAACCGTACGTAGTGCACCTGAAGCATGCGTGGTTGTGTTTCGTTTTATTTTAGCTCGATATGGACACATTTATCTTATGGCTAAATGCAGAGGAGAATGTAATTTAGAAACGTTGTTCCCGACAGGTATGTGCATATTGCAGTTAATTCCAGCCGAGCCTACTGTGCCGCTGTCCGTGGTGCAGTAGTAATGGCCGCCTCTCTGTCTCTCTCTCCCGTTCTCTCTCACTCAGTTTTTCTGTTTTTGGGTCCCAATGGAAATATTGTGGGATTATATGGGACTAGACGGCGGCGGGAGCTTTTGGTCAGAAATGAACTGCAGGTGGTCAGAAATGAAACTAGCGGGAATACTCAGGAATCCAACGGGAGTGGGACTAAGAAAACGGTCCTGAGCAGGGCTCTACCTCAGAGTTCAAATAAACACTGAGGACTGAGAGACCTGCAGTGTAGGTACAGTATATACAATAATATATAAAAAATCACACCCTGTGTGAAGTGGGCGGTGTGGTCACAGTGGTCACACAGTGATGGAAGTTCACTTAAAGAAAAGTAATATTGTGGACCAACCATTGTACACCCCTAACTTAAAAAAAAACATAAATGCGTTTTTTTTAAGTGCATAGTCCTATTTATAGGGCTATGCACATGTGTCATGTTTCACTAGCCAATCACAGTCCTGAATAGACTGTGATTGGCCAATCACGGTGCAGGGTTAGGGGGGTACACTGGTGGCCAATCACAGCGCAGGGTTGGGGGGGTGCAATGGGTGGTCGATGTCCAAACCTCACATATAGGGGCGGTTTCACCGCCCAAAAAAACAAGTGATGATCTCACCTCATCGGGTGGCTCTGACTTGATCTTGCTCTCGGGGTGTTCCGACGTGGGACCGGATCCGGGGCCGCCCCGCGGAGGGCCGCACGGGGCCCCCGGGGGGCCCTTCCCCTCCAGCTCCTCAGCCTTGGGCTTGACGTCCACCGGCTCTTTGGAGTCGTCCTTGTTGAGGAGGTAGTGGAGCAGGGCGTGGGTCTTCTCCTTCTTGGGGCTGTGCTGCTCCTGCTTGGGCTCCAGGATCCCCGCCGGGCCCGCCGCGGAGGCCCCCCCCGCCTCCCCTCCCTCGTGCTGGGGCGCTCCTCCCAGCGTGACCTTCCCCGTGGCCTCGGCGGTGATCTTGGCCACCTCGTCGGGCGTGTTGCCGTTCTGCAGGAGCTTGTGGAGGATCTTGTGCTTCTCCTGCAGCGAGGCCGTGTACTGGGCCGAGGACATGGCCGCCGCGGCGGACGCGCCCCCGGGCCCCGTCGCCGCCTGGCCCTGATTGGCCGAGGCGGCCGAGGAAGAGGAGGAGGAGGAGACGCCGGTGGACGAGGGGCTGGTCATGCCCCCGGCGGGGTCCTTGCCGTCGGGCGCGTTGTTGCCGCCGCCGCCGGCGGACGGGGGCGGACCGGGAGGTGGACCGACCGGGCCGCTGCCGCTGCTCATTCCCAGCTCCTCGGTCGGCGAGGTCAGCAGCTGCAGCAGTTTCTTGTGGCCCTTGCTGTCCGGCAACCTCCGGGGGGGATCGGAGCTCGCCGCGCCCGCCTCGCCGCCACCTCCTCCTCCTCCTCCTCCTCCTCCTCCTCCTCCTCCTCCTCCTCCTCCTCCTCCTCCTCCTCCTCCTCCCTCCGCAGACTCTTTAGCCGCCGCAGCAGCCTGGCTGTCCGGCCGCTCCGCAGCGCTCTCGGCCTGGGGATGCGGATGCTGCTGCTGGTGGTGGTGGTGGTGGTGATGGTGCAGGGGGTGGTGGTGGTCGCCGGGCCCGGGACCCTGCAGGCCTCCTCCTCCTCCTCCTCCTCCTCCTCCTCCTCCTCCTCCTCCCCCTAGGGGGCTTTTGGAGCCGTCCTGGCCCGGTTTGGTGGGCTGCTGCTGAGCGCCGGCGGGCTGCTGGGGCCCAGAGGAGGAGGAGGAGGAGTGCACGCTGGGGGAGCTGTCCGGCTTGTGGACGCCGGGGGACGGCGAGGTGAGGGTGGAGGGCAGCGAGCTCCCCACGCCCTCGCTGATGGCCTGGAGGGCGTTCAGCGAGCTGCTGGAGAAGGTGGTGTTACAGGCGCCGCCCCCTCCGCCGGCGCCAAGGCCACTCATGGGAGAGTGGAGACCTAGAACGCGCGCGCGCGCGCACACACACGCACACGCACACGCACACGCACACGCGCACACGCACACGCACACGCACACGCACACGCACACGCACACGCACACACACACACACACACACACACACACACACACACACACACAAAATAAATAAATACACTATAAATAATACATAAATAAATACGACCCGAACCCTAATGGACCTGTGAAATTTGTTCTGAGATCCGATTGGCTCCGAGATATTTCAGAACCGAACCCCTATACTGTTGTGTCATATATTGACCTGACAAACCTAATCATTATAATTGCTATTAAACATTTTGTCGCAGCCTAGCCTGGTAAACCCTCCCTCCGGAAATCTCATTTCCATTTGATTTCAGAAGTGAGTCTGGCCTGATTGCCCATTGTGGGGGTTTCTAGTGGAATTACCAACTAACCGAGCCTATCAGCGTCGTCGCACATCGTTCTGTGATTGACAGCGACAGTTGGCCAATCAGGTGGCGAGTTCGAGTCAGCCCGAATGGCACCGAGTGCAGCCTGAATGCAGCCGACAAAACACGAACGGCAGCCATTTTTTCTGTCCGCTATTTTCTCCGCTATTTTTTTACTTCAAAAAGCTCTCAAACTTCTATTTTGAGGCACGGAATTTACTTATAAGATATCGTTTGGATAGAATTTAGTTGTTTAACTTCATATATGTGGTCAATTAATCATGACAGAGCCTATTTAAAAATAAAAATTTAGAGAACCGGTAGGGGTGGGCAGTGACACCCATGTATCCGAATAAGGCAACCCATTTTGGGCATGGCCGTCTCAAAAGTCCCGTTGCGTCACATTAGTCTGGTGAACTGCTGATTGGCTGAAGGGGAAAAACGATCATTGGCTGAAGGGGTTGTCAGTCAACGGTATTACTCCCGCCCAACTCCAGCCCACAGCCAATATTGCAGAATGGGCAATCAGGCCAGACTCACTCCTGAAATCAAATGGAAATGAGATTTCCGGAGGGAGGGTTTACCAGGCTAGTCGCAGCCTACAATAAGAGACAATGAAATCAACTTCCATGTTTCCACCTCAATGAAGAAGGAATCCATGATTCCATACCTTTGATTCCATGAAGGTACAGTATAGTTTGATCCGCTTTACCAGCTCAGTAAACTCAGCTGGCCTCGCACGCATCCCCAGCTCAACCTTTTCCCCCTTATTTTTGCGCTGCAGGCAGTCGTGTAAAGTAACTAAGTACATTTACTTAAGTACTGTACTTAAGTACAATTTTGAGGTATTTGTACTTTACTTGAGTATTTCCAATTTTCAGTACTTTTACTTCTACTCCACTACATCTCAGAGGCAAATATTGTACTTTTACTCCACTACAATTATTTGAAAACTTGAGTTACTAGTTACTTTTCAGATATAAATTATGATATTATGAAACATACATTAACCACTTTAGCCCTGTTTTATACCTCGGCTATTTGAAAATAGCCGATCTACAAGCTCACAACGCGTCGCATCGCGACGCGTTGTGAGCTTGTAGATCTGCTATTTTCAAATATTTAGTACTTTTACTTTTGGTACTTTAAGTACATTTTGATGCCAATACTTTTGTACTTTTACTCAAGTAATTTTTGAATTCTGGGCTTTTACTTTTAACAGAGTATTTTTATATTGCAGTATTGGTACTTTTACTTAAGTAATGAATTTGAGTACTTTTTCCACCACTGGCTGCAGTAATCTGATGCTACAGTAGGTCAGCCTAATCATCACGCAGAACTTCATGCTTTTCTCTCCTGATCAGCGCTGAGTCCAGGGTATTACACATAACATAACCACTCCCCGAGGTAATAGAATCTGAACCCAGACCCAGTCCCAGACCCAATTGACCCCGTAATAAAAACTTGGACCCGAACCCCTGACGTACCTCCCGGTGAGAACTGGCTGGCTCCCATCTTGGGGCTCCCTCGGTTGCGGGGCGACATCAGGAGCCCCTGCTGGGGGGGTCCGCCCATGCGGGGGCTCCCCGAGGGGCTGCTCATGCCGCCGAGTCCGAAGCCACCGGCGCTCTGGAACGGGGGCTGCTGTGGGTGCTGCTGCTGCTGCTGCTGCTGCTGCTGCTGCTGCATGGCCGGGTGGCTCATCCCACCCATGGGACCCATCTGGTTCATGTGTCCCATCTGGTTCATCTGGTTCATCTGCATCATGCGGTGGCCCATGCCCCCTCCTCCTGGTCCTCCTGGTCCTCCTGGTCCTCCTGGTCCTCCTCCTCCTCCTCCTCCTCCTCCGCCGCCGTACATGGCTCCCATGTGCCCCATGTGACCTTGCTCGTTCATGCCGTACCCCCTGTTCATGCCGCCACCAGCCATGCCACCCATGCCCATGCCTCCGCCGGGGTTCATGTTCATCTGGGGGTTGGGGCTGGGCCCGGGCCCCCCCATGCCCTGGGGCGGCCTCATGGGGCCGCCGGGCATCATGCCTCCGCCCTGGGCAGAGCGGTACCCGTTGGGCTCCCTGTGCAGGAGGAACGGAAGAAAAGCGTTAGATTTGGAGGAAAAGTGTGCAATGAAGCAATGTTACTTAAGAGCGCAGATGTAGTGCAGGTTTTGACAAAAATACCAATAAATATTCCCATTTGGAGCCATTTCATGGTTTCAACCTGGTGTGCCTGTTTTGTGGCGTGGCTGAAAACTTTCAAACAATAACAAAAAAGGCAAACATTCAAACAATTTAAAACCATTTAAAAAATAGCAGACGAGCTTGTGGATCTGCAATTTTTTTTTATCCTATTTTTAAAATAGGGCCTAAGTGGTTAACTTATATTGAGCTACAAAAGAATTTGCAGAGTTTGCTTGAGTCTGGATTGGTGTGTGTGTGTGTGTGTGTGTGTGTGTGTGTGTGTGTGTGTGTGTGTGTGTGTGTGTGTGTGTGTGTGTGTGTGTGTGTGTGTGTGTGTGTGTGTGTGTGTGTGTGTGTGTGTGTGTGTGTGTCTAGATTCTAACCTCTGCAGTAGTGTGTGTGTGTGTCTAGATTCTAACCTCTGCAGTCTGTCTGTCTGTCTGTCTGTCTGTCTGTCTGTCTGTCTGTCTGTCTGTCTGTCTGTCTGTCTGTCTGTCTGTCTGTCTGTCTGTCTGTCTGTCTGTCTGTCTGTCTGTCTGTCTGTCTGTCTGTCTGTCTGTCTGTCTGTCTGTCTGTCTGTCTGTCTGTGTGTGTGTGTGTGTGTGTGTGTGTGTGTGTGTGTCTAGATTCTATCCTCTGCAGTAGATGTGCGTGTGTGTGTTTGTTAGTGTGTGTGTGTGTGTGTGTGTGTGTGTGTGTGTGTGTGTGTGTGTCTAGATTCTGACCTCTGCAGTAGATGTGTGTGTGTTTGTTTGTTTGTGTGTGTGTGTGTCTAGATTCTGACCTCTGCAGCAGGTGAGTAGAGATGAAGCCTTGCGGTTCGTTGCTCATGGGGTGGCGGTACAGCTTGCTCTTGGTCTGGGCAGTGACCGGCGTGCCGTCGGACAGGGAGAAGCGGTACAGCGGGGTCTCAGCGTGACCCTGCAGGAAGGCTGGGGGAGACACACACACACACACACACACACACTCTGATCACATCAACATACACTGGCCACCAATCAATCACCGAGATACAGTATGAAATGGTTACAATGGAGATCAATGCCAGGGTATTTGGCACTGCTACTCGTGGGATTGAAATGTTGGCTGATGCATCAATCATCAACAGGTGAGTGCATCAGATGAGTGTGTGTGTGTGTGTGTGTGTGTGTGTGTGTGTGTGTGTGTGTGTGTGTGTGTGTGTGTGTGTGTGTGTGTGTGTGTGTGTGTGTGTGTGTGTGTGTGTGTGCGTGTGCGCACACACACACAATGATTTATTACCTTTGTAGGTAATCAACTAAATCGATACCTCCCTCACAAGGACATTGTTCTGGTCCCCAGAAGGATATTTTTTAGATTCCGGTTAGGCATTCAGGGATTAGGTTTAGGGTGAGGGGTTAAGGTTATGGTTATAGTTTCAGGGTTAGGGATAGGTTGGGTCAATGCGTTAAATACATTTATTACACGGCTAGGTTGAATGCTTGATTCTGATTGGTCAATCGCTGAATTCAGCGTTGTGTTATTTCTGAATAATGACTGATGAGCTCTATAACAGACCGCTGTCTAATCAAAGGCTCAGAGCACCTGCTGCGCTGCTAACACAAACACACAATGTTATTTACAGCTATACATTGCTCTCAAGAATGTTTTTGAAAACATTTGAAGCGAGAAATAGACGACACTATTTGATCAACACTTCCTTGTTTTCCGAGGCGACCGCGTTACACTGGGCGGACGGCCAGCGCAACACTTATGGAATACTTTCATTACCGTAAGCAAGGAAATACTTGGTTTTGTTGTTACTTTTGGGTCAATTTATTCATTTATTTATTAAGTAGCCGTGTAATAAGCGGGATTATTGTCGCCGCACCGGTAGTTGTTGAGAAAAAAAAACTTCAATTATCCCTTACATATTTTTTAAAAAGAAGTAAACACAAACACTCTGTGTGCGTGCATGTGTGCGTGCATGTGTGCGTGCATGTGTGCGTGCATGTGTGCGTGCATGCGCCTCCAGCCCACCTTCATGATAGTGGCGTTTGTGTGACCAGGGCTGTCCATCGCTGTGTTGAAGGAACATCTGGATGCATCTCCTCAGCAGATCCTCCCAGCCTGGACGCATGGAGGAACGCAAGGAGTTCTGATCGATCTGGATCAGCTTACCTGGAGGAAGGACGGGACCCGAAACAAAAACCAGAACCAACCCAGAGGGATTAGTAGAACATATAGAATATATATGTAGGGGTGTAACAGAACCCATTTAGACCTGTTTAACCTTTATATGTCTTAATACCTTTCAATCCGGGACAGCATCTGTGTCATTTTAGATGTTGCTCTATACATATAGCAACATTACTTCTTTTTTGAATAGACATTTTTCAGAAAACTATTAGGATTCTAGAAGGCGTTTTTTTTTAATCTGCCTCAGGTCTAAATGTATTAATCAAACTAATCAATTATAATCGATTTGCTATATAAAATCTCTAACAAAAATCTGGCTTCTTGATTATTCGATTAATCATGCCATCGATAGAATAATCAACAGTTGCAGACCTAGTACTTATAGAATATGGTTGCCGTCAGGCAGAAACCCCATATCTCCATATTTGAATGTTTTTTGAGCGGTGTAGCCGCTCCTATAAGTGGGTTTGGAACCGTCGTGAAAAGACCGTCGTGAAAATTTGTCTTTCGCTGTACTGTGATTGGCTGACTCTATTCACACCCTTTGCTCAGTACTGCGATTGGCTAGCGAGACGCATGATGAAATTAATAACCTATAAATAGCACCACGCACTTCAAAAAAAATACTTTTTTTTTAAAAGTGAGCTTCCATCACTGTGATGACCGCTGTTGTTTTTAAATAACACAGCTCATTTCACACTGGGTGTGTTTTTTTGGTAAATTAATGCCCTATTTCGTATTACTACAGAGTCACACAAAAGTAGCAAAAATAGCTGATCTGCGTTTTGAGCTTGTAGATCTGCTATATATATATATTTATTTATTTTTTAAATCCTGAAAAGTAACCGTTTTGGACATAATGAGGTTTCCACCCGGCAGCGGCGCCATCATTGTACATATTAATGGTGTGTTTTCTCACGCTGCGTTGAAGGTAATAAGCCGGTTATCTCACCTGAGAGCTCGTGTCTGGTGTTGAAGCTCTCGGTTCTCTCCATGGCGGTGACGCGGCGCGCCACGCAGATCATGCACGACTGGAGGTCTGAGGGAGGGAAGGAGGCAGCACAGAGTCAGCACAGCTTCTCATACATACATTTCTATAAGAAGGTGTGTGGGGGGTGTGTGTGTGCGTGCGTGTGCGTGTGTGTGTGTGTGTGTGTGTGTGTGTGTGTGTGTGTGTGTGTGTGTGCCAGCAGCAAGATTTGTGAACTGTTGCGATAAAAGAAGGTTAGCCAATGGAATACGTTCAACCACCCTAAGGACAACTAACCATTGTGTTTCCTGCACTATCTGTACCGAGTGGACCTCTGACACAGACCTACTGCACATATAAACGGAGCTGCTACCTTTAAACACATTGGAAATCTGTGGCTTTTTTGTATACCATTTAAAATCGCTTTGGGAAAAACGCTGCTAATTGTCCCAAAAGTGACCCCACAAGATTGCTGCTATTCGTTTCAAAAAGCTTTATACCCTTTGCCAACATGTTTATATAATGTCATGCCAATAAAGCACATACTGTATGAATTGAATTGTGTGTTTGTGGGTGTGTGTGTGTGTGTGTGTGTGTGTCTGTGTGTGTGTGTGTGGTGTGTGTGTATATTACTATACTTGTGAGGACCAAATGTCCCCCCCAAGTATAGTAGAATTTGCGAAATAGACGTTCTAAGGACCGTTTTCTCGGGGCTCACAAGAGAAATGTTTGCTTTATGGTTAAAAAAAAAAGATTTTTTAGAGACACGTTTACAATTAGGAAAAGATTCAAGTTGGGATTACGATTAGGATTAGACATTTAGGGGTCAGGTTTAGGTGTTGGAATTAAGAGTTAAACATGATTTATACCCAGTTATGTGCCAGCGTCATGCACCTGAAAAATAGACGATCTACAAGCTCACAACGTGTCGCAGCGCGACACGTTGTGAGCTTGTAGATCTGCTATTTTTCGGCTTTAGGCTAAAATGCCCCAAATTTGTAAAAAAAATTGATGTCCTCACAAGTACAGTAATGCAGACGTGTGTGTGTGTGTGTGTGTGAGTGTGTGTGTGTGTGAGTGTGTGTGAGAACATCTGCTCACCTTCTCCCTCCTCTATCATGGCCTTGGGCTGCGTGAGGGCGAAACACTGCATGGTCTCGTAGCGCGGGCCTCCTCCTCCTGGCACCTCCTCCATGGGGCCGTGGGGGCCGTGGCCAAACTTGACCAGCATCCGACACGTGAAGGTGTGGCTCTTCTGTCGCACCGCCTCGCCGCCCCACGACACGCCATTTACTGCTAAAAAAAACAAAACAAAAAACAGAACGATACGCTGACGATATCAGGATAATGTGTGTAAACAAAACGCTGACAGATGACTCACAATAACACAATAAGCTGCACTCATAACCTACAGGGCTTCAGAGATTAATATTCAATGCATGCAGCAAATGGATACAAAGGTCTAAACAAACAATATTGGATTGTTTACGTTCTCGCGCACGCACACACACACACACACACACAAACACACACACACCTCCATCCCCCACCCCTTCTAAACACGCACAAGCGCGCATGAGAACGCACACACACACACACACACACACGGACGCACGCCCGCCAGCCCGCTTAACCCATTAAGACCTGGAACGCATCTGTGTCATTTTTTTATTTGAGCTAAAAATCGTGGAAATTTGGGCAAATCTTTTAATATATATATTTTTAAAGCAAACATTTGTAACTCAAATCTTTGCTTCTGGGGGTCCCTGGAACTAAATATTTTGAGATGGGGGTCCACCGCCAAATACATATCATTTTGGGGGTCATGAAAATGTTTGAGAACCACTGACATAGCAATAAACGTTTTTTTTTAGAAAACTGTAGGGATTTAGAAGACATTTTGTAGAATCGGCTTCAGGTCTTAATGGGTTAACCACACCGCAACATGTATTTTCCGTCTTAAATTGAGAAGCAGAAGCCTCCCCTCCCGTTCACACTCCGGGCTAAATGGACCATGGGATTAATGGAGCCAACGTGTCGATTTCCAATATCTCTGCCTCTTCCCTCTGCTCGGTGGCGGGCAGGGGCCACGGACACTCCGCCATCTATCCTCATTTAGACCCTGACTCCTCATCAGAGTGTACACAGTCACACACACACACACACACACACACACACACACATATACACACACACACAGGCTCTGAGCGGGTCACCTTCACATGGGAGAGGGAGGGGAGTGGAGGGTGGGGTGGGGTGGCTGTTGGAGGATGGCAAACTTCAGTGAGGCGTCCAACTCTCCTCCAAGGTCTGTGCGAGAAGCGTTATCAAACCCCACGGCCTTGACTCGGCCAGGGGGGGGGGTCCCGCTCCGCCAGGTGGAGGGAGGATGCGGGGGAGGGACGAGGGACGGGGGGGGGACGAGTACGAGGGGGAGGGGGGTGTTGCCAGGAGGCTTAACTGATAGTGAGAGGTGATTTAACAAGGCCACGGGAGCCTCCCCTCCAAAAGCTGACAGAGGCAAGAGAACATGGCCGCCAAGACCGACATCTCTCCCCTCAGACACAATTAGACAGCAGTGAGGCAAGACGCGGGGGGGGGGGGGGGGCGAAAGAGAATAGGAGTCGGAAACGAAAGCGTACTGTGTGTGTTGCCTCAGTGTGTGTGTGTGTGTGTGTGTGTGTGTGTGTGTGTGTGTGTGTTTGTGCGCGCGTGCGTGTGTGTTGAACTGTAGTTGCCGTGGTCAGTGGTCATCCTACAGGAATGTGCACAGAGAGCGTATTTCATTCATGGGTCCAAAAGATAATGAAGGGGAGAGAGCAGCACACAACGAGGCACAATAAGAGAGAGAGAGAGAGAGAGAGAGAGATACTGTAGACAGAGAGAGAACAGAGGGCGAAAGAGAGTGAAGAGAGAGAGAGCTAAGAGATAGGGAGAGATCAGAGAGAGAGATAGAAAGAGAGAGGGAGAGAGAGAAAGGGTTGAGAGAGCAAGGGGGGGAGGATGCGGTGAAAGAAATGACAACCGCATTATTCAACATAGTGGGTTGCCATATTAAGTATGAATGAGGGTGAGAAAGACGGGAGCCGAACGGGGAAGGAGGAGAGCAGGAGACCGCAGGACAGAGAGGAGGAGGAGGAGGAAAGAAAGAGGACAGACGGGCCCGTCAGAAGTTAAGGATGAAGAGCGACAGAGGGAGGGAGGGAGGGAGGCGAGGGGACGTAGGGACAGGAAACGGGAGAGAGGAAAGAGTAGAGTTGAGAGAGAGTCGTGTCAATGACGCGTTAGGAGTCGCTGCTTAGGAACACTGCTGGGCCAGTTAATCGAGTAGCAGGTTCAGCTGAGCACACATATCCATAATTAATCAGCTTTATAAATAGTGCTCCTGGTGTGCACGCACACGGCACACACACACACACACAGGCACGCACGCACGCACGCACTCACACACACTCGTGCAAGCGCGCGCACGCGGACGTCAAGATATGCAAGCTCATTACAGTCAGGAGCATGTAAATCAAAACACAGACGCTTACTCTCGCAAATGCTCAGCGACACGTGACTACACACTGACAAGAGAAACAGACCTGGGTATACACACACACACACACACACACACACACACACACACACACACACACACACGTTTGTAGCGCTATACTTGTGAGGACTTCAACATTTAACCCATTAAGACCTGAAGCCGATTCTACAAATGTCTTCTAAATCCCAACAGTATTGTGAAAAAAGAAACGTATGTTTCTATATCAGTCTTGCTCAAACTTTTTCATGTCAAGGACCCCCCAACATTATATGTATTTGGCCGCCGACCCCCCATCTCAAAATGTTTTGTTCCAGGGACCCCCAGCAGCAAAGAATAGAGTTCAAAATGTTCGCTTTAAACACTATATATTCAAAGATTTGCAGACATTTTCACGATTTTTCAAAAATAGCAGATCTACAAGATCGTAGTGCGGCACTAGGTGCCGCGCTACGAGCTTGTAGATCTGCTATTTTTGAATAGCCAAAGTGTAAAAGAATGCTTTTTTAGCTCAAATTAAAAAGTACACAACTACTAAGCATAAACATGGACAACTCTAACCCCCAACCCGTAATCCTAACCTCTAAAAACTCTAATCCTAACCTGAATCTTTTCCTAATTGTAGAGCCCTCGCAAGTACAGTGAAACAAGTACGCCCACACGTGCATACATCCATATTATTCAGTAGTGAGTGGTTTCCAGATGGGCTCAGGCCTGTTCTACAGTGTCTGGACCACTGAGTTTGACTGACAGCTCCTCTACGCTCTGCCTGCTTAGCAACGTGCGGGTGGGAGGGAGGGCGGGGCTACTGAACGCACGCACGCACGTGTGTGTGTGTGTGTGTGTGTGTGTGTGTGTGTGTGTGTGTGGATCCAAAAAGCTCTCATACACTTGAACAGGCCTCCCCAGGTGCTCCTCATTAGAGAGGAGAGGGTTATGAATAAATAACTTGTATGTGTGTGTGCGTGTGAGCATGTGTGTGTGTGTGTGTGTGTGTGTGTGTGTGTGTGTACAGTGTGTGTTTATGTTTATGTGCTTGTGGGTGTTGTAACCTCTTAAAAGTTCTCTCTCTGCCTCATCCCCTATGGGAGATGTCAAAGAGAGAGTTCTGTTGACTAGGCATAGCAGCACTGCTGTGTGCGTGCGTGCGTGTGTGTGTGTGCGTGCATGAATGAATGCGTGTGTGTGTGTGTGTGTGCTCAAACATTTTCATGTCAAGGACCCCCAAAATTATATGTATTTGGCCGCCGACCCCCATCTCAAAATATGTTGTTCCAGGGACCCCCAGAAGCAAAGATTTGAGTTAAAAATGTTCGCTTTAAAATAATATATATTCAAAGATTTGCACCCATTTTCACGATTTAAAAAAAATAGCAGATCTACAAGCTCGTAGCGCGGCACTCGGTGCCGCGCTATGAGCTTGTATATCTGCTATTTTCGAATAGCCAACATGCATGCATGTGTGTGTGTGGTTCTGTACCGTTGTTCTTGGGCAGGTTCTTGTGGAACTCCTCCCGGTCGTCGTCGTGCAGGATGTTGTAGACGCTGGTGTTGATCAGCTCTTCCTGCTTGTACTGCAGGTACTGCGTCACGTTGTCCGAGACAAACACAATGCTGCCCTCCCGGTTCACCACAAACAGGAAGCCGTCCAGCGCCTGCCAGGACAGGACAGGACAGGACAGGACAGGACAAAACGGCAGGAAGTCAGCCAACGAAACGGGCCGATCGGATCGGCGGGGTCGAAGGCTTGGCCCATCGATCGGCAGAGTGAAGGCGGCGAAATATTAGCTGGGCAGTTATCCGAAAATATATCAAAACCGATATTTAGAACTCATAGCCGACTTAATCTTGCTCATGTTGACTAATCGAGTTTTTTTTTTTTTTAATACAATTTTCTATTGACTTTTTATGTTTTCACAGAAAGTTGTGACGAGAAACTGTTATCATCAACAAATCGAAACAGAAAAATTCTAATCGTTTTTTTTATATTCGACTAAATCGATTAGTCTGAGTACTTGACCATGTAACGAGTACCACTTATCCATGTTATATACTTTGTTGTACAATGGTGGCGTACAAAAAGGGTGCACACAGCCGATCTACAAGCTCACAACGCGTCACATTGATTAGTCTTTTCAATAATTGTTCATTAATTGAAATTGAGGCAAAAGTTTGAAACAATCGCAAAAAAAAAGTCCCAGACCGACGGCGAAAATTCCCAAAGTCCGACGGCCGTCCAAACGGAGCGGAATTACGGACTCACTCACCTGCAGCAGAAGCGGGCCCAGGTGGTCCTTGTCGATGACCCCCTGACCTGTGGAAGACACGTCCGACTTCTGGACATCGTCATCGTTGGACGAGGCTTTCCCTGTTGGGAACGCGGGAAGGAAGGAGAGCACGATTAAAGAAGGGAAAAAAAAGGAAAAAAATAAAAGTCATGTTCTCATCCAACCAACTTCCCTGTAGAAACCCTAACAAGAAGAACAACAGCAAATGGAAGTCAACGACAAAAAAAAAGATACCTGGAGCCACTGCCAGTCACCTTATCCGCCGGCCATGCCCAGCAGGGGGCAGCGTTTCTCAACATTCCCTATTGATTAAAACTACAGGTGAGAGAGAGAGAGAGAGAGAGAGAGCGAGAGCGAGAGCGAGAGCGAGAGCGAGAGAGAGAGAGAGAGAGAGAGAGAGAGAGAGAGAGAGAGAGAGAGAGAGCCGGCGGCAAAGCAGGTTTCTCTGAGGAGCCTGTCAGGCGGGGTAGAGAGGGCTGGGAGCATGTGGTGCAGGTAGCAACCGTCCTCATGCTTTATATTCAGTGTCAGACTCTGAGGGACTGTCTGGTATAGGCTGGGGCTGAGAGAGAGAGAGAGAGAGAGAGAGAGAGAGAGAGAGAGAGAAGAGAGAGAGAAGAGACTCAGAGAGAGAGAGAGAGAGAGAGAGACTAAGGGAGGCTGTAATGGTGCAGCCTGGGCTGGGGCTAAGGCACCTGAATTAATGGAGGGTTGAAAGTCAGAGATGGAGAGAGAGAGGAGTGAGAGAGAGAGAGAAAGAGAGAGAGAGAGAGAGAGAGAGAGAGGACCAGGGCAAAGAGATAGAGGAACTGGGGCCGTGGACGTGTGGATGGATGCTGGGGCCTGTGCTGCTGTATTAATGCAGGGTTGGGTCTGAAAAAGGAGTCTGGGGCTGCTAGGCTACAGGAATCATTCCATCTGATTAGCTCCCAGGGGGCAAAGATACCCACACAAAGAAAGAAAAAAAAAAAATCACACACAGCCATTGCTGTCTATAACCACCACCCAGGCACTCTCTCTGAAGGCAGGTGGAGAAGAGAAAGAAGAGGAAACGAGAGAGGACGGAGAAGAGAAGAGGGGAAAGAGAAAGTGAAAGACCGGAGACAGAGAGAGAGAGTGAGTGAGAGAGAGAGTGAGGGACGGCAAGAATGAGAGAGAGAGAGAGAGAGAGAGCGAGTGAGAGAGAGCGAGAGCGAGAGAGAGAGAGAAAGGGAAAGGGGGGCTATGCTTCATCGGTTCACTCAATATCTTAAGATGCTGGGAGCAACCTGAAGATGCTGCACCTCATCATGCCGCAATACCGATGAGACATAGTAAAAAAAAAAAATGCAGGCGAGAGGAGGAAGTGGAGGAGAGACTGGAATACATTAAGTAGAAAGGAGAGAGGGAGGGAGGGAGGGAGGGAGGGGGACCGAGAGACAGAAACAAAGAGCAAAATGAAGATGGCAGACAGAGAAATTGAAAGTGAGAAGAGGAGAGGCGGAACAGAACAGGTATGAAGCAAGAGGTCTTCTATCTAAACCCCAATGTCTTCACTTCCTGTAACTATAGCAACGTGCCAGCAGCCAGTCAGAAGCGGCAGTATCATAGCCTCTTCCCCTTCCTGTAGGGGTGGCAGCAGTGCTGTGTTCCCACAACAAACCACCAGGTATAGCTATACTGTAACAACGGCTCCCCTCCTCCTCTTCACGCTAACCTCAGCGTGCGTGGTCACAAAGCAAAGCCTGGGTTATCCAGTCTGCACTGGTAGAACCCAAGCTGATACAACTAGCATTTGGAGGCATTTTAAACCGAAGGCGACATTCTTTACTGTGGCAACAGGAGACCAATTCACAAAAGCGGACAGGGCTATGACAACAGCAGCTGTAATCAATCTAATAATTTGGCGATCCAGCTAAATAGATGGATTAAATTACCTGCACAGCCTCAATTAAACAGACCATGGCGAGGCCAGCATACAGCTGTGCACGCTTGTTGAGTGTGCACTGTCATGCACGCACATGCACGCACATGCATGCACGCACACACGCATGTACAGTACGCAGGGACTAGTGACAGGCGCTGCCAATGTTTCCCTCCCCAAACATAAACAGTCGAAGGCTGTGAAATTGCTGGGAGATGAATGAGTGATTCGTCCTTGCACCTGGACTCTGAGAGGAGTCGCATGTTGTTTAAAGCGTTGGGTGGAGCTGACTCCCAGCTGGACCACAGCTGCACCCCCACCCCGCGCCGCCTCTCTCTCTAGTCTCTGACTCCACAGTCTCGCAGCAGCACCAGGGCTGCAACTATCCATTATTTTCTCAGCAATAGGCTCTATGCACAGCAGCCATATTGGAAGGAAATTGGGCCTTTTCCGTACTTCCTTCACAGGTGTAACCAATGATACTAATGAAGACTCTGTTCCACTGTGTAGCACAGTGGTTCTCAAACTTTTTTATTTCAAGGTCCCTCTGAGAGTGTACAAATGGAACCAAATGGACCCTTACGGGTCCATTTGGTTCCATTTGTACACTCTCATAGTTACACATCCGTAAAGGGCCATTTGGAACCCCCTCAAGGAACCATGAGGGTCCCAGGACCACACTTTGAGACCCACTGGTGTAGCGGTGTTTCCAGTGAGAACAACAATATGCACAATATATCAGCACCCTGACTCTGTTTGACCAGAATGGAACAGAGCCTTCATTAGTATCATTGTTAACACCTGTAAAGGTCTTTACAATATGGTTGCTGTGCATGGAGCCTATTATTCTATCAAGAATCAAGAGGGTTTATGTGACACTCGCTCTTACAGGTACAAGCAGCGAAATGTTGGTGTGACATGGGCCGTAAGACTGTGCTAGTAATACAATACACACAAGATAATACAGGATTCGAAGGCAATACAAATAATACTTTTTTGATTAATCTAATAATATGAGCCGAAACAAATAAATGTAGTTTATAATGAACTAAATCAATTAGTCTGATGAACCACTTAAGCTCTATTTTATACTTCGGAGTACAAAAATGTCGCGTAATTCAGTGAAAACATCTACCCGCTCACAAAGCGTCACATCGCAACACATTGTGAGCTTGTAGATAGGCTATTTTTTGTATTTTTCCTATACTGTATAAAAAGTAGTTCTTTTCTTTTCTTTTACCTTTATTTATTCAGGGAAACCCATTGAGAGCATAAAAATAAGAAGTCAGGTGTCTTTGAGATTGACAGGTGTGGCGGAGTCACGGCGGGACGCGGCCCTGTGGACTGCCTCCAGGCACAACAATCTGTGTATGGGAAATAACGAGGCTTCTGTCTTTTTGTATGCAAGATCATTGTGGATCTTCTCAATGTTTATTTCACACATTCCAATCAAGTGATTACCTTTGTAGTAATGATCAGCGTAATTTATACTACACCGTGCAATGGCGTGGCTTTCTTGACAAAACAAACAAATCTACAAGGTATCCACAACTTGCATTGCGACGAGATGATAGCTTCTAAATCTGTTCTTTTTGGGAGGCGATGCAGTCGAGTATTTTTTGTTTTGTTTTTCTGACTGTTGTGGGTTTAGGAGACCAGAAGTAGGACGTGAGTGAGTCTCTTAATTCCAAAGGAGAACGACCACAGATCACTTTGCCCCATTGTCAGTGAAAGAATGTAGGACACATTCTTCACAAGCCACATCTGAACATTGACACTAAAATAGATTTTTTTTTCAGACAGACAAACCAGGAGGAAGTTATCGTTGTTCGAGACCTGTGTGTGTCAGCAACACACCGGAAGTGTGTACCCTAGCTGGAGCCCTCATTCAATGTCATTTTTGATTATGCTTGCACCTCGTGGTTCTCCAACACCTCAATGTCACTAAAAACTAAGCTTAAGACCTTCAAAAACAAACTCATATGACTACTACTCGGCCTAAAGCCCATCACCCACCTAACACACTTACACAGAAGAATTATGAATGGGATTGGTATTTAAGCCATGAGCTTGTAGATCTGCATTTTTTTTTAAATCTCGAACATTTGTGCAAATATTTGAATATATCTTTTTTTAAAGGGAACACTTTTGACTCAAATCTTTGCTTCTGGGGGTCCCTATAACAAAATATATTTTTTTTAAAAATTGGTCCGCGGCCAAATACATATAATTTTGGGTGGTCCTTGACATGAAAATGTTTGAGGACCACTGATATAGAAACATAGGGTTTTCAGAAAACATTTGTTGAATTTCAGGTATTTTAAAAGGATAGTTCACCCAATCGATTAGTCACCCCATGGAGACTTGAATTCATGGTGTCTCCTACCGGAACCGCTGCCGGTCATCAAATTATTGGCTTAGGAAAGCGACAAAAACAAAAAAATATCCATGAATTCAAGTCTCCATGGGGTGACTAATCCATAGAAAACTTGGATTAGTCCCTTCTCCAAAGTGAGTGACACCCACAACACCAGAGGGAGCACCCACGACCTGGTACCCCCCAAATTTTGAGGGAAAAAACAAATCGAATTCTAATACTCTCACACCATCCATTTAACATATTGAGTGCCATAAACGGTCCGGACCGTTTTTGAGAAGCTACGAGTTATGTGCCATAAACGGTCCGGACCGTTTTTGGCCCATTTTTTTAATATATATATATTTCCCACGTGGGGTGCTCTAACGAAACTTTGGGATCATCCAAGGAGTCTCTGAGAAAGAGAGGCCGGATGTCGATCCATGTCAAAAACGCTTCCGGTCGGCCGCTCCAATGTTAACTCCTTGACTAAAAGCTTAATATCTCCATTTCTTTTTAACGTGGTGGAAGCGAGCCGTTTTCGATCGGCGATCACTCTGCAATGGAGGATTGCGTTAGAAGTATTATTGTTCCAGGCGTTAGTCGGGACCCTCCGACGTCTCGCACGCACGCTTTGTTTACATGCACTTCCGCGTCGGGGCTTCTGCAGCACGAAACATATCAACGTAAGTGGATGGAAGATATGCTGACACTAGATGTACCCTATTTTAATAAACCTCTGGCACACAATGTGTTAAGGATGTCAGAAGACCACAAATCTTCTTTGTACATATAGTTGTTTGTATTTGTTGATGACATGTATTGATGTGCTAATATTCTATGCTCTAGCTGTTGATGAATTTAATACATACAGGACCGCAATGGAAACCCAGGACCTTTTTGTGTCATCCTTTTAGCCTAAATGTCTTACTGTACCTCAGTGCTGTTTACATTTGTGACTAATAAAGTATTCAATCATTACAATTTTAGAATTTAAAATGTCCATACGATAGGCTCTATGCACAGCAGCCATGTTGGAAAGAAATTGGGCCACTTCTTACTTCCTTCACAGGTGTTACCAATGATACTAATTAAGGCTCTGTTCCATTCTGGTCAAACAGAGTCAGGTGCTGATATTGTGCATGTTGGCTCACTGGAAACACTTGCGGAGGTTCCAAATGGCCCCTTATGTGTGTGTAACTCTGAGAGTGTACAAATGGAACCAAAAGGACCCGTAAGGGTCCATTTGGTTCCATTTGTACACACTCAGAGTTATGGGGGTCCTTGCAATTAAAAGGTTTAAAGGCCTTTGCAGACAGGGTGCGATTAATCAATCAGTTTTTACCGCATGCGAAAAGACGCACGAATCGAACTGGGTTCGATTGGAAAAAAAACGCATCACATCACCGCACGGTAAATTCGGAGCCAGTGTGGATGAGGTCATTGAGAACCATGTGTTCATTTAAAAAATGATATTGTCCGTTTTTTCCGTGCGGAAAATCGCACCCTGCAAAGGCCTTGAGAACCACTGTGCTACACGAAATGGAACAGAGCCTTCATTAGTATCATTGGCATTGGTGCTATTTTATGTGTTTATGAATTGAATACAAAGACTATCGTGATATGTCGTTGGTGAAGTTTCATGCAATATATCGTGATATCGCAATATATCGAATATCGTGATATTATTGTTATCGAGGGCCTAATATCGCCACAGATATCGTATCGTGAGATACCCATATCGTTCCACCCCTAATATACATCAAGGATATTTGACGCCACTCACCCTGCTCTTTGATCTGCCGGATCTGCCGCACCGTCTCTTTGAGGATGGCACACTTGTCGGGCTTGACGTTGAAGCTGTCGATGTCGCTGAGGTTGGCGGAGATCAGCTCAGCCAGCTCCTCGATGTACTTGCTCTCCTGCTCTCGCCGCCTCCTCTCACACCTTCAGGGGGACGACAACAACGTGCGGGAGATGAGGAGTCACGCAGTGGCGGGAGGACATCTGTACGGTGACTTCTATTCAAACGCTGTGGTGGGTGTTCTACGGCAGTGGTTCTCAACATTCAGGGACCCCCAGTGGGTCCCTGTGGAGGTTTTCAGGGACTAACAATCGGCAAACTGATTGATAGTTAGGAGCCAAATGGACCCATGGGGTCTGTAACTCAGAGAGTGTCGTACATTCTTAGAGTTATGGGAGATTTAACTTTAAAACACTCTTGGGGTCATTTTCACATTCTAGTCTGACTTTTGTGTGCACCAGTTTTAAAGTTTCTTAATTCAATATTTAGATATTTTATATTCATTTGATCAGACGAGCCCCTCTCCTACAGTATGTGAGCCCATTCAACTTGAAAAACACACATCCCTGCTCCTGGGGAATGATATTGTCCTTCTAATGAATGGGGAGTTTAGATAGATTAGATAGTTCCATGCATGGATGTC
>NC_137614.1:45448621-45491121 GCF_963280865.1 Gymnoscopelus braueri | reverse complement strand
TGACTGCAATGCACGTGTTGATTGATCGTAAAAAAAAAATAGTCAACTCTTGTCTCTCTGTGGTTTAGTTATTTTGTGTTTCGACACAACCTACCACACAACACAGGTGTTGTCATTGATGTATCTTTCCGTTTGTGCCAGATGAGCGCATGACTAATAATCTACGATGTAAATTCCCAGGTATTCGTTTAATTCGCCCCCCATCTGCCCAATTGTGATTGGTCGCTTGTAACGGACGTTGATAGGACGCTAATAAAAACCGTAAGTAATATTTGAACGGCGCCATGTGCCCCCCAGGGCTATACCAACAAGCATTCATATCTGCTCCGATCAGATATGATACGTCTGTCAAGTTCGTGAAAGAGGTCTATTCCTCTGCTGTCTGAATCTCGGCCTCTTTGATATCTCAGCCCTCTGCGATGTGTTTATTGTGGAGATTCGTATGACAATGATGATAAAAATGCAATACGTTGTGCAGCACTACACAGTCAAATGCTCAGTGTTAATGTATACATTTGCACAGGCAGCAGTGGGAGCCAGTCACAGTGATGCCGGAAAATGAACATGAGGCAAATCTATTCCACATGCCATACAGCCATGTATTGATTGATTGATTGTATTTATGGGATAGCACGCAGAAAAGAAAATCCACATGGAAAAACATGTTAAAAGTCTTACTGTGTAACATTCATTTTAGTAGTCTTTTGGCGCCACCTCTGGTAGCGCCGTGAGTCATTGCAGCGTCTGTCTATGGCCGTTAGAAACGCGATTTCCCAGATTTCAGTAACGAAACAAAACCACGGAAACGACTGCTCAAAAAAACGAATGCTACAGAGTCCTATAGCGCCGAGGAAATGTAGGAGAGCATCGTGGCAAAAAAACAACTTGTTCATATGAAAAAGTTACACACTACGACTTTAAAAAAAAGACATTTCCATCATGTCTCCCTCTCGTACAATCATTTATTCATGCTCTCGCTACCTTACAGTATGTGCCATCATGTTCCTCTCATTAACCCTTTAAGACCTGGAACGCGTCTGTGTCTCCTTTTGAATTGAGCTAAAAAAGCATTATTTTACACTTTGGCTATTCAAAAATAGCAGATATACAATATACTTGTAGATCTGCTATTTTTGAAAAAACTTGAAAATGTGTGCAAATCTTTGAATTTATATATATTTTTAAGCAAACATTTTTAACTCAAATCTTTGCTTCTGGGGGGTCCCTGGAACAACATATTTTGAGATGGGGGTCCGCGGCAAAATACATATTATGTTGGGGGTCCTTGACATGAAAAAGTTTGAGCACTGATATAGAAACATAGGTTTTTCAGAAAACTGTTGGGATTTAGAAGACATTTTGTAGAATTGGCTTCAGGTCTTAATGGGTTAAAGACTATATAGATGGCATCGTACAGTATGTATAGTTAATGATGGCTACAAGGCTTCAATACAGTGCCAAGTAGTTCATCAGAGTGGTACTAGTACTAGACACACGTGACGACGCCCGGCCTCTCGCGGAAAAAATAACTCTGATAACACGGATCTGGAAGCTAACGGAGAATAAAGCTCCTTGCTCATCAAGCCGTGCGCGCGCGCAGGGGGGGGTCTTCCGTTCTTTCACACACACACACACACACACACACACACACACAGTACAGATGCGCATCAAGCTTTCCTTTTCCTCTGGGTGAACTCCCCGAGGGGGGGGGGGGGGAGGGGGGGTCCATATTAACCTATCAGTGATCCCACAGGGTATATGCATACAGGGCTGAGCCTATATACGCTCAAGGTTAAAACCCCTGGCAGTCGTCGTGCTGCCTTCTTGCCATTAGCATTCACTGCTGAAACGGGGCCCAGATTTAACTCTTTAAGACCGGGAAACGCATCTGTGTCACTTATAGATCTCTTTGGGCTATTCAAAAATAGCAGATAATATACAAGCTCATAACGCGGCACCGAGTGCCGCGCTATGAGAAGTTCAAATTGAAAATATTTGAATTTTTTTGTAACTCAAATCTTCTGCTTCTGGGGGGTTCCTGCTGGAACTAAATGTTTTACAAATGTTCGCTTTAAAAAAAATACATAATCCAAGATTTTGCCACGAATGTTCACGATTTTTCAAAAATATAGCAGATCTACAAGCTCATAGCGCGGCACTCGGTGCCGCGCTATGAGCTTGTATATCTGCTATTTTTGAATAGCCCCAAAGAAATCTTGAAAAATGACACACAGCTGCGTTCCCGGTTTTAATGGGTTAACAGAGTTATGCGACTCGACCGAGGTTAACGCTTTTTTCTGTGGAATCTCCTGGGCTCAAGCTATACTCTTTAGCTACAGTATACGGCAACTAAGACCTGCCGGGCGAACCCCAGAGGCTCACGGCAGCCCCACAGGGAGGGGTTACTGTAGGTAATCAATGCTCACTTGGACCCACATAAAAATAAAAAAAGGTATAGGTTTGAAGACCACGAGGCAGCAATGTTATCGGCACCTATAAGCAGCTTATCCGTTCAAATCTCACACCGCGTGAGATAAAGACTAGGATAAAATACTGTATATTGCGATTGCGTTACAAATGGAACTACATAATGCTCTGCAGCTGGGCGAGTTTAGTGACTTGGAATGAATGCAGGAGATGCTGAAGGAAGGGGAGAGAGAGAGAGAGAGAGAGAGAGAGAGAGAGAGAGAGAGAGAGAGAGAGAGAGAGAGAGAGAGAGAGAGAGAGCGAGAGCGGGGTTGAGCGAGCATGCAGGGTAGCAACATTGGTACCAACATGGTTATAACCTAACTGAGGGTCAAGTCACAAAAGAATTGTATGGCTTTTGCAGGCACTAAACCTGAATTAAGACAAAAAAATAATTCTTAAGCACCTGCAACGGGTGAAATGCGGCCTTCTAAACCAAGCAACGTGTACAGTATATACATATGCATTTGGTGCGAAATTCACCGATTTCTATGCAGAAGAGCCTCAGTACAAAAAAAATGTCCAATCCAGAAACACCAGAGCTAAAAGCCACACGCATGCAGAGTTAAGAGTGGAAGTTATTGGCGTCTCCAGAGAGTCAGAGGTGACTGAAGCGTGTTTATACAATAATAAACAGTATTTTCCACTTCCAGTGATCATGGTAGCAGCCAGTGTTTGTTGCCAGGTGAAGGAATTGCCATGGCAGGCGCGCTCGTGAGCCGAAACTTTCGATCGACTAAACAGTCATCTGCATATCTGTTATTTGCATGTCATACTTTATGATGTGTGTACGCAGTACAGTACATGTCAGTGTCCAAGCATCCAACAGCCTTTCAGCGCGCACTGTGCGTTCTGCAGTGGTGTAAGTACATTTACTCAAGTACTGTACTTTTACTTAGGTATTTTTACTTTATTTGAGTATTTCCGATTTTCAATACTTTTACTTCTACTCCACTACATGTCAGAACCAAATATTGTACTTTTACTCCACTACAATAATTTGAAAACTTACTGAGTTACTAGTTACTTTGCAGATTACTTACTTACTATTACTATTATTACAAAACATACATTAACCACTTCAGTACATTTCGGCCATTTGAAAATAGCCGATCTACAAGCTCACAATGCGTCGCATCTGCTATTTTCAAAAGATTTTCATAAATTTGAAAACTTAAAATTGGACATTCTGCATAATGAGTACTTTTACTTTTGGTTCTTTCAGTACATTTGATGCCACTACTTTTGTACTTTTACTCAAGTACATTTTGAATCCCGGAGAGTATTTCTATATTGCAGTATTGATACTTTTATTTAAGTAAAAAATTTGATTACTGTGCGTTCTGGCTGACGCAGTGAGTGTGAGCATGATACTGTTAATATGGTAATAAAAGTATAGGACGTTTCAGGTCTAAGTAGCCACGTAAGTGTAACACCATTCCCACAAGTTTTCAAACACGTACATTTTTCATCTTTAATTCAGATGATAAAATAAATGGTGGCACTATATTTGTTGGAACATTCCTAAAGTAAAGAGGAAGAGAATCCACACGATTATCTTCCATCTAATAAAGTCATTTGGAGAGCTTTGAAGACTGTGTGCGTATTCCCTTCCCTTCTTTGCATTTTGCCCTCGTTATCCAGCACCGGTCAAATTTATGTTTGGATGTGCGTGCACCGCCTGAACTGCTCTGACATTCTTAAGTAGCCTTAACCACTTAAAAACCCCAGCATGCTTATTGTGGGGAAGGCTTTCGCAGAAAATAGCAGATCGACAAGCTCACAAGGCGTTGCAACGTGTTGTGAGCTTGTGGATCGGCTATTTTCAGCGAAAGCCTTCCCCACAATAACAGAAAACAGAAAAGACACTAGAGCAGAGCCCTGGCGGACTCCGGTCAACCATATGGGGTTAACCCCTTTAAGACCTGGAACGCATCAGTGTCATTTTTTTATTTGAGCTAAAAAGCATTATTTTACACTTTGGCTATTCAAAAATAGCAGATCTACAAGCTCATAGCGCGGCACCGAGTGCCGCGCTATGAGCTTGTAGATCTGCTATTTCTGAAAAATCGTGAACATGTGTGCAAATCTTTGAATATATATTATTTTAAAGCGAATTTTTTTTAACTCAAATCTTTGCTTCTGGGGGGTCCCTGGAACAACATATTTTGAGATGGGGGTCGGCGGCCAAATACATATAATTTTGGGGGTCCTTGACATAAAAAAGTTTGAGCACCACTGATATAGCAACATATGTTTTTCAGAAAACTGTTGGGATTTAGAAGACATTTGTAGAATCGGCTTCAGGTCTTAATGGGTTAAGTGGTTAGTTAAGACTACACTTTTTTTTTGGTCTCACATGTAACGTTTAATCACTGTATCCGACGTTGAAACTCAGGTGACAGTTTGGGCCGAATTAAATCCATAATTAAATGTTGTCGCATTTCCTCCATCAAGGTGTCTGAGAGTAGCGTTGGAAATGGGAAATCACAAAATGTGTGCAATTGCGCATGGCTTCCCAACATGTGTAATTATTATAAAAGGTGCTTAGGTATGCAAACGTCAGCAGAACTGGAACTGCATGTATTGGAGAGTACTGGCCAAATTCAAGCACCGTCTGCAACAACAAGGTCATCATGAACGGTCCAGTTCCCAGATGTAGCCTAACCTAGTGGTGGAAAGTAACTAAGTACATTTGCTCAAGTACTGTACAATTTTGAGGTACTTTTACTTTACAGGAGCATTTCCAATTTTCAATACTTTTACTTCTACTCTACTACTTTTACTCGACTACAATGATTTGACAACTTTAATTACTTTGTAGATTTCGATTATTATTACAAAACATTCATTAAGCACTTCAGCCCTGTATATATTTTGGCTATTTAAAAATAGCCGATCTACAAGCTCACACAACGCGATCACTTTGTTTGTGACGCGTTGTGAGATTGTAGATCTGCTATTTTCAAAGGCTTTTTATATATTTGGAAACTGCATAATGAGTACTTCTACTCAAGTAAATTGCTAATACCGGACTTTTACTTGTAACAGAGTATTTCAACTTTGTAGTATTGATACTCTTACTTACTGTAAAAGGTAGGGTAAGTGATTTACTTTTGTTAAAATAAGTGTTAAATAGCCCTATATTCTGATAGTACTCATTGCTATAGAGTGTTTGTTAAGGAGTCTCCATGTCTCTCCAGCTCTTTATTAAACAGAAAATGCATTTTCAGTGCTCTCTCCTGATTGGCTTAAATGTTGTCACCTACTGTACCTGAAAATGTACTATATTCTGTTTACTAAAGAGCTGGAGAGACCCCTGTGACCGAACCAACGCTCTGTAGCAATGGTTACTATCAAAATATAGTACTTTAACCTTTTTAACAAAAAAATACAAAAATACCCAGAAATATCACTTACCCTACCTTTAAGTTAAAAAGAAAATCTTCCATCACTGAGCCTAACTGAAAGTAGTCTGGGAGACTTCACCTCAGAGCCTGGACAGCAGGGGTGCGGCCACTGCGTTCTGATTCAAATCAACAGCCAATGAAGAAAAGGGGGCGGGATCCACATGCAGTGGGTGGGTGTTGCATGTAAATAGGAGCGACGGGAAGCAATTTCTCCTTGAGAAATTGCGGCCGCCATTGTTGTGTACTGCTGTTTGCCTCTCGTCGGACTGTTTAGACGAGTTGCACAGCTCTCAGACCGGTAAGAGGCGTGTCCGCTCAGATTCTGAGCGCAAGTTACGTCCCGTACAGAAATACCAGGGCTCTGGCCCAGAAGTTTCCTCGCCCCTCCCGTTTGTATGCGAGAGCTGGCGAAAACTTCTGGGAACTCAGATTAAACTGAAAGTAACGTTTTCGCACAGGCACTCTGCTCAACCAGCAGACTTCAGTGCAAAATATCATGTCATGTAAAATATGATAATCAGACACAAAAAAAAAAAGGTCAAATTTCCATGTTTGAGTCCTTTGGCTCTAATATAAATAACCATTATGCTCACAACGTGTTGTCCATCTTGTACATCTGCTATTTTTGCCAAAATGTTCTCCCCAGAATAGGGACGCTATAGGGCTCATGTGGTTAACGAACGGGGCTAAACGATGGCCGCAATTGACTGATCGAATTCACGGCGCCATTAGCACGATCCATTCTTTGTGAATTCGCCCGTTTGCTGAGAAAAAGAGCATCAATGATTTAAGGTGAACGGATGGAAGAGGCACCCCCCCATGACTGATGGTGTTTGTGTGTCTGAGAGCATTAGGGCTGCTGTTTACAAGCATGACCTTACTGGGGGGTGGAGTGGGGTGGGATGAGGAGGGGAATTTATAATACAAGTAAAGAGTGAAACAGACAGACAGACCAATGAGGATCGAGTGCAGGTGATGATGGATGACTGGGCAGGAAGAGGAGGAGCCTTGAGGCCCAATATTATGCTTTGAGCGTCATAGTGTCTCATCTCACGTTAAAGTTTTTCGTTTTTTTTTACACAGAACCAGAGATAACGCGATCCGAAGATCTACTGCTCCATTCACTTCCTGGTTAACTTAATACTTAAAAAATGCTGTATCTCGGCTCCTGTGTACTTTTTTTTTTGACTATGTATTTTTGGCCGAGACATGCTATTTTCAAACGCGTATAAAAGCGAACGGGAGGCCGCGATGACCTCCCGTTCGCTAATCTGTGATTAGCAACCATCACGGGATCGGTCTTACTGGAGATAAATATTCTGTGACTACCTGAAAAGGTAAGAAAATCGAAAAATCTCTGGCAGTGGGTGAGTTTTTTAATGTATACACTCTGGCAGTTAAAGAGTTAAAAGATATTATTTTTTGTTTTTTTCTGCCTTTATTTATAGTTTCATAGTAGAGATGGGCAGGAAACAGGGGAGAGAGAGATGGGCAGAGACATGCAGCAAAGACCGTCGGGATCGGGACTCGAACCCGTGATGCGCCGTCAGGCTGCTTATGAGCCTTGGTGAGGCCCGAACCTCTAGGCCAGGTCTGGGCCTACCTATATAATTTTGGCTTTTATTATTTTTATTTTATTAGACTCGTGCCAAAATGACAGAGGCACCAGAAATGTACCGGAAATTGATTTTATTTTCCTGAGAACGTTGTATCCTCGGCCTATTATGCACACTTTGCGATCCATTGTTTAGTTTGTGACAGCTTGATTTGTGATTCACAAACTAAACTGTGATGGTGAGATAATAAACGGTGGAGTTAAAATGATTTTGTGCTACAATTTGTACAGCATGACTTTGGCTGACAACTGTGAACAATATAAGTATTCTTATTAGGAATACATTTATAGCTGACTAGGATGGGGTAGGGCTATGCTACTACTGTATTTTAACATAATGGTGGTACTTGGAGAGCTACATATTTTTGAGGTAGTACTCTGTGATGTAGAGCAGTGGTTCACAAACTTTTTCATGTCATGGACCCCCAAAATGATATGTATTTGGCTGCGGACCTCCCCATATCAAAAATATTCTCAAAAATAGCAGATATATACAAGCTCATAGCACGTCACAGAGTGCCGCACTTTGAACTTGTAGATCTGGCGCAAAAGCATAAAATATGGTTAAAGTGGTCAAATATGGTCAAATCATCTGAACACAAATGTATGTATGTATGTATGTATGTATGTATGTATGTATGTATGTATGTATGTATGTATGTATGTATGTATGTATGTATATATATATATATATATATATATGTGTGTATGTATGTATGTATGTGTGTGTGTGTATGTCTACACTGTATGTTTCTGCATTCACGGTCATTTAATGCAGGATTGATTTTAAATATTTTCAAGGCTGTGTTTGTTTTGCATCTTTGCCGTCGGGCAGAAACCTTGTCCATATTTCAACTTTGCATGTTTTTTTTTCCTTTTCGTAAATGAATCTCCTACATCGGCGTACAAGAGTGTCATGCAAAAGTATAGTGAAAAAAGCTGATCTACAAGCTCATAACGCATCTTGTGAGCTTGTAGAAAGTGAAAGTTAAACTCCCTCTGCCAGCCTAGGGAGAGCCCAGAGCCGAGCTCATGCCTCCTTCAATGCATGAGAGCTAGCAAGCCGCTTCTTATCACCCGACAGGGGGGAGTTTCCCTGGTTAGACGTAGTGTGTGGAAGGAACACGTTATTCCAACCAGTTCCTTTCCCCTCCATCAGGCGCCCCGGCTGACCAGGGGGAGGCAGTACAGAGACCAGGATTACTGCATGTTTTTGTGAGGATACCTACTAGTGATGAGCGGGTCGACCCGTAACCCGCGGGTCAACCCGCGGCGCGGGTAGGTCGAGTCAGGATTTCAGAGAAAATTATGCGGGCTACGGGTGAGCGGGTCAGCCGCTCTCCACGAAAAAAAAAAAAAAAAAAACTATTTTGACCAACATGCTTGTTTATTCAGCCCATGACAATGTTGTGCTACTGTAGACATATAAAGGGACTTTGGGTACTTAAAAGAGCGCTATATAATATATATATATATTCCCACCGCGGGTCGCGGGGCGGGTTGAGCCATAGATTTATATATGGGTTCGCGGGGCGGGTTGAGGCGGGTCGCGTTCCGTCGCGGGTTGGGGCGGGGCGGGTCATGAAAAAACCCGACCCGCACATCACTAATACCTACCCTAGGGAACACAGGGAGAACACACAAACTGCACACAGAGAGGCCCTTTACACAGATTATTCTTTTCAGTTTCCTGAAAAGTAACGGGTTTGGATATACAAGGTTTCCACGCGACAGCGACGGTATGAAAATACATGGACTTTTCCCTGTGTGGTGGAAGTGTGTGAAATCCTCTATTCAGCTGGTAGTCTATTCAAACCAGAGAGAAATGACAGGGACAAAGCACTGCGTCTCACAGTGTGCGAGTGCACCTTGAACATGATATGTGTGTGTGTGTGTGTGTGTGTGTGTGTGTGTGTGTGTGTGTGTGTGTGTGTGTGTGTGTGTGTGTGTGTGTGTGTGTGTGTGTGTGTGTGTGTGTGTGTGTGTGTGTGTGTGTGTGTGTGTGTGTGTGTGTGTGTGTGTGTGTGTGTGTGTGTGTGTGTGTGTGCGTGTTGACACCACACAGTGTTTACCTAGCCAGAACTTTCGCAACGAGGACTTTGCTCAGAGTGGTTTTCTTTCACTTTCCAGAGTCAAAACGGCAACACAAACACCAGGGGTTATGAGAGCGTGTTCTGTACTCAGTGGACTCTACAGTACGGACGCACAATCTCACAATGAGATGGGCGTCCATAATAACCATATAAATGAACTTGTCTTGAACCCCTAGCGTTCTGGGGTGAACATTAGCGAAAATTTCAAATGTAAGTTGATTAAGATTAATTATCACTCAAATAATTGCGATTAACGATTTAATTGTGTTTCTGTCGTTGAAAATTAATGGAACATTACGAATAAAAATGACATTTCTGTTTGGCTTTTTAGCTTTCGTAAACAAAAGTTGCACAGGGCAGATATGACAAATAACACATATTTAATTACTTTCTACTTACAAATAAACATTAATAGTGGAAATAGCAGATATAGATCTGCTATTTCCACTATTTTTGACATTATCTGAAAATATGACATTCTTTTACATGGAATTGATTATGACGATTATGCAAAAATAATCTCGATTATATAAAATAATTGCGATTAGACGATTATGTCATAATTGTGGCAGGCCGAGCGAAAATAGCCCATCTACAAGCTCACAGCATGATGCGATGCAAGATCGCCTATTTTCGGCCCAACAGATTTGACGTAGAAGTGGGAAAAGAAGCGGACCAAGTATAGAGCCCTGGGGGACCCCGGTCAACTCAATTATATAAGTGGTTATGCCCCATGTTGTACTTCATTGTGCGATGGCGTGTTCAGCAGACGGAAATAGAGCGAAAATGTGTGCTTGTAGATAAGATATTTGCAGGCATTCTCTGCTGCAGCATCACAAAGGGTGTGTGGGCTTGTAGATTAGCAAAAAAAAAATCCAACTAAGTTTATAGGGTTTAAATGGTTAACAAAAAAAAGCATGACATCAACTAACTTTAAATGCATCAAATCTCTATAGTATGGAAAATGAGAAGGATAGATGATAAATAAAATCCCCACATTCACAACATGAGCCACAAACAAAGAAAAAAAACTAAACTAATGTGTGGAGGTTAAGACTGGCCAGAGACAAAAACAGGCACAAAAACAGACGGACCGACGACAGATCTTAAGAAGTTGAAAGGTCAAGAAAAAGACAACTTCACTCGCGCCGAAACACTTAGCAAGGAATCCCCTTTAGCGTTAGCATGCATTAAATCAGGGGTTCCCTAAGGGCCGCCATGTTTGATATGCATTCGGCCACAAACCCCCCATTTCATACAATTCTTATCTCCGCTACTCTAACCTATGCTACACTGGAAATACCTCAGTGTTAATTCAACTCTGAGAGTGCGCACAAATGGAACCAAATGGACCCCTACAGGTCCATTTGGTTCCATTTGTAAACTCTAAGTGTTACAGACCCCTAAAAAGGGTCCATTTTGGTTCTTAACTTTCGATCATTTAGCCGGGGACACCCTAGAACCAGTGTTGCCAGATTCTGTGAGAGAAACAAGCAACCAGGTCTAGGAAAACCAGCCCAAAAGAAGCGACTATGAGCCACATGAGCACTTTAACATATACATCAGCTATTTGAAAATAGCAGATCTACAAGCTCACAACGCGTCGCGATGCGACGCATTGTGAGCTTGTAGATCGGCTATTTTCAAATAAAATCTTGCGGGGAAATTATAATAAGCAGATCTGGCAACCCTGCCTAGAACCCCTACCAGGGACCCCCGCCCTGACCCCCACGTTGAGAACCAGTGCATTAAACCTCCCGGTTCCCTCCACTCTGCACTGAATTCACACACAGACACAAAGCAGACCAAAAGGAGATTCTTGGCATATCTGGCTTTTAAGCATGTCAAAGATAGCAACAGGCTCTCACAGCCAGCCACAGCCGAGCAAAACACTTGAATTCAAGCCCCCGGCCTTGTGAGTCCGACGTTCACAACAAAAATGACAGCGAGAGGCTCTATGAATAAACCCAGTGGTTGACCGAGCATGCTCATCTAGCGCTGGGGCCTTCAGCCTCTCTTAACGCTGCCAGACACACACACACACACACACACACACACACACACACACACACACACGCAGGCACACACGCAGGCAGACAGGCAGACAGGCAGGCAGGCAGACAGACAGACATACAGTGAGACAGACAGACAGCAGAACAGACTTCCTGTGTGTGTGTTGATAAGTGTTTCTCTCATTCTTTTTCTGGGTGCGACTCCGGAGGCAGGAGGCGGTAGAGAGGGAGGGGGGTGGGGGTGGGGGGGGTCTTTAGTGGCGAGTATGGGAGGAGTGTTATTGCGAGGGGGGGGGGGGGGGGGGGGGAGTAGAGGCTGCCACACTGACGCTAGGCGACACAGACAGGCCGGCCGTCACCTCTCCGGCCCGCGCCAGCCGCCCAGTCTTTCGTAATCTCTGTTGACAAAACAAGAGGCGCGCGCGCACACGCGCACACACACAACACACACACACACACACAAACACACACACACACACAGCTCTGGTGGCCTGGCCCTGGTCGTATACTATACACACACACACACCACTGCACTGATGTATCTGAGCTTTAACCCATTAAGACCTGAGAAGATTCTAGAAATGTCTTCTAAATCCTAAAAAAAAATTGAAAAAAAACCCATTTTTTTTCCCTCGATTTTTCAAAAATAGCAGATCTACAAGTTCATAGCGCGGCACTCGGTGCCGCGCTATGAGCTTGTATATCTGCTATTTTTGAATAGCCTAAAGAAATCTAAAGTGACACAGATGCGTTCCAGGTATCAATGGGTTAACACCGCAGCCATCGTGGCTCTGCGCGTGGTCGCGTGGCCATGACAGATCGGAGACAAGGACATCATTTTCACTGGTTCACACTTGATAAAAGAGGCAGCCGGCTGGCTCCCTTGTTAAGATTATCGGGACGGATCCCAGGCCAGAGTGGCGTTGTTTTCGGTTCGAGGCGAGACTGGGTGCGAGTCAACCCCGCGTGACGCAGGTTTGTGTGAAACAGTGTCGCCCACGCGTCTTCCCCCTCATCCTCATCATCATCATCATCAACCTCCTCCTCCCTCTGCTCTCGCCAGTCTTAAACCAGTATGTCCTTCCCTCTTTGGCTCAACAACAGCACGGATCACCACCACCCTCATCACTCCAAAATCACGAGACCTTAGCCTATATAGTTCAGACCAAAGATTCGAGAACGGAACCGTTTTAAGCAGATCTGCAAGCTCAAAACGCATCGCGTCCACGACGTGTTGTGAGCTTGTAGATTGGTTGTTTTTTTTTGGCCACATGACACCGTCGTAAGATGGAGCATAAATTAACATTGTGAATTTCATAATAGACTACTTAGGATCCAAGTTAACTACAGTGTATGTGTGGCTCCTATCAGATAGGAGTACGCATGTGTGTACGTGTGTGTGTGTGTGTGTGTGTGTGTGTGTGTGTGTGTGTGTGTGTGCGTGTGTACGTGGAAGTGTGCGCTGTCACCTGCAGACACAGTTGAAGATTAATGCTCTGTTTCGGTCTCCATGGCAGGTAGAGCACAGAAAATAATTTGATTTCTCCTCCTGTCTCCCCATTAGCCATCTTCTCTCCCTTGCACTTCTCTCCACTCTCCTTCTTCCTCTCCTCTGAGAGCAAACTAACGCATCTCTCTCTCTCTCTCTCTCTCTCTCTCTCTCTCTCTCTCTCTCTCAGTCTGTCTGTTATTTTCTCCCTCCCTGCCTTTGTCTGTCACCATTACTAGTCTGCTACTTCTCTCGTTCTTTTTAACCCATTAAGACCGGGAACGCATCTGTGTGTCATTTTTAGATTTCGTTGGGCTATTCAAAAATAGCAGATATACAAGCTCAAAGCGCGGCACCGAGTGCAGCGCTATGAGCTTGTAGATCTGCTATTTTTTTTTTAATCGTGAAAATTCGTGGCAAAATCTTGGATTATGCTTTTTTTTTAAAGCGAACATTTGTAAAATATTTTGTTCCAGGAACACCCAGAAGCAAAGATTTGAGTTACAAATGTCCGCAAAAAAAAATCAAATATTTGCACAACTTTTCATGATTTTTTCAAAAATAGCAGATCTACAAGCTCATAGGTGCCGCGCTATGAGCTTGTAGATCTGCTATTTTTGAATAGCCCAACGAAATCTTAAAAATGACACACATGATGCGTTCCCCGGGTCTTAAAGAGTTAACTCCGCCAGAGACAAAGCCTGGTCAAATTGAATGCTCAGTACGGCTTCTCCCGAAAACCATTTGTTTTACAGAAATCCTTTCGCCTGTCTGGCAGCGGGTCGGGGATGTTGCAACAGTATGGCAACAACGTGAAACTGTCTCCCTCTCCCCTCCCGCAAAAAAAAAAAAAAAAAAAGTCAACGTAAACGCAGCGCAGAGTGGCGGCGGGCGTAGTAGCCGTTACCATGACAACCATATATATGGACTGTAAGCGCACCTTGCGACGGCGCCGAGAGACGGACGACGGCGGTCTGAGTCCCCCCCCTCCTCCCTCTCTGGAGGCGTGGTTCCTATCTGGGCTGGTCGATGAAGTCTGGAGAGAGAATACACACGCACACACACACACACACACACACACACACACACACACACACACACACACACACACACACACACACACACACACACACATACAGAGAGATATAATAAGCAATTGTGCTCAACGGCGCATGTTCATTATAATGATATTAACCCATCAAGACCTGGGACGCATCAGTGTCATTTTTTGATTTGAGCTAAAAAGCATTATTTTACACTTTGGCTATTCAAAAATAGCAGATCTACAAGCTCATAGCGCGGCACCGAGTGCCGCGCTATGAGCTTGTAGATCTGCTATTTTTGAAAAATCGAGAAAATGTGTGCAAATTAATATATTTATATTATTTTAAAGCGAACATTTTTAACTCAAATCTTTGCTTCTGGGGGTCCCTGGAACAACATATTTTGAGATGGGGTTCCGCGGCCAAATACAATAATTTTGGGGGTCCTTGACATGAAAACGTTTGAGCACCACTGATATAAAAACATAGGTTTTTCAGAAAACAGTTAGGATTTAGAAGACATTTGTAGAATCGGCTTCAGGTCTTAATGGGTTAATGAATAACTGGCAGTATTTATTAATCTGAGTCCTGAAGATCACGGGAAACGCCATTAACAACTTAATGAGCTGTGGGAAATATGCTTTGAGGAGGAACCATATCCCAGTCAGTAAATGCTTTTGTCTTTATTACAGAGTACACACTCTGGTTTTGTATGTCGTGTTATGCTGTGTCACATACACAAAGCAAACACGTGGAGCTACCATGAACACACAAACCACGCCCTCACCTCACACACACACACACACACGCACGCACGCATGCATCCATCGCACACAAACATACTGAAACGCGTGCGCACACAAAGGTAATGCGTGTACTTTCTAATACAAATTAAGTCAAATTCGACTGAGCAACTTTCACTTGTACAGTAGTTTGAGTACAGTAATATTTGACCAGGAGTATCTATACTTTGACTCAAGTAGGGATTGGGTACAACAAGATACCAGGGTTGTGGCTCTTTCGGAGCGGGAACTTTGGGGGGGGGGTGGGATGGGTAACATACAACATTTCTTGAATGCTTTTGTTTTATTGACCTGTAAGTAAAAATAGAAAATACCAATAAAGAAACCTTGAACAAAAAACAAAAAAAGTAGGGATTGGGTACTACTTTGTCCACCTCTGAGCTAATGAAGAGACACACATTTTACAGAAAGCCAAAAACACAAAATAACTGAAGCCAGGAATCAAATAAAGTATCTTGGGCTTTGAGGGAGAGCAAATGACCTGGTCACTCTAATCAATGAACCACACTAATACTGCTCTTAAAAAGGTCTGTCCTGTAAGTCTGTCCTGTAAGTGGTTCTCAAACCTTTCAGGACCCCCCACCCTGAGAATCACTTGGAAATGTAGTGTTGATGCATTACCTTGACTTGACTCTGTTCCACAGATACATTTGTGAAGAATGTAAAAAGTTTTATAGAATGGTTTCATTTTAGTGGTATCAAAAGTCTTAAAAGTCCTCAAATTGTCACTTTAGAATTGTGCAAATGCTCAGCGTATATACTCTTATATACGGTATGTTGGTTTGTTTACTGTTGAGTGAGAAAGCGATGTTGCAAATTAAGCCAATCATCTCGGGGACCCCCCAAAATCGTTTGGGGACCCCCCTGGGGGCTCGACCCACAGGTTCGAGAACCACTGTTGTAAGTAAGTTATAGTTTAGGTTAAAAAGTTAAAGTTCTATATTATTTCTGATTACATCAATTCTAGTGTTTGTTCAGTAACAGTGGTCTCCCCGTCTTCTCCCCAGCTCTTCAGTAAACAAAAACAAAAAAACATTTTCAGGTGGGACACAAATTTAATCCAATCAGGACTAAAGGCCTTTGCAGACAGGGTGCGATTAGTCAATCAGTTTTTACCGCATGCGAAAAGACGCACAAATCAAACTGGGTTCGATTGGAAATAAAATTGTAAATTCGGAGCCGGTGTGCATGAGGTCATTGAGAATCATGTGTTCATTTAAAAAATGATATTGTCCGTTTTTTCCGTGCGAAAAATCACACCCTGTCTGCAAAGGCCAATCCCACAACGATCATTTTAATTAGCCAGTGTTCCAGTTAGAATTTTGTCTGCTCATTTATTTATTTCATCACTTCCAGTTTCACTTGTTCATGTATCCTGTCCTGTATGAGTTCTCTCATAATATTGGTATCCCGACCTGAAAAATGTATTGGAAAGAAGGGAATACCCCTGTTAGCGAACAAGCACTCTATAGAAATGATTACTATGGGGATAATGATGATCTATTTATTTAACACTAACGTTTTACCTAAATATATCTCTTGCAGTACCTTTAATCAATACCGTACATCAGGGGTCTTCAACAGGGGGTCCGGGACCCCTAGGGGGTCCTCAGAGTTACTACAGGGGGTCCGCCAAATCTTTGTGTGATATGATTATTTGTTTTTACATTAAATTAACCACTTGAACCCTAGCATCCCTTTTTCTGAGGAGAACTTTAGCCAAAAATAGCAGATCTACAAGCTCACAACGCCTCGCAGCGCGAGGCGTTGTGAGCTTGTAGATCTGCTATTTTTGGCAAAGAGGTATTAGGTGTAGAGGGGGAAAAAAGAGCAGACCAAGTAAACAAAAAAAGTTTAATCTGAAACACAATTTTATACAGTATAGAGGGGGTCCCTGCGTCATCTCTCTCTCAGCTAGGGGGTCCTTGGCCTGAAAACGTTGAAGGACCGCCCTGCCCTGCATTATTCAGTATGTCCTTGTATGACGGTGTAGTGCGGCGAAAATAGCTGATCTACAAGCACATAACACGCCGTAGATCGGCTATTTTCACAAACGTTTGCCTATAATAAATAATGACACGCCCAAAATAGAAGGGTTGGGATCCTGGAAGAAGCGACATTGAGGAACCCCAATCGGTTCCATCACATTTGGAACCGTTTCCGGAACGTTCTTTTTTTTCTTTTCTTCTTCACACTGTCAGAGCTGGTATGTAGACTTCACGTCTGCTATATAATTAAAATACCAGTGGTTCTCAAACTGTTCATTTCAAGGACCACCATAACTCTCTGACAGTTATACCCTTACGGGGTGTATTTGGTTCCATTTGTACACTCTCAGAGTTACAGACCTGTACGTGTCCATTTGGAGAACCCCCTGAAGTAACCCAGAGGATCCCTGTACCTCACTTTGAGAAGCACTACAATAATATGTATGCAATACTGTCAGTGGTGGAAAGTAACTAAGTACATGCACTCAAGTACTGTACTTAAAATTTTGAGGTATTTGTACTTTACTTGAGTATTTCCAATTTCCAATACTTTTACTTCTAATCCACTACACCTCAGAGGCAAATATTGTACTTTTACTCCACTACAATTATTTGAAAACTTTAGTTATTAGTTACTTTGCCGATATAAATTATTATATTATAAAACATACATTAACCACTTTAGCCCCATTTTATACATAGGCTATTTGAAAATAGCTGCTATTTTCAAACATTTTAGTACTTTTACTTTTGGTACTTCAAGTATATTTTGATGCCAATACTTTTGTACTTTTACTCAAGTAACATTTTGAACACAGGCCTTTTACTTGTAACAGAGTGTTTTCATACTTTTTTTGTAAAAATACATAGGAATCGTTAAAGGGAATAAGGAACCGGAATCGTTAAAAATCCCAAAGGATCCCAACCCTACGCAATGAGCAGAGGGAGAAGCTGCTTCTATTCCACTAACACGCACCATGTGACCAACCTGTACGGAAGGATTTCAATATCAACCCTTTATTATCAAGGATCACAGAGAATGAAAACCCAGCCCATTGGGTCAAATCACTGGTCTAATCCCCAAAGCCCGTAATGGGCTCATTTGTGTCCGTTTAGATTCCGATAAGAAACGGTTATGTTTGCGCGCGTGTGTGTGTGTGTGTGTGTGTGTGTGTGTGTGTGTGTGTGTGTGTGTGTAACCATGGAGAGAGCTGGGCGTTTCCATGACGCCGCATCATCAGTGAAGCAAACCGACAGCGTGTCTCATGTTCATCTGTCACTGTGTCTGGATAAGCGTGCGTACGTGCATGCATGTGTTCGAGCGCGCGTGTGTGTGTGTGAGTGTGTGCGTGTGTGTGTGCGTGTGCGTGTGGGTGTGCGTGTGGGCATGCAATGCACACACGTGCACATACTGTATGCATGTTTTTAGGGATAAAGTGTGAATGTGTGCCACCGGTGGGTGGAGTGCAAGTTAGCGAGAAAAGATGTGTGTGTGTGTAGATTCTGCAGAACATGCCTGTGTGTTTGTATAGCTAAGCTTATGTCTATCAAGTGTGTGTGTGTGTGTGTGTGTGTGTGTGTGTGTGTGTGTGTGTGTGTGTGTGTGTGTGTGTGTGTGTGTGTGTGTGTGTGTGTGTGTGTGTGTGTGTGTGTGCGCGAGCGTGTGTGTCAGCGTGTGCCTGTGTGTGTGCCATTCACCATTGGTGAGCTGACCGCTGGCTGCCCCCATGATTGGGAGCAGATGGGGGCTGTCGGGAGGGGGGGGGGGATGGGGGGGGGCGGCGGGGTGGGGTGGCTCTAGTTTGGGTGATGTATGGACCCTCGCAAACCCCACAAAGACCCTCCTTCAGACGATGTGTTTCCTATTAATTGAAGGGGGGGGAGAGAAAAAGAGCGATCTCTTTAAGCGGTTGGGAATTGATAGTGTGTCGGTGACAAAGGGAGAGCGGACTCCGGTTTGTCCGAATTGTCGGAGAAGAAGGAGGAGGGAAAGAAAAAGTGACTTCTTCAAGCAGCGTCTGGGCGAGGGCGAGGGGGAGAGCGAGAGAGAGAGAGAGAGAGAGAGAAAGAGAGGGAGAGAGAGAGAGAGAGCGAGAGCGAGAGAGAGAGAGCGAGAATGACAGAGGGGATAAATTGTGCAAATACACATTCTCATGGTTTCGTAAGCTAGCGCTTTTAACCCATTAAAACCGGAAAAGCATCCGTGTAATTTTAGATTTTAGCATTGGCTATTCAAAAAAATAGCAGATCTACAAGTTCACAGCGCGTCACTTCCAGGCCGGGCTGCGAGTTTGTACATCTGCAATTTTTTTGAAAAGTCAATCTTTAAAATTTTGAATCTTTTAACACAAATCTCTCTTCTCGGGGTCCCTGGCACATTTTCAGATGGGGGGTGGGGTCCGCGGCCATGATTTTGGGGGTCCGCGGCACGAAAAAGTTTGAGAACTACTGATTCAGTAGGCATTAGTAGAATCAGATCTGAATGGGTTAAGTAACTTAAGTTGCAATATGACACAGCTCTGTTTACAGAGAGAGAGAGAGAGAGAGAGAGGAGAGAGAGAGAGAGAGAGAGAGAGAGAGAGAGAGAGAGAGAGAGAGAGAGAGCATTCATTTCAGTGGGATCATCAGTGCTCTTTGTGCAGTGCTTTGACACAACAGGCTGAATTAAATGCTAGTTAATGGTACTGTAGCTGCTGCGTGTCGCGCTGCTCATCTCGCAAACGGGAGGTTAATAGAAACATTAAGTAAATAAAACAACAACCTTGGAATATGAAAGTGGAAAGTGAATGAGCTTTCAAAGCCTTTCAGACAGAGAGGTCGACTCTGTGTTAAAGAGTCAGCGTTAATTAAAGCTCCCAGACGCACACTGGCAGAGACATAGATGTCTCAACATGTCGACTACTACGGCACACACACACAGCACGAGCCTTTTAGTGTTCATTTAAACTCTCTGGAGAGTGTGCACTTTTTGGAGTTACATTAATAAACCAAGGATTTCACGGCGTACTTACTACCACTGGTGGAGAAAGTACTCAAATGTTTTACTTAAGTAAAAGTATCAATACTGCAATGTAGAAGTACTCTGTTACAAGTGAAAGTCCGGAATTCAAAATTTGAGTAAAAGTACAAAGGTATTGGTATCAAAATGTACTTAAAGTACCAAAAGTAAAAGTACTAAAATGTTTGAAAATAGCCAAACTACAAGCTCTACAAGCTCACAACGCGTTGTGAGCTTGTAGATCGGCTATTTTCAAATAGCCTAGGTATAAAATAGGGCTAAAATGGTTAATGTATGCTTTATTATGTAAAACTTATATCTGCAAAGTAACTAAAGTTTTCAAATAATTGTAGTGGAGTAAAAGTACAATATTAGCCTCTGAGATGCAGTGGAGTAGAAGTAAAAGTAAAGAGAATTGGAAATACTCAAGTAAAGTAAGAGTACCTCAAAATTGTACTTAAGTACAGTACTTGAGTAAATGTACTTAGTTACTTTCCACCACTGCGTACTACTCTATTCATCCACCCACTGTCCTCCTCATTCTTGCCTCATCTTTAGCATGATGTCTCTGATTTTATTATGTACAACTGTGTGTGTGTGTGTGTGTGTGTGTGTGTGTGTGTGTGTGTGTGTGTGTGTGTGTGTGTGTGTGTGTGTGTGTGTGTGTGTGTGTGTGTGTGTGTGTGTGTGTGTGTGTGTGTGTGCAAGAGAGAGAGAGACAGAGAGACAGAGAGAGAGAGAGAGAGAGAGTGTGCACTGGGGGGTCTGTGCACACAATCATTTGCATCATTGCGCCTTCCTCTGGTTAAACAAAAACAAATACGAGTAATCTTCAATGGGAATTTCATATTCTGTTAAATCCAATACATTGTGTTCTTTTATTCAACTTGAAACATCAAAACTCGTGGGTCGGGCGTGTCGGTGAAGCAGTAGATCTGGGTATAACGAGCTACAGGTGGTACCGTGACTTGTTGCATCGCTTCGCAAACGCTTTGTGAGCTTGCAGATCGGCTATATTTCCGAACAGGGTAATATAATAGGGTTAAAAGTGGTTAAAACTCTTCCTCGTTTTGCTGGGGAACCCCTGGAACCTCCTCAAGGACAGGGTCCCCGGACCCCACTTATTTTTTTTTATTTCAGCTGGTGTTTAAGAAATGATTATGGTCCTTCTGAGCCTCCTGTTGGTCAGATGTCCAGAGAACACATCATGGACAGGTAGTGACAGAGAGATTATTAAATGGCATTCATGCAAATCCCTGCTCACACTACAGTACAGAACCACGTTTGTTTATCAGCAATTGTCGCCCTTTGTTTCCTCCCGTCTCTATGACCTTTTTGGCATAACTAGTATTTTGTTTGTGTGTGTGTGCACGTGTCTTTACTTTGCTTCCTTCTGTTATGGCTGTGAATAAGGGAAACGGTCAATGGAGAATGTTTATCCAGCATGCACGAAAACAAGACAGTAAAAGCATACATAATGCTGCAATGCTGTGTGTGTGTGTGTGTGTGTGTGTGTGTGTGTGTGTGTGTGTGTGTGTGTGTGTGTGTGTGTGTGTGTGTGTGTGTGCGCGCGCGCACGCACATGCGTGCATTCGTGTGTGTGCGTGCACTCTGGGTGACTCCACTTTCAGTCTTCTTAGCTCAGTCCCCCCCCCACCCCACCCCCCCCCCCTCAAAACAAAACCAGCACTCACACTGGAGCAGAATGGGGAGCCAAGCCACATGTTGGCAAGTTGCCTCCCCTTAAACAAATCAGACCGCAGAGGCTAATAAAAAAAACTGAATCCACAGTCCGTCTCCACAGAAGAGGGGGTACCCGAGAGGGGAGCCGCCGCCGCTCCGTGCTACCATGCTCCTTTTAAAATGGACCCATACAAAGACACAACACTGCCTTTCAAATCACACACAAATAAGAGCCACTATCTCCGCTGTTCGCAGTTGAACTGCTTTCATGTAATATTGTGCAACTATGACCAAGTAAAAAGGTGCAACGCCCGGGATTCGAACCCGCGTGGAAAGCCAACATCTTAACCACTAGCCTAAAAGGGGAATTCCCCTCTTGGACAAGGGAGATATTAGGCTTTGAGTCATCAGGCAGAGGCTCATGAGCCGCTGCTGCTACAAAGGCACGGTCACACATGTGCTTCAGAAGCGTTGCAGCGCTTTGAAGAGCGTGTCAGACGCACATGAAGCGCCGTTCAACCTCGGTGAACTTTGACCAGGCGCCAACCAATAGGAAAGGAGAAGCGCCGTCGATTGGCGCCCCGTTTGGCAGCACATTTCGGGCTGTAGTTTTTTTTCAGTGAACTAACCACGCCAACGTTAAGTCAAAACGAACTACACACAAGAAAACCGGCGCTCCTGTCGGCACTGCCCTCCACCCGCAAGACAACATGGGAAATTGACACGTCTGAAGTTTCTGCTTGCGTTGGCCACGATGTGGGAGTCCTAGACCTAGACTACCAAATACCGATATTTTTGACCGACAGTTTGATAACAATTATAAAACCGATTGTAGTCAATTTGATAAACGCAGATTTGATTAAAGTTACAAAAAAAAAAAATGCCGATCTACAAGCTCACAACGTGACTTTTAGATCTGCTATTTTGAAGAAGAAAAAAGAGAAAAACTTTGAAATACAACCCTTATATCTACACACCCAAAATAGAGATGCCAGGTTGAATGGGCATGGTTAAAAGTCAGTACACATCGGCTGCATGATTGCAGATACCGAAGAAAAACTATATATATATATTGGTCTGGCTGTACTATGAACTTCACACTACAGACTGGGATGAAGGTGGGAGGTGGGAGGTGTGTGTGTGTGTGGGGGGGGGGGGGGGGGGGTAAAAGCAGAAATAGGCCAAGCAGGTCTAGGACTCATCCAACCAGCCGTCCAGGGTGTGTCTACTGTAGCCTAGCGTGCCCTCAACACAACATTTACATATTCAAAAAAGGAAATAGGCCTTTGCGTGAGTCATCCTTTCCAAGAACGCGGAGGAAACCAAACACACAACACTGTACTGTCTGACACTATGCTATAACTAACATGAGCCTATTTAGCCCTATACACTGTGATTCTCTCAACCATTCATATCCAATTCATACGGGTCCTCAACTGATGGGTCGTGATTCAAAAATAGCAGATATACAAGCTCATAGCGCGGCACCGAGTGCCGCGCTATGAGCTTGTAGATCTGCTATTTTTGTGTGTGGGTATTGTGGATGGATCTCAGGGACGTACCCATAAAACAAACAAGCAAATAAATGAACAACTGCCTGGCCTTTATAATAGCAGCATAAGCTACTTCAGACTGCTTTCAAATTAACTTGCAGAGCACCCGGGCAAGCTGACTCTCACAACAATAAAACGGGCGATTTATCTTCTCTTCCACTTTATCTCGTATAAACAAAGCAATGTTTGAAAACCTGGTACACTGCATGCATGCCAGCCCTGCTCTTAATCATTATATTTATTATTCCTATTGTTTTAATTCAACTCCGACGGAAAAAAAAACTAAACTAGGCAAAAAATAATCCCCTACAGCTAATCTCCAGTAATGTCTCTTCCAGGACATTAATACTCAGATCACATGCTAGGGAATTGATTCAAGGCCATGAAGTAAATTGCCATTTAAGAGTGCTAAAGTAAAGTGATATTTTACCAAGTGCACCAAATGGCTACACTTCACTATGGAGCCTCATACAGGATTTTAAGTGAAATGGGAAGTGATGGAGAAAAAAATGAGCACACAAAATTGGAACACTGACTATAAAACTGAAGCTGATAAATGTGTTCTCTCTCCTGATTGTAAGAAATCAGTGACCCAGCTGGAAATTTATTTTCTGTTTACGAAAAAGAGCTGGAGAGATGACTAGGAGGCCACCACCGTTACTGAACAAACACTTTATACAATAGCAATGATTAACCTTGTAACAAAAAAAGGTTTATTTTTAGCCAAACAATATCACTACAGCACCTTTAACCACATGGCGTGTTTATGCGTTTCAGAGGCCTTTAGTCATAGTGGTTCAGCTTCTCCACAACACTGTGACAGCCTTGGGTTTTAAGATTCTGCTCGATTCTTCGTGCCGCTTGTACAGCCTTTAAAATGTACAGTACACTCACCTTGCATGTATTTTTTTTTGGCTAATTATGCACATTTTCTTACTAAATAACCTTTGACAGCAGAGGAAGCAGCATGAAGCCAGCACAGTGGTACAATTTTGAGGTATTTGTACTTTACTTGAGTATTTCCAATTTCCAATACTTTTACTTCTACTCCACTACATCTCAGAGGCAAATATTGTACTTTTACTCCACTACAATTATTTGTAAACTTTAGTTACTAGTAACTTTTTAGATATAAATTATGATATTATGAAACATTCATTAACCACTTTAGCTCAATTTTATACCTAGGTTATTTGAAAATAGCCGATCTACAAGCTCACAACGTGTCGCGACGCGTTGTGAGCTTGTAGATCTGCTATTTTCAAACATTTTAGTACTTTTACTTTTGGTACTTTAAGTACATTTTGATACCAAAACTTTTGTACTTTTACTCAAGTAAATTTTGAATTCCGGACTTTTACTTGTAACAGAGTACTTCTACAGTACATTGCAGTACTGATACTTTTACTTAAGTAAAACATTTGAGTACTTTTTCCACCACTGGGAAGCCAGTGCATGTAAGTCATTCTAAAACAGACTCATGGCTGTCTAGATGTGTCCCATTATGTTCTATGTGCATAAGGTCAATAAAGGGGAAGTCAATGGTACTGGCCTGGGCATGGATGTTGTGTCGCTGTGCTGAAAAATGTGGGAATGTGACCTCATTCATTCGAGTATTGATGACTGATACGGCCGGTTTCTAAATTCATGAATCCTCTTTGAGAAATGATATTGTCACTGTCCGATGGAAACCTTTGACTTATTCTTTAGTTTTTAATAGATCAATATCGGTCACACTTGTCTCTTTGTGCATTTGACACATATTTAACCACTTAAGCCCTATCTTATACTTTGACAAACTTTGAAAAAATAGTTTCAAGCTCATAATGCGTCGCAATGAGATTATAATGACATGACCAAAATAGGGACTCCAGGTTGAAAGTGGTTAACAAATTAATAGTATTAGAGCAATGTGACTAAATCTCATAACTCCATCATATCCATTGGAACAGGTTTTTCTTTTCTCATTTCATGAAGATTAATGGTTTTGGACTAACAAGCTTTCCACCCCATTTCATCGTGTGTAGAAACCTCATATGTTACCGTTACTTTTCAGGATTCAGATGCCAAAATAGCATAAAATAGCCGATCTACAAAACACGCCACGATACGCCGTGTTTTGAGCTTGTAGATCGGCAATTTTTGCTACTTTTGTGTGACACACTGTAGTATGGCAAAGAACATTTCAGAGAGACGTTAAATCCCTTAGCTCAAAGCTACTAGATAGGTGAGTGGTTAGGGCGCGTACTACTGCCACACGGGCTCTAGTGCCCGACAGTGAGTCCCCGGTTTGATTCCCCGGGCCAGCCAGACCACGTTCTGCTCGTCACTCCCCTCGTCACTCTCCGTGTTTCCCGTCTCTCTCCACTGTGACTGAATCAAATAAAAGGCTAAAAAAATCCCCCAAATCCGTAAGCTCAAGTAACCACTGTGGTGCCATATCAGACACAGCCTATGCAATCATGACTGTTACTGTATGCAGGCGTCAGTACTGTTTGTTTTGTCCTACTTTATCATGAGTGAACCTTGACCCGCGCTGATCGTGTCGTGTGTATGCATATACGATGACACATGCTGATTTCTACACACACACACACACACACACACACACACACACACACACACACACACACGCAGAGGCAGAGACACATTCCTGTCTCTCAGCGTTTGGCTGTAAAGTTGCGCAGAAGCTACAAACAAAGCCCCGATAAGATTAAGCGCGGTGACACAAACACTCGTGTCATCTGTCACCTTACCTCCCATTGAACCCAGAAGAAACAACAAGGGCCGCGTGTGGCGGAAATGCACTGATTGTTGTTTGACAGCCTTGTGTGAATTATGCGCGTCACGCGTCATCGAGAGAATAGATCCTGCTAAAGCAGTGGTTCTTATCGACCTTTTCTGGATCAGGGCCAGATCTGCTTATTATAATTTCCCCGCAAGATTTTATTTGAAAATAGCCGATCTACAAGCTCACAACGCGTCGCATCGCGATGCGTTGTGAGCTTGTAGATCTGCTATTTTCAAATAGCTGATGTATATGTTAAAGTGCTCATGTGGCCCAAAGTCGCTTCTTTTGGGCTGGTTTTCCTAGACCTGGTTGCTTGTTTCTCTTACAGAATCTGGCAACACTGATCAGGGCCCACTTAAGTGTCCGCGGCCCACCCATCTCTGACCACTTGGCGCGTTAAGTGGTCAGATGGGTGGGCATTTTCAGAGCATGTTTATTTGAATGATCATTTGATCGATTGTGTTCCGGCTTTAGATAAATGGAACCAACGTGGTATACCTTACGTTCGTATTTACCGGTATCAAAATGAAAACTCATTTACAAGGTTTTAAAGAAAAAATACACACATACAAATACACAAAATGTATGTTAATTCAACAACAAAATCATTATTTATAAAATCTGAAAAGGGATAGTTCACCAAAGAACATCACTTATTTTCTATCAATTACACACTCCATGAAGCCTTGAATTCATGTAACATTTTTTAGTTCTTGTCGCATTCCTAAACCAATAATTTGATAACCGACGGAAAGATGCTAATGTCTCCGGTCCTCAAATTATTGGCTTAGGAATGCGACGAAAACTAAAAAAATCTCCATGGATTCAAGTCTCCATGGGGTGTTTGTACTTGATAGGGAAAAAAAAGTCATTTTGGGGGTGAACTACCCCTTTAAGTGTTTTGCCAATTATTTGGGGGCCCCAAGTGCAATGCCCTCACGGCCCACAGGTTGGGAGTCTCTGTACTATATAAAAAAGAAGCACCTATAGGGCCTTCTTAACCACTTCAACGCTGTTTACTTCATTGAACGGAGTACCCCAGGGGTTTATACTAGGCCCCCCCTTCTTTTTTTCCCTCTACACCGAACGACAGCCGTTCTGCTTATTCTCACCAAATGTTTGCCCTAGAATAGGGACTGCTAGGGTTCATGTGCTTAGCCTCCTGGTAACATTCGACATGCGAAGCCTGTAGACAGGCTATTTTCGGCAAAGAGATTTGGCAAAAAAGTAGGGCGCCTAGGATAGACCCCTGGGGGACTCCAGTCAATCAAGTAGGTATATATAGGGTTCATGTGGTTAAAACAATGCGCGCAGTCTCGCCTGGTCTATCAATAAGAAAAGAACTAGGCTATTTAGAACACCTCATTTGAGCTGATAAATTATGTACGGCCCTATGCATTATCCACAATAGAGGATCACATCCATGCTACAAGACCAAATGAGTGTTAGCATGACTGTCATATTTATTTAAAGAGCGATAGATGTCTCAGTGTAAACGCTGGTGAAATATTTAACATATATAACCCTATATATTCAATGACTGGAGCCCCCCAGGGGACTATACTAGCAGGCCCCCTCCTTTCTCCCCTCTACACCTGATCTATAAGCTCATAACACGTTGCGTTATAAGCTTGTAGATCTGCTATTTTTTGCCTGCATTGGTCACCCCAGAATAGGGACGCGAGGGGGGCCATTTTAAATACTAAACGTCACAGAAGATTGAAGTCCAAAAATAAGCACCGTTTCCCTTAAAATTGAGTGGGATTATATTCATAATGTCATCAGGAATTAGCAGAGATATAAGTGATCCCATAGACAGGAGAGGACAGACACAGAAGGCTATTCAAAAGTCATTAGTGTAGTAGGTCAATCAATAAGCTCCTCCCCCATTCCCCCCTAACCCCGCCCTGATGGTCAATCCGCTGCCATGGCAACAGATAAAAACATCCATGTCTGGACTCGGGCACGTTTCCACCCCTCTTTGAATTTTTTTATAAATACGAATTGACCCTTGTGGGCCAGTTTTAACACTTTCAGAGTTAAATTTGCAACTCAAATTGTACTGTTCACATGCAGGGAGCATGGATATCATCACTGCTAGGACATCATTGACGTATTGAGTAACGTGGCAGCATGGTAACTGCAACACAGGGAGCGATGGAAGGCTTTTAGAAACTCACAAAAGGCTCGGGGGGGAAACTAAATCAAAAACTGTGTCATTTAGACAGGCGACACAATAATTATGGCAGTCCTTAATAGCAACACCACCAAAACCATTCGAATAATAATTGTGCTTACATACATAATTAACAGGAACACACATTTTTAATACAATAAACATGAATACACACTTTACAAGGGAGATAGCGAGGTGTTAATGAATAACAAAAACGACCTTTAAAACATTGTTCTAAACATTAAAGGGAACAAAGTCTGTTTTCTGTCCTAATTTGCATCGACTGTTTTCTTCCAAGGCACAGTAGTCGTAATTGCCAAAGCGCTGTTACTAATTGTCGATTTCAAGCAAAGGTTACAGTACCGCAGTCGCAGAACACCTCCCCAGAAGACTAGCGGAAGTAGACAATCTATGGGGGGGGTGGGGGGGGGGGGCATACCTGTTGTTCATAATGCAAAGGTAAAAGAAAGAAAAACATCACTGCACTTGACGGGTTTACAATACAGCACCGTGGTCAAACTTTTTCATGTCAAGGTCCCCCAAAATTATAGATTTGAGTTAAACATGTTCGCTTTAAAAATATATATATATATTCAAAGACGTGCACACATTTTCACGATTTTTCTAAAATAGCAGATCTACAGGCTTGTATATCTGCTATTTTTGAATAGCCAAAGTGTAAAATAATGGTTAAAGTACTTAAAATCTAAAATGACACAGATGCTTTCCCGGTTTTAATGGGTTAAGATATACTCAGAGGATCAGTGCCCAGAAACCAGTCCAACTACTACTCTAGAGTGAGTGATGCCCATGGGCATGACACCAGAGGGAGCTCATCTGACCTCGTTTCCCCAAGATTCGGCTCAAATATGGGGGAAAATGCATACTACTATGCTGACACCACAACGTAGAATTACCAAACGCCATTAAAGATAACTCAAAACTAACTTTAAATAATGGATGACCTTAACTTACAATTGCGCTTAGCAGAACACCTTTGAGCACCTTGGTAGTAGCACCCTCTGCCCCCCCGGCCCGGCCCCTCCTTTTCCTGTACATATACTGTACCTTTTGCGGCTACTGAGCTTTTACCGATATGCATTGTGTTGTATCTATGCATGTATTGTCTGTCTTACTGATTGACTCAATTGAGTACACTGGACCACAATGGAAACAAGCCCCTGAGGCTTTTTGTGCCATCCTCCTTTTAGCATAACCTGTCCTGACTGTAGTACTTGTACTGTTAACAATCGTATTAATAAAGTATTGAGTATAAGAGCATTGGTACGTGTGGCAAATCACTGAGCAATTAACTTTTACTGAAGACCAAAGAAGATGGAAGGTTGCCGTCCCGAGTCCGACTCCCAAACCAAGAGACACCAAGTCTGAAAAATGTATGTACAGTATGCGCTCACGGTGACTGAAAGGCAACACTTTGGGCACACGCATCAAATATCCACCCAATATCAAATGACACAAATATATCAAATATCGTAGCATCCTCAACAGGTCATTGGTCCAACTGTACAGAGTAAAATCCTGAGCGTCCATTTAACCCATTAAGACCTGGAACGCATCTGTGTAATTTTTTTATTTGAGCTAAAAAAAAGCAATATTTTACACTTTGGCTATCAAAAAATAGCAGATATACAAGCTCGTAGATTTATTTTTTTTAATCGTGAAAATGTGTGCAAATCTTTGAATATATATTGTTTTAAAGCGAACATTTTTAACTCAAATCTGTGCTTCTGGGGGGTCCCTGGAACAAAATATTTTGAGGTGGGGGTCGGCGGCCAAATACATATAAGTTTTGGGGGTCATTGACATGGAAAAGTTTGAGCACCACTGATATAGAAAAATACGTGTTTTTTTTTTCAGAATACTGTTGGGATTTAGAAGACATTTGTAGAATCGGCTTCAGGTCTTCTTAATGGGTTAACTCAGAAGAGTGTACTAAACGGAAACCAAATGGACCCAATTTGGTTCCATCCTTCTGAAGTTCTGAGTTTAATCAACACTAGGGATTTGACCATGCATTGTAGAGGCTGTGAAGTCGACAAGAAAAGGGTCGACAAATGTGTTCAGTCTAACTGCCAGAGAAAAGGTCCGCGCTGTGTATGTAGGACACACACAGAATGGAACGCAACACCAAAGGTGTTTTTCTCTCAAGATAATTGCATGCAGATAAAAACTCAAGCTCCTCGCTCTTCAAGTTGCCACGAGAGTACAACGCGAGTGCACACGGGCACACACACACACACACACAGTCGCGCGTACGGCGCGCACACATCCCGCCGCGAGACTTTCTCTGTGGAAATGGAACATAATTGGCTCACAATAGCCCATCAATGAGGTCTTAGAGAAGGAACACCATCTTCTACTCCACCCGTCCACCTCTATCTCACCCCCCCTCTTCTCCCTCCCTCCCCATCTTCACACATCCTGTCTCTGCGGTGACAATAAGAAAGCAGATTACACACACACACACACACACACACACACACTATTTGCTCAGAGTCCAAAAATTGCACAGCGCAGGAAAATAATGGCGAGGGGAGAGTGTGAGATGGAAGAAACAAGAGAGAGGGATGTGAGGAAAAGAGGAGCAAATGAAGAGAGAGGGAAGTAGACGCACTAACACAGGCACTGCAGATTCAGCCATGCGTGTGTGCGCGAACACACACAAACACACACACACAAACATACGCGTGCGCACACACGCGTGCGTGCGCGTGCACTCACTCCTGGTGTAGCATCTAAATCACATTAGCTCCCAGTCATCCATCACTTTGTGCAGACAAAAGCTCACGCCGTAGACACGGGGGCTGGGGGGGGAAACTGCATGGCAACATGCAGAGCCACCCGCAAACAAACAAATGCTCGCCGAGTCGCCCCGCTCGCATAGAGAAACCAGCCGGCACACCTTGTTGAAAAGCAGACATGATGATTACATGCTGAGCGAAAACCCGTCTCTCTCCTAAAGAAACACTCACACAATTCCCCAATCAACGATCGACTCGCGTTCGCTCGCCTCGCAGGCAACAAGCAGCCGTCTGTCTGCATGAACCGGCGAGGTGCCATACGTGCACACACGTGCTCTGCTCTCTGACGCCAACTTACATCAGCGTCAGAGAAAACCAGCAACTTTCTGGCGGCACAATGGGGGTTCGGGGGGGGGGGGGAGATATATCACGGTTGCTTTAAATATTTAAAACAGAGGGAGTTAAACGGTAGAGAGCGACATCTTGAGAAAATCTTCTCTTATGTCAGTATCCATCTCCTTTCCCATTAGAGGGGGATGGGGCCCTTATCTCTCCGTATGTGTGCGCGCGCGCGTGCGTGTGCGTACCAAAATGTTTGTGAGCATACTTCTTGCATGTTGACGACACTACTACGGGTGCATGTCAGTGGGGTGCGCCCTATACGTAGACATGTGCGTGCGTGCCTGCATATCTGTGTGTTCTTTATCTAACGCGTCGTCTTTCGGGTGAGATACTTGAGTGGCATGGGGGCGGGGGGGGGGGGGGGGTAGCTGAAGAGAAGAGAGTCAGAGGAGGTGAAGAACAGGTGAGAAGAGGAGTACTATAGGAGGACGGGAAGAGAAGGAGAGGAATAGAGGAGAGGAGAGCAGAGGCAGGGAGGAGAGTTTTTGGAAGGAGCTGATGTGAGCTCCATACGTTATGAGACCATATGGAGCCCATTGTGCAGTGGGAGCAGGCATAGGACCAGAACACAGCTTCACTAAAGCTGTCCGCTACTCTCTCTCTCTCTCTCTCTCTTTCCCCCCTCCTCTCGTTCTCTCTCTCCTCCCCACTTCACTCTCTCTTTTTAACTCAATAAGTTCCGCTGCTTCTTCCTCTAGCTGGTAGGGACTTTGTCCTTTTTTTTTACGGCTGGTCTGGGGGTCTCCTTTTATATCCAACGATGGGGGCATGCCAAACAATGACATCTATCGCATTTCAAATCTGAAAAGACTGACAGTATACGGCTGCTGGCTGCCCATGTGCAACATGCACCACGACAGACGAGGGGAAGAGGTTAAAATAACTTGTAAGCCACGGGTCGGCTCCGAGAGAGAGATGCAGGAGAGAGAGAGAGAGAGAGAGAGAGAGAGAGAGTGGTGAAAACAATTAGCTACAGACAGTAACCCATCACAGAAACTCCTAACGACTGGGGATGCAGGCAGGCAGGCGGGTAAGCCAGCGAGCGTGTGTGTGTGTGTATGTATGCATGTGTGTGTGTGTGTATGTATGCATGCGTGTGTGTGTGTGTGTGTGTGTGTGTGTGTGTGTGTGTGTGTGTGTGTGTGTGTGTGTGTGTGTGTGTGTGTGTGTGTGTGTGTGTGTGTGTGTGTGTGTGTGTGTGTGTGTGTGTGTGTGTGTGTGTGTGGCGTGTGGCGTGTGTGCTCGCACGTGGAAATCAAAGCAGCGACAGAGAGAGGGATGCTCATGGAATCGTGTTAAATCAGCCGACTCCAGACCCCCCCCCCCCCCATCAACCGTTTGATGTGCAATGAGAGAAAACATTAGCAGTGAAAACGCCCCCCCCCCACACCCCCCAGCCCTGTCGCTCGGTCCGACCCCATCGTTCCACGTCTATTTATACATACACCGCTCTTCTCTTCGCATTTTCCTCCACTTTAACAGGGAGCAGTTTGTGCAATCATGGCACACAGTCAAAAAGGCTGCATTCCTCCTGCCTCTCTCTCTCTCCCTCTCTCTCTCACTCTCTCTGTCTCTCTCTGTCTTTCTACTGCTTCACCCTCTCGTTCCCATCCCCCCGCTCCGTCTGTCTCCTCCCTCTACACCCCTCCCCCAGCTCTTTCCTGCTCCATGCCTCTCTCTCTCTCCCTCCCTCCCTCCCACTCTCTCACTCTCTCTCCCTCTCTCACTCTCGACAGGCTATATGCAGCAAGGCACAAATTCATGGGGGAGAGTGATAGGGAGAGAGAGGAGGAGGAGGAGGAGGAGGAGGAGGAGGAGGGCAGAGAGGGAATAGAGAGATGGGTAGAGAGAGCTGAAAGGGAGCAAAGTGAAGAGTGAAAGACAGCCTGGTGGGGAACGAACAAGGGAGGGGAGGGTCGAGTGAGATCGAGAAAAAAAGAGAGAGAGAGAGAAGGAGCCAGAGAGGGAAGGACAGAGAGGGAGGGAAGGGGGGGGGGGGAGAGCGAGAGAGACAGAGAGAGAGAGAGAGAGAGAAGCACGATCTCACTCCAGCGATGGGCGTTCCTCCCCGGTTCCTGCGGGGTCAAAAGTTTACCGTGGTTTTAATTTCACCTTTCCGCAGCCAATCAGAGCGCGTCTCCGGCTGCTGAGGGGAACTTTGACCCACTCGAAGAATTTGACTGTAAAGATCTGAGGCGAGTCGCCTCTTCTTCTTCTTCTTTCCCCTACGCTTTCTCTCTTGTTTTTCCACTCAATTCTTTTTTCCCTCCTTCTCTCTCCACCTTTTTCCAAGTACCCACACACACACACACACCCCTCTTTCCCCTCCCCTCCTCCTGCTTGTTTATTTGAAAGTCCTTGATCACAGAGGACGAGAAAGGGGGGAAAAAAACAGTGGTTGATCTACAGAGAGAGAGAGAGAGAGAGAGAGAGAGGAGCCTTCATTGTCTTGTTTTCCACTAGTATGCTTCATCTCTACCCTCTCGGCGGCAGCGCTCCCACTGAGACAGCGAGAGGGTCAAAACCGCAAGATCAACAACTCTCCTTGACGAAAAAAAAAGAAAAACAATGCATGCCATAGTATTGACATAGCCAGAGTCTACACTACATGTTATGGCAGTTAATCAAAACACACACATAAACACACAAACACACACACACACACACACACACACACACACACACACACACACACACACACACACACACACACACACACACAACTGCAGAGGCACGCCCCACTCACTCACAGTATGCTGAATGGTGGGCGTTTAAGTAGTACTCTCTTTTTTAATGTGTGTGTGTGTGTGTGTGTGTGTGTATGTGTGTGTTTGTGTGTATGAAACAGGGGTCTGTGGTGGTGGTGGTGGGGGGGGGGGGGGGGGTTGCTGCAGTTAGATCATAGCATCACTGAGGGGAGGGGCCACTCTGCAAATAGAGCGAGCAGAGTGGAGAGGAGGAGAGCGAGGATGAGAATGGTTGGGGAACGGAACGGCGGGTAGAATGGCTTCCAGCCTCTTGAAACGAGGTGGTGTGTTTGTGTGTGCTTATGCGTGCGTGTGTGCGTGTGTGTATGTATGTATGTATGTATGTATGTATGTATGTATGCATGCATGCATGTACACACACGTGCATGTGTTTCTGTGGGCTCTTCATCACTGTCTGTGTATGTATAGCCTCTTCTTAGGTGCGTGCATGTGTGTGATTAATTAACAGCCATGGTTACTGAAGAAGCTCCCTGTTGTTCTATTCTCTCCTCCACCACATCCAACAGCACAATCGCTCCCCCGCTCGCCCGCCCAACCCCTCCCCCTCCACCTGACTGCTGCGGTATTGGGGTACACTACATACATGCACAAACTCTTGGCACGCTGTCGCATGCATGCACGCACGCACGCATGCTTGCACGCACACAGTCACACACGTACCTACGTCCTCATGAGTGCAGGCACAGGAGGCCAGCAGTAACCAAAACCCGGTTCACACAAGCATTCACACACTCAGCCAGGTGGAAAAACCTCCCAAACCTCTCTCAAACTACTTAAGCACGATACACTTCGTCACACTATAATAACGCATTGTGAGCTTGTAGATACAAATTTAAATTTTTGAACATTTTGGAACAGTTTTTGAACATTTTTGACTAAACTTACAGGACCAAAATAGGGACGTCAGCTTGAAAGTGGTTTGAACCCTAGCCTCCCAATCTGGGGTGAGCGTTCAACAAAACGTGTCCAAACGTTGCATGTTGCGTCACGTTGTGAGCTTGTAGATCAGCTATATTCGGCGAAGATATTTTGTGTACAGTGAAAACAGGCGGCGGCCTAATATAGATCCCTGGGGGGTTCCTCATCTACGTAAGTGGTTAAAACCAGTCCCAGTACCTGGTGACAGACAGCTTCACACAGATCACCTTTAATACATTGTCTCTTTTTCAGCACTTTCAAATTCAAGGATATTTAGTCAGAATGTGGCATTGACTGTATCGATCCACGCAAAAACCTTTTATTTAACCACAATGGTGGCTGAGAAAACATTCAGAACATCCTGCTTCGCTATCTGCTTTGATGTCTACAATACCCAGAATTCAGTGCAAAGGCTTAGTTCTCGTACCGTTCTCGAGGCCATCACCACTAGTGGCCCCTAGTGGCAGAGGTGAGAATGGCTGTAGTCTTTTTATGTTACCCACGACGACATCACCGTGTGGACAAATATGTGGTGCTTTTGATTGGCTGTTTTGGTACAGAGAGAGGAGCGTTGACGGACTTAGCACCATGCATTGATCACCATTCTGACTGATAAAGACGTGGAGATAAGGTGGTAAAAAAGAAAAAAGCAGAGTATTCCTTTAAGTAGTGGCTCACCCCCCACCCCCCACCTCTCATTCTCTCACTCACTGCTTCATTTATTTATCAACTCTCTTTTCTGTTACATGATACAGGCTTCTGGCCCCAATGCTTGTGTTGTGCAGAAGAGCGGAGGGTTGCTCTGAGCCAGTGTCAGCTCGAGGAGAGGAACGGAGCTAAAAGGTGTTGGAACACAGTCACTGTCGGTCTAACAAGCTGCTATTATTATCATCATGTATCCAATCCCCAGTGCGTGCGCGCAAGTCTTTTCCTCTAAGTAGAGTTTGTTTCAAAGCATGGGAGTTCATTTCCAGACTTGCAAACTTGATTGGGTGTTTCTTTTTTTCCTGGAGTCTACCTGAATCCAGTCCCTACACACCACCAGGGCATGTTTTTCCTTGAGATTTTTCAGAACGTCTGCACTGCAAATAATGGCATCAACGAATGTTTTGCATTTTCGTGTTGTTTATTCGTCTTTAGGCTGTGTGTAAAGGCTGTACAAAATATTTGACTGCATACAAATCTACGTGGTAAAAATGTAAAGAAAATCAAAGGCCATATGCCTCATGCCTCAAAAAACTAGCTTACTAACTTAGAATTAAAATAAGTAAGCTAGTTTAATTTAACATCTCACTCTCTCACTCTCCCCCCCCTCTCTCTCTCTCTCTCTCTCTCTCTCGCTCTCTCTCTCTCTCTCTCAAATCTGAGCGCTTCATTGAGCAACGCAGCCCTACATTTAGCTGCCAAAGTAAAGTGGTCTTTAACACCTTGCCTGAGGGAGAGAGAGGGGTAATGTTACCTTACAGGCTAACGTTACAAACTAAATGGCCTGTTTGAAAAACACTTGAATTTTAACAATGTCAACTGCATTGCCTATTCTTCTGTCCCTCCAAATCCCAGTCCTCAAACCCCTCTGGCATGAAAACGAGAGGCCCCTCCCTAAACTCAAACTCAGTCTTTCCCCTCTCTTTATTTCTTCCCTCTTGTCCTTTATTCCCTTTTACCGCTCAGGAAAAACACATTCAAACAGAGTGTAGAGTAGTGGAACATTCGTGGAAAATCAGCAACGACATTTCTCTAACCCTTGACCGGTGCCGTGGCTTTGTTTTGTCAGCGAGTCTAAACTCTGAACATTCTCGAGCACACAACGCATGTGCACATGTATACACACCGACGTGCACACACGCACGCAAGCTTGTGCCATGTCTATCATTGAGGGGTAATCACAGAGCAACAAGTGCCCTCCCTCTTATTTAAACTTTACGGCTATATTTCTGTTCTTTCTGCAACTTGAGTGTGTCATGAGACTCATGACAAAGGTTAAATGCAGAGCAGTCACAAATTAGTGTTGATTAGTCAGTCAAATGGAGGGCGCGTGTGTGTGAGTGTGTGTGTGTGTGTGTGCGCGCGTGCGCATACACATGGGTTTACTCAAAGTTGTTTACATGTGATGTCAAAAGGACAAATATAGTTTAAGTTTTCTTTCCTTTTTTTTGTAAACAGACGTTAGGAAAGCTGAGAGGGTGACAGCATTGGAGAGGAACACAACGTCTTTAAGGTGGGACTAGTACAGGGCAGGCCAACCAGGGCATGAGCTGATGGTGAACTTTGGTAGAACTTTGGGTTGTATAAGCTATATCTGGGCATGATGTAAGTCCAAACACTCACACTGTCATCTTTATTCGTCACTACTGTGCTCTGGAGCGAGGAGCCAGAAGTAGTAGATTCCATTTACTCACATTGTATGATGAAATAGGTCTCAAAAATCACACTTGTAGCACAACTAAAGTGGATTGTACCCACATATCACAAAACTTACCCACATCTCAGAAACTCTTGGACTGTATTCATGGTACATTACCCGGGAGGTAAGATGTACTTTAAGTCACCAATATCCGTGTGATTTTGAGACCCGTTTCTCCATACAATGACTGAATGGAATCAATGGAATCAGGTACAGTTTAAGATAATTCAACAGACACAGCTTTTTAATGATTGAATTGGCCTGATAGCGGCAGTCAGAGACAGGAGCTGGCAGGTAAACACACACATAACACTCTGGAGATATAGGACACAGTAGGAGCTGGCTAGGGCAGTGGTCAGCAGTGGCTCAGGACGTAGAGCGGCTGCTAGGGAAATGGAAGGTTTCCGGCTCGATCCCTGGCTCGCCCCTGAGTTAGTGTTAGAGTTGTTCCGATACCGATACCAGTATCAGAAAAGCTGCTGCTGATACTGCCCAAAATGCTGGTATCAGTTTCGGCGAGTATGCCAGTCTATGCCGATCCGATACCACGTAATTTGTCACATGATGATATTTCATTTACACTAATATTTTTTAATGCTTCAAGTTGATGTTGCACAACTGTTTTGTACTCTTACTTACATTTACATTATTATTTTACCAACTTGTAGCTGCACTTTAACTTGTTAATGAAATTTGTATTTAGTCCAAGATCAGTGGTTCTCAAACATTTTAATTTCAAGGACGCCCTTAACTCTGAGAGCGTACAAATGGAACCAAATGGACCCGTGAGGGTCCATTTGGTTCCATTTGTACGCTCTCAGAGTTACAGACCGGTAGGGGTCCATTTGTAACCCGCTCAAGGAAACCTGAGGGTCCCTGGCCTGGACCCCACTGTCCTAGTTTTATTTTTTATTACACACTGGTATCGGATAGGTACTCCGTATCGACCAATAGTTACGGGCAAGTTATGGGTCGGAATCAGTATCGGGAAGGAACAAATGGTATTGGTACATCTCTAGCTAGTGTCGAACTGAGCAAGACACTGAACCCCAAACAGTGTGTGTGTGTGTGTGTGTGTGTGTGTGTGTGTGTGTGTGTGTGTGTGTGTGTGTGTGTGTGTGTGTGTGTGTGTGTGTGTGTGTGTGTGTGTGTGTGTGTGTGTGTGTGTGTGTGTGTGTGAATCTGCAAAAATAATGCACATTGTAAAGCGCTTTGGATACTGTGATGATATGTGGCCCTCAATGACGGCAGCTGCACTATATCTGCGATAGTTAATGTATTGCAAGACATTTCATCTACGACACATGACGATATCTGTAACTGAAGAAGATAATGTACCAATGAAAAGGAAAACATCTGGAATCATGCATCAGTTTTCCGAAATCTCCCGTGCAAATTAAAGCTCGACATAAAGTGCTAAGCATAAAGAAATGCTTTATGTAAACCTGGACAGTGCTTTCTTAACTCATTCTCTGCCATTGACGTGTGTGACGTTTTTTTTCTTCCAAAGCCCACACCGCCATTGACGTGTTTGATGTGTTTTGGTGTTTTCAGTGTTTTTCCTCTAGATGGCGCTCTTCGCTAACTCATGAGTGACCATTTCATCCTCAGTCACACAGATCCAGGAGATCACGTGATCGCAATATTTACTCCGCGGTTCACTTCCTTGTTATTAGATTAGGAAAAAACGCCTGTTATCTCGCCTCCCTGGTTTTACTCAGCATTTTTGACGAGACAGGCTATATTCAACGAGCCAACCGGGGGTCGCGATGACATTTTGTTTTCTTTCGCGGAAGCAAAGAGAAACCCTCCGTGTTTAGCAACGATCGGGGGATCGATCATACTGGAGAGATACATATTCTGTGACTAGTTGAAAAGGTAATAAAACGAAAAATCGCTGGCAGTGGCCGATTTATTTACTCTGGCAGTGAATGAGTTAATAATAAAATATCAATATTTGCCGTCAGGTTAATGATAAGCGGGAGCGCAATCCATGTATATCACAAATATCGATTTATTTTTGTCCCACCCCTAAAAATCACCATTTATAGCATTTCAGTCAGTCCGCCTGCTAGCTAGCTAGCTAGCTAGATATCTGTGGCAGAACACTAGTGACCACAGTTAAAGGTCACAGTAAACATGGCTTCCAGGTAAATTATTAATGACACCCCCCATTTTCTTTGCACCTCTAATCTTCTGTCATCGTCTCTTCCTCTACGCTTGCTTCTTCATCCTCTCTCTCCCTCCCCCCCCCCCCCTGCTCCTTTTGGTTGTGTTTTGACCCTCTCTCTCGCTGTCTGTGTGTGTCTCCCCCCCCTCCCCTCTCTCTCTACGTCTAGTGTGTGGAGATGGTGTTATTTTTAGCCCCGTGAGATAGGGAAAGAGATCGTGCTGGGCTAGCACATACTCTCCACAAGGGCTTTCTGGGGACCTGTCACAGACGTGCAAGTGAAAAATGGTTTGCAGTTAACACGTACCACACGTACGTATTACCAGTGTGTACGGTATGTGTGTTTATAGGCTATTGGAGTACAGTGCGAATATTACTGGGATGCTGCGATGAGCAAAGAAAGAGTGTGTCAGTTGTAACTGATGTACTGTACAGTTGGAACATACTGTATATGTTCAGTCTGCACTAGTTGCAGAATAACTGGCCTAGCCATCTTCTAACTGTTCCTTATAGCCACTGTGTTTCGTTTACCTGCTGCTAACCCCCTGTCTCTGACTGACTGGCTGTGCCAGACAGTGGACCTGTCAAATATCACCAGTCATACGCCAGTCAGGTGATGTCGTCATTTATGGTTCGGCAACCGAGTGTCGTGCAAAGGTGTCATTCGACAAAGGAAAACCTAAGTTTCACCTGAAAATGGATTCAACGCCTCTACTTTTCAGTTGAAAATTCAGTCGGAAATAGTAGTTATTTACAACCACCAATGCTTTTGGTGCCGAACCATACATTAGTCTCAAAGAGACTGTCAAACACCATTGACAGCCGTCTAGATTCCAGGGAGCCACTTGGGCCTGCTCCTCCGCACAGCAATGTTAATTTTGATTTAGTTTTTTGATTTAGTGTTTTGATTTAGTGTTTTGATTTCGTTTTTTGATTCAGTTTTTTGATTTAGTTTTTTGATTTAGTTTTTTGATTTAGTTTTTTGATTTAGTTTTTTGATTTAGTTTTTTGATTTAGTTTTTTGATTTAGTTTTAGTCATAGTCTTTTGAATAAAGTGTTTTAGTTTCAGTCTAGTTTTAGTTGACTAAAAAACACAATATTAATTTATTTTGGCAGGCCTTGATGGTGTCGTAATGCCTGATTTATATTTACCTGTGTGCCGAAAATAGCCAATCTCCAAGCGCACAACGCGCTGCAGGCACATTGTGGGCTTGTAGATCAGCTATTTTCGGAGCGTGACATGACACCCACATGCAACCAAACATAAAATGACTTGTTTTAGTTCTACTGGATCTCTTCTCCACTAGTCCCTCCCTAACATTTTCGTCTAGCTTTTATTTGTCAACGAAATTGTCAGTATATTTTGTCATAGTTTTAGTCATTATAGCTTAGTTTTTATTTAGCTTTTATTTAGTTTTCATCAGTGAATAAAGGTAGTCGAGATTTTTTTTTCGTCATAGTTTTATTCTACGAAATTAACACTAGCCTGCACCTGCACCGCAAGGAGACGAGTCTGTTCACCTGATGGTTACCTGAGCGGCCAGCCGACCACAGCAGAAGATGATATTACATCCATGGGCATCAAGTCTACAGCGAGTCTCGAGTCACAGGAACGCAGACAGCACCAGAAAACACACCGACTCCAGAGTGAAAGAGAAACATTAACACAGGTGACCTCCTCCCACACACACTTTCTCTAATGCAGAGAATACTGGACAGCGGCTGAACATACACAATGGAGAAAACACACAGACAGACTAAAGAACTGTTGTCTGTGTTGCCTCAAATCAATATTTAAATTCTGGCCCCCTTTTCCACTAAAGAGAACATTCTGAAGTCGCTGGCTGTTTACTACGGACTCAGATCTCTCGGGACAAACAAACTTATGGTGAGACAGAAAGAGAGAAACGGGGAGGGAGAGAGAGAAGAAAAGAATGCAAGAGAGGAAAAGCTGATTCAACCAAAGACATTCCCTGTGCTGCAGCTAAAGCCTGATTTATACTTAGTTGCGCGCCGGTGTTGCGCACCGAATTTGGCCGAATTACAAGCTCACACCGCGTCGCTCTGTGCTTGCAGATCGGCTATTTCCGGCACGCGCGGCACAATGCACAGCCAAGTATAACTCTGCTGAATCGAAGGACTGGGTTCATGTTCTCACTCAGTTACAGACAGGTGGGCAAAGGCAGTCGTCTCTCCAACGACAGTCGAATGTGAAATTCAGCAGTTTGGCTCCAGTCAGCGGCCTGAAACTGCATCCTCACATTTCTCATTTGGTCCGGTCCAGTCCAAAAGGCTTGTCTACGACAATCTGATTGGAAACATGCAAGTCCAAATACCGTGTGCGTTTATACTCGCTGGTAACTTACAGTCTACGAGAACGGATGAATACTTAACCATATGAACCCTAGCATCCTTATTCTAGGAGGAATATAGCAAAATAGCAGATCTACAAGCTTGTAGATCGTCTGTTTTGGGCAAATATTTAGTATAGAGGGAAACAATTAGGGGGCCTGGTATATAGCCCTGAAGGACTCCCTGAAGGACTCCAGAAATCCGCCTACCAGTGACATCATCATTAGGCAGGTTTTAAAAAAAAAATAGGCCTACAGTTTCTATTAGCTTGGATTTCCCATGAATGATGTCACTGGTAGGCGGGTTTCTGAGCTGCCCACAGCCCCCCTCTGAGACACAGAGGGGGTAGACAAAAATGGTACCATATGAGCATTAGTGAGGACCTATTATATGAAGATAGGTTGAAAATGGGTGAAGTCGTCCTTTAAGGCCTTTGCACACAGTCTGACGCTGACGGCTCGTCTGACGGCCAATCCATTTTTAACGCATCCCCCCCAAAAAACACGCAGGAATCAAACTGAAAACAAAGATGAACCGTTACATCCACTTGCCAGACAGAAGGTGTGCAGGTGTTTTTTTGTTGTTGTGCATTTCTCCCGCGCG
>NC_137614.1:45423621-45443621 GCF_963280865.1 Gymnoscopelus braueri | reverse complement strand
ACCCAGTGATGCGTTTGCTCCGTTACGTTGCCTGACATATTTGGACGTTAGATTGGTTTTCAGTAGGAGCTGCAGTACAAGGGCATTGGGTATTTATGCTAATGACAAACTGCTGGCAGGGTGACAACATTCAACGCTCCGCTCTTCTTGAATTCTGTTGCTGCTGCGCAGTCCTGACTTATGAAACTGAGTCAACTTCCTGCACACACACACACACACACACACACACACACACACACACACACTCTGAGAGCAACACATGGTCCTGTCACATCTTTCCCTGATCTAGTCTCATCTCAGACACACACCACTCAACGCACATGCAGACAGACACACACATGCGCGCACACACACACACACACACACACACACACCACTGTTGCTGACAGATCACCTTGTCTGACTGGGAAGGAGTTAAATCTCTGACAGCTACACATGTACAATTCTGGAGTAAATCATTAATGACAATATATCGGAGTGCAAGACGTGTGTGTGTGTGTGTGTGTGTGTGTGTGTGTGTGTGTGTGTGTGTGTGTGTGTGTGTGTGTGTGTGTGTGTGTGTGTGTGTGTGTGTGTGTGTGTGTGTGTGTGTGTGTGTGTGTGTGTGTGTGTGTGTGTGTGTGTGTGTGTGTGTAAAGTGTAACAGGGAACACATGTACTGTAAAACAGAAATATCAAGAAATGACAAACTTCACATGACAGTTTTATATGATGGAAAATTATGTAAGCTATACTACAATCTGTGATGTCATCAGAATACACTCTTTGAAGGTGCTTCACGTTAGCCTTGAACATGAGATCAGCCTTTGTACTAAAACACCCTGATAGTACGCAGGGAGCTTTTCCTTGGATATGGGTCAGATTTGTGGTTCAGAACTGCCAGCAATACTATTAAATGAAGCTCATTTGGGTGTCAAGCCTAACAAATTAAGTAGCCTAAAATCCACATGGTCCTCCATATAAAATCCATTACCAATGCTGATGACGATTTCATGGCTTCTGACTTTGGGAGATAGTTTTGAAAGTTTTAACCACTTAAAAACCTAGCGTCCCGATTCTAGGGGTGAACCTTCGGCGAAAATAGCTGATCCACAAGCTCCGCTTGAGCTTGTAGATCAGCTATTTTTTGGCAAAGAGAGTTGGTGTAGAGGGAAATACTTGAGGATCTAGTAAAGAGTCCTGGTAGGGTTTAAGCGGTTAAAAAGTTCACTTAAATGATCACACATACACGTAACAAAAACCCTTTAAGCCAGTGGTTTTCAACCTTTTTCATGCCAAGGACCCCTAAATTGATAATGATTTGGCCGCGGACCACCATCTGAAAATGTTTTGTGCCAGGGACCCCCAGAAGCAAAGATTTGAATTAAAAATGTGCTTTAAAAAATATATATACTCAAAGATTTGCACACATTTTCAAGATTTTTCTAAAATAGCGATTCTGCAAGCTCATAGCGCGGCACTCGGTGCCGTGCTATGAGCTTGTATATCTGCTATTTTTGCCAGACCCAAGGGGTCGGGCTTACATGAGGCTTTGTACCTGTTTCGTCCATACATGGGCATGGTCACTTTGTCCTCCGGCCCCAGCCAAAAAAAAGTCTGTCACTTTGTCCTCCGGCCCCAGCCACAAAAAAAATCTGTCCCCCAAAAAAGTCTGTCCATACATGGGCATAGAAGGGACACACGTCGTGCGAAGCCCGGCCATTCAGATTTCAACCACTAGGGGTCTGGCAGTACCAGGTCTCCTGGTTCCCTTTTTTGCCAGACCCAAGGGGTCGGGCTTACATGAGGCTTTGTATCTGTTTTCTCCATACATGGGCATGGTCACTTTGTCCCCCGGCCCCAGCCAAAAAAAGTCTGTCCCCCTTTCGTCCCCTTTCGTCACGAACTATTCATGACATCATTATTATGTCACAAGTATGTAATTAAGTAACATACTAGGACTTCATTCTGGGTCTGGCAGAACCAGGTCTCCTGGTCTTGTTTAATAGCCAAAGCTAAGTGGTTAAAATGATTGTGACGCTATGTTAACTCATTTTGCTGGAGACCCCCTGGTACCCCCCAAGGACCACTGGTTGAAAACCACTGCTTTAAGCTAAACAGATCATTTGTGATCCAACTGACAGAATGGCCCAAAAGGACATAGCACATTATGTGTGCATGATCCAGCAGTGAAAAAAAAATGAAAAAAGACACCTGCAGAGTGACACCTCTGCTTTGGAGATGCCTCTCTGCCTCTGTGAGGGACAAGTGTGGATGAAAATGAATGGAATAAAAAAAGACCCTCTCTCTTTTCCACTCTCTCTCTCTCTCATTCTCTCTCTCTCTCTCGCTCTCTCGGAGCCAAATCAATGAGAGCTGCAGAAGATTAATTCCTATTTAACATGTACTGACACATGGGAGTGGAGCCTCAACAACAACAGCACAACAGTTCAGCTCAGCTCACCACCATAGTGCAGCTGTGGCGTGTGTGTGTGTGGGGGGGGTACACAAACACCACAGAAAGAAAAAGATACAGAGAGATAGAGAGAGAGAAACAGGCAGAGAGAGAGAGAGAGAGAGAGAGAGAGAGAGAGGGAGAGTGAGAGAGTGAAAGAGAAAGCCAAAGGATGTGGCCTATTAAGAGTCCAAAACTTCCTGTTGGGAAAAAACTAACAGGAAAAGCAAGAGGGGGAGAGAGAAAAAAAAAACGTCGGAACTGAATGAGCTGTGGCGAAGACGACAACAATGAAAACAACAAAAGAACAGGAAGGAGACAAAGACGAAAGCGCCCAGGTAGAATTCCTGGGCTCCACCTGAGCTCCTCCCCCTCGACAGAATCCCAAGCTCAACCCCCCCCCCCCCTCCCTCCCACTACCACCACTGTGGGGGCCCCCGGGCAGGCACAAGTAAGTGTGAGGTACTCTTGACTCCCACTTCTCCGCCCTGCCAGTCCAAGCCTACTAGCACCCCCAATCCAACAACCACCACCACACCACCCTCCCGTACATACATACATACGTACCCCCAGTGGCTGACCCATGTCACCAGCCAGCCACCCCCTCTCTCTCCCCTCCCACTCTATTTGCCTTCTCCATTCAACAAACATCATGCATCACTGTCACCGTCGTCCTCCTCGTCGTCGTCCAGCCATTCATCGCGCCACCGCGGGGGGTTCATGCTTTCAGGCCCGGGCCAGCAGCAGCATGTCCCACGTATCGCCTCCCATGCATGGTCCCCTTCGATTTAGCAGCCCTCTCCGTCAACAGGCATGGTGAGAGGAGGAGGAGGAGGAGGAGGAGGAGAAGGTGGTGGGTGGGTGGATTTACGCGCGTGCCTGTGTGAGTTGTGTGTTTAATTGAGGGTTTGGGACACAGAGTTGACTGTAAATCTGTCAGGAGGGTGCTATGGAACAAGACGCAGGCTCCTCTCCGCCACACCCCTCCACTCGGGCAGCAGACGGCCCGGGTCATCCGGGAACAAAGACGGCCAACGCGGTGCTAAATTTAAACACCTCTTTTATAATCATCTCAGCCTCTGGCCAGGCCATCATCATACCACCACACACCAACCTCTCTAGTCAGCTCTTTAACACAGACATGTTGTCTGTCTGCAGACACACATTAACCCATTCAATCTGTGAAAGCGTCTGTGTCATTTTAGATTTGTTTTAATATATACATATACATATACATATACATATACACATATATATATGCTATTCAAAAATAGCAGATATACAAGCTCTGCTATTTTTGAAAAAAATCATGAACATTTGTGCAAATCTTTGAATATTATATTTTAAAGCGATTTCTTTTTTTACTCAAATATTTGCTTCTGGGGGTCAGGTCTTAATGGATTAATAATAAAACCCTGGATAGCAGCACCACTATGAAGGAATTATTAAGGGGTTGGGAACATTTAAAGAAAATTAGTAGTTTATTGACTCAATATTACACTGTACATACACTCACACTCTCACCCTCCCCTCCCCCCCCCCCCCCACACACACACACTGACTGACTGACTGACTGACTGACAGACACACAAACACACACACACACACACACACACACACACACACACACACACACTCACGCATGTTTCCTAGGCATGATGTCTCTTTAATACACTGGCTGACTTGAGTACTGTACAACCAACCAGCATTCATTGCCTGCCCTAAACACTCCATTGTAGTTGCAGAGGTCGTAGCTTATCTGTCAGCATTCGGGACCGCAGCTTGACAGACAGTGTCTCTGTATCGGCGACAGAACAGAACAGAGGGGACATGATATGATAATAGCTTATTGCTTTTTCCCTAAATGCAGCGTATTTGTAAATAAAAAGGGCAACTTTTAAACATTTACAACGGTCATTTAAAACGTGGCAGCAGCAGCAGCAGCACACTGACTGAACGTGTTCTCTTTGCACCCAACAAAATCTACTAAACATTTCCCGTCCAGTTTTTTTGCGACAATGTATCCAGTGCGCCAGGCTCAGCTGTGTGTGTAGCGCGCACGCACGCGCACACACACACACACACACACGCACACACACAGCTGTGCACGGACTACGGAGTCACCTACTGTGACACTTATCATGTATAGCACTTCTGCAGAGACGGCGACCGACACAATTTGAGTAGTTACAATGTAACTGACACAGATACATATAACTGTTACATGTATCTGTCATGTCCCCCCTATCATCATCGGTGTGTGTGTGTGTGTGTGTGTGTGTGTGTGTGTGTGTGTGTGTGTGTGTGTGTGTGTGTGTGTGTGTGTATGTGCGCGTGCGTGCATGTGTCTGTTCCCCCAAAAGTTCCTGATCATGGCATGTGTGTATGTCCATTCGAAACACTTTCCTTTCTTAGCCTTGGATCAAGACTATCATAGATGTATTTTATCGAGTCTGACTTTTACTTTAGCATCCATCGTAGATATATATTAAAAAAAAGGCTAAATCGATTAAATACATCTATGATAGTCTTTCTTGATCTGCTGTGTTCATATTAGCTTGCCTTGCAAAATAAGTTCAAAAAATGATCCCAACGTGTATTCATTCCGTGGGCAACAACAACCAACCAACCACGCTAGATCAACCAAACCATGTATAGAATAATACGTGCCGATCATGTAACTACTACTTCTCCGACATGCATGGACAACACAGCCAACTCAGATCGTCGCTGTCAGTCATGTTAAATGAGCCTGGCAATGCACACACACACACACAGTGCCACCCGATCACCCGATCACCCGATGCCAACATTGTATGTAGTATGTATGTGCACTGACTGTGTCGTTAAGAGACGAAGTCTGCGCGTTTGATCGCACTACTACTACTCGCTATAGCGACCCGATCGGGGTTTTAAATTGCAGAACCGATCAGTGCAAAAACTATAATGCAAGCATTAACGAAATAACAGCCGGTTTAAAAAAAAAAAAAAAAAAAAAGAGCGAAGCAACAGCGGTATGAACTTACCTACCGATCAGGAGTACCTCTCTGCTGCCCGGGATCAGTAATTTATTCTTTTCACTATTAACTCTCCGCCATCTTCAGCACTGTTTGTTTAAATGGGATCTAGACTCCCGATGAAGCGCAAGAAGCCAAGCTTGTAGTTGTAGCCAGCGTTGCCATGTTTTGTGAGAGAAATAAGCGACGAGGGTCTAGGGAAAACAAGCTCAAACGAAGGCCACGTGAGCACTTTAGAGTTTAGACCTATATGCATCGGCTATTTGAAAACAGCCTCTACAAGCTAGATCTGCTATTTTCACTCGTGAAATAAAATGTGGAATATTTGGAATACCCGCAACTAAACCATTTTTTACAAGCAACTTAACAGAAAAAGAAGCCCAAAGTCGCTTATAACAAGCGGACATGGCAACGCTGGTTGTCGCGGCGGCGGGGGGTGGGGGGTTGCTGGGTAATGTAGTCAACACGCGCAGAGTGCCGCCTCCACGGCCACAGCCTGCCCACCCGGATATGGACTACAAATTAAAGACTACACCGTGGTGCCACCATAGGGAGGGGGCTCGACGTGCACTGTCTAGCAGCCTGCAGACGGCTGTCATGCGATGACATTAAAGCAGAGCAGTGGTGTAACTATAAACTAAGTAACTAGGTACATTTACTCAAGTACTGTACTTAAGTACAATTTTGAGGTATTTATTTTGTACTTTACTAGAGTATTTCCAGTTTTCAGTACTTTTACTTCTACTCCACTACATCTCAGAGGTTCATTATTATTACAAAACATAAATATACATTAACCACTTACATTTCGGCCATTTGAAAACAGCTCAGAGTATCTCTACATTGCAGTGTTGATAGCCTACTTTTACTAAAAGTAAAACATTTGAGTACTTTTTCCAACACTGGAGAGGTGCCACCGCGGTGTTTATTTTTAGTTGAACCTGGGGGAGATTTGAAAAGCAAACACTGCCTTGTTTTGCAGGATCCTGCAGGGTGTTTAGAGTGTGTCTGTGTCTCTCTCACGTCATAATAGTAAGCAATGTTGTGTAGAGATGACGCATAATAAACATGGGCAGCCCAAACTTGAAGACCATTAAACATACGTTTCTTTCTTTATTCATTTTGTCCAGTATTGTAACTTCATTTTGTTATTTGCAATTGTAATGTTGATATTTTGTCAGTTTGTTGACAAAACAAAAAGACTATTAAATATCAGCTCTCAGGTAGAGAGGTAGTATTTTTCATTCTGATAATGAATGTGTTGATGATCCAAGATGACGACAAGGCATGTAATTATCTGCCCTGTATTTTATCTTTAAAAATATGCACGAATCTGTTGTATAGCTTAACTTTATATATAAAAAATATTCACTGATGTCCTACAGCATTGGTTCTCAAAGTGGGGTCCTGGGGGGGGGGGGGTTCCAGGGGGTCCCCAGCAAAAGTAGGTAATATAGCATCACAATCTTCTTAACCACTTTGTCCATTTATATGTTGTCTATTCAAAAATAGCAGATCTATAAGCTCACAGTGCATCACTTTGTGCTGCTGAGCTTGTACATCTGCTATTTTTGAAAATATTTGAAGAAAAAAAAGTATACTTTTTTAACTCACATCTCCTCTTCTGGCCGTTCTGGGGTCCCTGGCACAAAACATTTTCAGACGAGGGTCCGCGGCCAAATACACATAAATTTGGGGGTCCTTGGCACGTTTGAGAACTACTGTCCTACCGTAAGCAATTTATGTTCAGTTCAAAACAAGTAGCCTATAATTTACCTCAGTGCTAACATTTACAACTTCTCTTTTTTCCCTCTGGAACACTTTAGTAGCCTAAAACTGATGTGTAATTAACAATGTGCCATATAATTTCTTTTTTTTTCCTATTGATGGGGGCGTTGTCATGTCTGTCAAAATTACAATTGTAGGTCAATTGAGTTTAACTTACTCTACTACGGTCTACTGTACTGTACCTTCCATTGTGATAAGATTTACTACAACTGAAAACAACTGGGAAATGGGGAATCAGAGAATAAGTTGCATATGATGGATGATATGAAAGTCACCGTTTGAAGGAAAATTTACTTTGTCAATTTTTGTATGTCATTGTTCTGTAATGTCTTGTTGAATGTCATGTTTTGATGTTATGTGTGAACCCCAGGAAGATTAGCTGTTGTTATGCACCAGCTAATGATGATCCTAATAAACTAACTAAACAAACTCAATAAACTACATTGCATTAATAAATGCAAATCTTATCAAGCAATACAAAAGGTTGAACAGTGATCATTGTAAACAAAAAACTTATAAAAAGGTATATATATATATATATATATATATATATATATATATATATATATATATATATATATATATAATTTTGTCAAATAAAATAGATCCAGTTTTGGCATGATGTGAGAGTATAAAGTATTTTCTAGTAGATTACAATAGTATAACTTGAATAATATTGCAATCATCATCTTATTATGTTGAACCAAACTTTGATGTAAATGTCAATGACTCCAGCTCTGTACAGCAGTGGCTAGCCAATCTACAAGCTCACAAAAGTGTTGCGACGTGACACGTGTGAGCTTGTAGATCTACTATTCTAAAAAGAAAAAAGGAATATTTTTGAAACATTTTAACAACACAAATCTTGTATTGGGGTCCCTGGCACAAACTATTTTCAGATGGGGGTCCACAGGCAAATACATATTTATTTGGCAGTCATTCAAAGACAAAAGTAGGCCTAACGCACATCCTCTGTCTTTGGTGCTGAGCCAAAATGCGAACAGCAAAATCATGAAAAAAAGTCAAGGTGGCTAACAACTCACTTTAGAAGTATTTTTATTCAGCAGCAGCAGCACAAAAAAAAAACAATTTAAACAACGTTTCGACCTTGCAGTCTTTGTCAAGTATTTGGCGGTCCTTGACATGAAAAGATTTGAGAACCACTGCTCTACAGGTTGAAGTTTTATTGTCTCTTTTCCACTGCTTGGACCCAGCTCAACTCGAATTAACCAGACTTGCCTTTTTTGGTTTTCCATTATGATGAAAGTGCCTGGTACTTTTTTGTATCAAGAATCAAGATCCAGATAAGAATGAAAAAGGGTTTCATTTGTCACGTACTCATACAGATTGGTTAGAAGAGCAATGTCACCATAGCGTCGTTATCTGCAACCTCATTTTGAAGGTTATGTAACCACTGTTCCTACAGCGGCAAATTTACATACATTAGTCGACTATAACTGACCACGCAGTCAAATGATATGCTGACTTCATGAAGAGTTTCCATTTTGTGTTGCATGGGGCCTTCCAAGTTTCCTGACTTCATCCAACATGTGTTCAAGCGGCACTTCCTAGTGGAAAACCCATGTACACTGTCATAGCCGACAGACACCTCCACATCAAACCACTACTGTATGTTCGACTATGTTTTACAATTTGTTGTGGAGAGAGCAAGATACAGACAGACAGACAGACAGACAGATAGACAGATTGCGACAGTTGCGTCACTGCATCATGGCCTATTGCCATGACCCATGATGCAATAAGCCATGATGCCATGTTGCGTCATTGCATCACAGCCTATTTCTCAGCCAAATTCTTATCTTAGACTGTAGAGACCTACAGGTTAAATAGCGATCATTTGCAGACAGCATTAGCTTTAACTTTAGCATTGTTTAGTACTGTCCGACACAGGGGGTTGTTGAACGTTGCTATGATGAGAGCAGCTACATTGAGGGTAGAGATGCACCGATACCATTTTTTCCTTCCCGATACCGATTCCGACCAATAACTTGCGTACGGGTCGATACCGAGTACCGATCCGATACCAGTGTGTAATTTAGGCAAATCTAGGACAGTGGTTCTCAAAGTGGGGTCCAACCTAGGGACCATCTGGGTTCCTTGAGGGGATTCCAAATAGAACCTTACAGGTCAGGTCTGTAACTCTGAGAGTGTAGAAATGGAACCAAATGGACCCGCAGAGCTATGGGGGGTCCTTGAAATTAAAAGGTTTGAGAACCACTGATCTAGGAATAAATACAAAGTCTATGAATAATTGTTAATGTGCAGCTACAAGTTAGTAAAATTATAATAATATAATAATAAATAGTACAGTCGTGCAACAACATCAACTGAAGCAAAAAATATGACTGTAAATGAAATATCGTCATGTGATAAAGCCAGCATTTTAGGCAATATAGGCAGCTTTTCCGATACTGGTATGGGTATCGGAACAGCTCTAATTGAGGGGGTCCTGTCTGCTGTGCATGCAAGCTAGTAGTGTTGAGTTAGTAGAGTCAAGTTGACCCAGGTCCATGCAGTGGAATAAAAGATAATGGCAAACAGACTAACTGTCAAGCATTTATGTTCCTATTTCAGCCTTTTTGAGGGAAGTCATAGGGCTGCAACTATCAATTAATTATCTTCTACTTTTTTGATTAATCAAATAATTGAGAAGGGTGGTTTTGGGATCATAAAAAATATCTTTATTATATCTACGATTATAGATGATTATAAAACATTATAATAGAATATGTAAATAACATTTCTTATAATTGATCATATCAATTAATCTGAGTAATCACTTAAGCCCAAACAGTTTTGGTAAAGTAAGATCCTTTTTTTGTATTTTTGAAATCTATTATTAGATTAGATTATCTATTGCTATTATTATTGATACTTTTTCATAAACAATGAAATATATTAGTTCAATTAACTGTTACACCCCTAGAAGAATCTACTCTGCAAAATGTAGAAGACAAGTGCAGAAGAGGATTGTGTGATGCAGGCGTGAGGAAGTGGTGCAGGGGGACCCTGGCACATGGAGACCACCACCTATCTCTTATAGATGAAGCCCATATGTGGGCTCCATATGCGAGCTGGCAGGCTGGGTGTGGCATGGTGGCCTATGGACTGGGGCACGTCGACGCAGAACCCACACTCCTGCCAACGTACGTATACTAGACAGGGAGAGATGGCACCATATCCATCACCATGGTGATTCCATGCAGGCAGGCCAGTGCACACGGAGACAGACAGATACAACAGACACACAGAGATGCACGCACGCACGCACGCACACACACGCACGCGCGCACACACACACACACACACACACAGACAGACAGACAGACAGACAGACAGACAGACAGACAGACAGACAGACAGACAGACAGACAGACAGACAGACAGACAGACAGACAGACAGACAGACAGACAGACAGACAGACAGACACACACACACACACACACACACACACACACACACACACACACACACACACACACACACACACACACGCATTGGTATACTTGTGAGGACATTGGCAAGTGTATACGCCATCAAGTAAAGTATAGGACATAAACATTTTATTATCTCTAACCCTAAAGCCTGAGTTTTATACTCATTTGCTTGTCGGTGCCGCACACCGAAATGAGAAGATCTACAAGCATAGCCAATGCGTCGCACTGATAAGATAAGGTAAGATAAGACAAGACGTGAATGAGTGTTTCACATTTATTTATTGCCTTTCATCACTGTCAGTGTGAAAGGTCTTTAGAGGCCCACATTTAACAAAAGGAAATTAAATTAGACCTTTGACTCTCAATCACGGAAACTTGACAGGAAAAGAAAAGGAAGAAATCCAGCGGGATCACGGTTTCTATCCCCAGGGCTCAAGGGTTCAAAACTTTGAATCCCTATCCGAGTGGATCAGATCAAACTTATCGTTGTTGTCGGGCATTAGACTGTAGGGCATTATCTCCTTAATTTAACTTTTTGTGTTTTTCCGTAAATGAATGCCCAACTTGATCTATACAGCGTCACGCAAAAGCATAAAAAGTAGCAGATCCACAAGCTCGAAACACGGTGCAAAGCGACACTTTTTGAGCTTGTAGATCTGCTCCTTTTGCTGTTTTTGAATTTGAATTTGAATTGAATTTGAATTGAAAAAAGTAACAGTTTTGGACATAATATGTCCAAAACTCAAAGTGACAATTCTTTAGAAGGGATTATCTCAGTTTGCACTATTATGGATAACCAGATTCAAATGAGCACATCTTCTTCAAATATGTTCCAATTTCAATGAATGATACATCATATGAAAGCTTACATTCTCTACTTTAATAATGCTCACTTGCGGCATAAACCATTGTACTCAGTCACATATGAGGTTTCAACCCCGACAGAGACGCAAAATGTCTTATTGACTCAAAGTTCTGAACTACCCAAGTCGGTAGAACGATGCAAGTTGATGCATTTTTTCCTTTTCCTTTTTTCAGGTCATATGAAAGCAGGGAATCATAGCAAAATAATGATATATTGGTTAATAAGATTGAGTGAATAGTTTTGAAACTACAGCTTATAGAACTGAAGTCAAGTTAAAACTCTTTAACTTGACTTGAAAAGGCGCAGTGGTAAAATCCTTGCCCACCACCACAGAGGTTGTGGGTTCGAATCCACCGCGGTGCATCCGGCTTTGTCGGGCGTCTACACGAACACAATTGGCCCGTGTTCGGGGGAGGGAAGCCGGAGCGGGAGGGAGAAATGTCACTGCATGTAATCCTACAGGCTGAGGCGGCATCTGTCAGCGGGGAGTGTTGAGCGGGAGGAGTAGAACGAAGGCTCTACGTCCTCCTGGTGGGGGCTCCTCACTGGTAGGTGTGTCAGTAGGATACAACAGCAGTGACAACACAGAAATGTGTGTGGGGAGGAATTAATTGGCATAATGACTAAATTGGGGAGAAAAGGGGGGTAAAACATAATTGGCTACTCTAAATTTAAAAAATATATAACTAGAAAACCTGTGCTCCTCGGAGCACAGGTCTCCGCCAGGTCAGGTAGGTTATTGTGTCCTCCTGGTGGCGCTATAATAGGCCAATGTGAAAAGGGTGCGATTTGTTCTTAGGCTTTTCACTGCAATCGGACACTGCATTCATGATTTGAGGCATTTTGTTCCAAAAATGTGTTTTGCAAAATTAGACCTGCTGGTGGTGCTATAACAGGCCAATGGTAAAAGGGTGGCATTTCGTCCTCGGCCTAATAGAATTCTGCGTGTGAAATTTCACAGAAATCGCAAGCTGCGTTCATGATTTGAGGCATTTTGTTGAAAACGGACCAATCCTGCAAACTTTGGAAGCCAATCTTAGGCAATCAGGATGTAATATGGGAAATCGGATAGATCCGTGTTGTTCACATGACTATAGAGATACTGTGTACCGATTTGTGTGATGTTTGGACAAAATCTGAAGGACTAGTATCAATAAATGTGTTTTGCACAAATCGGCCTCCTGGTGGCGCTATAACAGGCCAATCTGAAACATTTGGGCCAGAGGTTCTGACTTGGCATCCAGGGAGTGTGTGTGCACAGTTTCGCAGCGGCCGGGCCAACGGTGCCGGAGATTAGGTGGTAACGGACGGACAGGACACACAGACACACGGACACACGGACGGACGGACGGACGGACGGACAGGGGGTAAAACATACTCTCTCGCCATGCCTTTCGGCCTGGCGGAGACAATAAACTCTTAAGTAGAGAAAACACCACTTGAATGAGCGGTTGCTAGCTCTAACCTTATATCTTAGCTACATGTTTATGCATTTATTTCATATTTACTTGTCGATTTAAGCTCTGACATTTATGTCAGACATACTGATGAAAACAGTCACATATATGGGGCCATATTGGGGCATATTGGTCAATCGACTTCATGTCGGGAACCGCACTCCCCGGTCCTTGGCGATGCACCTGCAGTCGATCGGTCGGACGGTTCTCCATAAGCGAAGGACAAATACACACACACACACACGCAGAGATTTGTGTAATTTATAGAAGGATAAACTGTAACAGGATTGGGTCTATAGTTTATTTTGTATTGCCATTTCTGATTTTTACTGCTATTTTCCAGTATTGTACAGTATTTTACAATGTACACTTTACTGCCACCGGTGTAGTAACTGTGACTCTGCTATTTATTACTATGTATATATACATATTATAGACTATGTATACAGTATAGACAGACACATACTCTATGTATGGGATAGTTTGAATATTGTGAGTTTCACTGAATAACCACAGTGAATAAGGTGAATCTTGCAAGGTGTTAAAGAGTCTGAAGTAAACTTATAAAAACAAGACTTATGATCATGTATATTTAAACTTGAAACTGTTTCTACTCTTCATACTACATAATACTGGATACTTGGTGGTGTGAAACAGAACGGTTCATTTGGCCCATACATATCACATAATTCGTAACTGGAGAAAATAGTTTAGGAATCTCTTCTGCCTGTGTCAGACTGTTGCAGTACCACAATGGTGTAAATCACAATATTTATTGATCTCAAGGGACGACATTTGGGATATTTTACAGCCTTTGGGTGAAAGTGAGCAGTTGAGAGAGAGAGAGAGAGAGAGAGAGAGAGAGAGAGAGAGAGAGAGAGAGAGAGAGAGAGAGAGAGAGAGAGAGAGAGAGAGAGAGAGAGAGAGACAGAGACAGAGACAGAGACACACACAGAGAGACAGAGAGACAGAGAGATGGAAAGAGAAAGCAATAGAGAGACAGTGAGACAGCCAAGCCACACAAACTAACACACATGCTGTAAGTACATGTGGGAGGAGCAGATATGTCATTTTGTACAGTATCTACCATTTACATCTTTGACTTCCCCATTTTGCACAAGGCTAAATTAACCACATGAAACCCATAGCGTCACTATTCTGGGGGCGAGCGTTAAGCGGAAATAGCCGATCTACAAGAGATTTGGTGTGGACTAGGAAATACTTGCGGGCCTAGCACAGAGCCCTGGGGGACCCCGGTCCACTGGGTACAGGGTTTAAGTGGTCAATACGGTGGTTCTCAAAGTGGGGTCCGGGGACCCCCAGGGGTCCTTGGGAGGGGGGGGGCGGGTTCCAGGGGGTCCCCAGCACACACAATAATTTTAACCACTTTAAACATTTTCTTATACCTTGGGTATTCAAAAATAGCAGATTATTTGCTTCCGGGGTTGTCCCTGCCTCCTGACATATTTTTGAGATGGGGGGGGTGGTCCGTGGCCAAATACATATCATTTTGGGGGTCCTTGACATGAAAAGGTTTGAGAACCACTGGATTAATACGATCACTGACCACAATCAGTCCTTTTAAATGGACACTGAACACAGTGGACAGCCAGAGGCTGCGTGACGTACCTTATTGTACAGTGTTGACATGGAACCTTTATGTCTAGAGGACTGTAGAAGGAAAACGGGAGAGTGAGAGGAACAAACTATTTAATATTCCAAACAGGTATAGGAAGAGGAGAGTAGAAGAGCAGCTAATAGTGCATGCGCACGCACACACATACACATACACACGCATACGCACGCACGCACAGAGGCACACACGCACACACACGCACACACACACACACACACACACACACACACACACACACACACACACACACACACACACACACACACACACACAGGTGTGACCCACATGGTGCAATTGCAAATGAGAGAGAGAGGAAGCTCACATGCACAATGTGAAACACTCACAGATTGTATAAGTGTGTGTGTGTGTGTGTGTGTGTGTGTGTGTGTGTGTGTGTGTGTGTGTGTGTGTGTGTGTGTGTGTGTGTGTGTGTGTGTGTGTGTGTGTGTGTGTGTGTGTGTGTGTGCCCTCACACCTCTGTCCACGTTAGGGGCGGATGCTATCAATGCATTGAATGGGAGTAGTATGGGACATTATCACGTTTTTATCAGACCATTGAATGGGCAAAGTAGGCGACATACTGACCTACCCGAGACCCAGACCATTCATTGGGTGTCATCAGGACACACTGACCTACCGACGGAGATGACTTATATAAAGTTAAGTTTCGGTTTCGGTTTCTGACCATGTCGGAGGCGCGCAGTCTCAAGCGCGCCCCCCAAAAAAATGAACTCTAAGGAAGGACAAGGATTTTCAACCGAGTCCATTGAGGCGACTCTGAACAAAGTAAGTCCAATGAGGTCACCCTGGATCTGACCGTCCATCCTCCTATGAGGAGTGCGTTGAAATGCCACCCGGCATCAGCGCCCATAACCTAGGTGGGGTTGACGAAAGGGCCTTTCTGTGTGGAGTTTGCATGTTCTCCCCGTGTCTCTCAGGGTAGTTAATACCCTCACAAAAACATGTCGTAATTCTGGTCGCTATACCGCCTCCCCCATGACAGCCGGGGCACCTGATGGAGAAGGGAACTGGTTGGAATAACGTGTTCCTTCCACGCGCTACGTCCAACCGGGGAAACTCCCCCCTGTCAGGTGACAAGAAGGTCAGTTGGCTCTCATGCATTCAAGGAGGCATGAGCTCGGCCCTGGCCTCCCTAGGCTGGTGAGGGGAGTGTAGCGCCCAGGATCACTTAGAAAATTGGCACTGTGTGATAAATAAGGGTTACAAAATCGCGGGATAATTTTTTTAAAGAAATTAAAAATACTCCTTTTTGGGGGGGTTCTGAGTCTTTGGATAGGTACAATGAAGCGAGAGACATATTATTGTTGTTATTAGAATGAGGAATATCATATTAATATGTAATATATACTGTATATGTTTTTCAGAATTTTGTTATCAAAATCAACCCAAATCAACATTGTGTATCAGACCCAACGGGCCTGTACCGGTCGTTCTCCGCTGTAGCGGCTCAATGGCAGACTAGAGCGTGCAGGGAGAAGGCAGGGGACTTGAAGAGACAGTGACAAATCAAGGAAGGAAGGACAAATCAAGGAAGGACGGAGGCAGTTGAAAATGTCAGTTCATCTGTGGTGCACTCATATGAACCCAGATTATTGCCCTTCCAGTTCCAAGTTAATTAGCACCCTCTGCTAACACTGCTGTCTTGTGAAACCCAATCATCCCACAATCACAACCCCCACAATCACCCCTTGCCAAAAAAATCAATACAACATGCTTATAGACATATAGTACAAATGCAGAGCTGTATGTAGAATCATTATAGAGTCATTCTCTAGGGAGGGGGAACTTGCTGACTAGATATAACAAAGCCTGCAAAGGTGAAGGAATAGATGAGCGAGAGAGCTGACGTGTTTTAGTTGTTGACTGTTTTTCTTAATATGCTGAATTGCCGTGTGGATTTGTTCCCCTATGCGGACTACTTTCATATGTGGATTTACTATGTGGATGTTTGCCTGTGGACTTTGCCTTATGCGGACTACCTCTGTCCGTATTTTCTGTCTCTCTCCACTGTTCCTGTCAATAAAGGATCAGAAAGAAACCCTAAAAATAACTGAAAGAAAAAAAATTCAAGCACAGTTGAGCAAAAAAAAAAAAACTAAGTATAGAAGAGACACGATAAAGTGACTCGTCGCAGCAATCATATATGACGTTATTAGTGCTGTCAGAAGCCTGTGGAGTTAGATATAGACTCCCTGTAGTGCGCGCGTGTGTGTGTGTGTGTGTGTGTGTGTGTGTGTGTTTCTGCATGTAGAGCCTGATGCTCAGTTTGCTGAACTCCAGCTGTGAATTGCTCTCTCTCTCTCTTTCATGCACACACACACACACACACACACACACACACACACACACACACACACACACACACACACACACACACACACACGCACACACGTGCACCGCAAAGTATTCAGCACAGTGGGGAACAAATGCATAAATCTTATTTAAGTTCCCTCTACATTTACGTTGATTTCTTCTGGTGCGCATAGTACTGTTGCAACGTGAATGGTTGAAGCAAATTGGTTCCAGACACTTCACCGCTGACACCAAGCCGACCCTCTGACGGCGCTCTGACTGCAGACCAGACTGCAAGAACATGTTATGGGAACGTCTCCCCCTCACAAAAAAGCCATAGGGCTATAACTGCCCTCAAACACAAAGGAACACTCTGAACTTCATAATAAAACATGAAACAAATGCACCTGGGGGCGCAAACCCTGCTTATACACCAACATCTCTTTGTTCTATGACTCTCGAATGTGACCTTATAATATGGCTGGGCGAGATATGGCCCGAATCAAATATCTCACAGAGGAGATTGTGTGCACATCTTGTGCCGGTATTTAGGCCTGGTGGTGGACATCAAGGCAAGAATCAAGGAGAAGAAATATCTTTGTTATTTGCCTGATGAAGACCTTTTAGGTCGAAACGTTGCACCATTGGAAAAAAAAAACGTTCTGGAGCTTTAAACCAGTGTGCAGATGTTTTTACCTATAGCCTGGCATTGCCAGACTGATGATGATGTGGATTCACTCACACGTTCCTCCACGGTATCAGTCTGGACTTCGGCCCATAGGCAGAGAGTATGAGAAATCAGAAAATGACCGGGCCAATCAGGGGCTGCTTTGCACTGTTGTGTACGGACAGCAGTTGAAACGCAGTCACTGATTGGCCCAGTCATTTCTTCCACATCATCAGTCTGGCAATGCCAGGCTAGTTTTTACCTTCTTCTCCAAAACCAAATATCACAATATTTTTGACCAAATACCTTGATATCAATAAATAAGAAAAAGAGGTTGCGCATCAACAATGGGTTTTCTCAGTGGAGTGCTGGACCCAACTTCCAGTATACATATCAAAAACACATCCAAAAACTTCAATTAAATGGAGGACAAATTACTCACATTTCCACATTTTTATTGGCACACCAATAAAATGAACGCTTACGCGTTTCGGCTATGAGCTGAGGAAGGCTCATAGCCGAAACGCGTAAGCGTTCATTTAAAAAAAATAATAATAATAAATAAATAAAAATGTGAATGGAAATGTGAGTAATTTGTCCTCCATTTAATTGAAATTTTTGGATGTGCTACCTTTTTGGATTTTTTTAAATTCCTTTTTTTGATATGTACCTTGATATCAATATTGTGCTGATAATTTTGTATTGTGCCGATAATATCCATTTAATTTTTAATTAAAAAGAATGTCTAAAATAGACGATCTAGAATCTCAGAGCACGCCGTGAATCGACACGTACTGAGAAAATCCTGCGAGTTGAGCGAACAGGGCTCAGAGTAGACATGAGGGATGAGCTGTCGACCTCTCACTTTCAGTCTCCCCTAATTCCCTCAGTCTATACCTTCCCCTCTTCCATCTCTGCAGCTAAAACTACCTCCTCCTGCACTTCTAATAACCTTCTGCCTCCAACCCGGGGAGGTTGTTCTTCACCTTCTTCTCTCTTCTCAACCCTGCTTCAGGAGTTCATCCCTCATCCCTCCCTGCCAAAGCTGCACGTTACCTGACTGCTTTGAAAAGAAGGTTGCATGACTCCTTCCCCGATTACCTGACCAATCCTTCCATCACATCCACGAGTATATAGTTCACCAACAAACAAATGTACCGTAGATGCTATAAGTGTGGTTCAATGTAATTACTATAGGGCCATAGAATTGTTTTCATAGTACTCTAAGCACTTGCTCTGATGCTGTTAAAAAGCTTTGTTTGACCTGGCCTATTTTGGTACGTCATTATAGTCAAAATGTAAAAAAAATATATAAGCTTGCAACGCATCATGATGCGACATGTTGTGAACTTGTAGATCGTCTATTTTGACTAGTTTTGAAACTGTTTGAGAGTATAAAATGCTCATGTGTTCACGGCACGTACTCCTAACCATAAGTTTCGTATTTCTCTGGACAAATGTGTTACCTCTGTAACTTGAGTTCGATGCAGGGTTAGCTGTCGATTTCCACGAAATGGGGATGAGCAGAAGGCTGCCCTGAAGAGATGATTGGTTGAAAAGGTCAAAGGGCACGGTCAAAATGGATAAATCAGTCATATATCAGGAAATTACATTTCTTGTTGTCAATTGTTTGTTTCATTTATTTGCCAAATGCATTTGCACATCCTCTGTATCCTATCTGTAGGAGCAGTGGGCAGCCACAGGGTAGCGTCTGAGGACCAGCGCCTTGCTCAAGGGTACAGGTAGGAGTATGACCTTAACATGTATTTTGGTATGGTAAGAAACCGGAGCACACACCCATGTGACTCCACACTGAAAGTCCACAGCCAGCACCAGTCGGGTTTGAACCCAGGATGCTGTGAGGCAACTAACCACTGAGCCACCGTGCCTGCCAAGCCAAGCATCGGCTAAACGCCCAAATCATAAATTGTAACGTACAATGGAAGTCTAATTACAAACTAAATGTGTTTGGACAAAGCAGAAGTTAAGTAGGGAGGATGTGGCTGAAAAGATGCATTTGAATTCTTTCCTCTTTCTCCTGCATGTCTTCTTCCTTGAGACTCTAAGCCCCCCCCCCCCCCCCCCCCCCGCATCAATTATATGGCATCCTAATGTTTTATCTCCAAAACACCATCCCTATTACACCCTCCATACATTAAATTAAGTTATAACGTTACTAAACATACAATTCGGAAATAAACACACCTCAAACACATCTTCAATTTCTTTTCCAACCAATTTCAACAAGTTGACTGGGGTCCCCTAGGGCTCTATGATTGGTCCGCTCCCTTCTTCCAAATCTCTTCGTGGGAAAATAGCTGATCCACAAGCTCACAACACGTCACAGCCCAATGCTATTGTTCA
>NC_137614.1:45161121-45421121 GCF_963280865.1 Gymnoscopelus braueri | reverse complement strand
GGCTCTTTAGTAAACAGAAAATACATTTTCAGGTTGGGATACCAATTTGTACCGAAGGGAAACCTCACACAGGATATATATATAAGTGAAATCGTAAATGATGTTACAGAAAAAGATTGCTGATGAAAGAAAAAGAAAAAAAACTGAAGCACATAAATGGGTCCCTTCTACTCCATATATACTCAATAGCTACTAATCAGAATACAGAGCTTTAACGTTTTAACAATAAACCTTTTGTTTTAACGCAACAATATCAATGGCAGCATCACCTTTAACTCACAAATGAAACCGCGAAGGGTCCATTTCACATTATGTGTGCACCCTTGGACTCACAAATGCACAAATTTACAGTATTTTACTGTCAGATTGTTCTCAACTTTCAGAATGAGGTGGCCCAGAAAGAAAAAGGGAAAATTAATCAGTCCATCGGACCATGTTCTGTCCAGTGAATTCACAGTAATATCCCCAAGGCTGCAGTTATAATGGGTCCCTCAGGAGAACAAGCTGCAAATGAATTGCCCTTTTTTGGGTGGGTGGGGGGGGATCAATCAAGATGTCTGAATCATTCCAACTTTAATTTAACCCTGTTCATTTACACGCCGTCCACGGACTGACTGTACCCCGAGTGCTGCAGCCATTCAGAGTATTTCACCGGGTGATAAGACAACGTTTCTCTGAGTGTCTGTCTTCCTGCCTCTGAGAGTAGTGATTTATTAATGCAGGGTCTGTATGCAGCTATGCCCCTGCAGACTGCTTCTGTCCCTCAGGCAAAAAAGGCTCTTCACTGCCCCCTGGTGGAGATACATGTCAACGAATAAGAGGACTCTCGCATCCCCAATCCTCTCCATCATTTCTCTCTTTTCTTTTCTGTCTCCCGTTGAGCGGACTGAATGGGGGGTTAAACTGTTCAGAAAACAAGGCCTTGGCTACTTGGAGCCAACGACCCTACTCTGGGCATAATACGCTTAAGTACAAACTAACAAAGCGCCTGAGCACGTTGTGAGCTTGTAGATCGGCTATTTTTGGCAATGAGATTTTGTGTAGAGGAGGGGAAAGGAGGGGAAAGGAGGGGACGCAATAGAGCCCTGGGGGACCCAGGTCAACAAAGCATATAGGGTTTAAGTTGTTAAAGGTCAGGTTGGGTCACCAGTCAAATCAATGAAGTGAAATTGGAGCACGGATCTAATGGAACTTATGCACAAGTTGGGGAGATGTACAAAATTAAATGAAAAGCTTCGTAACCTTCCCTTCTGTACTACTGATAATAACTTCCTCACTTGTTTCCATCAAAGCTTTAGGAATAGTCTGACAGTAGATTCACTGTGAACTTTGAAAGCACAACTTTGTATGTGTGTGTGAGTTCTTCGATCACATTGCCCTGGAGACATCAATCAATCTACTGGACCAGGGAGAAGTTTGTATAATCAATAAAAGCTTTATTTAAACAAGAAATTAAAAAAAAGTGACAAAAAGAAAAACAGAACAAGATAAACTCACAAGGAATTGCATAAATATATACCAGAGCATTTCAAGACATCAACATCTTTGAAAAGGAATATCGCAACACCTATGAACAAGCAGCAAAAATAACTGAACAAGGACAGTGCATAAAGAAATATCAGAACACGACAATAGTATTTGTGTACCTGCTGGGTAGCTCTTTTTTTTGTTTTTTTACGCATCGCTTGGCCAAATCGATTTTTGACTGTCGCCATCTAGAGGCTGTTACAGGTGATGCATTTTGCTGACATAAGTCATTGCAGTCTCTTTGCATTTTGTTTCCACTATGGAAAATCAAACAAACTTCACAGGTTTTGTATCCGGTGACGTCAGCTGAGAAGGACAAGAGAAATCGATGCAGGAACCACCCAGTGTTAACAAGTGTTTAGGTTGCTCTGACGTAATGCATATTATATAAAAAAAAGTGCATTCCCTGTGGGATTGTACAGGGTTTCTGTATCTCACAGAGAGGATGGGTGCATGGAGGAGGGGGGGGGGGGGCACGTACTGCACTGTGGCTCGTGTTTGGGATGGTGACACCTGATGATTGATGAACGAGGGGAGCCGTCTGGGCTTTCTCCTGCAAAGCTCAAGTGTGGCGAGCAGGCGATCAAAGCCACGGAAACATTCCTGTGCGAGCCACCATTGTACGAATCAAACACAAGACAGACTCTTTTGCTGAGACTTTTAGCAAACAAGTGCATCACTAGTGTTCTATGGTATATCACGAACAAGTGAATACACTCGCAGCGTAGTGTTGGCCGAGCATCGTCGTTCGACCGAGTTTACGTTGCTCTAATAAGGCCATGAATTTAAACTCAATCATTAAGCAAAGGATTTTTTTTTTTTTTTTTTAAACACACACCAACAGGTCAGCAAGCTTCATTCTTATATAAAACAAGTCATATCAATATGGGTGCAAAACAAATATTCACACGTGTACTGAACAACAGTGAATCTCAACAGTTTTCCCAACTCTATAAAAATAGCTTAAAAATCTGACACATTTTCTTTTTTTTAGTACAGTGTAGGGTTAAGTCATAGAATCTTTTCTTTTTCTGAGACAGTTAAGAGGCTGGTTCAGATGTCCTCTCCTACTTTCCTCCTGTGACACAGCCACAAACACAGGGCTTCAATATATGATGAGGAACAGGTCAATGGAGCCAAAACAAAAACAAATAACAACATAAAAAGAACCACTTAATCTATTTTATCGTATGACATTGTTGTGCGAAAATAGCTGAGCTTGTAGATTGGCTATTTTTGCTACTTTGGAAAGTTTTTTAAAAATATTTCCGGCTATAGTGGCATGGCCAAAACTGGTTTGAAAGTGGTTAAAAAATATCCATGATCGGAGATCCTCCCTGTACCCCTTAGGATGAAGTCTCATTTATACTTTTCTCTCGCCGAAAACAACAGATTTTCAAGTTAAAAAGTATTGTACAAACTATACATTTGAGCCGCTTGACTCCCAACTCCAACTTGCGAGCTTGTAGATCTACAATTCTTGCTATTTGTGAACATTTTTTAAAGTTAAAAATTATTTGTAGCCTGTTTTGGCCATATGCATTATTTATTTTGATTATTGGTGCTGGTCACTGTGGGTAAATTTTTGGTGTATTTCAGTAATAGGCTTTGTATATTTAAGTAATTTGTATTCCCTGTGCAATTTTTGTTTATATACAATGTTCATTTAAATAATGAATTGAAATTATTTGTATGACAATTAATTAAGTCAACTAAAATGTCTTGATGGTGACAACCCTAGTGTCCCTTAGCAGTGTCAGAATCACTGGAAAGGTGAAGTGGGGACCCACACACATCACCCCACATTTGGCAAAAAGTTGCGGTCTCTCTCACACAGACACTAAACACACAGAAGAGAAGCATTTAGTAACCAATGCCCCAGAGAATGTTTGCCGATGCAAACATGTTACAAACGTATCTTGGGAAATTAGAGGAACCAAAATGAAAGTTTTTTTTCTTTCTTTAAAGAAAGAAAAAGGATACAATTACGTATGACATACAGCAAACAAACAGGGCCAGAGTTGGTACACAGATTGTCATATGTCATGCTATGCACACAGGCAACAGCAAAATAACAACCAAAAATATATACTAGTGAAATGTATAATAATGCCATTCACTAGTGCAATGCGCACACAGGCACGCATGCTCGGACGGACGGACGGACGGACGGACGGACGCATGGACGGACGGACGCTTGCACGCACGCACACATACAGACTCCACCCAGGAACACTTATATCTCAGAATGGGAATAAACTTTGCGTTCAAGTGGTGAGCAGCTTGTCCCCTGATATCCCAGAATAGCAAAAGACAGAGAAGGCAAAAATGGAACCGAATAACCCAAAGCAGAACTGGTGACATGGACCACTGACATTATAAGGACACTTGGAGGAGGATTGTATTGTTTGGATTAACTGAAAGCAGTTGCTATGTACTGCATGTCAGTCTGGTCTGCTAATACAGTAGCTATCCAAAGCATATAAAATAATACCTATAGTATATGACAAAAATAAATCAAACCTCTTGCAGCAGTTGTAAAAAGGCCACTGAACGCTTATGTGTGTGTGTGTGTGTGTGTGTGTGTGTGTGTGTGTGTGTGTGTGTGTGTGTGTGTGTGTGTGTGTGTGTGTGTGTGTGTGTGTGTGTGTGTGTGTGTGTGTGTGTGTGTGTGTGTGTGTGTGTGTGTGTGTGTGTGTGTGTGTGTGTGTGTGTGTGTATGTGTGTGAGTGTGAGTGTGAGTGAGAGAGAGAGACAAACTCAACAGCACAGTTACAAATTATCCATAAAACCTTTTTAAGCTTTGTCGTACCATCATGCATTGACATTATCACAAGACTGAAATGCAACCTCATTCTGTTTTCTGGCTCAAATTTCCCATCATGCCATAACAAAGATGTATCTGTATGCAAACAGTTTAGCATCTCAGGATACAGTACAGCTTCCACTTGGCCTGTCTGTTAAAAGTCGATCATCCCAAGATTAGAGTGAAGCTGATGGCCAGGCTGGTAATTCAACGCAAACTAAGAAAGAAAAATGAGTACAAGTGCCCTCAATCTTGTAACATAACAGATTTCATAGGGCAGAGGTAAGTCAAATAATGGCAGTAAATGATCAAAAAGGGCCTCATTCAGTTAACTTGTGACAGCTTTTCCAAATACCTCAATATAATAAAAGTATACTTCCAGAGCCATTAAGTAAATCTTTTCCCTCAAATTTTGCTGACAACAGCAAAATATATATATCAGATCCACCGTCTCTCCATATTTGGGCGAGACCGGCGTCGTCACTGACGTCATCAACATGATGTCCAAGATCCACAGTTAGACAGAGTCTTGTTCAGAACACAAACCTGTTTAACAAGTTTGGCTGAATAAGGCCCTATTTAGACAGAAATACAGTATGCACAGATAATCTGTACACCGACACGTTGCGTTAAGTTGCCCTGAATACAAAATTGTGTCATCACCGTATAGTTACAATATTTCACTCACATCTCATGGTATGCTAATAGAAATCGAGTTATGTCGGATCACACAGGAGCAACTCAATTTAAAGTACCACATGAGTGATCATTATTTTACACAAAAGGACACTTTGAATAACTACATCTATCCCGTTAAAGCATAAAACCCAGTCAACCATGCCCTGCCGAAAGTCTCAACCGCAGAAGCCAAGTGAATTATAATCTTTTCTAAAGGACAGTAATGCTGCAGAGAACTATTAAAACAAAGTCTCGAACCCCCAAAGGGACAGTTATTTAAGGTTTCTTAGTGCGCTTCAGTGGTTGTTTCGGGGGAAAACGTAGAGAATTCTAAGATGGTGAAAATCTAGAATGCCACATTGACAGATAAATCCTCACTCAGATTTTCCTTCCGCCTTGCGACTCTATGAAGCTTTGGTTTTTCTGGCCCGTGGTGAGATCTTGTCTTCAGACTTAACGACGCCGTTGACCGCACCTCCTAGCAAGATACACATGAACACACCAATAAAAATTATCTCATGAACACATTACATCTGAAAAGGTACAAATCTGTATTTTAAACCACTTGAACCCTAAAGTTCCTATTCTGGGGGGGGGGCGAACATTCGGTGCAGATCTACACAATGTGCTGTGATGCGCTGATACGTGTTGTGATCTTGTAGATCTGCTATTTTCAGTGAAGAGTTTCGGTATACAGGGAAAAAAGATAAGTGGCCCAGTAATAGTCCCCTTGGGGACTGCTTGGTTTGACGTCTAGATAGCATCCTAGTTACTTTGTAGCACTTAATTGTATTTCTTGAACTCTACTTACCACTACTGACCATTACCCTATCGTTTGTTGTCTAGGGTTCATGCCATTTACTCACTCATCTGCTCAGTGCATACATTGTAAATTGGATGAGTCCGTTCGGTTCATTTACTTCATTTACTATGGTTTCAGCAAACTCACCCCGGACAGGCTCCCTCTTGTAGGGCTTGCTCTTTGGGCTGACCGCCTTCTTTTTGTTGGCCTGGTTCAGGCTGTGTTCCCTCCACTTTTTCAGCTGGAAGTTAATGAATTTCCACATCATCCAGGCCTGTGTCAAGCAGATAGCTGCCAGACAGGTCATCCTAATAGGCGCGGAGACGAAAGACACAAGACAACGGGACATCTCACACAAGGTTTGAACGTTTGGACATTTGTCACTTCAATTCACAATCCTTGGAATGTCCAGAAAGCCCCCAGACCAGGGTGGGACCGGTTTAACCCATTAAAACCAGGAAAGCATCTGGGTAAACTTTAACCATTGTTTTATTCTTTGACTATTTTTTTTTTTAATCATGATTTTTTTTTGCAAATCTTTGAATATTTTTAAAGCAAACATTTTTTACTCAAATCTTTGCTTCTGGGGGGTCCCTGGAACAACATATTTTGAGATGGGGGTCCGCAGCCAAATACATATCATTTTGGGGGTCCTTGACATGAAACAGTTTGAGAACCACTGATTATAGCATTAGCAACATAATTTTTTTCAAAAAACTGTTAGGATTTAGAAGACATTTGTCCACAGAAGCAAAGATTTGAGTTACAAATCTTCGCTTTGGAAAATATATATTCAAGATTTGCACAGATTTTTATGATTTTTCAAAAATAGCAGATCTACAAGCTCATAGCGCGGCACTCGGTGCCGCGCTATGAGCTTGTATATCTGCTATTTTTGAATAGCCAAAGTATAAGATAATGGTTAAAGTGGTTTAAAATGACAGACACATTCCCGGTCTTACTGGGTTAATTTGTGGCTGGATTTACCTGACTGTGAGCACGTTGAAGTTGCCCTCTGCCAGAGAGAAGCCCTGGTTCTCTGTGCGGGGCAGTCCGAATCCAAACGTCAGAACGGAGAGTGTGAGGGTGAGGAGACGGGCGATGACAAAAAGTAACGCCCACAGAGTGAATCTGGCGAGGTAGAAAGATTCATCACATTCTACAGTACTACTTTGATTGAAGTGGTTAACATGCATAGCATAAGGGTGATTACGGTGATGAACCCGGTTTAAATGTTCTACTCAAAGGTTGTTGTTTTTTTATTTGGTAAGTAGCTGATTTACAAGCTCATACGTGTCGTGATACAAGCTTGTAGATCTGCTCTCTGAAATGACGAGGCAGACAACGATCCCCTGGTTCTATGGATTGATGGCTGGCTGGTTGGTAGTTGGCTCTTACCCCTTCTGCTTGTTCTCGTCGCTGAAGTAAAAGAGGCGTGAGGCGTGGAAGAGAAGCTCCACCAGGTAGTGAGGAACCAGCAGGACCAGGCCCAGTCGGTGGAGGCTGAACACACACACACACACACACACACACACACACACACACACACACACACACAGACAACACAACACTCCATTAACCACATCCCTACAACCCAAGAGGTCCCGATATTTCTTATAGTATATCGTTGCTGTCGGGCAGAAACCTCCTATCTCCGTATTCTAACTTTTTGTGTTTTTCTTTCGTGAATGAATGCCCTAAACGCGGCTTCGCGCCGCGTTTTGAGCTTGTAGATCTGCTACTTTTCAATTAGAATCCTGAAAAGTAACAGTTTTGGACTTATGAGGTTTCCACCCGACAGAGACGATATAGTGCATAGTGAACGGCACAAGTGCATTTGGACGTGTCCAACTGCTAGTGAAATGGTAAAAAGGCGCACGGTGCAAAGGGGCTGGGTTTAGTCTCAAGATTTTGCCTGACCACAAATGCTAAGAATGTTATTTAGATGTTGCTTAGACAGATGCTAGGTTTACCTGGTATCCTAGTTTCTTTGAAGCACTGAATAGTTTTCTTCTACTGGTGTGATTATCGTTTGTTGACTAGGGTTCATGCCATTGACTCTGATTTTGCATTTATACGTCTGCTAAATGCCTAAATTGTAAATTGTAATTAATCATGGGAGTGTTTTGGCCGTAACATGAATTAAACCGATCAGAGTGTCATCTCCTGCGGTTTTTAAGAGCCAGGTGCAGCTGCACCTTGTGGATTGCGATTTAAATAACAGATTCGGCAAGTTGGAGGAGAAGAGAACGATGTTTCTGCCGAGTTTGTCGCAACACGTTGTGGCTTTGTAGATTGGCCTCCTTCTTGGGAAAAAGGGGGCCCAATATAGACCCCTGGGGGACTCCCAACTAGTTCAGATCAAGACGCCCATGTGCGCAAAGATGGGGCAAGTGCATTAGCTTCTTACACAACATGAGCGCTGGCTGTGAAAAGTCGAAAATACAGTGAAAAGTGAATAAATATCGGGGAAAAGTGAAAATACACATGTCCTCACACATTTTAAAAACATCAGTTTGTCTAGAGACGTAATGTTGAGTCCTTAGGCAAATTAAAAAGTGTAAAAATCATGGCACTGCATCTTTAAGAAATTAAAAACCACTGGGTTAGGGTTCAGAAGGCTTGGCTTTCATTTCCTTGTTAGGAGGGATTAGGTTGCTTGACCTTTGCTTTTATGGGGTCATATCAGGACAATATTAGGAATGTCACCAAGGTTGTCACAGAACGTTTGCACAACTTATTAACACATATTTTTATGTGTGGTAATAATAATAAAAACCGCTACTACCATGGTGATATTCGGGAAGTATTTTGAAATCATCAATCTTATAGTCCAGAGTAGCAATTCTGGGAGGAATATATTGCATAAGGACAATTAACACAAATAAGTACAGTTAACAGATTTGTTAATAAATTCCAGGCGGTTGTATAAACATTCTGCGGTTTTGTTCCCTGTGGTAAAACTCACCAATATGGCACCTAAGTGTGTTAAAACAAACAAAAGTCATTTATGGAAATAGCATTTTAACCTGGTGTGGTTTGAAACTTGTGTTTTCAGAACCACAATAAATGAGGTCATTGTCCTTCAGAATATAGAGCGGGGTAACGATTAGCATTTATTACACAGTTTGGTCAAAACCCCCAAAAATCTAAACCCTTTGCTATTCCAGCTACTAAAGAGATGCAAAGACATTATTGGACTCACTTTAAGACGTAGGCACCAGAGATGTGGACAACATAAAGGCAAATGTAATAGAGTTGACGGGGAATGTCCTCCTGCAAAAGGAAAAGGAAAGAGAAAAAAGAAAACATTAGTGGATGTCTGGATGAGTTACAGTAAGTCTAATTTATGGTTTGGCAAAAATGTGTTGTACGACATATCGCTCGTCACCGTTTCACCAAAGCATAAATTAGGTTTTAGTGTTTAGTGTTACATTAAGTGTTGATTTTTAGTACGTCAAAAAGGTTATCAAGCCTCAAATCATCCTACTACGCATACTTCCACTGCTGAGCAGCAAGATGGAAGAGCTGTTTTTACATTTGATCCGTTTTAAAATGTTATCTGACGTTTCGGATGCTTTCTATTTATCAATTTACCCACTGTATTATAACCACTGCTAAAAGCACTTAACCCATTAAGACCTGTAACGCATCGGTGTAATTTTTTGATTCGAGCTAAAAAGCATTATTTTACACTTTGGCTATTCAAAAATAGCAGATATACAAGCTCATAGCGCGGCACCGAGTGCCGCGCTACGAGCTTGTAGATCTGCTATTTTAGAAAAATCGTGCAAATGTGTGCAAATCTTTGAAAACATATATTCTTTTAAAGAGAACATTTTGATCTCTTTGCTTCTGGGGGGTCCCTGGAACAAAATATTTGGAGATGGGGGTTTTGATTGATTGATTGATTGATTGATGTACTTTATTTAGTAAGACATGAGAACATCAGTACATTTGGTGTCCAAATACATTTTTGGGGTCCTTGACATGAAAAGGTTTGAACACCACTGATATAGAAACATACGTTTTTCAGAATAATGTTGGGATTTAGAAGACATTTGTAGAATCGGCTTCAGGTCTTAAAGGGTTAATGACTAAAATTGTACTTCAACCAACCTGTAATACAATATAACTAGTACATGTGCAGTGGTTGGAGGAGGTCTCCCTACTCTTCCACTGAGACATTTAGACCCTGATGTGGGGTAGGTCAGGACACCTACTGGTTGGCAACTAATAGGCTACTGCATGAATCTCACAGCACAAGTGCAGTTGTAGTTCAGGTCCGTTGTACTAAGAATAGAGGTCCTAAGTGGTTAAAGGAGTAGTTCACCCAAAACATTACTTATTTTCTACCCATTACACACCCCATGAAGCATGGAATTCATGGAGATTTTTTAGTTTTTGTCGCATTACTAAGCCAATCATTTGATTACCGGCGGAAAGATGCTAATGTATCCGGTAGGAGACTCAAAGGAGACTCTTTAGGCGGCTTTCCATATACATGGACTTACCTAGCCCCACCCCACACCGCCCACCACAGCGACGGTTTCCACTACAATGAAGTGGGTAGAGTGGTGTGTAAGTGGTACTAAACTGGTGCCTAAAAAGTACCCAGTCTTGGGTAGGTCTGAGCTGGGCTAAGCGGGGCTAAAGCTGTGATAAAGCTGATTGGTCGGCTCACAGCTGTGTCTGTCCACTCAGGTGTCTGTAAAATGTAAACACTACGGTAGCAGTGTTGCCATGTCCACTTATTATAAGCAACATTGGGCTTATTTTTCTGTAAAGTTGCTTGTAAATATTGGTAGTACTTTTACTCCACTACAATTATCTGAAAACGTATTAGTTACTAGTTACTAGTTACTTTTCAGATATAAATGATTACATTATAAAACATACATTAAGCCCTATTTTATACCTAGGCTATTTGAAAATAGCCGATCTACAAGCTCACAACGCATCGCATCATTGTAGATCTGCTATTTTCAAACATTTTAGTACTTACTTTTGGTACCTTAAGTACATTTTGATACCAATAGTTTTTGTACTTTTACTCAAGTAATTCCAGACTTTCACTTGTAGAGTGCTTCTACATTGCAGTATTGATACTTTTACTTAAGTAAAACATTTGAGTACTTTTTCCACCACTGCTTGTTTCTAAAATGTAGTTGATTATTTGGGGCTTGTTTCATATGTTGTTGAAACCAGTGGTTCTTAAACATTTTCATGTCAAGGACCCCCAAATTAATATGTATTTGTCAACATTATATATGTATATATTTTTTTTAAATAGCAGATGCACACACTCACAATGCGTCGCATCGCTATGCGTTGTGAGTTTGTAGATCTGCTATTTTCAAATAGCCGTAGATAGTCGCTTCTTTTGGGATTGTTTTCATAGACCTGATTGCTTATTTTTTTCTGCTAAACCTGGCAACAATGAATGTGCGACGATACACGCTAATAATGTTTTTTATATAAGTGATGGCAACGTGTTTAGACACCACACAGGTCTTCCCAACAATAGCGAAGATTAAAGTCAGGGTGAACATGGCCAAATAATAACTTAAGAGCCAAACTAGCTCTGAGGAAGCACGCTAGCATTTAGGCTAACCCTGTAGCCTGAGGCTAAGTTGGTGTGTTAAAGAAAGGGGCGTTGATTTCCTTCGGGAGGGGAGGGGAGGGTGGGGATTTTGCGAGTGGGGACTTTTGTGCAATGGAAACGCAAGACATTTTGAAGCGGTGCGGTGCGGTTCTGGACTGTACTGGACAGTGTCGTGCTTATGCTGTGATGGAAAAGCGGCTTTTGAGTCTCCTACCGGAGAGACCGCCGGTCTTCAAATTATTGGCTTAGGAATGCTAGAAAAACAAAACATGTCCATGAATTCCATGCTCCATGAATTCAATGCTTCATGGGGTGTGAAATGGATAGAAAATAAGTCATTTTTTGGGTGAACTATCCCTTTAAAGGTGTCAGCAGTTCAAAGAGCAGCAGATAAGATATCAACAGTGCAGTGATAGGTCATAGGTCACAAACTAATGGAATTCATTCCATATTTAAGTGACAATCCGGATGTTTTAGGTCTGTTGTCTCCCTCTTCTGATGGAGAGAGGTAATTGCAAAAATGTCCAAACTACAATAAAGATGTTGGGGCAACTAGCCTCCAATCCCGTGTGCCATCTGCTTCAAATAACTTTGTCAACCAGTCCTACCCGACACCAGGGTCTACATTTCTCAGTGGAATAATATGGAGACCACCTCCAACCAATCCAGATGGGATAAAATAACATTTTAACCATTCAAATAAGTCCCGGATTGTAGCTTTAACCACATTTAGCCCCTATTCTGAGCCGAACATTCTGCAAAAACAGCTGATCTACAAGCTCAAAGCACATCGCAACGTGACGCACTGTGAGCTTGTAGATTGGCTATTTTCAGCGAAGAGATTTGGTGTAGAGGGATAAAAGAAGTAGACCAAGTATAGAGCCTTGGGGGACCATGGTCAACTAAGTATAAAGGGTTTAAGTGGTTAAGGATGAGTAACTTCATCAGACCCATACACAAGATGACTGTCATCCTTAAATACTTGAGGTTGGAAGTTGTGCCATTTCACATCAACACTACAGAGTCTGAAAACGAGTCAAAACATAGAATGCAATGTACCTTAACCCTTTAAGACCTGAGGCGATTCTTAATTTTTTCTTAACAGTTTTTTGAAAAAAAAAAAATCAAATATTTTTTTTAAAGATTTTTCAAAAATAGCAGATCTACAAGCTCATAGCGCGGCACTCGGTGCCGCGCTATGAGCTTGTATATCTGCTATTTTTCAATAGCCAAATAAATCTTAAAAGTGACACAGATGCGTTCCAGGTCTTAATAGGTTAAAGTTAAAATACATATTCTTTTAAACAAGACTTACCTTTCTCACTTTTTGAAAATACAGCTCAGGAAGTGCATGGAGCCAATAGGCAATTTGGCAAATATAGAAGAACTTAACCTGAAAACTACACAGAGGACAGAGGACAAGAGACAATTAATTGGTAAAGAAATGCAAGTAATCGATCCAATACATCCTGTCGTATGCATGTTAGGAATGGGAGTTAAAATTGAGAGCAAAACCTTTAAGTCAAATTGTAAAGAAAATGTAATAAATTATATGTATTTATATATATAAACAGCAAAAATAGCAGATATACAAGCTCACAACGCCTCGTATCATGACGCGTTGTGAGCTAGTAGATCGGCTATTTTCTCTGATTTTCATACGGCTTAGGTGGTTAAAGTGTCAAACTGATTTCATTTTCTTTATAATATTAAGTCAGATCAAGTACATTGGGATGAGCTCATGTAATAAAAAAGGTACACAATCTTACGTACACCATGCGCGTGTGGGGGTAGCCTTCCCATAAGAACGTGGGATTACTCGCAAATTCCTCCTACCAAAGAAAGAAGACACACTACATAAGCTGGAGCACATGCCAGTGAAGCACAGTCCCGTTCACGCGCCCAAATTAACTTTTCTCCTCACCAGGCAGGCAAATGTCTGGTACTGTACATATGAAAAATGTTTAGCGTGCCATTCACTTGTGTGTTGTATGATCCACCAAGTCAGATATTTTGTTACAAATCTTACTTGCACTGAGCCATCAAGGCTGATACTGTATTTTATTGTAAAGAAAGTTGTCTGTGTTACAATGAGCTATCCAAGCAGATTTTGAAAATGTCCTTAGTTTTAGTCTGTCAAAAATAGCTAATATAGTTTCATCTCTACAACAAGCTCACAACGTGTCACATTGCGATGCGTTGTGAGGTTGTAGATCTGCTTCTTTGCTATTTTTCTCAACCCCTCTCTACCCCACATTACAATACAAAACTGAAACGAACACTAAAACTGATAAAAACTCAAATAAAACTAAGCCTTAGAACTAAACAAGCAAACCCACTTTAAAAATTAATCAAAACTAAACTGAAATTGAAAACAAACAGTGAAAATGAAACAAGTGAAAACGGAATAAAACTAAAAGCTAATGAAAAATGCAAAACTATAATGCCCTTGGGGCGGTCTCAAGACAAGACGTCTTATCTTACCGCAGTTAGAATGCTGCAGCCCCAGATGAAGGAGGCCAGGTAGAACGCAGCCAGCTGTCCAGACTCATTGAACTTGCTGTGTTTGGTTTTTGACAGGTGCAACCTCCTGTTCATTTTCTGAAGAAACACAATGAAAGACGTTTTAATTCAATTTGATAAATTAATCGACATTTCCAAAACACAGTTGTCAGTGATTTTTTTGTTTAGATTTTCTTTCGTTTTTGAATTTGTATAAAATGTTACGTGAATGATCCTGACTGTCCTTCTGCCATGACTTTGTTCAGTTCAGCATTCAGAACGACGTCAAAAAGTGACACGTAATTGTAGGTTAATGTTGAAATGTCCCTCTGTTATCCATTTACACTCTTTTCCAGTGCTTTCATTTTCATGCTGTACTGGGAATTTGATTTAAATGCTTGAAACGGATAACACATGTGTCATTAACAATTATATCCATCTACCCATCAAAGTTTAAAAGATTTGGAAAGCAATGCAATTTCCTCATTTGCTTGTTAGTGTGCATACAAGTAGAAATATTGGTTGGTCACAAATAGTCCTGCAATTATTGATTAAAAACAAAAAGAAAATACATAACATGGGGGACTTTAAGGTGGGGCAAAAATAACAGATCTACAGATCTCACAAGTTGTGAGCTTGTAGATTTGCTAGTTTTGCTGAAGAGATTTTGTTGAGGAAGAGAAAAGCGGTCCAAGAGCAGTTGTAATTCAGGTTTCACTAAGACGAGGGTTTTTCAACCCATTAAGGCCTGAGGCCGATTCTACAAATGCCTTCTAAACCAGTAGTTCTAAAACCTTTTAATGCCAAGGAGGACCCCCAAATTGATATAGATTTGGCTACGGACCCCCATCTGAAAATGTGTTGTGCCAGGGACCCCAGAAGAGAAGATTTGTGTAAAAAAAAAAACTTTCAAGATTTTTCTAAAATGTTAAAAAAATAGCAGATGTACAAGCTCGCAGTGCGGCACGAAGTGACTCGCTGTGGGCTTGTATATCTGCTATTTTTGAATAGCCAACGCTAAAATCTAAAATAACGGTTCAATATCAGCATCATACTCACGTCGAGAATATATTCTTGTATCAAAGCATGGAGTATGACGGCGATGAGCAGGTAGAAAAACACAGTGGCCAGATCTTTAGGTCCATATTGGTAAAGGTTCGTTACCGCGGTCTTCTCATCTGCACACCACAATAGAACATATAAATAATAAAACAGTTACTCATAAGGAGGCAACATTGAGTCGTGCATGTACAAAAGACTAGATTTTTTGTTAAATCATTGCTGTCGGGCAGAAAACTCCAATCTCCATATTCTAACTTTTATTTCTTTTTTTTCGTAAATTAACGCCCTACTTGATCATACTACAGCGTCACACAAAAGCATCAAAAGTAGCAGATCCACAAGCAGATCCACGCGGCGGGAAGTGGCGCGTTTTTTGAGCTTGTAGATCTGCTACTTTTGCCGTTTTTTTTTATTTGAATCCTGAGAACAGTTATGAGGTTTCCACCCCACAGAAACAAAATGATTATTGCTTAATCCGTGACCTTGCTCACTCACCGAGAACTTGTGTTACATTGTACTGGACTGTGATAAACATGATGGCAAACTTTGCTGTTACCTGCAACAAAAGAAAAGCATCGATAAGGTGACTCAGCGAGGAAAATGATCACAGTGCGTCACATTCATGCATTATGTGACCACAGTTATTGTTGATTTAAGATAAACAACTTAACATCAAAGACCTTTTTGCATACAAGATGAGAGTATGATGTTAAACATTACATTGCAGACTTTTATCCAAAGCGACCGAATGAAAGTGCATTCAACATAGGTAGGCAAGAAAACTACTAATCACCAGAGCTAAAACAAGCAACTAAGAGTATACTTAGCGCTAAGGTAAAAGTGCAATATATCAGCTACCTACTGATGAGACAAATAGGACGGGAGAGGAACTGATTCTGATCAAACAAAAAATGTATCAGAAAGCTGCATTCATCTGTAAATAACTGCATGTTTTGACCTCATATGGTTATGCACATGTATATAGATGAGTGTAGTGTACCACTGATGTTTACCGGTTTCGTCATGAGCTCATCCCAATGTACATAGGAGGGAGAGCTATCTAGTTTCATTTAGAAGTGCTGCCTACAGTAGAACATACATAGAATATGTACAGCTAGCAGCAGCATACATGAGAGGGGGTTCAGTCAAATAGCCACCCAATGCTGTCAGCTGAGAGGGACCTGGACTGGTGCTGGTCCTGGACCACCATAGACAGACCCCGCTCCCAAGGGAAGACAGACTATGCACCCACACCGCACACAAAATGTGGTGGAAACAGAGCTACACTTTCTACCCACCTGCCCACTATACCAAGACACCAGAGACACATACTTGCCACAGATTACATACACTCAAAGTGAGTTTGCAAACATGACCAACGACAAAAAAACTCACATACCTACAGGGAGAAATACAAAAACGTGCGAGCACAGCAGCAAGATATGTGAACTGTTGCGATAAAAGAAGGTTAGCCAATGGAATACAACCCACCCTAAGGACTACTAACCATTGAGTGTCCCGCACTATCCGTACCAAGTAGACCTCTAGAGTAGACCTACTGCACATGTAAACAGAGCTGCTACCTTTAAACACATTTTAAATCTGATGTTTTTTTTGTATACTATTTTAAATCGTTTTGAGAAGAAATGCTGCTATTTGTCCCAAAGTGACTGCATAATATTGCTGCTATTTGTTTCAAAAAGCTTTATACCCTGTATATATAACAAAGCAATGCGACATAGCTCTGTTTACAAAATGCTGTACCCCCTCCAACTGTATATAGGGCCCCATTTTCAACTGTTTTTATTATATTTGACACTTGCTTTGGCAATGTAAACGTATGTTTTATCATGCCAAAAAAGCTCCTTTGAATTGAATTGAATGTAGAATAGATGTGTATATGGAACAGATTGCAGATTCATGCACCCTATGCTGTAATAACACAAGAACTGGTTGAAATGACATGATGTTATAGCTGTACATTTACAAGTGGGCCTCGTCTTCCCTTGGCAATGAAGGGAGACACATGAGAAGGCATGAGAAGGTGTGTGTGTGTGTGTGTGTGTGTGTGTGTGTGTGTGTGTGTGTGTGTGTGTGTGTGTGTGTGTGTGTGTGTGTGTGTGTGTGTGTGTGTGTGTGTGTGTGTGTGTGTGTGTGTGTGTGTGTGTGTGTGTGCGCGCCAGTCAGGTGCTGCTCAATAAGCCACTTTAAAGGGGTAGTTCACCCCCAAAATAACTTTTTTTCTATTGATTACTGACCATCTGGAGCCTTGAATTCATAGATATTTTTTTGTTTTTGTCACATTCCTAAGCCAATAATTTGATTATAATAAATGTGTCCCCATTGATTCCGGTAGGAGACACAAATGCATTTGTGTCTCCTACCGGAATCAATGGGGCTACATTTATTATAATCAAATAATAAAGGAAGGAATGCGACAAAAACAAAAAAATATCCATGAATTCAAGGCTCCATGGGGTGAGTAATTAATAGAAAAAAAGTTATTTGGGGGGTGAACTACCCCTTTAAGACACACTTCAACCGGAAATGGGTTGATTCTGCTATCAGAATAAAAGCTTGTTTCTCTCCCTCTATCCATCATGCATCACAATACTGTATATACCAGACAACAAATAGCTGTTGTAGTGTAACGCATAATTTTAATGTAACCACTTAAACCCCAGCATCCGTATTGTGGGGAATAGCAGGTCTACAAGCTCACAACATGACGCAAAGCTTTCCACCACAATAACAGAAAACAGAAAATACACTGGTATTGAGCCCTGAGGGACTCCGGTTAACCATATGGGGTGGTTAAAACACATAACATATTCTTAAGATCTATTCTACACTGTAGCCTATTTTCCATTTTAAACGCCTAAATCGAGGAACCCATTGATCAATGCACGTCTTACTCTGAAGTCCACTAAGCGGAAGTCTGGTTCTTATTTAAGCGGACTTGACGCTGGCCATAGAATCCACGACCACTAGCTAGCTGCAGCTAAACCTCCAACTAAACGCAGACCACACTGCTCTCTCTCTCTCTCTGAGTTTCTCTCACACACACAGTACCTCAAACATCAGCCCCAGCAGGATGATCATGGCCAAACACGACACCATATCCGCGTGATTCTGGATCACAAACTCGTGGCTCAGCACCGGGGGGCTCTTGTTCTTCTTACGGAAACCCATGGTGGTCTCTGATCTCTCTCTCTCTCCGATCTCAGCGTCACTGACAGGCAGACACTCATACACACACACACTCTCTTCTTGGTGTCTTTTCCCTGCAGTGCTGCTGGCTGATCGGCTCGGTTTGGCTCTGGTCGGTTCTGCTTGGCCCGCCTCGGCTGATCGCACCAGTCCACCTCGTCCCCCCCCCCGGATGGATGGATGGATGGATGCTGCTGATGCTGTCCCTGACTCCGGGACCGATCATCAACGGCTGCTGGGGTCAGTAAAGTAGTGTTTCTCGTGTGTGTGTGTGTGGGGGGGTGTGTGTGTGCGTGTTTAAAAAAAAAAGTCCCCCACCACACTACATCCCACTAAAACGCAACACCCACTTTTCTCCCCCCTCTCTCTCTCTCTGCTAAAGCTATCAGAGTCAGATGACGACGTGCCCTCCACCGACCTGTGTCAAGTCAAGTGAGCGTCAATAAGGAGCGACGCCTGCGTCAAGCCGGACCGACGTAAGCATTTTACTTCCGGTTGGTGATGAAAGAAAAGTAAGAAAAGTCTGGGTTCTAAATATGACAAGCTTTTTTTTTTTTGCTTAACCCATTAAGACCTGAAGCCGATTTCTACAAAATGTCTTCTAAATCCCAACAGTTTTCTGAAAAACCTATGTTTCTCTATCTAGTGGTGCTCAAACTTTTTCATGTCAAGGACCCCCAAAATGATATGTATTATTAGACCGCGGACCCCCATCTCAAAATATGTTGCTCCAGGGACCCCCAGAAGCAAAGATTTGAGTTAAAAATGTTCGCTTTAAAAGAATATAAATATATTCATTTGCACACATTTTCTCGATTTTTTCAAAAATAGCAGATCTACAAGCTCATAGCGCGGCACTCGGTGCCGCGCTATGAGCTTGTATATCTGCTATTTTTGAATAGCCAAAGTGTAAAATAATGCTTTTTAGCTAATATGAAAAAGTGACACAGATGCTTGTGTGTGTGTGTGTGTGTGTGTGTGTGTGTGTGTGTGTGTGTGTGTGTGCGTGCGTGCGTGTGTGGCCTACATGAAATTATATCGATAATGAAATAATGTACTCATGAGACAACTGTTTTACTTCACATTCTTCAATTTGTGTTCTATCTGAAATAACCACATTTGGAACCATATACGTTGGTGAGGCGGAGGATAAGGTTTTGTACAAGCTCCAGAACCAAGCTTGTCATAAATAGGCCTACTTATTATAATGTCTTAATGAATGATGGTCATCTATTTGATCCAAACATAAAGCCTGTTAAAAAAAACAACATCAACAAACCAACGAAAAAACATGAGACAGCTGTTGTCTGCCATAGTTTTCTGACTTTTTAGAATACATGGTAAAACGTCAATGTTGTCATACAATGAATGAATGAATGTTTATTTCAAACATTAAAAAGACAAAATAAAATACAAAAATAATACGCAATAATAATGCATTAAAAACGTTAAAGACTAAAGCAAAACACAAAAATAATGCACAATAATAATGCACAATAATAATAATAATAATCTTCATTCCAATAAACAGACAGATTCTCAAAACAGACTTATGAGTCAAATGTGGCAGGACCAAATGAAATGGATGGGTCTTTGGCGGCAGCCTGTAGTATAAAGGTACATGTATGGTACCGTATTTTGTGTGGACAGGGCCAAAGTCTTCCTCAGAGGAGCTTGGGATTGTTGTACAGGTTTGGGAAAATAGCAGGTAGTTTCTTGATTCTCTGTCTGTGCAAAGTCTGCAAACATGGTTTGTTTGTTTTTATCATGTCAGACTATTTTGATACTGCATGTGGGAGTGTACCTATGTTCCCTAGGAAGGTTGGATGGAGCGCTTCTTTTGGGTCATCATGTGATATCCTATTCTGTCCACCACAGCCAAAACAAATAGCAAGACAGCCCAACAGTTTTTTTCCTCCTGTATCTGTGTGACGTAGGTGGCTGCTGCTTTAGGAGACCGGAAGTAGCTTTGGAGTCTATTAATTCCAATTGGAGAGTGAACATGAATAGAGCTTCTGACCCATTATTTAGTCCCATGGTCACTGAACTAAATATTGATTTGACCGATTTGCGCATGTGTCCCCTGGGTGCCTCTGATACGCTCATATATGGGCATATCGGTCGGAACAGCGGTCCCACGTACTCGTAGGTGTAATCTCTAGATAGTAGTTTTCTCTAGATAAAGTTTTCAAACAATAGTAGTGGAGTAAAAAGTACAATATTTGCTTCTGAGATGTCGTGGAGTAGAAGTATAAAGTATTGAAAAATTGACATACATACTCAATTAAAGTAAACATACCTCTCAAGATGTGCTTAAGTACAGTAATGTACTTGGATACTTTCCACCACTGCTAGTGCTAAGAAGAGTATCCAGTTTTATCTTTTGATGTGTCAGAGCTGTTCATATGATGCCATCGCTACATCATGCTTATTGCGAACGCAGCGGAAGGAGGCGCGCCGCGCAAGTGGAGCTTACTATGAAACCGTGCTCGGGTTGTGTGTCTCTCTCTCTGCGTCTCTGCGTCTCTGTGTTCATGCTCTCATTGGCTCATGTGGCCCATGTGACTCACATGCGTGCACTGCCTGTAAGCAGCCTCCAGAGTGCGCCAGAGTGCAGGAATTTAGACAATGCACACCAGCCTGCCACACACACACACACACACACACACACACACACACACACACACACACACACACACACACACACACAATGTTCTCTCCACATCACGGTGAAATAACACGGATTACAAGTCCGTAAATACACAATATTTTCGAGCTGCGTTCGCTTCCAGCGTTCGCGCGTCTTACTTGTATGTATGTGCACAGCTGAACTCTGATACAAATGGGTCGTTTTCTCAATCTCTGATTACGCCATTATAATAACAATATTGTAACTATTGTTGAAGGCTGTTGTACTGTAAGTCCCTTGTTGCTGCTGTGCTGACCCTTACGGTTGTTGGGGTATTTCTCACTGTCCATTTTGCACATGATGTGAAATCTTCTCTGTATTCACTCATCCTAACTATTGACAGCAGTGGGTGCTATTAAAACAGGGCCTGGGACAGGAACAGTTAGGGGTTAAGTGCCTTGTTTGGGGACACTCTGTCAGATATATGGAGGGTGTTAGCTGAACACCTGTCTCCTCCGATACAAGCGTGCCTCACTAATGGATCTAAAATTTTCCAAATATGGTTAATTCAGACAGAACACATATTGAGGAATATCAGGTAACAGTTGTCTAATGAGTACAACTAAGTACATTAATAAAATAAATAAATAATTAGGCTTTATATATTGATCAAATATGGCCCCATCAAGCTTGGTTGTAGGAAAAACGTGCAATGTATATATATTTTTCTTTATCAAAGATTTTATTTTGAAATCCGTGGATCGGAAGTCAAATGCTTACGACATTCTGAGATGACGTGAGTTTTGTGCTTAATTGACGGAAGGCCCCTCCCACTCCAAGACCCATTCATGAACCGCCCATTGGCGCTGACGTAAACAGAGAGCCCAGTTGGTAGTAAATCCCATCGTCTGGAGGTACGGTCGCGTTGTCATTGGCTAGTTTTATTTATATACTGTATTTGATGTTAAGGTCAGTTACATGATTGATTGATTGATTGATTGATTGATTGAATACTTTATTAAGAGTTTGCAGAAAAAAGCACAGGGGTACAGTTCCATACAAAAGGATGCTAAAAGGATAAACCCAAGAAAACACTATGGCTAGTTGTTTCCATTGTTGGGGTCCTGTGTGTTCAATTCATCGAAACATTTAAGGACAAACAATAATATACAATAATATGCATAAACATCATATGAACGAGAGTAGTAATAAAAAATAAAAAATATGTACAGTAAACAGTTAGGGGGGGGGGGCATTTCTATACATACTATGTATAACCTGTGTATAACATATTTTATAAATATTCTGACGCCATATATTGGATATTTTTAGCATGAACTAATTTACACAGTCTTTGTCTCTAGATAGTGCCTATTTGTTATAAGAAGATAGATCGAGATACATCACTGTTTCTGGTGATGCAATTGCGAAGAATATTTACAGAGACACATTGAGAAATCAAATGAATCTAAAAATTCTGTAACAAAGCAGACTGACTTTTCACACACACACACACACACACACACACACACACACACACGCGCGCGCACACACACACACACACACACACACACACACACACACACACACACACACACACACACACACACACACACACACACACACACACACACACACACACACACACACACACACACACACACACACACACACACACACACACACACACACACACACACACACCCTTGCGGCCTTGCCACTCCGTTCGCGTCATAAGCTGTTGTCTGGCAACCAACCAGAGCCAATGGTAGCGCGTGTCTCGTCTAAGTGATGGGATCTTAACGCTACCGGGTGTGTAGGGGATTATTGTGTGTTTCCATTTGGAACAGCAGAGCACAGAGCAGACATTCAGATTAGTTCACTTTACGTTACGTTAGCAAGACGAACCACACAAGCACAATGTGGTTCAGAGACTGTGACAGAACCGTCGTGTCCAGTGTCGAGGCCACATCCCACGATACTCACGGTAGAAGAACTACCGTCACTACATGTTTATAGTTTCATCTGGGCAAGACAAAAGTCTCTTGTCTGGCTGCTTTGGTACGTATATTAAAATTGTTTAACAAGAGAAGAAACTAATGTACTTTCATGAGAGAAAAAAACATTGCCTCTTTGTTTTTTTAATGAATATTTGCACAGTCAAACTGTCCAAAGCACCAAAGACATTCACCGAGTTAAATAACGTGAATTGTGAATCTTGATAGGGAGGAAGGCAAGTGAGTCATTCAGCAACATTTGAGCTCATACCAAAAGCTCTAGTGCGCCCTCTACAGGTCTGGTCAATGGTCATTTATATTGACCACATCTGTAGATGGCGCAGTGGAGTAAAATAAAATAACTTCCATCTGGCGGACATATTTTATTTTCTGCCCCAAACAGTGTTTGAAACAGAGAAGGTGGGGTGCTGAGAGGCCTCCCACCCTGGAGAATAGCATTTCAACAACACAAAACTGCCTTTGTTTTGGTTAATGGCGAAATAGTTTTGTTTCTTTTTTTTTACTAAAGTTGGAGACCTCGCACGGTGGTGGATTTTTCGGTCTATGAGAATAGCAGCGCGCCTGGCAGGGCGTTAGAGAGAACTATGGCTATTAGACGCTCTGGACCAGAGTTACAAAAACTCGACGTCTTTCCTTGTGCAGCGAGCGACATCTAAAGTTCTTTGCAGATTAGCAAAGCAAACATTATTCTAGTATTTTTACTCAACTGGCAGATATTGTCTTTTAACCGTTTATACAAATAGATAAATGAAACAATTATCTCTTGTAGCTCTGCAACCCAATTTACACTTACTGTAAATCCCAACGTATTTCTGGCTTGGTTTCGGTTTTTACATTGTTTTACCACTAGAGGTCAGAGTGTGACCAGGACCGGCTAAACATGATCTATCTTACAGTTCACACAACACAACTGTAGGGATATCCAGTTCACTAGGATTTTTAGGTAATTCATTTTACATAGACGTTTATTACGAATTAACCCTTATTCAAAAGGCCAAGAAAGCATAGGACAACCTTGATATGACAATTTGTATACCTATGTTCTTATACCAGCCATTATAGTATACATTATATATTGCATTTATATGGTTCGTAGCTTCTTTTAGTTTCACATAGACATGTTTAGACATTACAATCACCCTAAACAAAAGGCTCAAAATGATAGGCTAACCTTGATGTCTATTTGTCTACCTATTTTGTTATACCAGCATCTAATATACATTATATTGCATTTATATGGTTTATAGGCTTTTTGCTTATCTTGATATTTTGAGTAAACAGTTGTAAATAATTTGAAGAGGTGTTTTTAGACTGTTTGTTTCAGTGTAATGCACCAACCTAACCAAGACACATTTTCATATATACATAAGCATACCTGGCTGGCAATAAAACAAATTTGCATAATCTAATTATGTTGAAATATTAATGATGGCCACAATTACAGAAAAGCTCCTTTAGAATATACTGTATAATTGCATATTTAGTGTGTGTGTGTGTGTGGCGGGGGCATTTGGATTAGTGTACCTTGATTACATTTTTACTATGCTGTACAATATGAGCTTATGCCTTTCACGTTTGGTCACTTATCTGGTAGGCCAGTAGACATGGAATGTTCCATGTATAACCATTCTGTTAACTACAACATCATTGGGCCTTGTTCAAGTCCTTGAGGGCCATTTTGTTTCGCTTCAGGAAGGACACTTCTTCCCGTAACATTTTTGAATATACAGTTTCTCACTTAGCAAGGGGTCTTATTACATTTCAAGAAACAAAATTGAGCCGCTTTTATTTCAGACGTGTATGTAGCACGGCTTGTGTTTTTTTAGTATAGAGCTATACTCTCTCTTTCCTCTGAAGACAGTTTAGAGGGAAGGAGGAGTTTAGACAAAGGCCCACTCCATAAAAAAAAATGGAGGCTTGTGCAGAGAAGCCATGGTGTCCTGCTGCACTCTCTACATGCTGCCATTCCTACGTCTTAAGCCTCTAAATAAGAGAACTACCAACAGATGCGAGATTGGACAGCTTCAAAACATTGTTCTATGGGGTCTGTATGTTAAAGCTGGGCTGTTAAACGTGTTATTTCATGATTTAGGCCTAGCTCTCTTGCTTATTTTTTCCTTCCTCTGTCTCTCTCACAGCCACAGAGCTGCCCTGCCTGCGCTGAACAAAGATAATTACTCAGGAAACATTTCGGCCAATCAGACGCCGCCTTGCATCCTGCCTGTGAGGGAAGGGACCAGTCAGGAGCCGGCTAACATTACTCGGGCCTGATCGCCTTGCCTGAAGAGCGGAGCCTTCTCCCCCGGCTGAGAACTGAGAGTATCCTCCATGTTTTATAAGTGTTGACATAACAGTGTGTGAGTCAGGCAGCCATGCATCCACAGAGGTAAGCCCTGTCTCTTCTTTATCACTCTTAATAACCTCATGTCTTCCTTCCTGTCGTTCTAGTGACTGCTGATTTCTGGTGACAGACGTGAACACCTTTAAAATCAGAGTTTTGGTGTGTCCCCCCAGAGGAGGAGGGGGAGGGGTGTGGGGTGGATTTGGAGGCCTTGCAAGGCCTCTGCTCCACACACTGCTGTGGTGGGGGTTGGGTGAGGACTCAAAGCATTGCTCTCCCTCTATATACCAGGGTCACAACATGGGTGACCCACACAGCCAAGGCAGAGTGGACCATGGCAAATCCTTTTTCTTTATTATTATAGCAAATCATAATAATAATGCAAAAAATAAGAGTTAGATTTAAAATGGGCACACATCCACTCCCTGTGGCAGCCTGGTTTTGCCAGAGAGAGGTGTGTTGGGGGATGGGTGGCAGAGGACTGCAATGTACTCTTTGTAAGTAGATTGGCTCTGTTGTTGTCTTGTGTGTGCCATGCCAGGCCAAGAGAATGGACGCGGGGGCAACAGATGTGTCTGTTTGGAGGCGTAGGGGGTTGGGAGGGGGCAATAATATAAGGGGCTGATGGCCATAATTGAACACTAGTTCTCTTGGGTTTAGTAATGGAGGGGCAGGATACACCGCAGACATGAGGAAGCATCTGTATTTATTTTTATTGTATTTTATTTTATGTTTTCAGATTTCAGATTCTGGATTTTTCCCCTGGCAAATGAACTTAGATTGAAGAAAGCGGTGATGGTGCAGCTACTGTAAATTCTTCACAGAGCCCCCCTCCCCCCCTCCTTACAGTTCAGTAAACTCAGTTGAGGAAACTCCTAGATTTGTCTGGTGGTGGGACACCCAGGTACCTGCGTTCTCCATTTACAGCCCGAGGCCCTCTGTTTACAGGCCTGTGCTGCACTGCAGTCCACAGCACCGTTCATCGTAAAAGTGCTTCCTCTAGTTTCAGATCCTAAAAACAGTGGCCATTTTGTGTTCCAGGACCGTCCCTCTAGGGAGAACTCAGGTCCTCCTTGCTCAGATCTGACAGGCGGTCGAGGAGAAAAGCAATAGCTGGCCCTTTCTTTTTTACAAGGTTTGCTAATGTTTGAAGTTAAATATGATTAGACGGGTGCTGTGTTTCGCCTCTTATCTGTTTTCTCCCCACGTGTGTGTGACACTGTATCTCTCCTATTTCTACATACAAACAAAAGGCACCATTGAGCCCCAGTTTCATTTACAGATAGGGTTTATTGCTTTCTAAAGGTAAATTTGACTTGTATCCGGTCTGATGTATAAAAAAAAAACAAGTTGTGTTATTTGGTGCTTTAGTTTGAAAGCAAACATGCTCAGAATCAAACATGCAGGAAATCATTTTAGTAGTCATAAGGGCTGCGAAAAAGGATGTATTTTTTTTATGGCTTTGTGCTTGCTTTTGTTATGTGAGCTGCAGAACAACACCACAATGTTTTCTTTCACCAAGATACAAATGTGCACGACACGCGTATAACCAAAACCAAAAGTGAATCTTAACCACTAAGAAGGTGAAAGAGCATTATGCACACACTATGCAATAGTAATCATACGTTTGTGATCAGTAATGTGTTGTGTAATAACACCACGGTGGGGAAACAAATAGACCGGGAATGTCTGTGTCAGCTGAGACAATGTAGGCAGCATGAGGCAGTAAACAGGACACCAGGGATTGAATAGCAGACCATTGACTCGCTCCTCACAGCCACAAAGATAATCTCCAGAAGGCTTTTTTTTCCCCCAAATCCCCCTCTGATTCATGCTGTCCTCCCCGGGACGGGCATGCCAGCCAAACTGAAAGGAAAATAAAATATCTAATGCAGGCAGCAGGGGAAATCTCTGCAATGCAGCAAACATGCTTTTTAAGAGGAAGAAGGAAAGCTTTGCACACTGATCTGTGTGGCACAGCACTGCGCAGCCGACCAATAACGTTCCACCCAGTTGGCCTTCCAGCCAATTGCAGCTGCAGCTGAGGTTAAAGATTGACAATCGAAGGGAGAGCAGGAGGGTGAGCGAGGGCCTTCTGGAAAATTCCACAGCCATCTTTGATCCACTCTTTACAGCCTTATGAAAAATACAGGTTGAAAGATTATTTTATTTATAGCACCAGTAGACTTGATGTGATGCATTGGGGACATTGTATTTGAACACCTATTTTAGGGTTATAACGGGGTTATATGAAGTTACGTTAAAACCAATTTGTGATATGTTATAATGATATACAGAAATATCATATGGGTAATTGTGCTGACATTCCGGCTCTTTCTGCTGAGAATGATTTTGTCGATATGATCCTTCCAGGAAAAGTGCTGATTGTTTGTGTTTTTCTCTGCATGTCTGCATATAATACACGTGTCTCACATATGAGATTGAATGCGTCTGCTTTAATTGTCCTCCAAAACCCAGATAGCTTTAATAATAATAATACCTTTTTTGTTTGTTATAAACCTCATAATCTCTCTAGAGGTCACGGGCAGAAGGGCGACTGGTTTGGTGTTTTTCCAGTCAACAGGATTAAATCCAAATGTTTTTCAAGGGCATTTTAAATACGAACACGAGATGACCCCTTGATGATATTATTTAGGTGTCCCTCGAACTCTGATGCACACACGTCTCACACTTAAACCCGATCGCCTATCTACAAGCTTGCAACATGGAGTAATGATGTGTTGTGAGCTTGTAGATCAGCTATTTTCGCTGAATGTTAGTTTATGATGACGTGCCCAGAATAGGGATGCTAGGGTACCGTGTGGTTAAGGGTAGAACAGTTCGCCATGTTGCGTTGTTAATTCTCACACGGCGTGGCGTTCTTTCTCTGCATTGAAACCTAATTAGGTTTCGACAGCGGTGTTCAAAGGCGAGAAAGGTAAGACATCACAAGACAAACGTATGTTCCCTGGTTTCGTCACGGTTCCTGTTGCCTCCTCTCTCTCCCCTTTTATCTCTGTCCGTGCACTCACTGTGTGTCGGTTTGTCACAGAGCCGGCGTGCCTTGTAACGTTTTGGATCTGTAATCTTCACAGATCTCTGGTCTTTCCTGCATGGATGTGCCAGTGCCTGAGTCTGAAGCCTCCGAGTGGGGGATGGGGGAGCGGGATGGGGGGGAGGAGGGGAGGCAAGGGGAGGGGAGGAGGGGGAGAGCGAGCTGTGGCCTCCATTTTCAGTGACGAGAAAAACCCTGTTCGTCTCTCACAGGAGACAAGGAATCTCAAGGCACAGAGACACAGTCAGTGTTGTTTTTCTGTCCATCAGGTGTACTTCTCGCAGAGGGGGATATGTACCTGGTCCTTCTGGAATAACCCCAGAGCCTGCAGAGGATCTATTTGGCTACACAATCCTTGCAGGTTAATGGAATACAACTCTGAGAATGGCCTTTGGAACGGCATACTTTTTTCCCCGCATCTGGTCATCTTGGTTGATTTGAGACGGCTGTTGTCAGACAGTTGTATGTGGCTGTTTGATAGCAGCGAATACAGGGTTGTGACATTTTGGTTTCGGCAGCTATAGGCTGCCTGTCCTCCCTCTCTTCTGTGCTTTAGTGCACGTAGCAGAGGGAGTTGGCTAACGTTTTCTCTTTTTCATGTGGGCCTCGTTTGTTCACTCTGTCCGGAACAGGAAGGCCCCGGAGGGGTTGGGGTGTGTGTGTGTGTGTGTGTCTGTGTGAGACTGTAAGCACATTGAAACAAGACACCCATACACCGGATTCTATTTTTTATCTGGTTGACCCTCCTCTATCCTTTTACCAGATGACACAAGTTATTGAGGGTGATTTTTCCAGGTATCTGTTTTATTGTAGTGCTAGTATGGTGCTGTATCTAAAAAAAAGGACAGAGGAATGTAACTAGATTAGCTTGATGACTAGGAAGTGGAAACCCTGCCTTCCCTTGTTGGCTTGGTGACACTGTTGTTGGGGATTATGTTTGGAGTAATGAATAGGCCTAATCATTATTACACTGGTGGTTGACGAGACAGACATCAAGGTCTACTGTGTGCTTTTAACGGTTGTATGTTTATTGGTTGGCTGATGTGTTCATGCCTAATGATCTCTGTAATAGTTGTATTTATGCGTGCTAGGCTAGCGCAAGGCCATTAAGGTCTGGTGGCGTTGCCTTTTGATTTTATTATCCCTGCTTGCATTTTGATCACTTAGCATCGCTGAGGTGAATCGCCGTGTACAGAGGGGCTCACAAAGAATCGGCCTGTGTACAATTTCTTTAAGGGGGAAATACCTTTTTTCTTTTTTACTTTTTAGGGAGAAAACCTGCTTAACTCGCTAATGTGGTTGACCTTTGTGGCATTCGATGTAGAGCCATTCTCCTGACTGGGAACTCAGGGCGATGAACTGGTCAAGTGTGTGACCTGACAGGGATCCTTGGGAGGTTTTGTCCAAGGGGAACGTGAATAAGACTACATCCTCGGCACAAAGGAGGAGCCAACTCTCAAAGAGACCCATTCAACACTAAGGACCCCCCTCCCCTTTTATTATCGTCCTTTTGCTCCTCGGAGGAAATGAGACGAGAGCGGAACGGTAGAGGCTCAGAAAGTCAGGCGAAATTAATCAGTGTGCATTTGTTTGCGTGAGAGAGGCCCTATACTCATTACCTTTTTTTAAAGATTACAGTGATATAAGAACCCTAGCGTCCCTATTCTGGGACGATCCCCCCCCCCCGCGCGAAAATAGCCGATAGATTGGCTATTTTTGGCGCAAGATATTTAGTGCGTAGGAGCGGGCCTAGTATAGAGGCTGGGGGACTCCGGTCAACTAAGTATAGGGTTTACGTAGTTAATAATGAATATCAAATAATATTGATCGTGTAATGTTTGTTCTGTAATATCAAAAGGATAATTATATCGCTTAAGAGCTTCTTCACTGAGGCCCGTGTCACAGTTGTAGGCCTGAACATGTCGCCAGATCCCAGGTTTGAATCCTCTGAGCACATTAAAGGGCCGACTGTCGCTGTTGATCTTTAAGAATAGTCATCAGTGCCACGGGGACACTTGTTGTTAGAGGAGGGTCTTCTGAGGTGCCAGAGGCACTTTTAATTAACCACACTACAATCTTTCCTCTAGTTATGCAGTAATGGCCAATACTGCCAGCTTAGCCACTAAAACCCCTATATATATACATAGCTAAATTAAGCCGATCTACAAGCTCACGACTCATCGCAACGTGACGTGTTCTGATCATGTAGCTCTGCTATTTATGGCAAATGATAGCCCATTATCGTTCAGCTATTACGTCATGTAGATCTACAATTTGTGCTGAATGTTTGCCTATATTTATCAAATTTCCTCCCCTTTTTGTTGTGCACCATCTTGTACATCTGCTATTTGTGCCGAATTTTCACCTATTTCTATCGACTGTTCACCTAATATGACTGGCCCAGAATAGGGACGCGAGAGTGCATGTGGTTAATTGCTTCAGTAGGAGTATTATAAATAAGGAACTACTGTGGTTGAACTAAAACGTTACATCTGTGGTCTCTCTCTTGGAGGACACATGCAGGTTCATCTGTGTTTAAATAGCCTCAATGTGTTGTAAATATTCCTGCGTGCCTCGCAGAGAGGAGTGTTGCCATGGTGATTTCTTACTACCGTATATTGTCTCTCACTGGTTATCGGTGACAAAGTGGAAGTGGATAGAGGATGCTTTGATACTATAGGAGAGGAGTTCACCTTTACTGCACAGTGTCAGTTAATGCATTGACGTCAAATAGCAAAAGACAGTCTCTAGTGGTGCATCCTTTGGGAGCCTGGGGTGCCTAAGGTGCTGTTCCACTTGTTTACTGTGGTTTGTGAGTTGGTTTGTGTGTTACAGTGTTTGCACCATTTGTGACATTGTCTTCCCCTCTCTCTCTCTCTCTTTCTTGTCTTGTGTTGCTCCTTGTTCTGCAGTCTGGCTGAGGACGAGATTAAGACCGAGTCCGATGTGGTAGAGGGCATGGATGCATCCATACGCTCCAAAGGTAGGCTCCAAAGCCCAACTAGACCAAATGAAGAGATTGTTTTGCTATTTAAGCTTTCTGAATATTTAGATCTTATTTAGCTGGTTTTATATTGATCTTATTAAGTTGCCAATGTCATCTAAAGTGTTGTTTGGGTTCTCTTGGGTATAAACAAATATGCTGTTATGCTTAACTACTCGTTCAGTGTTTATGTCATGTGTCAACACACAGTCTGACAGCTGCTGTTACCACATCATTATCCTTAACGTGGCATTGATGTTACAGGGTCGTTACATTATACTGTATTATGTATGTACGTATTATTGTGATTAAGGAGATGCTAAAAGTCAAGACACTCTACTCATCAGCATGCTCATTTAAAAAGTTATTTTTTAGATTTGTCTCCTTGCTTTCCCACTAAGCAGAGGAAACGTACTGTAAGATAGAGGGACTGAAAGATTATTGGATCTGATTGCTCTGAAAGGTCTCCTCATCCTGTCTGTCTAAAGGTCCTTACAACCGGGGGCGTGAGTCGTGACCAATAAATAACCCGCGACTGCGTCGGTGAATATTTCACATCAAACCATTCATTTGGTGACGCCTCATTCATACATGTCGATGCTTTTATTCCAAAAATCTAAATAAGGATTTCCGTTACGGCCACGTAATATTTGCGTTCTGTGTGGTTGTATTCATGACACAGCAGTTTAAATTAATGCAAATTAGTCGCACCGAATAAACACTTCCGGTGTGTAAGGACCTTTTTAAAGGGGGCTAGGCTAGGTTCTAACCACTCTATGACGTCAATAAGAACTTCTTATGGGCGGCATCAGAACCTTCGTCTGGTCGTTCCTGCACACCTAGATGTCTTGACTGTCCGAACTGTTCGGATGGGTTTGGTCCCCTCAAGACACAGAGGTGCACAGCTGGGATACATTTGATCAGATTACTGAGTGGGAGGGGTCTAGCTCTCAGAACAAAACAATAGACAGTTTGGTTTGCAGTATGAAGGGACACTTGTCACAATTTGGGACACAATTTGTTCTGACAGGCCATCACAGAAGAAAGACATTTTTGAAACATGTAAAGGGACCTTAAGTCACTAAGTGTCCATTTGGTTCCATTTGACACTCTTACAGTACGTTTTAACAGCGGGCGACTCTCCGGACGATCGCCGGACGGCATCGTCCAGAAGAGAAATAAAATCCATCTTTTCAGATCAACATCGTCCCCCCGCCCACTTCGCCTCTTCGCCCAGCTATCGCCAGTAGTTGCCGGCTCTCATAGACATATAATGCACTTCCGGAGAATACTATCCTGAATCGCCCGCTGTTAAAACGCACCGTTAGAGTTATGGGGGTCCATGGCAATAATGCATACCAAACTGGGGCTCCTTGAAATGAAGAAGTTTGAGAAGCACTGGTACGGTGGATGATGGAGTGAGTCTGTCCTGTTGCGATGACCCGGTTTTCTCTCTGGCGTGCCGTCCACTAGTCCCCGAGCCACCTCCGGGGGCAGCTGAGCGGCCGCCGCCCCCCCAGAAGAGGAAGGTGCCTAGCAGTCCCACCCACTCCTCCAATGGACACTCGCCTACAGACTCCACCCCCAGCCCGCACAAGAAGAAGAAGAAACCTGGGGCCGTCAACCATCACAACAAGGACCAGGTGAGGGTGAGGGTCCATGCACAAACACACACATACACACACACACACACACACACACACACACACATACATACATACATACATACATACATACATACATACATACATACATACGTATACAGTACACACAGCATAGTGCCTCGATGTTTGAACCAGTGACACCAATGCATGTTCACCTCACAAACACATTTTGTTTTGTGTATATATATATATATTTTGTTGAAGATAATGTTATATGTGAAATCAATGACTCATCATGACTCATGCTATTTTCTCCTTCCCTTTTCCCCCACAAGACATTAATGCATATTAGAGGCATTAGACATGAGTGCACAGGCTAATGTGTGCTTGCCAAATTGTGGCTCTTTTCGACTGCAAGAACAAAGCAAACCGTGCCGTGAAGCTAGATTTGTGTCCATACGCTACGGATGGGTTTCAGAGCCTATTTTGGTTCCTGCTGGTCAGTAGTCCTGTCACAATTATTACATAATCGCCTGATCACAATTATTTGAGATAATCGCGCGTTAATCTTTTGCAGAAGAATCTATAAGCTCACAACAGTGTCGTAATCCAACACGGTCTGAGCTTGTGGATGGGCTATTTTCTCAATTTCAGAGATTTTTTAAAAGTATACAATTATTAAATTCATGGCCTGCTTTGGCTATAGTACATTGTTTATTTTTAGTATTGGTATTGTTAGTCATTTCTGTGCATATTTAAGTTCATTGTCATATCTACCCTGTGCAATTGTTGGTTTACAAAGCCTAAAAGGCAAGCACAAATGTAATGTTTGCTTTATATGTTCCAATGTTACACAATGAAATCGCAATTATTTGCACAAGATTTAATCGTCAACCAAAATGTCATTATCGTGACAGGCCTATTGGCTCAGGAGCTTTACTAACCCTGAGTTCTGGGAACCCATGTGAGGAGCTAGTGGTGCTGTTGCTCTGGATTGATCCAGACATTGGAACCAGATGCTAGAGCAACACCGCCATTTTTTATTTTATACTTTAAAAAATGTTCAAAAATAGCTGAATGCATGTTTTTGACTTTTTTTTTTGGGAGAAATTTCAAACATAAAAGAAAAATGTGTCAACAGCAGAATCAACCTGAAAAACTGATAATAAATAGTTTATACTTCAACAAAAAAAGTATCCCAGCCACTTCATGTGTGTCAGGTTGTGGAAGGTTCTGGGTTACCTGTTGCAGTCGAAAAGAGCCATGGGTGGAGTGGTTCCTGGTTGTGTCAACGTTACTTCATATCGTTGCTTTCGGGCAGAAACCTCTTATCTCCATATTTTAAGCGTCTCACAAAAGCATCAAAAGTAGCAGATCTACAAGCTTGAAACGCGGGCGTGAAGCGACCCGCTTTGAGCTTGTCAATCTGCTACTTTTGCTATTTTTATCTTATTATTTGAATGCTGAAAAGTAGCTGTTTTGGACATATGAGGTTTCCACCCAACAGAGACGACATGCATGACGTTAAGAGGAGGGTAATTCCAGTTTAGCTTCATGTGAGAGAGGTTGTTGAACCTGTTGTTGTGAGTAATGTATCGCACACACCCGAGAGGTTGCTGTTTGCAATCGCTACCAAATTCACCCGTGTCTAGTTCCAAATTAAATAGGAGTGAAACTGGAAAGTTTGCGATTTTTGTGCAAAATCCTCACATAACATAATTGAAAGTGTCTATTTAACGTGATTTGGTCTTGAATGTTGAACTGTGTACAATGACACTGTACTGATACTGTACGCCTACTGTATGTGGTTACGCAATACATACTGTAACCAAAGTTACGCAATATGTTCTTCATGCCAGTTATGAGCAGGTTGGAAAAAGTAAAAAAAAAATCTTATCGTATGAAAAGAAACAGGAATTATCCTCCAGCCCGACTGTTTTCAGTCAAAATGTTCTGACCAGCATTGTGACTTGTCACTGATTTGTTGAGGGGAGTTAGTCGAGAGTGATGCACATCACAATGCTGGTTGTTGGTTCACATACAAAGTAAACTTGTTATGTTTCACCAAACATGCCATGAGAGAAACGTTAATCCTCAGCTTTGAAGCCCAATCAACACTAGTGTTGATTTAGTCGACTAAAACTATGACGAAAAATATTCGTCGACTACCTTTTCACTGACGAAAACTAAATAAAAACTAAGCTATGATGACTAAAACTAAGACTAAATATATTGACAATTTAGTCAACAAATAAAAACTAGACTAAAATGTTTAAAGAGATTCAGTAGAACTAACTAACTAAGTAATTGTATGTTTGGTTGCACGTGGGTGTTGCGCTCTGAAAATAGCTGATCTACAAGCTCACAACGCGTCGCAGCGCGACACGTTGTGAGCTTGTAGATCGGCTATTTTCAGCATGCAACCAAGTGTAAGATCAGCCATTACGACGTCATCAAGGCACCGCCAACATACATTTTAGTCGACTAAATCAACTGTAGATTTAGTCGACTATAATCTTATGATATTTAGTCGACTAAAACTAGACAAAAACTAAAACATTTCAGATGACTAAAATATGACTAAAACTAAATGGAATTTTAATCAAAAGACTATGACTAAAACGAAATCAAAATTTGCTGTCAAAATCAACACTGATCAACAACCCAGCCTTGTGTGGTGCTAGCTGTAATTTCCCTTTGTGCTGCTTACCCTGCCTTACTACCAGTGTGTTTCTGTTGCACTGCACCTTTTGTGTTTGTTTCTGCGTGTTTTTGAAACCTGCCCCCCTGTTTTTCTTGCCTGCATTTCAGTCAGAGCTAAGACATGGTCCCTTTTACTATGTGAAGCAGCCAGCACTCACCAGTGACCCTGTTGATGTTGTACCGCAGGATGGCAGGAACGACTTCTACTGCTGGCTGTGCCACCGCGAGGGCCAGGTGCTCTGCTGTGAGCTCTGCCCAAGGGTGTACCACGCCAAGTGCCTCAAACTACCCGCTGAGCCAGAGGGCGACTGGTTCTGTCCAGAATGTGAGGTATCTCACTAAAGACGTGCGTGCGTGTGGGGTGTCTAATTGGTGATGCGCACGCTGTTGGTGTTTAAGGCACATGCTTTCCCGTTTGTAATAAGTGTTTGTGATAATTTGTCTCGTGAGCTTGATAGTGGGGCTTATTAGTACTGTAGGCATGATCTGCTCTCTGTGCAGTTGTCGCAACTGACATGAATGTGAAAAATATGCATTTTGTGTGAGCTCAATCAGAGGATAATCATGCAAATAGTTTACAGAACATTTAGTATTGTTTATCTTTGCAACTGAACATTTTTAAAGGCCTTATTTCATGGCTCATTCATTAGTGAGACAATACAAAAACTAAATATTTTGACCAACACCAGCCTTCGTCAGTTATGCTTGAGTGTCAATAAGAGTAAAGTGTTGCCCCCGTAGTTTTGCTTAATGCATGTTACCGTTTCTGTAACAATTTGGCATTTTTAATTGTCAGCATTGTTTTTCTTTCAGAAAATCACTGTCGCAGAGTGCATAGAAACGCAGAGCAAGGCCATGACAATGCTAACAATAGACCAACTCTCATACCTGTTAAAGTTCGCCCTCCAAAAGATGAAACAGCCTGGGGTAAGTCAGGTATTCTCTTAACTATACTATTCTATACTATACTGACAATAGTACAGTCCTCTATATTACAGGATATTTAGTCCTATAGTTCAAAGGACTAAATGTTGAAAGGCATGCTAGTGGCATGTTAATAATTGTCTAAAATCCTTTCTTAACTCGACAGACGGAGCCTTTTCAGAAGCCTGTGGCTCTGGAACAGCACCCAGATTATACAGAGTACATCTTCCACTCTATGGACCTCTGCACTCTGGAAAAGGTACTATGCTCAACTGCAGTATGGGCAGATATGCTACAGTGCAATATTCTGCCCGTATCCTGTCTTGATTCTGTAAATCCCACCCCCAAGTTACCGCTCCGAAAGAGCCACAACCCTGGTATCCTATTGTACCATTAACACAATACAAACAAATAAGACACAATTGCAATGAAAAATGTCAAGTATACACAGTAGAATATATATATATTATTAAAAGAAAGATTTAAAATGAAATAAAAATACACAAATAAATTATAATACAAAAACAAATACAGTGGGGTCAATTTATGAGTCATTAATGTCAGCAGCATTCAGTCTCTATATATGTTTAAAAAGGTTGCCAGATGGTGTAAAATTTCAGAGCGCACCCCCTTGTGGAGTAGCGAATTTTCTCCAAAGTCAAGTGATGCATAATATCATTAACCCATGATTTGAAAGTTGGTGGGAATTTTTTCATCTTCTTCCATTTAAGCCGTATCAGACGCCTAGCCAAAAGGGATGCAAAGGCTATCATATTCCATTCTTGGCGACTAAGTTGTACACATTATTTCAGATTCTAAATATATACTTGGAAGCTGATACTATCGTAGCATATATCATTTTAATGTCATCTCACGTTTTTTTTTCATTTCTTTTGATAGAATATCAAGAAGAAAATGTACGGCTGCACAGAGGCCTTCCTGGCGGATATGAAATGGATCTTGCACAACTGCATCATCTATAACGGAGGTAGGAGACCCATACCTGCTGTGTCCCAAATATTTTTTTTACCTCACCAGTGTTGTAGATGAACATTTTTACCAGCCAAAAAGTAAAATGCACATACAGCCTCTTTTGTATCGGGTAACATAAATACAATGAATCTGCATGATAACACATTTATGGTGGTGCATGCAGACAGTGGTCAGAGCAGATTGTGAAGGGAGAGTCCAAATTAAAATGTATTAAAAAACAAAATGGAGTTAAAAGGATTAGTTAGTGTTAAAACGAAAGCGTCACATTTCTTCTTCCACTCCATGACATGACATCCAGGAAGTGAAGTGTTACAAAGGAGATTTTGTGATATGTGTCATTAAAGGGGATGAATAGGCTGATTTGTTTTCCAGTTCAGATTAAAAACTACACAACCTTCATCAGTCATCAATCATGCTACTCTGTTATGATACCCTGCAGTTTTAGTGTGGCTCAACCTTTCTGTTGACTCCGCTCTAGGTAATCACAAACTGACGGCAACAGCGAAGGTCATCGTCAAGATTTGTGAACACGAGGTACTGTTAATAATTTAACTACTTTCAACCTGGCGTCCTTATTTTACGCGTGTCAATATGGGCCAAAATGTTCATTATTAAATGGCAGAAATATCAGCTCTACAAGCTCATGATGAGTTGCCAATGCAGCACGTTGGGAGCTTGTAGATTGGCTATTTGAACTATTTTTGAAAATGGGTCTTACGTGGGTAACTTGATGAGATGTGACGGCAGATACCAAGACCAACCAACAAAGATACCAAGACATTGAAATAGTCTATATTATAACATTGAATGACAGCAAACAGATGACTTAATCTCATACTGGTAAAAAAAAATTATGATGATGTTGATGTCTGGTTATGTTTCAGATGAATGAGATCGAGGTGTGTCCGGAGTGCTACCTGTCTTCGTGCCAAAAAAGGGACAACTGGTTTTGTGAGCCATGTGTAAGTTTTTACATAAACATGTTTTGCACACACAGACTCAGAGTTTATGACGTAAAGGCCTATAGGTTTAGAGGGCCTGATCAGTGGATTTCTGGGGCCTGATATTGATATTGGGCAGTAATCAGATAACAATGATTATTTGATATTGACCGCTTTCTGGTTTCCTTATTTTGATAATCATCATTATAGGTGAACAGTTTTAAACATTTTCAAAGGTAGATCTACAAGCTCACAACGCAAAAATAGCAAATCTACAACCTGACAACGCATCACAATGCACCGTGTTGAGAGCTTGTAGATCTGCTATTTTCTGATAGTAGTTTTTTGCGTGAGACTTTTGTACCACAAAGTATAAAATAGGGCTCAAGTGGTTAATCAGACAAATGTCTTTAGTCTGATTTTAAGTCTGAAAATCACTTCTCAGATATTAAATAACTGAAAGAATAATCACTAAGAAGATATTCGATAGTTGCAGTGAACATACAAACTAAATAACATGACCAGTATCATGTACAATAACCGTACAAACGCAGTGTCGCAAAGAAAAGTAGTAGCATGGTATGAAGCCAACAGTCCTGCAGCCATTAGATTTAGTTTAAACCCATATATATACCATGCACAAAATGTACATTGAGTTTTGTCTTTGTGTTCCCCATCATAGAGTCCACCCCACCCCTTGATTTGGGCGAAGCTAAAGGGTTTTCCCTTCTGGCCAGCCAAAGCGCTGCGCGATAAGGACGGCCAGGTGGATGCGCGCTTTTTTGGACAACATGATAGGTGAGACTTGATTGGTTCTTTTGGTTACTTATTTTTGTATACTTGTTGGGTTATTGCTATTTACAGAGGAAATGATGTGCAGATGGAGAGGGGATGTTGTGATAACTGCATGCGGTCCACGCACTATCCACTCAGCTACCGGGGTGCCGCAGGAAATTAGAGCTTAAATTGTGATTTGATAGTTCATCAAAAGTTCATCACCATTTTGTTTCCTGCACTACCGATATATTAAAAATCTTAACTGTAACTTTTTCAATTAAATAAAAGCTATTTTTGATATTTTTCAATGGTGTATTATTTAAATAACCATTCCACATAGATTCGTTTTTCGGCATCTTTTCGAAATACAATTTTTGTCGCAATTGTCTGCCCCTGACACCCATGTCAAATAACGTGAGTTTCCAGAATTGTATTCATTTATGTACCGGTATTCTAAAGTTAATACATACCATTTACGTTGGCGCTAGGACCCTTCAGGGAATGGTACTTCCATGGTTTTGTTTCAAACTGAATTCTGGGAATCACAGTTCTAACAGACTACGGAGCAACCAGAGGTGTCGCCAAAAAGACTAAAAGAAACTATCAAAGTCATACTGTGTAACATCCATAGTAAATATATATTTGAGTTTGACATCTTTTGCATTTTCTCCCACCAGGGCTTGGGTTCCCATTAACAACTGTTACCTCATGTCCAAGGAGATCCCGTTCTCCGTGAAGAAAACAAAGAGCATCTTCAACAGTGCCATGCAGGAGATGGAGGTCTACGTGGAGAACATCCGCAAGAAGTTTGGGATCTTCAACTACGCGCCCTTCCGCACCGCGTTCACGGCCAACAACCAGCTGCAGATGCTGGCCGACCCGTCCAACCCCGACGCTGCGAAGGTCAAAACGGAAAAGCCCGAAAAATTGCGCTTCAACTTCGACATGACCGCGTCGCCCAAGATGCTCCTGGGCAAGAGTTCCATGCCCACCATGAGCAGGAGGGTCTCCATGACGGACATGCCTCGCTCTCCGATGAGCAACAACTCTTCTGTTCACACAGGTTCTGATGTAGAGCCAGACGGACTAGAAAGGGGCCCACGGAACCCATCCTTCCTCTACAGTACTGGAGAGGAATCAATGGACTTCACTGGTAATTAACAGCTTAGAATCCACTCATATTGACCAATTAAGCCCTATATACACTGGTGACCGGGGTCCCCCATTGTTCTATACATGTACCCCTCCCTTTTTCTTTTTTTGTAAGGGATTTTTAGCCTTATTTCCAATAGAGGGACCCGCCAGTTTTCAGATCATTTGTCCATATGAGTGCAGTAAGGTAACTAAGCTTCTGTGCTTGCATACAGCATCCCCTGCCTCAGTGAAGACAGGTCCTGCAAGCAACATAACAGGAAGCCCCAAACCCTTCAACCCTGGACTGACTCCCAAGCAGGAGAGGACTGCAGGCCCAGGGAGCATCCTTAATCTCAATCTGGGTCAGTTATCATTTGACCGCCGCACGAATGATGTTGCATTCATGTGGTCGAGTTTTCGTCTTCGCCGCGTTGAAGTTGAATGTTGTCCTTTTCCCCCTCTCAGATCGAGTGAAAGCAGAGATGGATTTGAAGGAACTGAGCGAGAGCGTGCAACAGCAGCAGCAGCAACAACAGGGGGCGCCGGTCCACCTCCCTACCCCAAAGAGGCCCATTAGGAGCCTGGACAAGACCATTGAAAGCTGCAAGGCCCAGCTTGGTACATACACATAAAAAAAGACATCCTTTCTCTGCCGTCACATCACATTTCTCTCTTATGCTGCGTTCAGACTAGCAGCGACAAAAGCTACGTAACGGCCAAGCCGTGGTCAGCTACAGCTACACAGTCGGCTAGAGGCCATTGAAGTTTTGCTCATCACGCTTGTCGACATCATCAAGCGTACGTTTGTGGGAGCGACGAGTGAGAAAAATATGAACGAATATATATAACGGATTGGGTTAAAAAGAACAGGGAACTGGCTGATGGCAAGAATTACATTTCCTACATTACAAGCAGGAATTGTGTGGAGAGAGAAGAGGAGAGGAAATAGTGAAACATAGACATCATTGATTGACGCTTCACTGCGTCATTTATTGGAGCGCTGAAAAAAGTTGAAGACGGCTCAACTTTGTTTTGTAGCTCGTCACGCAGCGTCAGGCGTCAGTTTGCATCTTCTTTATGTCGCCGGCTTCCATTGAAATTGGCTTGTAGCCTGTCGTTTTGTTAGTGTGCTAGTGTGCACATCATAGATGTAAATGTGCAGGGGTTATCTAATGCTCATTTTCATCCGTAGTCCCTGGTGTAGTCTTAATCTCATGCCTAGTCATCTTCAATTATCTAGCCTTATAAAACATACATTAGTAAAAAAATTGTTTTTAAATGGTAACATTTGAATTCCATGAGATTACTATCAGGTAAAAATGTATTGATGATTAACTTTGACTGAGTCATAGGTGATTGTTGCTGTGTGTGTGTGTTTGTTTTCACTAACAAATTAAAATAAACTACATACAGTATATTTATCCTTCATACAGGAATCGATGAGATTTCCGAAGACGTCTATAAAGGTGTAGAACACAGTGACTCTGACGATTCCGAGAAGTCGGACTCCAGCGACAGCGAGTATCTCAGCGACGAGGAGCACAGACCCAAGAGCGGCTCCGCCCACGACGACAAGGACAAAGCGGAGAGGAAGAGGCCCAAAGCAGCTGCACAGGGAGACACTAAGGAGGGCGGGTCAGGGGCGGGGGACAAAGCCACCCCTGAACCCCCGCTCAGAGACAAGCAGGGCAGCAACGGCCCCGAAAGGGAGATCCAGGATAAGCACAGGCCGTCCCTGGTCCAGGCCCCTACGGACAAACCCAAGGCCACGGAGGAGGGCAAGGCGGCCGCCCCCTCATCATCCCTGGCTGAGCAGGACTCTGACTCTGAGAGAGAGTTGGTGATTGACCTGGGGGACGAGCATGGGGGTCGCGATCGCAAGAGGGCCAGAAAGGAGCCGGGGGCCTCCGCCCCTAAAACCTTGAAAGAGTCTCCCTCTGCCAAGCTGGAAGGTGAGTTGTTTGCAAAAATGTTCACTTTGATCTGTGCTCCTCGTGTGACATGTGACTCACATTGAGCTGCTGACTTAACCCATTGAGACCTGAAGCCGATTCTACATGTCTCCTAAATCTCAACAGTTTTCTGAAAAACGTGTGTTTCTATATCGGTGGTGCTAAATCTTTTTCATGTCAAGGACCCCCAAAATTATATGTATTTGGCCGCGGACCCCCGTCAAAATATGTTGTTCCAGGGACCCCCAGAAGCAAAGATTTGAGTTAAAAATGTTCGCTTTAAAAATATATATATTCAAAGATTTGCACATATTTTCATGAATTTTCAAAAATAGCAGATATACAAGCTCGTAGCGCGGCACTCGGTGCCGCGCTATGAGCTTGTATATCTGCTATTTTTGAATAGCCCAAAGTGTAAAATAATGCTTTTTTAGCTCAAATCAAAAAATGACACAGTTCCAGGTCTTAATGGGTTAAGCCACGGCCACATTAGCACAAACCTATGAGATAATTTGGTATGCCGTGCTCCCCACACGCATTTGTTGAAAAAGACTTATAAAAACAGTTGCTTCTAGTCCCAAATTGATTTTACTCTTCACCAAAGAGTTCAAACTTTTTGCTAAATTTGTCTGTACATTCCAGTGCAGTGAGCAGATAGACTTCAGACGTGAGGCACTGGTGCCTTAGAAATTCACGTGAGAAAAGGTTTTGCGTCGTTTTGTTTTGTTTCTAGGTAAATTCCCTTCATCCACCGTAGCAGCTTCACCGGCACGGGACGCCTCCTCCACCTCCAACCAGAAAGACCCCTCGCAATCACCCGTCACGGCCGCGCTAAACCAGGGTTCAACTCTGACCTCTGGCCCAACGCCCAGCGCGTCCCCAGCAACCAGCACTGCTGCTGCCCCCGTCTCCTCAACGACCCCGACGCCTGCAGCCGTGAAGAAACAGCGCCCTCTGCTGCCCAAAGAGACGACAGCCGCAGTGCAACGAGCGGTTGTTTGGAGCCCCACCAGCTCCAAGTTCCAAGCGTCCTCCGAAAAGTGGCAGATGCAGAAGGTGCCGCGGCAACAGCAAGGAGACCAGCAGCCGGGGTCGACGCAAGCTCAGACCCCGGCCCAGACACGCAGCCCACAGCAGCTGCAGTCACCACCGCAGAATTCCTCCTCCAGTACACGATACCAGACAAGACAAGCAGCCAAAGGTACCAACCCTTAGAAATGTTTAAAGCAACATTAAAAAATAATTAACCAGCTCAAGATATAACTGGTTAAGTCTCCCAGTGTGGCACAGAAAGTATGTCAGCCACAGTATTCATATGATGGAGGAAAGCGTCAATGATGCATACCTCTACTCTCACTCAATTTCCAATAACTAGAAACGTATCAATTTGATCATTAAACAGATAGAGGCAGACGTATTCATCCCCTGATGTAAATGTTTGAAGACCATTTTCCTGTTTGTTTTTTTGAGTGTGAGGAAGAAAAACTTTAGAAGCACACAACCAGGGATCTCCTCTGAGAAGGAGGCACACAGAACCACGAGGGTCCACAGAAACCCAGGGATCCTACAGGGATAGAACTCCACAGAGACAGAAAGAAAGGGGTTCACAGAGAGAGAGATTACTAAAGTATTATTTTATTAAAGTAATGGGGGCATTTCATCTGGAGAAAGCTGCTCAAGTATGTGAATTTCATTTTACTCCACAAGTTACCTCCACCTACTCCCAGACACAGATGCATCCGCATGTAACCGGCTGGCTACTTTTTTGACCCAGCTAGACATTGTATACACTAATGGAACACCCTGTTCTGGGTTTGTTTGATTATTTGTCTGTTGATCAGAGGACAGTCCCCTTTTTTATCTCTGGTTTAGTCCTTTGTAAAGCAGGAATCTTAAATTACAGGATTATGTGGAGCAAGTTAGGGCTATGCTTATATTTTTGGTAGTATTTGTCTACTCTGGACGGACGATATGTAGAGAGTTGACTGTGAGCTCATTTTACTCTGTAGGTTAACGGTTTCTTTTTAAAGAGAGACCCAGGGTAGAATGTTCCTTGGCGTTTTCCAAAATTATTTAGCCTTCTGAGCTTGTAAATCTTCCATTTTGTACATCTTTTTTAATAGGGCTTAATGGTTAACCCTTACAGATTGAATGATTTAGTTTTCTCTGTGGTCTCCAGCAGTGCAGCAGAAGGACTCGCCCCAGTCCACGTCTTCGTCAGGTACCACGGTCAACTCTGGCACTTCCTCTTCTTCCTCTTCCTCCTTCACGGCAGGAGACCTGCAGATCCCCACAGCTTCAGCTGACGTGGCTGCAGACATCGCCAAATACACAAACAAAGTAAGTCCAAGAGACGTGAAGCCTTATTTTACACTTATTTGCACGCTGTTGTCGTGCACCGGATGTACAAGCTCACAATGTGTTGCAGTGTGATGCGCTTGGACAGATATGTACAAATATATAGTATGTTTATGCATATGCATTTTGTCAATAAAGATGTAAATAAAAAGTATACTGTAACTCAGGCATGACTCTTTGGAGACATAATTAGTGGAGAAAAAATGGGATTTATAATTTGACGAAGATATAGATTTGATTATATATGAGAATAGAGCAAAAGATTATTTGTTTGTTAACTGTTGAGTCATTAATCTGATATCATATGGTCTTGGATAAACCTTTCAGATTATGGACACAATAAAAGGGACAATGACAGAAATCTACAATGACCTTTCCAAAAGCACTTCCGGAAACACAATTGCAGAGGTAAATATTTTTGGGTGCATGTACTGTATGTCATAGAAAGGCCTTCACAAGGCACATCTGATGATAATGATGATGATCATCATCATCACTGGATGTTTTTGTTCCAGATTCGACGGCTAAGGATAGAGATTGAGAAGCTCCAGTGGTTACATCAACAAGAGCTATCGGAGATGAAACACAACCTGGGTATATTTGCTTGCTTCCATATACAGTAGATCTAATTTGTACTTTGTCGCATGACCGTTTCATACGACTACATGTTTGTTTTTCTCTCATAGAGCTGATATGTATACCACCGCACCTGTCGTAATGTGTATTATACAGATCATATAGGATTTTTCTTTCTCGTCCTGTGTTTTCTTTTTTTGGGAGAGTGCCTGGTTATTTCTTTCTTTTTAGTGGCTACTTTCCCTTTGATCCAAGAGCACCACTAGCACCTTTTTGCCTACTTTAAATTTCTGCTGAGTACCTGGTTTTGATCATTTATTTTTTCTAATGTAAAAAAAATGCCTAAAATCATCTTTAAAAAAATAAATGATACAACTTAATTTGTGGATTGATCACTATGTTCATTTATTCGATTTTTCTATTTCAAGAGTTGACGATGGCAGAGATGAGGCAGAGTCTGGAGCAAGAGAAGGAGCGCTTGGTGGCCGAGGTGAAGAAGCAGATGGAGACAGAGAAGCAGCAGGCGGTGGATGAGACCAAAAAGAAACAGTGGTGCGCCAACTGCAGGAAAGAGGCCATCTTCTACTGCTGCTGGAACACCAGCTATTGTGATTACCCCTGCCAGCAAGCCCACTGGCCAGAACACATGAAGTCCTGCACGCAGTCAGGTAAAGCACACGCACACACAGTGTACTTGTGAGGACATCAACATCTTCGGACGACAATTCTATAAATGCCATTTTTTCTTGTGTGTGTGCCTAACCCTAAAGCTGAGTTACACTTTACACGTGACTAAGTATAAAAATCAGGCATAACTCTAACCCTAACCCCTAAACCTAACCTCTAAATGCCTAATCCTAACCCTAAACCCAATTTGAATCATTTCCTAATTGTAAGCCTAACTTTAACAAATCTTGTTTTAACCATAAAACAACCATTTCTCTTGGGCGGACCAGGAAAAATGTTTGCAATGTCTACTTCTCAAACTCTACTATAGTTGTGGCCACGTTCGCCACTTACATATATAGTAATGCAAGTGTAAACACGCACACGCGCACAGTACGGCACAGGCGACATTTTCTCCGTCGCCATTTCATGACTTTTGTTTCCTTCTCCCACAGCCACAGCCACAGCCTCGCAGCAAGAGCCGGAAGCAGAGGCTGGCTCGGACCCGTCGGCCGCCAAACCGTTGGCCCTCGCTCCCCCTGCACCTGCAGCACAGGCGGCCCCCGTTGCCGGAGCAGCGTCCATGCCAGACAAAAGCTCCTCCCCCACGTACATGGACAAGACAAAGGACAGTGCCGGCGTTACTGTGACCTAACCACTACACTACAAGCAGTCCAACCTGTTTGCAAGGCTGCTGACGTGTTGCTTACGGCGTAAAACGCAAAGGCACACGTCTTGCTTGAAGGCCCGCGTTCTCTGTGACAAATCACTTTTGATTTCCCATCCGTCTTTCTTTAATCTGTAATTGAACATTTCACAATCATCCCTAATCCCCCAAGTTTCACATGCCCACGTTCAGGTGGATTCACCCTGTGACTGTAAGTACTTCTTGATCAAAAAAATGTGAGTGTATATTTACACGCCTATCTTGCCTGGCTCCAGACCATAGACTCTGCCCACTCCACTGAGTGGACCGCTACTGTCTTCAGTCTGACATCAGGCTAACGCCTATCCTCATTTTATAGCGCTCTTGTTTCTTTCCAACACGTTTCTGATCTGAGGAAGATTGTATGAAATCATCAAATATATATGCTAACATAACATCTTCTTTGCTGACCTTGAGTTCTTTCATGCTGTTTTGTTATTGTTTTCTGTGTAAAACGAGTTTTTAAACAGCCCAGCAGTCAAGAGTGCATACTGTTTGATGCGATGCCATCAAAGGCAATTTTTTTTTGTAATGTATGTTTCATCTTTCTGTCTTCAGCCATGTCAACTTCATAAAATTGGCTCATATACATGTTTTATATTGTAGTTCCACAGTGTATACATAAAATTTAATTATCCATGATTTATAAAAAAAAAAAAAACTAAAACTGTACAAAACATTTTGTAAGAAGATACATGAACAATATTTATAGTGTTATATGATTTTTTATAGTGTTTCGTGTAAATCACATTTCTGTATGTCTGAATGTTTGTTTTTGATGAATCATTTTATTTGAAAATGAATTATTACCTTAAAATGAATGTCATTTCTGAGGAAAGTCTATTCAACTGGTTGGTTATTAAAAAGAAAACAGTACTCAGACTATTGTAAACTGGGGTAAATGGAATCTGCAAACGACTGTATATTGTTAAGTGTGCGCATGTGTGTTTTAATTTTGTGTCACGTACTTGTTTACATATTGTACATAGCCTACAGCAAATGGATTGGTGAAAACAAATTAAACTGGTCTGACTTATGAACTGGTGCTTATACTGTGTCCGTATAGCTTCTTAAAACAAAATAATTTGGCAGAACCCCCTCGCCCGCCAACCTCAATTCATTCTATATCCATCCAGTGTCGTTCTTTTGGCCAGGTATCAAAATACAAAAACGTTCACAGAAAGAAATGACCCCAGACCAGTTGGCGGCATGCACCTTCACACATGATAGGCTGACCCTAAGCACAGGCAGAGCTGAGATCAGTGTATGAAGAAGAGGATGACGCAGCGGAGAGAACCACATAGTGGTAAAAATATATACATAATAAATATAGGAAGGAAATATGTATGTGTATATGTGTGAGAGTGTACGTTACGGTACGATTGAAGAACCAGTCAGATTGAAAAAGGAGTGCTCGTTTTCTTTGAGTTCACCTCCCGCGCTCTTTTTGATGGGGCGGGGGCCCCCCTGTCAAAAAAAGAAATGACGTCTCGGAGGTACAGAGACAAGGGGGGGGGGGGGGGCGATGATTTATGATTCTGTCCTTAGACATAACTCGGACGGCGCTGAGTCGACTGAAGGTGACTTCGCTACGCTCGGCACGGCGACTCCCGTGGCTCAAGTCACCTTCAGGCGGCGCCTCTCGGTGAAACCGAGTGCACCTTCTTCAATCTGACTGGTTCTCCAAGCCAACACACTGTTTGCAAGTGTCATACTGGTTGCAAATGAAACCCATTCTGTCAGGTGTCGCTAGGGCGCGCAGCACTAGCCAACACACTGTGTACCGTGCACCCCGAAACAACAGGTTGAGAATTGATTGCATGAAACAATCACCTGCACTGCACAGGTGATTGTTTCAGGCACAGGCTGTGCATCCTCTCAATGTTGGTAAACAAATAATTGGTCTATATAACTCTAATGGTATGAGAAAGCTTGTGTAGATCGGCTATTTACGTCGGACGACACCAGGCTTTTCTCAGTTAAATTGTGTAAAAGCCTGGTTTCTGCTCTGGTCTGGTCTAGAACCCGCCTACTGTATCCGGTACACACACAAGCCGTTTCCGCATCCGCTCTCCACCGGATATGGTGGATTGGCCTCCCAATAGCTCCTCCCCGCATGAGTGAAACGCTCTAAATGGTAAAATGGAAGGCGAGGGTAACGCTACGCTAGCTAGCTAGCTGAGCGAAAACGTTCCGTACAAGGGAAAATTAACGTTAGTACCGAAGGTATGATATCGCTTTTATTCACCAAATGTGTTGTAGAAATATCTTGAGGTTGTTATAGGTCGGTATAATCATTTGCAAAAAACAGCAACAACAAGTTTCAGGTCGACGGCTAACAGTGTGCGTAGCAGCTGGGATGGAACAATGTCTCCTTCTCCAGTGCATTGGACCGACTTGACGAGGACATTTTTATTGTTTTTATTGACAAAAATAACGCATGAACATATATTCGTAGCCGTACATATCTGTCAAAAAGGATAAAACGCGGAAAGCTCAAGGAGAGCTTATTGTGGTCATTTGAGTACAAATGGGTTCAACAGGAGTACAAAACACAACAGCCATTTGGTGCTAACCGTCGACACGTAGACACACTAGTACTACTACTACACAGTTTATCTAATGTTAACAGATTTTAAACATGATATTTTATCAATATTTGGGGTTCCTAATCTCGTAAACCGATAGCCAATGTCTCATAAATACAGCACAGTGGCTGAATAAGTGTAAATAATACACTTAAGCCGAGGAGTAGTGCTTGGTGAGGGAGTAAGTTAAAGGTAGGCCTTGCAGGGTAAATCATTGTTTGTTTGTTTTGTTGCAGTTGTTGTAGATTTTACATCAACAATGGTCAGACGTGTTTAGATGTATTTTCATCCTTCCAACCCTTGTGCTGGTTGATAATAATTGATAATTTAGCATAACAAGGGGAAACTATAGACCAAAACGGCAGATACCATATCATATTTGAGCCATAATCAACAATATTCCGAATTCTAGCTTTGGCATGGCCAGGAAATCAAACATCCCTAGTCTAGATACTAATGGTTTTCATTGTAGATGGCCCTGTAAATGTAACCTAGGGCATTGGTTCTCAAAGTGGGGTCCGGGGACCCCCAGGGGTCCTTGAGGGAGTTCCAGGGGATCCCCGGCTAAATGATAGATTAGGCACCAAATGGACCCTTATGGGTCTGTAAATGGAACCAAATCACTCTCAGAGTTAAATTGACATAGATCTTACAATATAAATTGCGGTCCAAGTGATAGAAATGCCATTAAATGGGGGTCTGTAGACCTAATGCATGTCAAACTGGGGGTCCTTGAAATGAAAATGGTTGAGAGTCACTGCTAGAGCCGTAAAAAATCTTCTCTTATGGGGGTCCCTGGCATATCTTTTGAAATGGGGGTCCGCGGACTAATAAGTTTGGGGGTCCTTGACATGAAAAAGTTTGAGAACCACTGACCTAGGGAATCTAGGTTCTACCTCTTAACTTCCAGGAGTCAATACTTTCTTGGGTCTGTTATTTCAAGTTTGAGAGATAATAGCTCATGCTGACAAATAAGAACTGATCTATGCGAATTCCACAGTCACTATCCTTTCCCACATCACATGATCATTGACTGCCTGGAAACAAAACATGTAACATGTGCTGACTCCTAAGCAGTGTTCGGCAGTAACAAGTTACTTTTAATATATTACTGTAATATTATTATTTTACCCAGTAACGAGTAGGGTAAGGTATTACTCTGTCAAAATAGTAATATTGTACCATATTACAATGTAAAAAATATTACATATTACTCAGATTTAGTTGGCTGCCTCTTGAAAACATTTTGTTTAAAAAGGTGAAGAGAGATTGCTGCTTTATTTTATAGCCTTTTTGGCTGATTGGTGACTTATTATTGTTAAAAAAATTGATTCAGTTCTAAAAGGAGCTGGCTAAACAGATTGTGTTGTACATCAAAAGTAATATGTAATATAATCTCTTGATTCCAAGTAATAAATAATGTAATATTACTTTTTTAAGGAGTAATATGTAATAAGTAACATATTTACTCTCCTGAGTAATATTGCCCAACTCTGCTCCTAGTCCTAAGTAGATATTTGTTTTCAACTTATTGTAACACAAATGATTTCTTACTATTTCTCATTCGGACAGCCTACCTACATGAGCCTAGATATAATAATGAACCAAAGCTGGGATCAGATAAGCATGTCCCCAAATTGAAGTGATCTGGAGCCTTGTACTGACAGTTGATTTGATTGATACTGATTTAGTAGACTAGACTTATAGAAGTTTATAATTTACATCCACACATCTTAATTAAAGTATAGCCCCTTGTGTTATGTCACAGTTCATGAATTTTGGTGTCTCATGGAGCAGTGACATGATTTGTCTTAGTTGCATAAATAATCTGGTCTCTCGTAGGGAAGTTATCTTGGTAGCAACTAATGGGGATATAAAATAAATAAACAAATGAGGAATCGGTCATGACTAAATTGAGTGAAAAGCAATCAAATAAATGTCTACTGTAGCTTTGGGAGTGAGTAGTAGTGACTATGGTGGGTTAGTGAGCAGTCAGCTGCATCTGCTTAGTAGTTGAAATTTAGGGAAATCATGTGTGAATGCTCTGAAGCAAAACTTCTACTGGACGGGGTTTTTTTTGGGTCATTTCTTTGGTCATTTCTGTCAGAGAGACGGACAGGAAATAGCAACGGAGAGCAGGGAATGACTCACACCAAATAGTCTGGCCAACCCTAAAATTAGCCTATTAGGTCACCCTGGGCAGGTTAACTTTATCTAAATCTAAATCATACTTTACTAGGGCTGGGTAATATGGACAAAATCAAATATCACAAAAAAATATATAATTTCAGAACATTTTATAAAATAGGATTTTACCGATTAAAACCAGGACACTTGCGCCATTTCACAATATAGAAGATAACGGAATTTACGATATATACAATCCCACACCATCTAATCTCATACCACCATATCGATATATACATTTTCCCCAGCCCTATACTGCAGTATAAAGGAGGAGGCAGTAGCTAGTCATTTTGAACTTTGATCTGACGTTGGTCTGTCTGTGTACCTTGTACACTGTGTACCAGTGGATGTTCCTCACTCAAATCAAACGGGTTTTACAATGCAAGCCGATCAGAATTAGATATTCTAATCCATCCATTCCAGAAGGGTACCTCCCATGAGTGTCGGCGTTTTTTAACGCCACAATAATGTCACTCATTTTGGTTTTGCACTCGCATCTAGGGATGTCACGATTATGACATTTTACCTGACGATTAATTGTCATACAAATAATTGCGATTAATGATTTAATTGTGTTTTTGCTGGCATTGCACATTGGAACATACAAATAAATATTACATTTTAGTTTTGCAAACAAACATTTCACAGGTTAGATATGACGAAATAACTTAAATATACAAAGAAATGACTGACATATTTAATAACTTTATACTTTGAAAAATGATCTACAAGCATACATACGGTCTACAAGCATACATGCTTGTAAGTAAGCCTTGCTGAGCCATGTGGCCCATGGGGCAGGAGCCTATTTCCTGTTTGTGTAGCGTGAGGCGGTTTGATGTACAAGTACATCCCCTGGACAACATGACGCTGCTAGCATGTCACAGGGACTTACCCTAATCCAACCCTTGATGCTGAGAGGCCTACTCACATCAGCGCAAACCCTATACATTGAACACACACACACACACACACACACACACACACACACACACACACACACACACACACACACACACACACACACACACCAATTTGCAAATCCAGTATTGTGTAGGTGAGAGAGTGACACTTAGTATCTTAAAGGTGAAAAAGAACTTCTGCACTGCTCTTGCAGTCAAGGCAGGCATTTTTTATTTAAACTTAACATTTGGGTCCATTATAATTGATATGGACCGTCATCAGATTAGTCCCGTAGTCAATGTTTATGCCAATGTGTACAGAACCATGTGCAGAACCTATTAAATTGTGCTAATTGTACCTTTTCATTCATTATGTCAAGAATAATCAACATAAAACATCAACCACATGAAAATATCTCATGTGAGGAATACTCTTGACAAATTAAACATCACTCACAAACGGCTAAGAAAGCCAATCAAACATTGCTCACATACGGTACATCACATATTCCATCCGTGCAACACGTATGGAGACTGCAAAGTGAAAAACACCTTATGTTCACTATATCTCCCACAAGCTCATTCTGGGATTTGAATATTTTTCAATCCTCTAAATCTGGGATTGAAAAATATTAAAATTTTACATTTGGGGCAAGTCTACTGGATAGTCTCTCAAACATTCCTCCTCACAGAACTTTTGTGTTCACTTATTCTTTGTTTTAAAGGAGGAGTTCACCCAAAAAATTACTTATTTTCTATCAATTGCACACCCTATGAAGCCATGAATCCATGGATTCTTTTTTGTTTTTGTTGCATTCCTAAGCTAATAATTTGATTCCCGTCTCCTACCGGCTAATGTATCCGGTAGGAGACACAAAGTAGATTATTTGTGTCTCCTACCGGAAATACACACGGTCATCAAATTATTGTCTTAGGAATGCCACAAAAACAAAAATAAATCCATGAAATCAAGGCTTCATGGGGTGTGTAATTGATAGAAAATAAGTGATTTTTTGGGTGAAATCCTCCTTAAGTTGTTTTTTTCAACTAACACCAGACCACATGGATATTATGTCACGTATATCACAGAAAAACCCATAGTTTTCATCCCATTTGGATTGAAGATGCCTTTAAAAGTTGAGGAACTAACACACATGGTTTGGGCTTGGTCTGTCCCGGTTTGATCAATCCGGATCCACCTAAAAGGTTCAGGTTACCACACTGGACGCTAGTGCAGTCAGACAGACACCAAGCTTGAATTCAAGAGATTTTGTGCCAACTTTATGAACGGTGACCCCTGTTCATGTGTATCACAGTACATGCTGAAATGAAAACATCAGATTCAGTTTCATGTTATGTGGTCAGTAGTGGCACTGGCCTGGCCCTGTCAAGCTGGTTCCACCATCTGTCTTCTACGCTTGTATTTTGGTTTTGTGATTTCAAATCACATGCGACAAGGGTTTACACAAATGTTCAAAATGTTAAGCCTGTTTTTTTAGTGGTTAGGGGGAAAAAACGTTTAATATAGGACTATATTTTAGATCCACGTTGAGGGGCTGTTTTAACCACATTGCCTTCATCCTCACACAGTACAAATGTAGGAATTTTAGAAATATCTAGAACATTTCATTATTATTTTCACATCACTCCTTTCTAAGCCATTATATTGTCTTTTTCCCCCTGATAATTGCAAAAGAAATTACACACACACACACACACACACACACACACACACACACACACACACACACACGTTATTACACATGATCTAATGTAGACAGTCTTATTGTTTTCTTGTTGTACACAGAGTAAGACAAACTGAACATAAGAACTGGAAGCAGAGTTTGGCAGACACTTGCCTGGAGAGGTAAGCATTTTCCCAAACACTGAAGATCACATGGATCTATAAGTTATACGTATGCCTTTTTATTATATCGTTTTTTCTTTTGTGTGAGCAGCGTGTATGCAACCATTGGCAGTATGGACACAGAACAATTCTACAGTCTTACAGGTGAAGGCGGTGGAAATTCAGGTAAAGTAATAATAATAAACTTGATTTGTGTAGCACCTTTCATGACATGTAATGCAGCTCAAAGTGCTTTACAGAGCAAGCAATACAATTACAACTAATTTAACAAAGCAAAAAAGAAAAGCAAAAGCATAAAACATTAAAATAATAGCAAAAGGCAGTGAATCGGGCAAAAACAGTGAGGACATGAATAACACAGAGATTTAAAAATCAACCGCAAGCAAGAGTGAAGAAGTGGTAAGATATCTGGTTTACTAAATACTGAATTCAATTAAATTTACTATCATTTGTAATAGTGCAATGAAATACGCTGAGTGGGCAATAGTTGAGCCTAGTAATAGCCCTGGGGAAGACGCTGTTTCTGATTATGGGTCTTTAAGCAATAAGCACCTGATGAGACTTACAGGAGGAAGAGTTGTGAACAGTCTGTATATAGTAGCATTAAAGCGGTTTTCAGTTGCCTTTTTCTTGTTCCAGGTTCATTTACTTTCCCCTCTTCTCTGATAACTATAGAACAGCAGCAATGTGATCCTGATCAGCAGCAGCAGAGAGAGTTGGAAGCGGCAGAGAAGAGTGCTAGGCCAACCCTTTCCGATGTCAAAAAGTCCTGGGGCTTCAGGCGGACAACCATTGCCAAGAGAGAATACATGGATGACGTTATAGACCTAGACCCTAGTCCTCCTCCCCCACGCCGGGGCAGAGGAGGTCGGCGAGCTAAGCCGAGCCCTCGGAGCACCCCAGAACCCACTACCCCACAAAGAGCTACTCGTGCGACTAGGGATGTTATAGATGAGTTAGAATGGTCCGCTCCTTCCTCACCAGCATCAGTGGACACAGAGCAGCTGTCGCTGGACACAGAGCCGGTGTCACTGGACACAGAGCCACCGCCAGAGGACGCGGAGCCGGTGGCAGGAGGGAGCGTTGACCCCAGCTCATGGCAGGACTTTGGGTCTGCCTTTCACACTGCCTTCTCGCTGCTTGGTGGGAATGACAACGCGTCCGTCGACGTGCCAGATGTAATGGGGGCCCCTGACAGTTCGGAAGCCACCAACAGCAGGGAATCTACCAATGCTGACGCCTCCGATTGCGTCGAACTTCCCGACAACGTGGGAGCTACTGATGACATGGAGGCCCCCGAGTCTCTAAGTGCAGGAGGAGACAGCGAGGACACCGTGTTGTTCTCCAGCCGAGAGGAGGACAGCGATGAAATGACTTTGATGAAGTTGAAGCAGCAGCTGGCATTTACAGACAAGCTGGCAGGTGCCAGAGGCAGGCAGGGGAAAGGCGCTAGAGGCAAGGCCAAAGGAAGAGGCAGAGGGAGAGGAAGAGGCAGGGGACGGGGAAGAGGAAGGGGGCGTGGGAAGGGTAAGGCGGCAGAGTTCGAGTCGAGCACGGCAGACGACGAAGAAGAGGAAGCGGTGATGTACGTCAGTCAAGTGGAACCACAGCCGTTGAAGGAGGAGGAAACCGAGAGGAGTTCTGAGAGGATTGAGCGAACAGACGTGCCCGAGTGTACTGCTCAGCTGTCGAGCTCAGACTGCATCATCATAGACACAGACTCGGAGCATAGTCGTGACGCAACGGCGGGCCAGTTTGATGATGCAGCGTTGGCAGATGAAGGGGGCGGTAGGAGCGCAGAGGGGTACACCAGCATTTCGGACAGTGAAGGGTACGACCCCAACGCTCTGTACTGCATCTGTAGACAGAAACATAATAAGAGGTATGCACTTTTTTAGCCTTTATTCAACCAGTAGAAAAACATAATTTAAATTATGGATACATTTTTCTTGCCAACACAGGCAGCAGCAGCAGCACAAATAAAAACAAATAGTTCCAGGAAGAGAGAAACACATGTAGATACAGAGAAACATGAGATAAAACAATGAAATCCTAAAGTTTTTGCCTCAAAGTTGTTCATTTTGCAGTCCAAAAGCATTCTGCGACATAATATAGTGCGGAATACATCAACAGCCCTTTACCCGTCTATGTACAGGTATTCATGTCTTGCAACAAGCTCTCAGGCAGAATCACTCCTTCAACAATTTGCATACCTAAACCATCTGCCAGTTTCACTTTGTCGTCATGTTGCTTCACCACCATTTGTCCCGTTATTGCATTCTTCACTTCTAGGTTCATGATCTGCTGCGACGGTTGTCAGGACTGGTTCCATGGCGATTGTGTAGGCATCAGTGAGACACGGGGTCATTCGATGGAGAAGAAAGGTCAGGAGTACATGTGTCCCCGTTGCACCGTCAAGAATCGTCCCGAGCTGCTCGGTCAGCCGGCGCCGCTCGGTCCCAAGCCTGAGCCAAACCTGCCTGAACGTGTAAAAACACTGCCCCCGTTTTACCTCCTGAAAGGGCCCTCAAATCAGTACGCCGTCAAGGTGAGAAGAGAATATTATTTTGATCGCCAATGATCCCTGCATGTTCTCTTCTTTGATAATGATATCGTTGCTGTCCGGCAGGAACCAGCCAACTCCATTTTTCCGCTTTTGCATTTTTTTCCATGAATCAGTGCTATTGAACACCCGTTACGTCTGTGTGTTGGTAAAAAAAGAAAATTACCAATGAAAAGTATTAAAAAGTGCTTCTGACAAAAGCAGCTAACTCAATTGGATCCTCAAACCTTCTGCTAAACCAGCTAACTCCACCAAAGGGGGGTGGAGTTCGCTGGTTTTGCTGACTCAAGGCTCCACCCCCTTTTGACCTCCAACCTCATTGTGAGCTTGGAGGTCCATTCAGCTGCTCTTATCAATGATAAACAAAACCTCCTAACTCCATTTTTTTTTTTTCATTTCCTGAAAAATGAAGATTTAGGAGTTAGCTGGTTCCTGCCGGACAGCAGAGATATGTTCCTTCTTGGGGAGGAAGGAATATCCCTAAAAAAACACACATATACATATATATCCCTATCCATGCCCTGGGGCATGGATAGGGATATATATGTATATGTGTGTTTTTGTTTCGTTAAGCCAGAATTGTACTAGGGACATCGCGGTTATGTGCGATTTGGCGCACTCTGACCATCTACCAGGGCACCCCAGGTTTTCTGGTATTAACATAACGTCAATGGTTCTAGGGGGCTGTGCAGGTAGAGGAGACGGAGCCACAGACGGAGCAAGAATCTAAACCGAATACAGCACCAGATACTGCTATCGAGGCGGACAGCTCCCAGGCGCTGTGCATCGGTCCTAGGTGCTCCAGGCATGCCTTACCAGACTCCGTTTACTGCGGTACAGACTGCATCCTTCAGCACGCAGCCCTCACCATGAAGTCACTTTCTGATACCAAGGAGCCCAAGGCCAGAGGACGGTCTCAGAGGAAAGCCGCCGCAAAACCAGCTTCAAAGGTACTGTAGCTGTTTTTAGCTATTGTATTGCTAAAAACTTGTCGTTTTTTCTTTTGACTTAAAATGGGTGCAAGTTACATTTTCTTTAGTTTAAAATAAGTGTTTAATAGCTCTATAGTCCCATAGTAATCGTTACTATAGCGTGTTTGTTTGGTGACAGGGGGGTCCCTTATCTCTCCAGCTCGTTAGTAAATAGAAAATACATATTCATGTGGGGATACCAAGTTTATCCAATCAGGAGAGAGAACTCATACAGGATTCAGGATAAACGAGGGAACAGTTTCGAAGTGATGAAACTATATGCGGGTTCTCTCTCTTGATTTGATCAAATTTACATCCTAAAAATGTAGAGACAAGGAGACCCCACTGAACAAACACTCTTTAGAAATGATTACTATCGGAATGTTGATGGCAGCCATCAGAAGATCCTTATCTCATAACCTGGTCTGCCCAGTCAATGGCTATATCCCAATACTTTGAATCATTCGCGTCCCAAATCTTAATTTGCTTTTGGAGAAGTCAGGAGCAAGCCAAGAGCGTGTGACATGTCATGAGTGATTGCCATTGCTTCAAAATTATGCTGACTGAGCAAAGAGTGAGTGAACCAGATCGACTCCATGTGTATCGCCTCTCCTCCTCACCTCCTGGCTCCGCAGAGAGTTTGCTGCTAATAGTTAGGATGGGTTAATGCCGAAGATTTCACGAATTTGCAAAAGCACAGTGACAAAAAGTACCTGTAAGCAGTGGGGACTTACCAAAAACTTGTTTTAAACAAAAATATATCACTTAATGGAAAGGTGTCGAAGCTGCAACTACCAGTTATTTTCATCATCGATCAGTTGATAACTTTTTCTTTTGATCTAGGCAATTACATTTAGACCATAAAAGTGATAATGGTAATCCTTCTGAACCCTTGAAAGTGTTTGCAGTGCAATGAAATCATTACCTTTTTAATTTTGTAATAAATCGTTCCCCCCTATTTGAAGGTCACAAATACTTTTATACGGTACATCTGTTGATCTGTGCCAATATTTTGCCCCACAGAGGCCGGTTAGGACGTCTCGGAGGTTGGCAGACCGACAGGAGGAAGAAGGGGAAGAGGAGAAGGAAGCTGATGGCGGGCAGGAGGAAGAAACGTCGCAGGCGCAGCCCTTAGCCAGCGACCCCAGTCTCACTGCAGCTCAGTCTACTTCCACAGCACCAGCTCAGTTTATCACAGCGTGTACGTACCATTCACCTCACGTTCATACCACAACCACACGCACATGTCTTCTCTGTCACGGTTAGAGCAGTTCCCTCCTCTCTGTACCATTACACACACACACACACACACACACACACACACACACACACACACCTGTACATACATACGCTAAGATAGGAGGACTGATAAACTCCAGGGGTCAGCAATGGGTAAGTATGTTCATTTCTTTATAGTGTCTATTTTAGGATACAAAATGTTTGGAACGTGATGAGATGAAAATCGAACTTTACTGGTCAGGGTATGCTGTGGAACACACTCGTTTCACACTTCAAATTAATGGGAAACACTGAACACACAAAAGCACCTCCAAAGCACACATGTTCTTTTTATTTTGGTGGGTTTAAGAAGTATGACCACTGTTCCTGCTATGTTTCGCTCTCATGACTCAAAAGGTTCCCTTTCTGAAAAATACACACATCAGGAACCTCAAGACATGTCCAACCAATCCACTCTTACTCTAAGATGCAAGTTATCCAGCCTCTATTCCAGCAATGCATTACGATTTACTTCTCTACCATTTTTCAAAACCATTAATAATGACTCACTTATTCAAGACCGGTTTGATCAGGGTTACCATTCGTACAAATATAGCTGTGCTACCTGTGTATTACAGCACAAGTAGTTTGATATCTGCATCAGTACGGAAGCCTTTGCAATTTATTATTTGGCATTAAATTTAGCAGACACTAATTCAGAGCAATTCTTCAAGTGCAAGGTCAGAGTGCCATAAAAAGTGGTCGAAGAGTGCTAAAACATTAACTTTGCATCTGTTTACAAGTAAACAACATACCGAGCATCTATTTATCTATCACCAGCAACTATCTAAATAGACACACAGGAAGTACAGATGAACAGATAATGGGTGCTAGGAAATGCATTTGAGTCAGACGAGGTGGGATTTCAGACTGCGACAGAAGATGGAGAGTGACTGCAGTCCTGACCTACGATGGAGGGAGGTCATTCCACAGCTTGGGAGGGAGAAGAGTCTAGATCGCCTGGACCGTTGGTTAGGGTGTCATAGGGAAGGGAGGGATAGACAACCTGTGTTTGCTGATCATAGTGTGCGGGAAGGAGTTTAGGGCTGCATTACATCTGCCCTGCCCTTGCATACCTGCCAACATTAGGCTTTGAAAAGGGGTTTTCTGGGGTATATAGGCAAATGGTCTTCCCTCAATGACCTGCGGACATATATCGCCATACTACTACAGATTAATAGAATAAATACTAGGATAAGAATTTTTTATGATGTAATGAGTCTTAAATTCTTAATTCACAATAAAATAAATGAATACAAAATATACAAAGTGATCACAAAAACATCCAAGTGCAAACATTGTGGAAGTGTGAATATGTGTGCGGGTGTGCTTGTGTGCGTGTGCACGTGTGGCTAGAATATAGATATTAGGAGTTAGGTCGCGCACCATGTGGACTGACATTTGGTTTCATCCATTTTCCCGTTTCAGCAACAAACTAAGCAAGAGCGGGTTTGATCGAGCGCAGTTACGAGTGACGCAGGGGCGTTTCGTTTGCACATGCATTTCACATGTAATTGGTGGGAGATTAACGGGAGGAATTGCCAGTCGGGTGCAGGAGAAAGGGTTAAAAATAGGTAGACTCTTGAGAGTATCAGGCGTGTTGGCAGGTATGCCCTCGGTCACCTTGTAGAACATCGCCAGTGTTTTGAATTGGACGGAGCGCAGAAATGGAGAGACGTTTTTGGAGGTTAAAGACCAGGCAATCAGGCATGCTGGATGAGTTGAGGTTTGAGAGTGCGTTCGGCCATGTTCTCTCAAACCTCATTGTTTCCAATCTTACTGTGACTCCCACACCACATCTTTCACATCTGTCCAGTCAAATGGAATACATTTGTGTTGTGAAGGCTGCTTGAACATGCAGCAAGTTCCTCAGAGCCGGCAAGGCATGGATGTAATCTCACCGGTCAATGCAGTTTCTTTAGCCTCCCAGAGAAAGAAAGACAAACCCAAGTGTTCAACAAATAGGCCGCCCATACTTTTGTCCTCCTCAGCACAACAAGCACCATCATATTCAGGGAACCTATGATGCTTTTTTTGTGGCAATTTTATCAAAACAAAATACATAAGTATGCACAGTACATTCAAATCACCTCTTCATGGAATACACCCCAGTGCTTTTCTAGTCTTTCTGCCCATTCAAAGTGCTTTACAATGTGCTTCCCATTCACACACTCATGCACACACACACAGCAATGGCACAGATACACTGTTACACATTACACTCTAATGCAATACGCATTCACACACACACACACACACACACACACACACACATTCACCCACCTACGGCGGATGCAACCATGCCAGACACGAACCTGCTCATCAGGAGCAGTTAGGGGTTCTTGCTCAAGGACACTTCGACACACAGCCAGGAGGAAGGAGGATCGAATCGGGGAACCTTCCGGCTTCGAGACAGCCGCTCTACCTCCTGAGCCACTGCCACCCAATACACATGCATATGTCATTTATTAAGTCAGTCCCCCCCCAACCCCCCATTTCCACCCCCCCTCCCGTTTTTTAATTGCCCTCATATGGTAGTCAACTTATTTTAAGTATAGCAAGGTGTTGCACCTGCATACTTACTTGCTCAAGCCTCTGGATACCACAACGAACAGTGCTTTATTCACATTACGCATGCACACACACACATGGCACACATTCTTGCACTCATGCACAGTTACGCACACAAGTATCGCACAGAGAGAGACCCAGTTTAGTGGGGAACAGAACCTTGAGGGCTCGAGGAATCGGTGTGAAGAACAGATGTGAGGAACCTGCGGAGACCCAAAGAGAGAACTGGAGGATTCAAGAGGGTCCCACCTGCAGGCCGGCGAACCATGAACGGGACAGTCAGTGTTGTCGTGCCTCCGTGAAGACCGAAGTGTCAGCTGGCTCAGTAATGTGTTCTGTTCCTCAGTACTTCTGGAAAAAGCAAACTACCTCACTGCGCACAAAGGATTCATTGAGCATACATACATACATACATACATAAACTCTCCACAGATTTAGTTTGTGGGACTGAGGGGTTTGAAATCCTCGACAACTTGTTTTTAGGTGGGTTTTAATTTTGTGGCGTTTTCTTGGCGTTTGGCTTTGTGACTCAACTGCATGAGTACACCTCATGGAACCTCTGCTGGATACATTTTTCTCCTTACATTTCATAGACAAACAAGCAACATCTCCCATTTCTGTCACCAGAAGCAAACAAGCTCTGAGGTGAAGTTGCATTAGACTAGAGTGCTGACCAATGATCAGCTATCCCACCTGGTTCCCGTTTCCCCGTCCCCAATCACTGCTGTGGAAACTGCAAACCTGATTGCAACCTGATCGGCAACAGAAACAGACAAAGTACACTGTGAACAAGCACAACACTCCACTTCAGGACTTCATACAACAGGCACAACATTCTTTTAATATACTTTTATTCTGTAGCTTTGTCAGGGTATCATCGCCACTTTACGACATGAACCCTAGCATCACCATTATTTTGGAAATGTCATAATAGGAAAATAGCAGATATACAAGCTCATGTCACAGCCTGATGATCCGTTGTGAGCTTGTTGATCGGCTATTTTTGGCAAATAGATTTGGTGTAGAGGGGGAAAAAAGAGGGGACCAAGTATAGACCCCTGGGGGACACCGCTCAACAAGTTTTATAGGTTTTAAGTGGTTAAAGGGATGTTTCATATATGTTTGGGGTCATTTTAACATCTACTCTGGCTTTTGTGTGATAGTTTTCAACTTGGTTGTTTCAGTATTTAGATATTTGATATTAATTTTATCAGTCTCCCCCTTTCCTATATAAACCCATTCATTGTAACTTAAAATTCCATTTTAACCATGTTAAATTAATAGAAAACACATGTACTTGGTTCTGGTGACTGATAATGCATTTTTTCCCATTAAAATATGTATATTAAAAAAGTAATTGAAAAAATACGACCCCCTCATATACTAGAAGGACACTATCAGTGACCAGAACCAAGGACGTGGGTTTTCAATGAATGTAACTAGGTTAAAAGGGAGTTTGAAGTTGCAATGGGTTTATATACTGTAGGATGGGGCCGTGTCTGATAAAATGAATATAAAATATGTAAATACTGAATCAAGCAACTTAAAAACTGGGGTCTGGGGTGCACACACAACACGTTAAAATGACCTCAAACATGTTTGAAAGTGAAATATCCATTGAAGTGCACCAACCAGCAATGTATTGAGTCCATTCTTTTTGGCATAGAACAAAATATTTGTCTAACTGGATTTCTACAGACAAAATATTTAGAAATTGATGGTAGGTCAAGTTAAAAAGAAAGGATCAGTTATCAGAATAACATTGCCTTTAGTAAAGTGTGGCAGTTTTGTCTTGCTAGGCAGGGCTGTCCACACCAAGCACTATAACAATATTGTTTTCAAAACATTGTCTTTGCTCAAGTGGATGATCCACTTGAACAACTATAACAGTGGTGAACAGGGTAGATGTATATATATATATGTATATATATATATGTATATATATGTATATATATATATATATATATATATATATATATATATATATATATATATATAGTGTTATAGGGTACGCTATAAGGATGCTATTGAAGAGCAGTAGTTGAGTACCCAGTTCAGATGCACACTCATTCACACATACAGTGGTGATGGAATTTGTGCTTTTTGTGAAGTAGTCATGAGCCAAACGTGTAGTTGTAGTCATTCTAGAGCAAAAGCCCTGTATGATTTCACAAAGACAAAGATAACTAAACTACAATTAACTTGTTTTTTTATCTTGTTTTTTTGTTCTGTACATTTTGAGTAAAATTATTTTATTTTACCCCTTCTCCTCCCTAATTCAGTCATTATGCCAATTCACTGATTGCCACTGCTGTACCCTACTGGCTCACCTGCCCGTGTGGAGCCGTAGAACCTTTGTTCTACTCCTCCCATCTCAACATTCCCGGCTGACAATCGCCGCCCCAGCCCATAGGTGTACGTGCAGGGACAAATATGACCTTCCCCATCTGGCTTCTCTCCCCTGAACAAGGGCAGTTGTGTTCATGTAGAAGCTCAGACAAGCGGGATGCACCACGGTGGATTCGCTTAACTAGAGTTAACTTACTGCTCATAGAACTTCCTACCAAGGAATAGAAGGTTGACCTCATTCTCAATAGTTCTCAACTTCTCAAGTGATTTTGTTCAGGCCCTTTCTCCATGAAGCCACATATTCCCCACATAGCACAACCTTCCATATCCTGATGTCGTCTTTTTACATGACCCTTGGTCTTTGATAATCTCACAACGGATGTTTTGGACCATGAGTCCCACTGGTTGAAAACCACTGATGACAGAGTGCCATGAGACTGAGAGATATGGTGTTTTATTGAACTCTAGTGAGTTTCCAGTATTTTTATTTGCTATAAAAATATACATTACAATGGCCTTTATTCTAGTCGATCTGGTGAATTATCAAATTGTGGTCCAATCATGGGCTGTAGGTAGCGGGTTGTATTAGCACAGTATTATTGTCTTATATAACTCGAGATGATAATTAGGTAGATATATTTGACTCATCTGGTTATGTCTGTCTGACTATTCCAATACTTCAGTATCTCTTATTCTAAAGTCTAAAAATGTAAAGCACAAGCACCCTCTGCTGGCCAAATTAATAACATACACCTAAAGACAAAATGTTACTGCCATTCCTTGGAGGCCTTGAATGGTTTAATGTTCACGATGTTGTAAAATGATACAAATCACTAATCTAATAGTCTTGATACTATAACTAATAACCTATTTAATATCAGCACAGTTTTTGGACTACTGACAAGAAAAGTTTGTGTTTACAGAATTTCCGCAGAAATATGTCCAAATCCAAGCCAGACATCCTCCTGATAGAGGAAAGAGCCACTCACTGTCTCACTCACAACAAATGCATCTCAAAAAGTGTTTACTTTCCGTCTGGGGAGAGAACACAACTCACAACTCTCCATCTATACCCCAGCAAAGTGCTATGAGTGAGTAATGGTGCCTGAACCATGTAGGTAATCACATATAGGACCATACCGGTATCACTATGTAATTGTCTATTCACAATTTTGTATGCATTGTGTAGACTATTCTTCTGTAAAAGGTTTTCTGTTTTAGATTTTCCATTATGTTTTCTCCATAGTCATTAAAATATAATGACTTGTAATGACTAATTCAGTCAACTTCGGCTACCCTCACTTCGGCTACCCCCTCTTCAAAATACATTTTGACTTTAAAATGCAGCACTTGGGAAAACAAATGTTTTACCGGCATATTAATATTTAAGTCCTCCTCAATGGCTTTGTTTGCATTATAGTAATACAGTAATTGTAATGACAATAAATGGCTCTGTGGCTAAATTAACCATGCCTAGAAAGTTTCCCACAACTTTTCAACGTGAATGAGGGCGGTTAAAGACCAAATAAACAGATGAGGGAATTTACAAACTAAAGTGATTTACAGACAAATAATGGTCAATGACTATGTACAATATGTGGCAGAAGTTCTGAATAGACAATGACTCGTTGTGACACTGGTATGGTCCTTTAATTATAATTTTCACGGTATAACCCGCTCAAAAACACAAGCCATCTGTTATTTCTTTGATCTCTCGAAAGTTCATTCTAGAAAATGAGCAACTCAAAAGTAGAAACGGCAGTGACTGCAACCTTGATATCAAGAGACAAATCCTGCAGCTGTTAAACAGTGAATAGGAGATTGAATCTATGGACCATTACCCGCCTAAATTAAGTTGGAAAAACATGTAGATATTCTGGAGTATCTGCAAATGGCCTTTCCTCAACACACCCGCCACATACCGTACTACCCACTACACGAAAGATTCATAGAATAAATACAAGGATGTGAAATTAAAATGACTTAATTAGTCTTACATTCATAGCTCACTATAAAATGAATGAATAAATAAATATGGATGTATTGGGGGTTAGAAAGTGAATGTCTCACACCAGGTGGAATTGTTTTTCTTCTTGGGAACTGATCCATTTTCACTTTTCAGCAGCAAACTGAGCAGAGCGGTCTTGAGCGAGCTCAGTGACCAGCGACGCACATCAGGCAGGGTTGGTTGTACATACATTGCACATGAAATCGCGGGACATTACCAATAGGGTGCACAGCGGGAGAAAGGGTTAAAAATAGGGAGACTCCTGCGAGTATCGGGAGTGTTCGCTGGTATGCTGTGGATACAGTGGAGAGTGGAGACCAGACCATGGTGGTTTCTCAGGAACGGTTAACACTACAGTGAAATAAAGCTAATTTAAATGTGATAGCTCACTCCTGTCACATTTAGGACACGGTTATGTTCAATTCACTATCAGCAGAACCGGGTTATCATTTAATGACATCACAATGTAGAGACTTACTTACTTCGGAATGGGTTCCATGTATTCACAAATGCTGTCTATATGCTCAGATTCTAAATAACACATTTTTCCTTAAAGAAGGGGGGGGGGTCTCTTGTGTGGTGCCATAGCAATTATTCACGGACAGACTCAGTCAACACACAGTATGAAAGTGGTTTATACATTTATAAAAACTAAAATATATTATACAATCATAACATTATAAAAATATGATATAAAAGCCATCAGTTCATTCATGGGGTGAGGGTGGCTGTGCAATGTAAGTGTTGTGTACTATATGTGTGCGTTGTGTGTATGTGTACTGTGTACACAGTATATTTGTGTCCAGGGGTTGGTGTAGGATGGTGGGCCTGGAGATGGGGGTGTCATGTATGGAGACGAATGGTGCTGTGAGAGTCAGGGGCGGGCCTAGACTTCCTCGCCTATGCAAGGGTGGCAAGAAGTACTAGCATGCACACACGCACACATGCACTCGCACGCGCACACACGCACGCACACACACACACACACACACACACGTCGGAATGGCATTGCCACTACCCATACCTACTTTACGTACTAACATGAAGTGTCTTACATTCCTGTTTTTAAAGTAAAATTTAAAACATTTAAATAAATGTACCATTCACAACACAACAGTGGCAACATACAAATGCAATATAAAGATTCCCTACTCTACGATAATGGGTGGCACCTGGGGTGGCCAGTCAGATTCCGGGGGTGGCAAGTGCCAGTTTAGGCCACCCCCTGGACACACCACTGGTGATATGTGTCTTTTCAAGGGAGGGTGATGTAGGGACAACGGTGGACATCGCTTTCTTAGGACATGGAACAAGAACGTTCGTCCGGAATTTATATAATGAGTCGAGTATTTTTGTAGGGTCCATAGCTATTTGTTATTTTTTCCTTCTGGCCTGAGTCTCTGTCAGTGGCTGTGAGAATGGACTGATGTACTCGGCCTATGATTTCCTCCACTAACTCACACAATCCTGTTCACTCCTCACTCAGTGACAAAGATCCAAACGAGGCTTAAATCAAAAAACACTGAAGTGGAAAAAGCGGCACTCCAAAATAAATAATGCCAGACTGGCTCAGATGTAATTTCTCATTTTTATTGAGAGAACACTAACGCGTTTTGGCTTAAACAAGGCTTAACTTGGCTTTAAAAAGCCTGTGGCTCAGACTTGTGCACTTGCAGGCACCTCAAGAGACTGTTGACATTTTGAGAAGTTCACCACTCAGCATTGCTGTTAAAAGTGAACCAATATTATAGTGCCCAGAAACGTATATTCCTCATCTCAGTGGTCCGGCCATCTACTGTCATAAGTGATGTGGGGCTGGGGGGAGGGTGGGTCCATTTCTTTTGTTATAGATACATTCAAATCTTGGTCATTGTTTGTCAGTGTACCAGGAAGCAACAGTATCAACTCCATCCTGAATTCAGTCATACTGTTACAGGATTACAGTGTCATTAGAGTACTTAAGAAGGGTTCTATAAGGGTCTGTTCTCTACCATGCTGAATTCACATAAGAAGTCACCCGCCTGTCCTGGCTTTTATTTGACTGTGCCAAGTACACGAGCAAAGTAGTGGTGTGCATAGCCGAGCAATGTGGCTCATTGCCTTGTTCTTTGACCTCCTAATTGCACCATTATGTGAGATACTGACTTAGAGATCATGTAATATACTGTATGACATATAATGTCCATGTGATTTGACGATGATACAGTCATTACAGACGGTGACATACACCGACAGCGTGCTGCAGCACAAGGCCGAGCAAAGTAGGAAAGGAAATCTACAGTACATCACTTTCTTGGTCTATCAATTCCAGCTGGCAGGTTTAATTGTCGCACCTGGGAGGCAAATTGAAGTCAATGAGAGCCAGCTGGACAAGCTTATGATTTAACACTATTTCTGAATGATTGCGACCTTCAGGAAAATGAAGTAAGACATCTCACACATTAATTCCTGCTGTCTTGGTGCGTGCTATATAATTGTATTGAGGTATCTAAAGACCACAGAGCAAGTTTCAGACTGCAGTAACTATGGGTTGTTATCACGAGACCGTCAATTATTGACAGCCTTTCAACCACTTCTCACGATGACCCACTACTACCCAGAAACCTTCTCTGTGCTTTTAGATACCTCAATAAAAACGAGACATCAGGAATCAACGAGTGATATTTCGTCATTTATTTTGAACCGATTATCTGGTCACATTCTTTCAAAAATATTGTTTATACGCTTATCCACCCAGCTCACATTGACTTGGATGCATTCCATTGAACCCCCCCCCACACACACACACACTCACACACACACACGCTAAAAATAAAACCTCCTTTCAAACCATCTTTAAAGTCTTTATCGTTATGACTGCAGCCAGAGATAAAGACATAACAGCAAAGCACAACATTGAACACACTGGATCAACATTCAAACATTATCTATTCTATACAAACAATAATCCTATTGTCAGCCTGTAGTCAGGCCACAATTGTAGTCTGTTCAGGGATATTTCACTTGACACACATGTTTGTGGTCATTCTAACATGTACTCTGGCTTTTGTGTGCACCCCAGACAGTTTTTAAGTTGCTTGATTCAGTATGTAGATATTTGATATTCATTTTAACAGACACACCCCCTTCCTATTTAAACCCATCGTAACTTCAAACTCCTATTTAAACCCCTTATAACTATAACTAACTTTAGATTCATTGAAAACACATGCCCTTGGTTCTTGTGACTGATATTGTCCCTCTAATGCGTGAGCTGAGGGGTCTGTGTTTTTTCAATTACCCTTTTCATTTATTATTATTATTATGAAAAAATATATATAATTTCCCCCCAAAAAAGGTATTAAGTAAATTAAAAGGGTAATTGAAAAAACACGCCCGCTCACCCATTAGAAGGACAATATCAGTCACCAGAACTAGCGACGTGTTTTAAATTAGTCGAACATGGTTAAAATAGAGTTTGATGTTACAATGGGTTTATATAGGAAGGGGGCGTGTCTGATAAAATGAATATCAAATATCTAAATACTGAATCAAGCAACTTAACTGTCTGGGGTGCACACAAAAGCCAGAGTAGACGTTAAAATGACCCCAAACATGTTTGCAAGTGAAATATTCCTTTAATTTGCAAGTGAAATATTCCTTTAATTTGCAAGTGAAATATTCCTTTAATTTGTCTTTGGTTTACTAAAGGTTAACGGGAAAAAAAAGTTTGTCAGGGCACAAAAGTGGCGTAAGGTGCAGACCATAATGTTCATGTACAGTAGCATCAGAGGCTACATATATTCACACATACATTATATACATACATTCGTACATAAGCGTCCCTATACTGAGGCGAACATTCGTCAACAGTAGCAGATCTACAAGCTTACAACTTGTGAGCTATTTTTGGCGAAGAGATTTGGTGGAGGGAAAGGAGGAGGGGGCCATGGACAGACCCCTGGGGGACACCAGTAGAAGTATTTAGGGTTATGGGAAGTCAAGGAGTCCCCTGCTCTCTTGCCTTTGAATATTGACATCAGTTCAAAGTTCCTCTTAAGTGGGTGAGCAGTGTGGTTGAACATGGCCTTAGATTATTCATTGCTTCATTTTCCATAAAAATAAAATAAAGTTGTCATGACACTACTATGGATTTAAACACTTTATGTGTGTGATAAAATACGATTATCATTGGTTACCAGGCACACATCCATAGCTCATAACCCATATCCTTATTTAGTCACAAAGACGAACACAGCAACTGTGGCGACCGTAGTTGACATTCTGAGTTCCTTCCACAGCGAGGTCACTTATGTTGACAGTTCAGTGCATGGTGGCACTTAAGCTCACACTGATTGGTCAGCTTCTGGTGTATCAGCCCTTGAGTTGATTGCAGTGATTAGTGATCAGATAGCAGGGTACCCTCTCAATCCTTTTATCACTCTCCTCACTCAGCCAAATAAAGGCTGGGTATAGCTTCCTTGAACCCTCAGTGCTGTGAGTCTGTGTTGTCGTTTGTCCACACATAAAGTAATTATGTTCACAGCCATTCGAGAGATTGACACAAAAAAGCTTCATGCTCAGTGTGGCTGTGGGAGGAATTGGAAGACCACGAATTTAACTCCACGATAGCTTGTTCATGATTCATGAATATATTGTGAGTTGTGATGACTTAAATGACTTAAGTGATGACAGTAAAGCCATTTGACACGGAACAAAGCTAATCTCCCCTGCAGTTTCAGTCCAGTGTTGTGATGTTGTGATGTTGTGTGTTGTGTGTTGTCGTGTTTGTAATGTGTCTTGCTGTTACTTATAGAGTGGCTTCAAGAGTCACACTGGGGTCTGTAACCAATGTGTCAGAAGAAGCTACTGGCTTAGACTGGAAGTTCTGTTTCTTTCACTCCAGTTTGGTTGTACGGGTCACTGAGGTCTGGCCTGTACGACCAGCGTGTTCTCAGCTTTCCTGTGGTCTTTCTCTGCACACTCACGCACGCACACACACGCACAGAAAACAATTGTCATGCTTCTTTTTTTTTTACCACTCTCGGCTAGTTTGGTCTCTATGTATGTACACATGCACGCACACATGTATGTATGTCTGTCCCTCAAAAGTGGACCTACAGTTCATGTGTCCGCTACAATATCTGTATGACATCACAAAACAGAACCACTTCTGGCCATAAATGAACACAGCATACAGCAATGATAGGTAAGAGACAACCTGTCAAATAATGTACAATATCTGACCCACATATAGGTTATAATTCCAAATACGGTCTACCCTCACCTGAAGAATGTTTTTTTTTATATTCATGATGAGAGTGAATGACAGGCAATTGCCTTAAGGCGTGGCAATACACTGTTTCTAAGATCTAAGATGTTTATATCCCAGAGGAGACTCCTGAGCTCCTGTTCTATGGAATTTATTTATTTTTATTATCTCTGTTCAAAGAGGAGTATGTCCAGATAAAAAAATGTACATTAACTTTTAATGAACTAAATGCCCTCTAAGTGCCACATTCAGCACAAAATGATTACACAAGCATTTCTGCACCTGTAACATTGGAATTCACACACAGTTCTGCCAGTATGCAGTTATACCACACAAATCTTAACAAACTTTTATATCAATTATTATGGTGTATATACAATGGTCTGTCGCAAGTTCCAGTTATTAAATTAGCCATTGGTTATGTTCTGGCCCACCATCTAATGGCTTAGAAAGAAATTGGCCTGAGGCCAAACTTACTTGCAGACCCCTGGCATACACAGTCTGCACAACAAGGAAGAAATGCCTGGTGAAGTGAAAATCCAAGTAAAACTCATGAAGAGTTTGAAAGTTGATAATCAGTGCATGTATTCAAGTTAATTACAATGTTTTATAAAGATCACCATTTCCGTTTGGCCAAAGGAAAGGTAGGCTGTCACCACCACACAAGAAAATGCCCACCAGCAGTCAGCCTGTATAGAGCGGCTTTGTCACTGAACACCACATTGTGACCTGTCCAGATTGTTAATGATATAGCACAAGTTCAGAAATGTATTGTGGCCCGAAACCATTCAATGTTTTATAAACCAACAGCACTAGTTTGAAATCATTTCTTTACCTGACAGGGAGCCAGTGTAGCGATCTAAGAACGGGAGTGATATGATTCACTTTCCAGTTATTAGTAAGGACTTCAAGTACGTAAGGTATTAGTAAGACTACACTGACCGAGTGCAAAGCACACTTTCAGAGCAGCAGCGTGTCAGTGGCGCCCATAGCACCAACAGGGCGCACTGCACTGCATGCTGCAGGCAGAACACCATTGAGAAAACACACAGTGCTGGACATTTGTTGGGTGAGCTGAGTATTTTCCAGGCAGAATCAAGATGCCGCGTCTTGATTCATTACCTGAATCGCCAATCTCCAGAACTATGGCTCACCAGGCATTCTTGTTTTTGGGAAGTTTTTTTTATAATGACAGGATTGTGTGCCATACAACTCTAGATATTTCTCTTATTTCAATGATCAGTCTCTCCTCGTCTATTGTGCCTCGACAGCTAGTCTTCAGGTTGGGAAGAATCTGCCACGGGAGCAGAAGAAGAGTTGCTATTCCAGGGTTGCCTGGATGCATTAAAAAAAAAAGAATTCACACTGGTGGTGACGCCTGGAAATGGAACAGTGGTGTGAATGGTCGCATGTACAGTACATAGACAATTATGGAGGCAACTGTTTTTGTCCTGCGCCGTTCACCAGATGTGTTTTTTGCACTTAATCCACTCCACTCCTTAGCTTCACTATCAGTCTTAACAACAGCAGGTTAATGAAACAGCCTTGTGGCTTGAATCTCTTTCTAGTGTGCAATCTCACTGAGTTTTCTTTAGGTATACCTTTTCATTGGACAGCTGACATCGCTGGAAATGGCCTGTGCAGTAGTTCAGACACTGCATTGGCTGATCCTTCTGACCTGCTCATCAAAAGCTCAGAAACCACATTGTATTAGTACACAACACATTTACAACTTTAAAATAATGACACAAAGTGCTGTGCTCTGACTACACATTTCTCCGAAGTGTCCCATCTTAGCCATGTTCTGGATCTTCATACTTTGTGCCTTAAATGGTGCCCTCTGTTTTCAGCCAGTGCGACAGGCTGTTCATTATCAGCAACACAATCAACCTCAAGAATGCTCAAGAATTCCGTATTCTGGAGTGAACGTTAAACATTTAGTAAAAAATATATATATCTACAAGCTCACAACATGTTGCATTGCGATGCGTTGTAAGCTATCGCAATGCAATATACAGTATGTACTTTTAAATGTTTTGGTGAAGAGGGGAAAAAGGAGCAGACCGAGTATAGAGCCCTGGGGGACAGAGGAGCTAGTTTTGTTTAAGTCTGTTGGAGCTTCTTCCTTTTTGTATATCTATTGCTCTGCATCTTACCTTGCAGTGCTCTACAGTCTACACAGTACAACAGACTGCTTTCCAGGCTAGGTCCATATAGTAAGATCGGGACTATGTGTGGTGGGGCTATTGCTGGCATATTCTGTAGATAATCAAATACTTTGGAAAATTGATTATTTATCAAATAAAAAATTATATCTCTTTAAGACCGACTTGGTTGTTAGGAGGCATGCGTACTAAACTAAAACATGCACAAACATAGTTTTGCCTAGAATGGCAGAGTACACATCTTATAGACAAGACACTCTGTAAATAAGGTGTTTTGGTGCTTATTTTGGCCAGTATAACTTCATGCTTTAGTCTACACATGATGTGACCAGTTTATCAGTCCTACCTAACTATTTTTCAAAGTATTATGCTGTCATGTTCTTAAGTTATGTGCATTCTTTGTGACAATTGCTGTGAAAAATTGAGTCCCAGGTCCAGGATCAACCATTTCCAATCAATTAATCTCCCCTCCAACGCATGTGCGCGCGCACACACACACACACACACACACACACACACACACACACACACACACACACACACACACACACACACACACACACACACACACACACGCACACTGTACAATGACACACAGCCCTCAAGTATGGAAGAAGTTAAGTAGACTTACATTTGATATAATGGAATGACCTCAAAACTGTGGACTGTGGTGGCTACCTCTCCTCATTGCCTCATTGTCTATACTTAAATCATGAGGATAGCACCTTTTTCATCCACTGCAACCGGCTATTTAGCCGCTAGTGAATACACATTTTCCTGGTGTATTAAACCAGAAATATGGTTATTTTGGCTCAATTCATTTGTGCATCATCTCACCTTATTTCCTCACATAAGAGAGATCTCCATCCACCACAACCCAATACATGTTCCCCCAGAGCTCTATACTTAGACGCCCCTCCTTTTTCCCTCTACACCAAATCTCTTCACAAGAAATGAGCAGATCTACATGCTCACAATTGTAATTGTGAGCTTAAAGAACATCAAAGAAAGATGCAAGAAAGCACAAATGAGCTGGCCATATGTATGGAGATTGGAGGATCGAGATGGAGGGCTCATCTGATGACAACCTCCAGAGAGAGAGACAATGTGTCGCGTTGTGATGCATTGTGACCTTGTAGATCTGCAATTTTTGCCAAAATGTTCACCCCAGAATAGGGACACCAGAATATGGTTAATGACAAGGCGAGCAACACTTAAGTGCGACCAAACATTTGGTTTAAGGCTCACATGTTGTATGAACATTTTCCCTAAAACAAAATGTACTTTATAAAGTTCTGTTTTGAACTCGGGAGAGTTAAATGAACGCTCAGGAATTTACAGTGTACATGAAATCTCTCATGAATCTCTCTCTTTCGCGCCTTCTCTCACACTCCCTCTCTCAGCCGCCATCTATCTATAAATGGGTCTGTCTGTGAGTCTGTCCCGTAGGCTCTGTCCGGGGCTCATCTCGCAGACCACTGGACCGATCAGTGCAAAGTTATTGTGCAGGCTGGCTGTAGGCCAAGGAAGTACATCCCCACATTTTTCATGTTTTATCTTTTTTGAAATATTTAAAATAACATTTTATAATGGAAGTCAGTGGCAGGGTAAGCGAGCTGAAACCTTTCCCAAATATGGAGTTATTCATCATAGACAGACATTATAAACTAGTCACGTAAAGTCAGAGAACCACATGAAGCCACACTGTTATTAAACCTTGTCTTGTGGTCGTCCCACACCTTAACTTGTGCTTTACACTCCATTAATGTTGCAGTCTTTGACTTGTTCAAATAGCCCAAACAGTGAATAGTGAAATGCTTACTTGCCGGCTCTCTCAATGCACATAAGGCAAGTACAGGTCTTTGATCAGTGGCGTTCCCAGAAATAACATTTAGGGCAGGCGAGATTTTTTTCTCATTTTCCCCCCCGAGTACCCCCCCCCCCCCCCTTCGGAGGGAGGGGGTACTCGGGAGGAAAATGTTGGGGGGGAATCTCGGGGGAAACAAGTTAACAACAACACTACACTGACTACAAAACTGAAGAACGTTAATAAAAACAATATATAAGTATAATCAATCAATCAATTATTCAGCGGTGATCTCTTCATGTTGCAGTTTAATGGCTCAAGCTGCTCTCAGACTCAGAGCCCCTTTTATGCCAGGTGAGTACAGGTGATGGCCCAGACCCCCACACCTGGCACTCCTGGCACCCCATGAAGATAAAGGCATACATTTGCATCACTATAGGCGACGTCGCTCTGCTGAATGGATACGGTAGTGATTGGCTGCCTGCCCGTGTGAATGGACGAGGAGGTCCGACGGCCACTATTCTCTTTGGATTTTTTTCACTGCCTGTTTTTCAGTCTTTTACTTTATTTTCTAGGGGAGGCTAGATTTTAGTTGGGCAGGCGGCCGCCTGCCCTGCCTCTATGGTGGGTACGCCACTGTCTTTGATACAGCTGTACTGGTGGCCAGTGGTGGAAAAAGTTCTAAACATTTTTACCAAAGTAAAAGTATCAATACTGTAATGTAGAAATACTCTGTTAGAAGTAGAAGTCAGGAATTCAAAATTTACTTGAGTAAAAGTACAAAAGTATTGGGGTCAAATGTACTTAAAGTGCCAAAAGTAGAAAGTACTCATTATGCGGAATGTCCCATTTCACAAGTATTTAAATGTATAAAAATCTTTTGAAAATAGCTGATCTACAAGCACTGCGAGCTTGTAGATCGGCTATTTTCAAATGGCCGAAATGTATATAGGGCTGAAGTGGTTAATGTATGTTTTGTAATAATAATCCAAATCTACAAAGTAACTAGTAACTCAAGTTTTCAAATAATTGTAGTGGAGTAGAAGTAAAAGTACTGAAAATTGGAAATACTCCAGTATAGTAAAAAAAAACTTTCATGGTGTCGTCCACAGTGCAGTGGTTCTCAACCTTTTCAGGCCGTGACCCCCCCCCCCCCAAATATTTGAATTGGGGACCCCCCAAAATCATATTTGAACTGGGACCCCCCACTCTGACAAGCACTTGGAATGTAGGAGTTGAGGCATTCAATTTTGTCTGACTCGTTCCATAGCAGATCTACAAGCTCACAATGCCTCGATTTGTAGATCGTCTATTCCATTTTTCTTTGCCTCTTATATTATTTGACAATTTGGCCAATGTTTGACCAGTTTTTATAGTGTAATGTGGGGACCCGACCCACATGTTGAGAACCACTGGTTTAGTGTGACAGTCCTAGTGTGGCTGTGAGATAAAGTCCAATGATGGACTGTGCATCTTTTCCACTCCTCCTGATACAGGCAGTGATGCATGGCCATTTATAAGAGCTGTTATAACCCGTTTGGTTCAGAGAAAAGATGCATTATTCAGTTCAACTCTATACACAAATAAATTGTAGCTATGCAGTGATATTAGTCTGGTCATGTCAGGCTAATACTGTAGTATAATTGCTTATTCATTGGCTTTGTGGTTATACTGTCCACCCTGAGACTGACTTGGAGCTCGCCAAACTTGCACATCAAACTGCCTCACGCTAAAGGAAACGGGTGATAGGCTCCACATGGTTTGGCTTTGGGAACCTATTGTTCCCGAGGCTGCTTTTATGTGTCATATTTTGAATACGCGTGATTCATCTGCTTTATATTACCTCGGATGTATTTATGTTTTGATTTAATTGGGTGTGATATATTAATAAAATAAAAGTAATATATTTTTTTAAGTGAAGTTGGATGTGATGAAACAAGCAAAACAAGAGCAGAAAAACACAATTTAAGCTGATAAATGGTATTTGTGGGGTTCTCTCTCCTGATTTGCTAAAGAGTTGGACAGATGCAGTGACCCCTGTTACTGAACAAACACGCTATAGCAATGGGTGGGTGGGTTACCTTCAGAGCTAGTTGATACTCTTATCTTTTCCATCCTGACAAAATACCTTGCTGTTATGTTTTCCAACAGCTTTTCAGGACAGTGACCAGAAAGAGCCTGAGCTGCCTGGGACTCCTCTAAACCAACCTCCAGCGAAGCTACCTGTGACTCCTCTAAACCAATCTCTAGAAAATCTGCCTGTGACTCCTCCCACACAACCTCCAGAGAAGCTGCCTGTGACTCCTCCCACACAACCTCCAGAGAGGCTGCCTGTGACTCCTCTAAACCGACCTCCAGAGAAGCTGCCTGTGACTCCTCTAAGCCAACCTCTAGTAAAGCTGCCTGATGTGACTCCTCTAAACCGACCTCTAGAGAAGCTGCCCATGACTCCTCCAACACAACCTCCAGAGAAGCTGCCTGTGACTCCTCTAAACCGACCTGTAGAGAAGCTGCCTGTGACTCCTCTAAACCGACCTCCAGAGAAGCTGCCTGTGACTCCTCTAAACCGACCTGTAGAGAAGCTGCCTGTGACTCCTCTTAACCGACCTGTAGAGAAGCTGCCTGTGACTCCTCTAAACCGACCTCCAGAGAAGCTGCCTGTGACTCTTCCAAAACATCCTCCCGAGACACTGGCCTCGGACGCCTCATCCTCTTCGGAGCGTGTTGCTGAGCCGCCCCCATCACAGGACGGCGCTCAGGGGACAACAAAGACGTCATTGAACAACGGCGGTGTCTCAAAGAAGCAGTCCGTGGATGCAGCCTCCTCTGTACCACTCACACCCCCAGAGTCTGGTCAACTTCCTGCCCCAGAGGACCCACGTGCGTCAGCTTCCAAACGTCATGAACTGGGGCCTTATAGAACAGGGTCCCCTCGTGCATCATCTTCCAAACATCATTTAACAGGGCCTCCTGCTGCCCCAGTGTCCCCACGTGCATTAGATTCCAAACATCATGAAACAGGGCCTCCTGACCCAAGGGCCCAACGCGCATCAGCCTCCAAACATCACGAAACAGGGCCTCCTGCCCCAGGGTCCCCACGTGCATCAGCGTCCAAACATCACGAAACAGGGCCTCCTGTCCCAGGGGCCCAACGTGCATCAGCATCCAAACACCATGAAACAGGGCCTCCTGCCCCAGGGGTCCAACGTGCACCGGCTTCCAAACATCATGGAACAGGTGCCCTTATGGTCACCAAGACCGCGTTCATAATACCCAAGAAGCAGTCTGTTTCTCAGCCTCCGACTGGCCATGTGCAAGCCTCATCATCATCAGGCCTGGCGCCCTCTGCGGCCCCGCCTTCTCTGACTGAAACCAGGAATCTACCGGTGGCGCCCGCACCCATCGCCCCGTCCTCCAGACCCTCTCAGCCCAACACTCAGGTCAGACAGAGCATCCAGCGCTCCCTCACCAGCATCCTGTTCAAAAGGTGAGAACTGGGTTACAGGTTTGCATTAACTCTCTGATGTGAGAGCTTTAACCAGGCAAATATTTGTTCTATTTTTACTAGGGGTGTGCCGATACACTAATTTCACAAAACGATACGATACGATATTGGGCTCACAACTTCGATACGATTTCGATACGATACGATACGATACGCACTTTTTTATTATGAAAATATATGGGGGAGAAAAAAAGCAAATGCAAACAAATAATTCTGTTTTTGCATTATTCAGACATGCAAACTTGTAGCTTTTCAGCTACAATAGCCGTTTTGAATCCAAATAGGGCAATAGTGTGACACCTGACCCGAAAAAAAACAACATGTTGTCACCCTTTTCACCTCGGGGCTGTTTGCATGCCTGATTATTATTATTGTAAAAAAAAACTTTTTCAAAACGATATTTATTTTCTTCCAAAACGATACATATCGTCACGAAAACGTATCGCGATATATCGCGGGACGATATATCGGCACACCCCTAATTTTTACATATTGAAGACAATGACATGACGTGTCATGTAAATTATTATAGTTTTATTGTGCAAATGCGAGCGCACTGAACTGAGAGACAGATATTTGCACTATTTTAACACAATTATGCAAACAGACTTTCCATGTTGTGTGTGAGCAGTAACCATTTTCACAGGGAAAAGCTGCTGAAGGTATTCATATTGTGGGTGTGTGTCACTGTGTGCCATCGTGGACATTTTGTGTAGAGTATCGGCAATTTCTGCTATATGTCATTATTTGTGACAAGGAAGTTTATAGAGCTTAAATTAAAATATTATGTTTAACTTAAATGAATTTCAAACAGAACAGTAATAGCTGACTAATTGTATTTTTATTTGTCAAGGGTGTGTGACTGTGATGATTTGGAGGTGTCTGAGAGTGAAGTTGGAAAGCTTGTCACAAACATTGAGATGGAGATGTTCGACATATTTCGCAACACAGACAGCAAATACATGAACAAGTACAGAACTATAATGTTCAACCTGAAAGACCCCAGAAACAAGGTTCGTTCACACTCGACAAAAAGCCTGTCGTGCTTTTCTTTAATGTCCATCCTTACTTTGAGTATTAAAGTATGGATCAGGGACCCCCCCCCCTCCAAAAAAAAGAGTGTTAGATAGCTCTAATCATTGTTATCAAGTTTTTGTTCATTAACAGGGGTCTCTCAGTCTCTCCAGCTGCTTAGTAAACAGAAAATACATTTTCAGGTTGGGATACCAATTTCATCCAATCAGGAGAGAGAACTTGTATAGGGTCTAAGATGAGTGAAATTGGAGTTGAAGTGATGAAACAAAAAAAATGAACTGGAACACTAAAATTGAAGCTGATAAATGGGTTCTATCACCTGGAAAGGAATTTTCTGTTTACTACAGAGCTGGAGAGACGGGGGAGACCTGTTACTGAACAAACAAATGTTATTTGTATCAGAATACAGAGCTTTAACCTTTTAACAAAAAAAATTACAATAAGTTGCTGTATCCATTTTAAACAATGTGTTGTTGAAACAATCTGATTCAATGGGTTGACATTGTGGCTCCTCTCTCCAGGGCTTATTGTATAAGGTCATGGGTGGAGAGATCAGTCCCTTCAGGCTGGCCAGGATGAGTCAGAAGGACATGCAGGCCACTAAAGCACCTGAACCGAGCAAGAAGGAAACTACCGAGGTATAGTAGTTGGATGAAGCACACAGCGAATACCAAAGCAGATCTAATAGTCAACGCTGTTGTTACATTCTCAGTCTGTGTTCTTTTCTCATTTGTGTGAACGTGTGTCATGTGTAGGTTAAGGACTCGGCTGCCAAGGATCCATGTTCACTGCAGAAGCCTGATGCAGTGAAGGTTGATTTGCCCAGTTTGAATTTGAATCCCTCCAGGTCTGATAGAAACACTGTGAGTAGTAACCCCGTCACCTGAGTTGAACACACAGTTGCACTCATTATCTGGACATCATAGCCTTAATGTAACATATTTCTGTCGTTGTGGTAATATTTTCACACCCGGTTAAAATTGTTCTCAGAACAACTAACCGGGTTTGCCATTGCGGCTGTAACACGTGGCACTGTCACAACCTTAAAGGAGTACTTCACCCCAATAATGACGCATTTTCTATCAATTACACACCCACATGAAGCCTTTAATTCATGGAGATTTCTTAGTTTTTGTCGCATTCCTTAGCCAATAATTTGATGACCGGCGGAGTCTCTGGTTGGAGACTCAATGGACCTGCATTTGAGTTTATTTTTTAGGTGAACTATTCCTTTAGCACAACGCTCCCATGTTAATCAATGTATGTACAGTGTATACTGTATGCACACTTTTTTCCACAACCTGCTCTCGTTTTTCACAGAACTGAGGAGGAAATGCATTGTAGATGGTTATTTTAATATCATGCACCCAAATGATAGCCTGGAATACAGACTGATTTGCGCCGTTCGGTGGATTTGAACGGAGCGAAAATGGCTGCTTCCATACTATAGGCATATTGTTTAAGTGTAACCGTGTCATTGATCACACACGTTATTTTAACTGACTTTGTAGATCTGCTATTTTTTCCAAATGTTCGCCCCAGAATAGGTACACTAGGGTTCATGTGGTTAAATGTACATGTTGTACTTGTCACTAACTATGGCAAACATCTCAATAAAATGTCTGGAAAAAATGGCGGTAGGGGAAGGTGTGGATAACATTACACTGGTGAATTCCTCCAGTAAAACTGTGCACCAAGCCTTATAGCTACATGCATGATACTGTCATTTGCATAGATTAGTTATGCAATATGTTTTCTTCAAGTGCAAAAAATAATTTTAGACGTGTCTTTGTCTTCCTCAGGAACAGAAAAAAAGCCTACCTTCAGTTCTTAAGACCAAGTCGGTTCAGCCAAGCCAGAGCAGCTCTGTACCAGACATTCTAAGCTGTATGCTAAAAGACACGACATCGGAGCACAAATCTCACCTCTTTGACCTAAAATGCAAGATCTGCACAGGTAAATGAAACCGGTTAAATGAGAACACTTAAAGTATATCTAGCGCGCACATACTGTAATCATTGCTTATTTTGTTTTTGGTTAAACTTGCTAAATCTATTTATTTTTTCTGCCATTAGGCCAGATGCCAACCGAGGAGGAGGATGAACCAGTAAAGAAGAAGTCCAAGGCGGCTGAATCAAGAGAAAAGGGTGGATACTCTGACTATAGCAGCCCCGCAGACCACTCATGGACCAGGAGAGGCACCGCCGGAGATGACTCTCCTCTTCGTGCTCCCCCTGACTCGCCTGAGATGGATTCTCCATTTGTCCTGATAGAACCATCTTCCCGCCTCGTCATTGATGCTCCTGCCTTGTCCATCGTGGAATCACCCGCATCCCCAGTGCAGGATTCTCCAGCCTCCCCGAATTTAGAGTCCCCCGCATCTCCCGTCTTGGAGTCCCCGGCCTCGCCCACTCCAGACACCCATAAAGCCAAGGTGCCTGTTAGAGTGTACACACCAGTCGTGATACCAGCTACCGCCACAGTATCCATTTCAAGGCGTGACCCCCGTACTGCGGCAAGCAGGTCCTCTGCCCTGTCCACCGACAACACTGGTCCCAGTAAAAAGGCCCAGAGCCAACCAGTCTCCTATGCCCCTGCCATAGAGACTCGTTCTTCCGTGCCCTTGCCGCCACCTCCCTCACTGCAGCCACACCCAATGCTACAAAAATCTATCTTAACGAAGCCATCCTCTTCAGCCGACCCACGACACTATGGTGCTTCCTCAAGGTATTAAAACAAATATTTAGGTTAAAAGTCCATAGTGGGATAAATAGGATCAATGTTATCTCTTTGTAATGGTGTTACATTTTGAGTTATCTTTTTTTTTTTTTTTTTTTTACACGTATCTGTGTAATGTCCAAATATTACCATATTGATTGATAATGAGATGTGTTATTGTGCTGTTGTGATCTATATTTTAGGACCATGAGTGCCCATTTGCCAGCTGATGGAGAGACTGCTCAGTTTCTGGCCAAGCAGGATGTACTGTGGAAAGGATTCCTAAGCATGCTCAGTGTAGCCAAATTTGTCACCAAGGGATATCTGGTTTCAGGACCAGCCGAATGCCTTAAAGCGGTAATGATTGATAAACGAGTGATTTACTCATTCACACATCATTCATTATTATATTAGGAATTCATTTGGTAAACACCTGAATTAAGCCACCCCCCCCCCCTCCGGTCGTCTTTCTCTCTTTCTTTTTTACTTAGGACCTGCCTGATACTATACAGATTGGTGGACGAATTTTGCCTCAAACCGTGTGGGAGTATGTTTCAAAACTGAAAACCTCTCTTACAAAGGCAAGTAGTATATTTGTTTTCATGTCTCTCACAAAAAACAAACAAAACGAAACAAAATATCAATTCTAAGCATGTTTCTTTCACCTTTTTTCACACCACAGGAACTGTGTGTGATCCGCTTCCACCCGGCAACAGAAGAAGAAGAGGTGGCTTACGTCTCCTTATTTTCCTACTTCAGTAGCAGAGGGCGCTTTGGTGTGGTGGCCAGTAACAGCCGCGGTATCAAGGACATCTACCTAGTCCCTCTCAGTGCAAACCAGGCCATCCCATCCATATTGCAACCTCTTGAAGGACCAGGTGTGAAATTACTTTGACTTATATTCACCAATACACAGGTTGTACTGTAACTATCCATTGTGCTGGATTTTCATAAATTACATGCCTTCATGTGCATATTTTTGGTATTGTATTCTTTATTTTATTTTAACCACATGAACCCTAGCGTCCCTATTCTGGGCATGTCATAATGGGCAAGCATTTGGCGAAAATAGGCAAACATTTGCCGGAAATAGCAGATCTACAAGCTAACAATACATTACGTTGTAAGCTTGTAGATTGTCTATTTTCGGCAAAAAGATTTGTTGTTGAGTGGAAAAAAGGAGGGGACCAGTATACTGTATACCCTGGGGGACCTGGTCAATACGGATATAGGGTTGAAGTGGTTCTTAATATAGCATTAAGTTGGTTTTATTTATTAACCATTCTTTAACCAGGAATGGGAAATTAGAACAAATTCTTATTTGCAATGTCAACACTGGCAACAGTTGTCAAGAATCAATAGACATTACAGAGAAAATCATAATTCTTCAAAAATTGTGTTTTGCTGTCTTTACTTAAAGAATCAAGAAACCCTCAGTTTAAAAAAGCAATTAAATTGCAATGAAATTAAGAGAGTAGCAGCGGAGAGGAGGAAGGGGGTTGGGGGGTTATTGCGACCTGCATAACTATGGGGGGTGAACATGTTTGATAATGATGTTTCCTTAGACAAAAGTAGGAGGAAACGTTTGGCTGAAGATTTCTTCCAGTAGGGGTACCATTGAACCACATCTAGGGCATTAAAGTTAGTTTGTTGCACACTTGCACATAGCTGGTAAGAAATATGACCAGGAATTCTGTGTCGCAGCGTAGGCAAGTGATTTATATAACGACAACTAAAATGTATTTTTTCTTTTTGTGTGTGTGTGTTGTCTCCTTTAACAGGGCTTGAGAAGAATCGCCCCAATCTTCTTCTGGGGCTGGCAATTATCCAGAAAAAACGTGTTGGAAGTTTGCAACAAGAAACTGAAGAGAGGAGACCCAAAGTCCACATGTCCAAAGACAAAGACCCCATGTGGATTCCAAAACCCCCGGTGCTCTATGGTTCTGATAAACTGGAGATATTCCAACCCTATGACCCAGCAACCCCTATGAGCACCACCCCTCCTGGCTCTCCTTCTGCTGCCGCATCACCAAAAGCCGCATCTAAATCTGCTCCAATTACCAAAGGAACTCTTTTTACTTCCATTAGACCTTCTACACCTGTTTCTATCTCAGCCCCTGTTCCTGCCACACCATCAACGTCAACTAACATCACTGACAAGAATCCCACCACTACGTCATCAGAAAAGACTCCCCTTCAGACTATCCTTAAGACTTTGTTTGGGAATAAACCAACTGACTCTGTGGCCCCCAGTCAAAGCAGTTCTGCAACAACTCCAGCAGTAAAGCCCCGTAAAGCACCACGTCCAATGGTGGATCCTATAGTCCAGCAGTATGGACAGAAATCCAAAGTAAAAAAACTAGAGGAGGAAGAAAATGAATATGACCGACCATATGATCCAGAAGAGGAGTACAATCCAGCAATGGGATATGGGATGGTTGCTCCGCTAAAACATCAGACTGATGGCACTGAACCATCAGTCTTTGGGGAAGATGATGTGGAGTATGATCCTGAAGATGAGACTATGTTTGAGGATATGCAAAATGATTTAAGTGCAGCAAAAAAACCTGCTCCGTCCAAAAGTGCAGCTCAAACATCATGCCCAGCCCCAGTCCCAACTCCCTCTGAAGTCCCACCAACAGTTTCCAATTCTGCCTCATCTCAAGCTTCCACCTTAGCCCCAGTCGTTCAGAACATTCCTACAGGCTCTATAGTTGTCTCTGCTGCAACCTTAACAGAACAACAGCGGATGCTTGAGGATCTTAATAAGCAGATTGAAGAGCAAAAACGACAGCTGAAGGAGCAGGAAGAGGCACTGCGTCAGCAGAGAGAGGCCGTTGGCATCTTTATGGCTAAGTTTTCTGTCTCTGATACATTGATGTCTCCACCTTCTAAATCTTTGCCTCTCAGTCAGCTTGCACCTCAGCAAAGTGATACAGCGCAATCAGAGTCAAAAACTTTAGAGACAGTTGACAAAGAGACAGACCTAGCACAGCCATCGAACAGTGAAAATCTGGATTCACTAACTGTTAAGGCAGAAGGGACGGAGAGTGCTATCCCTGAACTGAAAAATGAAGTATCCATTGGTACACAACAAGATGAAACGCAAGAAACTCTTCTGGGAAATGAAAAAGAATCTGAAGCTGGAGAGATTGAAGATTCTGATGTAGCTTATGACCCAGAAGATGAATCTCTTTTTAATGAAATGCAATATGATGTATTTCAAGGAGACAGTAGTAAGGCTCGGGAATCCTCCTTGGGTAGCACAGGGAGGAGTGCCTCCCACAAGGGCTCTCCAAATCATGGTAGAACACGGTCACCAAAGAGACGTCACAGAGAAAGGGACCGCCATGGAAGTCCTCCAAGAAAGTCTCAGAGGCGTTCCCCTTCACATTCCCGTAAACGAAGGGAAAGGGACAGACATAGACGAAATGAAAGTGACAGGTCAAGGCATAGAGTTCGGGATCAATCTGAACACCAAGGTCGAAATCGCAGAGATCGTTCCTCACGACAGCAGTCTCAGGGACATAGAAGATCCCCATCATCTCCCGGAAGAAGAGAATCTGCCTCAAGACAACAAAAAGGTCCTCCTCTTGTGCTTGAAGAATCAAAGGATCCAAGTGTTCTTAGTAATATGCCATTAAAACCTGTTGGACATTTTGTAGAGAGTAATACCTCATCACAGACCTGTGATACTATTAAAACGGAATCTGATGGACCACTATATAGTCATGTTGAGTCTGCAAATCCACAACAGAAGAGCCTTGACAATGACTCAGTAACACAGGATATTCCTTATCCCATCAAGGCTGAGAAGAATGAACAATTCATGGAGCTTCAAAAGATTTCATACAATGACCATCCAAGTGTAGGAAATGACCCTTCCCAGAAGTTTGCTGGACTCTCTCAACAGGAAATATTTCTTATGAACAAAATTGAAAGTAAAATTCCTTTGAGAGAACTTGAACCACCCACACGAGATTCTCCTCAAAGCCCTGATCCTGACCCAAGGTATGTGCAGTATGTTAGCACAGAGAAGAGTGACTCTGATAACATAGAGGAAGACAAAATTCCTGGGTTAGACATTTGTAGCTCAGTCCCTCTTGTGAGTGGTGAAATAAATGTTTCAGTATTTAGTGGTCTAGCTGCAAAGACTGAAGTTAAATTGCCTGACATTGAACATCTAAATCCAAGTATGAAAACATCAGACAGTAATATTTCTGATTTAACAGGCCCAATTTTCAGTTGTGGAGATAAGAGAGGCACTGATAAACAGATGGAAATGAAAGGTCTTGTTTCAGGACATCCAGAGATGCAGGGCCAAGATGCAAGACATCTAAGTCTAGGACAAGATCATAGGATAAGGGGCCCAGATGTTGAAGCTACGGGTATGCAAATTCATAGCCAAGTTAGAACAGACACAGAACCAAAGATCTCTGACAAAGAACCAGAAATGAGTGGCCCAGGCATTCTAAGATCAGCCTTGAAAAACCCAGGCATGGGACCTGACATGAGAAGCCCTAGCATGTTGGGTCCTTCAGCCGACTTAACCAGACAAGGCATTAGGAGTTCAGGACCTCACATGAGGAATTTAGGATCAGATTCAAGATGGCCAGGACCAGATTTGAGAGGTCCTGGTGTTAGAGGTCCAGAACGTAGAGGGCCAGATATGCAAGATGTAAACTTTATGAGCGGTCTAATTACAGAATGGACAATGACTACTATGGCAGTATTAGGACAGGGTTTGATTGGTCCTGGTCTGCAAGGTATAAACTCTCCCATGCCAGGTCCAGATCTGAGACTCCAAGAAACAATGATGGGCCGAGAAACAAATGTGTACAGACCAGATCAAGGTCAATGTAGAGATGGAGTGAATTCAGGACCAGGGATGAGGGGTCCAGGACCAGACATGAGAGGCCCAGGACCAGACATGAGAGGCCCAGGGATGAGAAATCCAGAGCCAAACATTGAAGGGTCAGAAAGAAGTATTCCAGGCCCAGGTATTAGTCAAGAGATGAGAGGACAAGTTCCAGCATCACTTGTTATACAATCTGATATTAGAGGATATCAGACATTAGAGAATATCAGAGACGTGCAGAACGAGAGGAGAGGGCCAGCCATACAAAATCTAGAGATGCAAGGCCAAAATGCCAGAGATCCCAGTGTACTCATGAAAGACCCGTGGATAGATAATGGAGGGTCAAACAGGACCGGGCCAGACTTGAGAGGTCAAGGATCAGATATGTGGCATCCAAGTCCAGAATCTGATTATATGGGTCGAGGTAGAGGCCGGGGCAGAGGGCGAGGCAGAGGTAGAGGGCGAGGTGAGGGCTTTGGACATCTAAGCCCAGATAGGGGATCAGGACCACCTATTGGACCTCCAGATGCAGGTAATAGGGGTGAACATCCAGATATTAGAGGTCCTGGATCATCTATGAGGGGTCGAGGTTCAGACAGGAGAGGTCAAAGTCCTGATTTGAGATGGCCAGGTCCAGATGGTAGAGGTCGAAGTCCAGATTTCAGAGGGCCAAGTCCAGATTTGAGAGGGCCAGGTCCAGATAAGAGAGGTCATAGCCCTGATTTTAGACGGCCAGGGACAGAAAGGAGAGGTCATAGTCCTGATTTTAGACGGCCAGGTCCAGATAAAAGAGGTCATAGCCCTGATTTTAGACGGCCAGGGACAGAAAGGAGAGGTCATAGTCCCGAGTTTAGACGACCAGGTCCAGATAGGAGAGGTCATAGTCCTGATCCGGATAGGAGAGGGCCAGGCATAAGGCCAAGTTTGAGGTCATGTTTAAAAGGTCAGAGTCCAGATAATGTTTTACAGACAGAATCATGTTTGATAAGTCCTGCTTTTTCGAAGGGGGGACAAGGGTCAGATGTAGGGTCAGATGTAGGACATCATTCAGATTTTAGGGATCCAAGTCCAGATATGAGGGGTCCAGGCCCAGCTAAAAGGGGCAGACGGTCAGACTGGAGAGAATCAAGGCCTGATATAAGAGGGCCAGACATGAGAGGACCTAATCCAGACATGAGAGGACCTGGTCCAGATATGAGACATCCAGACATGAGAGGACCTGATCCAGACATGAGCGGCCCAGACATGAAAGGACCTGGTCCTGAGATGAGAGGACCTGGCCCTGACATGAGAGGGCCTGGTCCTGACATGAGAGGACCTGGTCCAGATGTGAGAGGACCTAGCCCTGACATGAGAGGGCCTGGTCATGACATGAAAGGACCTGGTCCAGATATGAGAGGACCTAGCCCTGACATGAGAGGGCCTGGTCATGACATGAGAGGGCCTGGTCCTGACATGAGAGGGCCTGGTCCTGGTGCAGACAGGAGAGGACCTGGCCCTGACATGAGAGGTCCTGGCCCTGACATGAGAGGACCTGGACCAGACATGAGACACCCAGACAGGAGAGGACCTGGCCCTGACATGAGAGGACCTGGCCATGACATGAGAGGACCTGGTTCAGATATGAGAAGACCTAGTCCTGACATGAGAGGACCTGGTCCAGACCTGAGAGATCCAGACATGAGAGGATCTGGTCCAGACAGGAGAGGACCTAGTCCAGACATTAGAAGATCTGGTCCAGACAGGAGAGGACCTGATCCAGACATGAGAGGACCTGCTCCAGACATAAGAGGCCCAGACAGAAGAGGACCTGGTCCAGACATGAGAGGACCTAGTCCAGACATGAGAGGCCCAGACAGGAGAGGACCTAGTCCAGACATGAGAGGACCTGGTCCAGACAGGAGAGGACCTAGTCCAGACATGAGAGGACCTGGTCCAGACAGGAGAGGACCTGGTCCAGACATGAGAGGACCTGGTCCAGACAGGAGAGGACCTGGTCCAGACACGAGAGGCCCAGACAGGAGAGGACCTGGTCCAGACAGGAGAGGACCTGGTCCAGACATGAGAGGCCCTAGTCCAGACATGAGAGCACCTGGTCCAGACATGAGAGGACCTGGTCCAGACATGAAAGGGACTGGTCCAGACACCAGAGAACCTGGTCCAGACATGAGAGGACCTGGTCCAGACATGAAAGGGACTGGTCCAGACACCAGAGAACCTGGTCCAGACATGAGAGGACCTGGTCCTGACATGAGAGGCCCAGACAGGAGAGGACCAGACATGAGAGGCCCAGACAGGAGAGGACCTGGTCCAGACATGAGAGGACCTGGTCCAGACATGAGAGGACCTGGTCCAGACATGAGAGGACCTGGTCCAGACATGAGAGGACCTGGTCCAGACATGAGAGGACCTGATCCAGACATGAGAGGACCTGATCCAGACATGAGAGGACCTGGTCCAGACATGAGAGGCCCAGACAGGAGAGGACCTGGTCCAGACATGAGAGGCCCAGACAGGAGAGGACCTGGTCCAGACATGAGAGGACCTGGTCCAGACATGAGAGGCCCAGACAGGAGAGGACCTGGTTCAGACAGGAGAGGACCTGGTCCAGACATGAGAGGTCCAGACATGAGAGGACCTGGTCCAGACATGAGAGGACCTAGTCCAGACATGACAGGACCTGATCCAGACATGAGAGGACCTGGTCCAGACCGGAGAGGACCTGGTCCAGACATGAGAGGCCCAGACAGGAGAGGACCTGGTCCAGACATGAGAGGCCCAGACAGGAGAGGACCTGGTCCAGACATGACAGGACTTAGTCCAGACATGAGAGGACCTGATCCAGACATGAGAGGACCTGATCCAGACATTAGAGGACCTGGTCCAGACATTAGAGGACCTGGTCCAGATATGAGAGGCCCAGAAAGGAGAGGACCTGGTCCAGACATGAGAGGACCTGGTCCAGACATGAGAGGACCTGATCCAGACATTAGAGGACCTGGTCCAGACAGAGGACCTGGTCCAGATATGAGAGGCCCAGACAGGAGAGGACCTGGTCCAGACATGAGAGGACCTGGTCCAGACATGAGAGGACCTGATCCAGACAGGAGAGGACCTGGTCCAGACATGAGAGGACCTGGTCCAGACAGGTGGGGTCCAGGGCCAGACAGGAGAGGACCTGAAGCAGACATGAGAGAACCAGATCCAGACAGGTGGGGTCCAGGGCCAGACAGGAGAGGACCTGAAGCAGACGTGAGGGGTCGAGGGGCAGACAGGAGGGGTCGAGGAGCAGACAGGAGGGGTCGAGGAGCAGACAGGAGGGGTCGAGGAGCAGACAGGAGGGGTCGGGGAGCAGACAGGAGGGGTCGAGGAGCAGACAGGAGAGGGCCTGGACCAGACATGAGAGGACCTGATCCAGACATGAGAGGACTTGATCCAGACATGAGAGGATCAGACATGAGAAGACCTGGGCCACATATAAGAGGCCCAGACTTTAGAGGACATGATACAGATATGGGTGGTCCAAGTATGGATGATGAATGGAGACATCCAGATTCCAACTGGAGAGATCCAAACATGGAAGGGAGTGATTGGTGTGACAGTCCAGGGCCAGACATGAGAGGCCCTGGACCAGACATGAGAGGACCTGATCCAGACATGAGAGGCCCTGGTGCAGACATGAGGGGTCCAGGGCCAGGCAGGAGGGGTTCAGGGCCAGGCAGGAGGGGTCTGGGGCCAGACAGGAGGGGTCCAGGGCCAGACATAGGAGATGAGTGGAGTGGGCAAGATGTTAGAGGACCTAGACCAAATAGGCGACCTTTTAGAGGTCCAGGAGCTGAAAGGCAAGATCTAGACATGGAAGGCCCAGAACCAGCTCGAAGAGAGCCTGAACCTGACTTTAGGAGGGATAGAAGAGGTCCAGATATGGGAAGACCAGGGTCAGACAGAAAAGGTCCCGAAATGGAGGATGACCTTTGGTCTAACTTTAATAGGTCAGTTGCTGAAAGACAACTACGTTCAAACATGGATGTGACTGGACCTGAAAAGAGAAGTGGGTCAGACGTGATGGGCCCAAGGCCTGAAAACACAGGGCTAGACACAAGGGGCAGAGAACCGGGGGTGAGGGGTCAGAATATAGGGGATGAAAGTAGTGGCCACGATAAGAAGGAACCAGATATAGTGCATCCAGATATGGTGACATCTAGTGATCCTCCTCCACCCTCAATGAACAAATCCATAGATCAAACTTTAAACAAGGGTCAACCACACTTGCGTTCTGACAGTCCACATAGTCAGCCAGCAGCAAGGCCAATAAGACATAGAGCAGCATTACTTCCTACTCCCACAGATAGTTTCTGTCGCCGCTTACCAAACCGTACAGTCAACAGTCCTAGTCCCTTCAAGTGGAACCGATTGACAGGTAGACCTGTGAGCCAGGAAGGAGAGTTGGATAGAGGTCTGGGGACAAAGGAGCCGGACGGTAGTGGAGAAAACCTGAGCACACCTAGCATAGAAGGAAAAGAGGGTGGAGGAAAGTGAAGTCGATAAACCCAAGGGCCTTAGTGTGTGTGTGAACAATCAACACAATCAAAACAATGGCAAGTGATGGAAATTTAAAAAATGACAACCCAGATGTCCAACCTGACTGGGAGCGTAATGAAGCAAAATCGAAAAACGAGTTGGCATTTCTTTTTTTATGCCACAGCACTGTAGACATTGAATGTCATTTGTGTAAATATAGGTGTACAAATCCTTCATTAAAATCTCGTTATGAGCTACAGAAAAAATGCAAAAGATCCGATTTGATGATGTGAAGAGGATAATTTTTCATAAAGATACTTCAGTTGTGTATAATTGCTTAGTTGAATTATACTTCGATTGATGTTTTTATTTTGTCTGAATAATTTAATTATGCTTCTTTCTTTTAGCTTCATTGTTTACCACTTTCTTGTAAATTCAAATCATATACATTTATCGTCCGACTTTGTACAGTGTAGCAAATGTTTATAGATCTTTTATATTTTGCTTAACAGCCATAACATTATCGGCACAGTTTGACCTGTGTCATGTGCAGTGATCTACAGATGACAATGGCTTTTTTTTTTTATAGTTCTGTTAAAATTTGAAGTCAGCACTTTTTCTCAAGTCACATGTTCATTTTGTGTTCAATAAAACAAAAGATATTCAATTCAATGTCTTGATCATCATTTAATATTTTGAGTCTTGATCATGTCATCAAGAGAAATTCTAGAGCTGTTCCAGCTGTTGTGATTTTATTTATTTATTTTAGATATGTCTCACTTTTAATTTAAACTGTCAATCATTGTGGCTAGTAGAACTACTTTTTTGAATTCTTCTACACACAATTGAAACTACTATATGATATTTCACTTTCAAACATGTCTGGGTTCATTTTAACATCTACTCTGGCTTTTGTATCATTTTGTGCGGACCCCAGACAGTTTTTAAAGGGATATTTCACTTTCAAGAAAACTTTGGGTCATTTTATCCTCTACTCAGGCTTTTGTGAGCCCCCCAGAAAAAAGTAATCAAAAAGACATGGCCCCCTCGCGTATTAGGAGGGCAGGGTGAGACGCCAGAACCAAGGACGGGTGTTTTTGATGAATCTAACATGTTAAAAATAGAGTTTGAAGTTATAATGGGTTAGTATAGGAAGGGGGCGTGTCTGAAAAAAATAATATCAAATATCTAAATACTAAATCAAGCAACTTAAAAACGGTCTGGGGGGCTCACAAAAGCCTTAGTTGACGATAAAATGACCAAAAGTTTTTTTGAAAGTGAAATACCCCCTTAAGTTGCTTGGTTCCGACTACTTTTTTCCTTTATTTTTCATAATTGTTTTAATTAAATAAATGAAAAACGTAATTGAAAAAACACGGCCCCCTCACACATTAGAAGGATCAACCACCAGAACCAAGGTCATGATGTTTTGGTGAATTGCAGAGACGCAGACAGGTAAGACAATTGTGGTGTCACCTCACTCAGTACAGGAGCGCCACAGAACTATTGTCTTCTTTTATATGCACAACACAGCATTAGTGGCTTTGTTTTTACTCTTAAGATTATTATTTAATGTGTTTTGAAATCGGAACATTCATTAAACGGATCAGTGTAACAAAACTAAATAGATTAGATCCTCTTCATTTGTATTTTTTAATTTAGTGAATAATATCAAATTAGATGTTATAAAGGGTTAGGGTCAGGGGTGAACATTTTTCCAGAACCAATGGCTTGAAACACTTGAATAGCTGTGCACCCTACATACTTAGCCATGGATCATGGTCATCTGTCATGACCGTCATGGATGAACTTCTACATAGTGTTTGCACTTTCTCTCTTTTTGGCCCGTACATGATACATCTACATAAACGTTCATATTTCAAATAAAAAGTGCTTTAATACCCCATGGCCACGGATGTTACAATTGTGTACGGGTCCTCAGAAGTACCCGTATCTTCCGTATTGTTCAATAAAAAGCATTTTAATCCGATCGATGGCCATTTTCTCCATATGTGAGCCTATCGGTTGGGAGGTGTATTGCACTCTAATACATTAAATAACTAAGAGAAAATGGCCACAGTCCCACAGATCAGATTAAAATGCTTTTTATTGAACAATACGGAAGATACGGGTACTTCTGAGGGGCCGTACATAATTGCAACATCCGTGGCCATGGGGTAAGTACTTTGAATTTGAAATATGAACCTTTATGTAGATGTACCGGCTAAAAAGGGAGAAAGTGCAAACACTATGTTGAAGTTCATCCATAACTGTCATATGACACTCATGTATCAGGGCTACCTACATACTGTAAATCTAAATGTAGCAATATTGCCTTCATTTATTTATTAAAACTATTTATAATTCGAATAAGAACTGAAAAAAAGCACTTAAATTAATAAAACTTATCTGACGTGTTTTTATTGTCAAAGATGTAAAATAAAAAATAAAAGCTCAGCTAAAGTTCAAGGAAGTTGACAGCAGTGGTGTAAAGAAAGTAAGTACATTTACTCAAGTACTGTACTTAAGTACAATTTTGAGGTATTTTTTACTTTAAGTATTTCCAATTTTCGGTACTTTTACTTCTACTCCACTGCATCTTAGGGGCAAATATTTACTCCACTACAATTATTTGAAAACTTGAGTTAGTTACTAGTAACTTTGTAGATTTAGATATTGTTATTACAAATAACACATACATTACCCACTTCAGCCCTATTTCGGCCATTTGAAAATAGCCGATCTACAAGCTCACAATGCCTCAATCATCTGCTATTTACAAAATATTTTTAATACATTTTAGACATATAATAAAATATAATAACTTGTGTGAAATGGGACATTCTGCATAATGAGTACTTTTACTTTTGGTACTTTAAGTATATTTAAAATAATTGTAATTATGTATAAAAAACATTTGTAAGTAAAAATGTTAAATTATTGAAAATACATATTACTACACTGTGACTCATTGCATTCAAATTAATATTTTAATTAGTAAAAGCTTTAAAAATATATTATTAATTAGGGCACATAGGCCTATATATATGTTTCTTATAGCAAAAGATGACTAGGATATTTCAAGTAGTCTGTGAATTATGAAGGCAAATACAATACTTTTGTCCTCAGTCTCCCCCTACATTTCGATTACCGGACTTTTACTTGTAAGTGAGTGTTTATACATTGCAGTATTATACTTTTACTTAAGTAAAAAGTTTGAGTACTTTTCCCACCACTGCATGGTTGACAGTGACAGGACCTCATATGGACAGGAGTGGATCAGAAGGATTCACCAGACTATTATGATGATCCGTCCAGATTGATTGTCAACAGGCATTGTTCTGGTAGGTTAATAATAAACCTTATGTTTAGTTTGCTAGTATGTTGATGCTACCAGTTGAAGATGTAGATGTTGCAATAGAAATTATAACTTGAACGTTTAGCTCATGTGCTAATGTGATGCTAGGTTGTACGTTAGAAGTTCTATTTGATTTTGTATCGTTTAAAACGGGCAACGGCCACCATCCACAATAACCTGTGCATGGTGGCCATTGCCCCATTTGCCCGTTTTAAACGATATATAATAAGTACTTGAGTAAATGTACTCAGTTACTTTCCGTATACTTGCTCACCACAACGCCTTGCAGCCCAAGGAGTTGTGAGCTTGTAGATCGGCTATTTTTGGCTAATGTTCCCCTCACTGGAGATCAGATCAGATATAGTTAGCAAGGTTGGGTTTGCTTGTCAGAATAATCTGAATCTGAATTCCTTTATTGAATTCAGTTAAAATAGTGATTCTCAAACTTTTTCATTTCAAGGACCCCCAGTTTGATTATGTATTATTAGTGCAGGCAGGACAGACCCCCATGTGCTACAACAAAATGTGTATCTCTGAGACTCTGACCCAATCTACACTGTCATCCTCAGCTTAATTTAACTCTGACAGTGTACAAATGGAACCACATGGACCCATAATGGACATGGACCCGAATGGACCCATAAGGGTCCATGTGGTTCTATTTGTACACTGTCAGACCTTATAGGTATTTAAAATACCTGTAAGGGTCCATTTGATTCCTAAGAATCCTCACTATCAATAATTTAGCTGGGGAACCCCCTCAAGTACCCCTGGGTGTCCCCAGCTGGACCTCACATTAAGAATCAGTTAGGTATAATATAAAAACTGTTGGGCAATTAATTAGCAAAGATTTGTTGAGGTGATGTGGCAAGCCCACTTGTATTAGCAACTATGGGAGCCTTAATGCTAATATCATGACAAAAAAAACCTACTTAGAATAATGTTGGTTTATTAAAGGTGCATTATAGCAAACAAAAGCCAAGGCCGAGTTGAGTTCAACATAATAACGTTACGTTCTGGTCTCTCCTGTCCTATGTCCCTGTCTCTCTAGTGTCAACGATGCCATCTTCACCAGCAAGAAGGGCCGCCCTTGTGGTGACTAATGCTGCCAGAGAATACAACTGTGACTCTTCTGTGATTATGAACCAGAACGAGCCCGTGACACATACTCAGGGGCAGATTTCAGGCACAGAGCTCACTCTGATGGAGAAGGAGATGACGGAAGTAGAATACACACAGATGACAGATGTAGGACATTCATACTTTCAGCAAGTCATCCTAGAATATCCAGATCTTATCGTTGACGCCACCCAAACTTTGACGACCCCAGGTAGTGTTGACTCCACGCTGACCTCTCCCTCCCTGAGCGCCCAAGCTATCGACCTGACGATTTCAACCGACTTGCATACTGCGGTCAGGTCCCCCTCCATTTGTGGGGACGTCCTGTGGTCAGTCCTGGACAAGATCAGAGCTGATGTCGAATCACCCGCGGATGGTAGTGCCTCTTTATTTCCCAGACCCTGCTCTGCTGTTAGAGCTTGCTTGGAGACGAGGTTTAACGGCATGCCTGCTGCTGCTGACATCCCCACACAACAAGATGCTCAGTCAGCAGCTCTTACCAAGTATGCTTGAATGATGTGATGTTGCGTACTTCATCGACACTGTATCGTAATGCCGTAATATTCATGTAATTTACTAAATATCGTCTGTTATGTCTCAGATTTCGGTCAATCATTCAGCAGTCCACCGAAGGTCAGGATGCATTCATCAATCCACTAATGCAGAGGTGGATCAGACCGGATTCAGAAAATCCCATGGAGTTGTCAATCCCATATGGGGGGAGCATGATCAACACATTTACTGGCACGCACAGACAGGTATAATGAAGAGAAGTGGTTAACTGTATTCTCTCATTGCTCCAAAGGCACTGGTTGATTACACCTAGGTTTTGATTTGTCTGTTTTTATCCTAGGTGCTTGGGAACCTTGACCCGAACAAACGTCAAGGCCCAGTCACCCCCAATAAGTTAACTAAAGCTCAGTGCAGTACCCGCACCATCCCAGCAGGGGGGCAGCAGCAGCAGCAGATGAAAACAGAACGTAAAGATAAGTTTACTCATCCTATCCCTAAGTATTTATTATTTATTATGGCTTAGTCTCATACTTATGTAAAAGTATCAATACTGCATTATAGAAGCACTCTGTTACAAGTACAAGACCAGAATTCAAAATGTGCTTGAGTAAAAGTACAAAAGTATTGGTATCAAAATGTACTTAAAGAAATAAAAGTAAAAGTACTCATTATGCAGAATGTCCCATTTCAAGTTTACAAATATATAAATATCTTTTGAAAATAGCAGATCTACAAGCTCACAATGTGTCGCATCGCAACGCATTGTGAGCTTGTAAATCGGCTATTTTCAAATGGCTGAAATGTATACGGCTGGAGTGGTTAATGTATGTTTAGTAATAATAATCAAAATCTACAAAGTAACTAATAACTAACGTTCTCAAATAATTGTAGTGGAGTAAAAGTACAATATTTGCCTCTGAGATGTAGTGGAGTATACATAAAAGTACAGAAAATTGGAGAACATACCTCAAAATTGTACTTAAGTACAGTACTTGAGTAAATTTACTTAGTTACTTTACACCACTGCTGGAGATGTAGTCTTGCATTCATCTCCATCTTATATCCTCTCTCATCTGTCGTTTAGGTGTTGCTGTGGCAGAACCCGCAACGTTCGTTAAGCATGCTAAGAAGCGTAATGCCACCCAGGACTCAGAGAAGTGGATGGCCGGGCTGCTGAGCACCAACAAGGCCTGCATGGAAAATAGCCTTGGAGTCCGGGAGAGGCACAACTTGTTGGAGAGAGAGCGCAGGTAAGCATTCAGTCCTTCCAGAGAGCCGTACCTACAGTCAGTGGTGGAAAAAGTACTCGATTTTTGTACTTAAGTAAAAGTATCAATACTGCAATATAGAAATACTCTGTTACAAGTCCGGAATTAAAAATGTACTTGAGTAAAAGTACAAAAGTATTGGTATAAAAATGTACTTAAAGTACCAAAAGTAGAAAGTACTCATTATGCAGAATGTCCCATTTCACATGTTTTCAAATGTATAAAAATACTTTTGAAAATAGCATGTGAGCTTGTAGATTGGCTATTTTCAAACGGCTGAAATTTATATAGGACTGAAGTGGGTAATGTATGTTTCGTAATAATAATCAAAATCTACAAAGTAATTAGTAAATAAAGTTTTCAAAGAATTGTATTGGAGTGGAGTAAAAGTATAATATTTGCCTCTGAGATGTAGTGGAGTAGAAGTAAAAGTACTGAACATTGGAAATACTCCAGTAAGGTAAAAAAAATACCTCAAAATTGTACTTGAGTACAGTACTTGAGTAAATGTACATAGTTACTTTACACCACTGCCTACAGTACCTGCATTCAAATACCGTTGAAGGGGGAGCACAAAGTTTTGAATTTTGCACTCAAAATGCATTCATTTGTCAAACAATTTGTCGACAATCTACCACCTCAAAAATGTCTCTCTCACACACACACACACACACACACACACACACACACACACACACACACACACGCACACACACTGTAAGAATGACCACTGAATACAATATATAGAAAGACTCTTGATCACTCTGTTCAGATATGAATAAATAATCTCCTCATCAGAGTCCACGTCAGAGGTTTTTGACAAAGTAAACTGTGCATCGTGAACGTTCAGTAGATGCCCTTCACCTCATACTTATGTACACATAATCAGATGTGCACTTTAAACACTACTCAGGCTCCCAACTACTTTTCTGAACTCATCCAAACGCCACGACCCCTCCCGCTCCCTCAGATCGGGTAATGCCAACCTCCTGGACATCGACAAAGAAACGAACCTGGGGTGGACAGGGCCTTCTCAGTGGCCACCCCCTCAATATGGAACTCACTCCCAGCTCACGTCAAAGCTGCTCCCACCCTCGCCACGTTTAAAACCCACCTTTTCAGACTCACATTCCTTACCTTATCATAATCCCCTTTTTCTACCTTTCTTTTTTTTCTCTATAGTTTTTAATCTTTTAACTCCCTAATAAAGTTGTTTTTATTTTGTTTCTGTAAAGCGACTTTGAGTACTAAGCGGTATATAAATGTATTATTATTATTATTATTACTAAATAATAGTTTGATCAACATTCCTATTCACAATGAAGCAAAAATAAAGTAGCCACGTTTGTGTTGCTTATACTGTGTACAGGAAGAAGATCAGTCAGTGCTGTGATGAGTTGAACTCACTGGTGCCGTTCTGCGACTCCGACTCAGACAAAGCCACTACCCTCCACTGGACCACTGCCTTTCTGAGGTACATCAATGAAGCGCATGGAGACATCAAACAGGTGAGCTTCTGTCATATATAGAAGTATTTTAGCTTGACCATTTTTCACCGGCTTACAGTACTTTACCTAATGTCAGTTGAGCATTGTTTGTTACCTGTCTGACTTCCTTTGCCATGGAAATGGCAAAGTGGTAAAGTGATTTTACAACATAATGCTGATTTGCTTCCACCCCCTGGGACTCTGTTAGGGTTGCAACAGTGATTATTTTATAGTGATATAATCAGTGAATCTGCTGTAAATGTTTTTGATTAATCTGTGCAATAAATTCTAACATACAATTATGTTAACATAAGGTAATAAAGTACAACATGATGGTAAGTACTCATCACAAGTTGAATCAAGAAAGACATTCATGTTTAATTTAGTTGTTTAATAAATAGCACATATTCAAAAACAATTTACATGACTAAACATTAAACCCATAATTTGATTACTTAAATTGAATTACATTGTATGTCAGTCGATTAATTTAATATTTGAATAATCGTTTCACCCATAAACTCTGCTTTTCTGTGACTTGCAGGAGTTCCAGAACAAAGTCCGAAAGGTGTAGCCCAGTTTTGCATCAGACCAAGTCTCTCTCCACCATGGGAACATAGCACTTCTCAGGCAATATTGAACAGTGACAACACTTACCTCTCCTATTTAAGCATCTGGATATGTATTGCCTATTTATTTGACCTTATCTGTTTCCATTTGTTGAAGCGTAGCTACATTTTTTCTTCCCTCTTCAACAATTTGTTCCTGTTCAACTTATAAGTTGAACATACAGGTGGCACTGTTTCTCTCTTTCAAAGATTATTTTGCATTCCGCCTAGTTTGTATGAGTATGGTTCATCTGTATTTGAGGTGTTTTTTTATGCAGATTTCATGTATAGCTCACTTTATGTATGTTACTAAAACAGTATAATTACTCTCTATGCTGTTCAGTCTATACAGAATACATCTGTCTGTTAATATAAATTATATATAAATCTGTTACCCTAAGAATTTGAGATTTTTGTATGGGAATGCATTGCTTTGTATATATCGAAACATATTCCAAGCAATTGAAAAATAAATGTGACTACTTGACTCACATAGTGTTCATTTTATTATTATTGGAGAATTAGCAGTTTGCTAATTTGATATAGAGAAGAGTGATGTTTTACTGAAAAGTGGCTTTATTTTTTATTTCTTACAACATGTCGCTGTAGCATCTTACTGTACATACAACAGTCACCCACAGATAATAAATAGTATTTAAAATCATGTATATTTAATAGTTACAGCACCGGTAGTACATAGTGGATGTGTTCACTGTAGGACTGGAAAAACAGCACACAAATTCCTACTCTGATTTATTGTAGTTACAAAGTCTGATTTCTCCATCCACAACTTTGATGTTTGAAATTCCCAAAATGTATTTATAAGGGAGACCTTTATCATCAAATGTAATCAAAACTATGAAGAAAAAAAATTCCTGACAAAAAAACAAAACTTTACAAACTGCAATGAAAAAAAACGAAACAAAAGAAAAAAACTGCGAGAGCAAAAAGTTTTGCATGAATATACACAATTTCTGGGCACATTGTTTTCTTTAATTCCTGTTACAGCACAGTACACATGTCCTCGGCAGAGGCTTATTTGGGGGCCTCTGGTGCATATCTTTGTATCTTACATTGTGTGACGCATGTCTTGTGAGGTAACACCCGTGGTGTACATAAAAAGGAGCCATGATACATGCACATTCACGTCAAGGACAATCACAGTTGTGTTGAGAGCTATCTGCCGGAGGGAAGTCACCAAAATAAAGGGGGGGGGGGGGGGGGCACGGAAACAACATGTACAAAGTTTTTACACACAAAGGATTCAGAAACAAACTTAATGGTCTATAAGCACGTTGCCCATTACATTGTCTTGAGTCAAGTCTCCTCTCTGATGGTATTTGGAGTGACACAAGTGTTCTCCTGTCTCTGCTTCTGTCCGCGTCGTTTTTGGATGGGATATCGTTTTTAGTCTCTTGGTTGTTCTGATTTTCCAAACGGATGTTTATGTCACTTATTCCTCTATTTCTCTTGTAAAAAAAAAAAAAAGATCACTTCTTTCTGATGTTACTCTTCCCGTCCCGTCATAGATGGAATATTTATATAGAGGAAATGTCACGTGATTTTTCTTTCTCCTTTCCTCTTATCCTTCCTCCATTCCCATGCTTACCCTCACCGGGGTTAGATGCTTTTGGGTTGCAGGGAGATGGTGTTTAATGGTTTTTAGGGTTGGTGGATTTCCCGGCGGCCTGTGCCCCCTGGCAGGGTGAAGTGTCACAGATTCCAGGGGATCCCTGGTGTCCAGTCCTTCCTGCCCTGCCTGACTCTCCAGGCTCTCCTGGGTCACCTGAGGAGCCATCGCGACCGTCTTTGACAATTCCATGAACTCCGGGAAGACCTATGGGCGCAACATGCAGGGAATGAGTCAAAGACTACTGTATGTTTTCACTTACAAACGTATGTTCTTAGTTCTTACAATACTTAGTCTGCTTAAATTGTAAAATCACAGTACTCCCAACTGTTTTGGAGTGCCGTCTGATCTATCTCAGGACAAGGTCTGAGCCTAGTCGCATGGGGGTCAGAATTATGAGGAAATATTAATACTGATATTTTAGTGTCCACGCACTAGGTGCTGGGATCCTACTGGTTATGTTTAGATTATTGCTCTGCTTCTTACTATTCTGCCATAAAAGTGCCTGAGTTACAGTTACCATACTTAGCAGATTAAAAGCGTCGGACACAACTCGATGGAAAAAAAGCTACCAACTTCCCTCATGGCGGTGCTATAACAACCCACTTTATATTTCGGCTTTTATAATTGTCGTAGAAACTTTCCACCTGGTTCACTTGGATCAGAATGCATTTATCTATGTTGGTCATGTTCATTTGATTGTACTTATTCTCTGTCTTGGGCACATGGCCTATTGTGCTTGCTGTGGGATGCACGTCAAAGATCGGCCTGCTTAAATCACTGCTAGTACGTAACACCCAGACACTGACTTTAAAACACAACACAAGCACAGTGTTTGATATCAATCTGTACAATTCTAGTCCCAAACAAATCTGATCAGGGTACATTGTGTGTAGGTCAAATACCTTGGTGTCCTTGGTCTCCATCAGGCCCGTCAATGGCTTTGCCTGTGGTTCCCTTATCACCCTGCTCACCGAGATCACCTGTTGTGTAAACGGACAAACAGATGTTTTATTTCACATTAACCCATTGAGACCTGAAGCCGATTCTACATGTCTCCTAAATCCCAACAGTTTTCTGAAAAACGTATGTTTCTATATCAGTGGTTCTCAATCTTTTTCATGTCAAGGACCCCCAAAATGATATGTATTTGGCGGCGGACCCCCATCAAAATATGTTGTTCCAGGGACCCCCAGAAGCAAAGATTTTAGTTTAAAATGTTGCTTTAAAAATATATATATTCAAAGATTTGCACACATTTTCACGAATTTTCAAAAATAGCAGATCTACAAGCTCGTAGCGCGGCACTCGGTGCCGCGCTATGAGCTTGTAGATCTGCTATTTTTGAATAGCCTAAAGTGTAAAATAATGCTTTTTAGCTCAAATCTAAAAATGACACAGTTCCAGGTCTTAATGGGTTAAGATCCTGTCACATACAGTAATCCTTGTACGTGAGTTAAATCTTCTCTCACCTCTGGGACCGGGGTCTCCCAGGTCTCCTGGCAGGCCTCTGTACCCTGGTTGTCCACGGGAGCCAGGATGTCCGATAGAGCCAGCTCCGCCTGTCTTTCCTGGAGGCCCAGCGGCGCCTGTGCGGCCCACCCCACCTGGGGCCAGGGGCCTTCTAAGGTTGGCAGCCAGCTGTGCAATCTGATCTGAGAAATAAAAATGAAAAGAATGAGACTCAATCTTAGACCACTCATTTACCCTTTAGGGCCCAGAGGTCTTCAACAGGGGGTCCGCGACCCCTAGGGGGTCCGTGGAGGTACTGCAGGGGGTCCGCGAAATTGTTGTTTGATTAAACAATATTTTTGTTTGAAAAAAAAATGTATACTTTTTTTTTTTTTTTTTTTTCAAAAATGTCAAATTGTCTTTAAACATAACATTAATCCATAGCATACAGATAAACGGAGGCACAATGCACAATAACATACATGGTATGTTTATACATATTTTGTAGAGATTTTTTTTAATAATATTTTTATTTTGCACACCTACTGGGGCAGGTGCGTAGGAGCAGGCTATATAAAACACAATTTTATACATAAATATACAATATATGTGGTAGCCCCCCCTACCCTACGAGGTAGGGGGGGCCTGCTTTAGGCCATTTGAATGACCCATATATGACTAGTAAACTTAAGATCCTTACCATCGATCATTGAGCCACACAGTTCTCTGATGTGCTGTTCGCTCACCAGTTTACCCTGAAACAGCAGAGCAGAAGGAGTCATGTTTCATTCATGAGAGTCATTTAGAAAACCAACAGTTTCCAAATATGTGTTGATGTTTTAGGGTTCTTGCAGACTGTGAAATATTGGCCACCTTATTCCTTCATTACATCAATATATATCATATTGCGACCACAGGAAAAGCTGACATTTATTTTATGACACCTGTGTCAGAGCTTGATTTGGTACCTAAACATTGAATCCAAACCGTGCTGGAAAATTTATGGAATAAATATTGATACTTCCACCCATGGCAGATTGAATTAGTTGATGTAAGTAGCAAACATTGACAAAAATCATACTATAATCCTTCTATCAAATCCTTCCTACTATAAATGAAGAAAACATAAACTCTTTTAGTCCTGATCCATTTTTCAACCCATTGGGTTGTTTACCAATCTATAGGAAGTTGCACGTGTGCATTATTATATTTATTTATTCATTTAATTGTTTTCCCTTTCCCAAATTTAAGTTTTTAGCATTTCTGCCAGGGGCTACAGGATCTGTAGATATGGTCCCATTGCCCAGACAGATGGTCACACTTCATTGATTGTTGGATGGTTGTCAGGGTGACTGTGGTAGGGGTTTATGATTTAGGGCTCTGCTGTGCCAGAGTTAATTGATCAGCAGGTGTTTCTAATCGTCTAATCGTGCTCTCCTCTATATAGGTACTGGACCTGAAGCTACCAGTGTTGGAATAGTTACTACAACATAGTAATATGTTACTTATTACATATTACTTGTTTAAAAAGTAATGTAGTTACTTTACTTATTACTCCCTGCCAAAAGTAACTAGTTACTTATTACTTAGTTACTTTTTTTTTCTCGCCCCCAGTAATTGCATCCTTTCTCCCCAAAAGTCTGACTTTGCATTTTCAACATTAGCAGTTTTTTTTTTTCTCTTTTCTGCAGCCTACATTGTAAAATCCTCATTGTTGATTTAACTCTGAAAAGTGTTCTGTACACATGACGGGTCCATTTGGTTCTATTTGTACACTCATTTCAATTATATTAACACTAAGACTTTTACTGTGTATGAATTCATAACTTACAGACTAAATGAAAACCATTTGACTATGAATTGAATACTAAGGACCTCAATGGAAACAAGACCGCAAGGACTTTTTTGGAAGTATTTGAAATGTATTTCATGTATTTTTTGCCTAAAAAAATATTCAAATTCAAACACCTGGGCTCAAACAGATAATGACTAATCATGAGACACAATCTTTGAACAACTTCTGTTGTTTATTAAACAAAATGTATTAAAACTAATAATAATAAAAAAAGTAATAAATTACTTTTTGAAAAAAAGTAAAGGTAATAATATTACTCAAAAAGTGAAAGTAATTAGTTACGTTACTAGTTACTGGGAAAAAGTAATAATATTACTTTAAGTTACATATTACTTTAGTTACTTTCCAACACTGGAAGCTACACACAAACACAATGCCAGGGAGAACAGCGATAGAGAGAGAGAGGACTGGCTCAAAGATGCACTGCAGAGTTATAAAGGGCTTTGATTAAAATCCATAGCTAACAGCGGACCCAGCGAGGCTGGGGATGGGGACATTTATACGTGGCTGTTCTCAGGCATTCTTTTATTCTTATCTAAAATTGCACATGGGCTTTGACCGCTGGCACGTCCAGGGACTGCCTGTGAAAGCGGTCTATTACCTGGTATGAAAGGTGCTATAGAAATACAATTTAGTGACTGGAACAGCATGGGACTGCAATCATAATGGTGCTATTGCACAATGTCCAGCAGTGTAGGGCTGGGCTACATATATCTATATTATATTGTCTGGAATTATTATAATACGATATGATCTAAGTGTTGCCTGGTATTTTATACTTTCAAAGATTTTCAATAATAGCAAAAAATAGCCGATCTACAAGTTCACAACGAATTGTGAGCAGGATTTGACTTGACAGAAGAGGACAACCAGGGTTGGCAATTCTTCAAATATCTTAACTAAACTGCTGCTAGTAACTGATTCCCTGTAAGTTAACCATAGAGTTATAACATCGGATAGCGGATTACCCCGCCCCCAGCTATTCATTTCTATGAAAGTTGCTCAGTGGCGTTTGAAGCACCCGGAAGTACCATATATTGGGTCAATATTGGGTCCTGAGCAGGTGCACTAGGGTTTCAATTTTTTTTATTTTTTTATTTTTTTTTATAAATAATAAAATCAGTCCAGTCCCCCGCACCTCGCAACCACCGCAAGCGCGAGGCGAACCGAATTAACCGAAATAACCGAATTATCCCCCCCAAAAATCAACAAACCCACCCGAAAATAACCCGAAATTTGAAGCGCGCGCGGGGTCCACGTGCGCGCAGGTCATATTCCATTCCGGCGCCTCTGACCAGCCACAGTGCATGGGGCCCATGGGCATGGCCTACAATTTAGGTGTTCTGGCAGTGTCCAATTATGTAGGTAGGCCCTACATTATTACACACTGCCAGAACACCATCAGACTCTACAATGCCATGCATCAACGCCATGCCTCGGCCGTAGATGGACATCCTTGACCGTGTGTCACACTGAAGAAGCATTGTACCAGTTTTTCCTGTGTATAGACAGCAAGATGTACTCACAGGTACGCCATTCTTTCCTGCAATTCCGGAAAGACCCTGTTCACCCTGGAAGCCCATTAGTCCTGTTTTGCCGGGGACTCCTCTGGCTCCAAGCTCTCCTTGCGGTCCACCAACACCCTTCGGTCCCAACTCGCCCGTTTTTCCTGACTATGAAAACCAGCAGAAACATCAACATATTATTGAATTCTAGAGAATACCAAACGAAAAACAAAGTAATTATCTTGAGCGTGTGTGTGTGTGTGTGTGTGTGTGTGTGTGTGTGTGTGTGTGTGTGTGTGTGTGTGTGTGTGTGTGTGTGTGTGTGTGCCTCTCCCGGACATAACACATGCACCATTCAAATGAATGACTTCAAACTTGGCCTGTGTGTCGGCGATGACCCGAGGATATGTAGTGCCGAGTGGGGAAATGGTCAGACCAGCGGTTGTCCAGAACTGAAAAAACACAGTTGTCTGTATCTGTCTGTCCGTGGGTCTGTGGAGGATGCTCCGAATCGCTGTGTGTGAGTGGGGGGGGGCAACCCATCGGCTTCACGGATTGGCCGAGATTATCCGCAGCAATATAAGTGGTAGCATGTACAATAGAGCTCCACTCCATACCTATATCCATTTGTCTGTCTGTATGTGGGTCTGTCTCCCACTATTGCCCATGTACTGTACATCAACATGAGGTCAGCAGTTTCTGATAACATCAGGGACCCCTGTATCTCCATATTTAGTCGAGCGGTCATATGGTAGTGAGTACCGGTACTCTGACTACAAGTACATCGCATCGGGTATTGCATAAACGTTCCCATCTTCCCGAGTAGACCGGTGCCCATTTATAAATAATCCATTGATTGTAATATCTAACGTTATAAGGACAACCGCACTGGGTACTCTAACAACGGGTACAACGAGTACTCTGACAGCAGGTGCAACAGGTATTGCATAACCAGGTGAGGCGTGTATTACCAACTTTGATCGTTCCCGACTTACATCGTTTTCGACTTGCGTGGTCCCCGAGCAGGCTGGTGCCCAAAGGGCACTGGTCTAGTTACTCTAATGAATACAACAGCTTTATATTGTCATTGAGAGATATTTTTAAATACATCAGTAGTACATAGTACCGAGCTCAATCGGACTTGTTTCTCCCTGTGAAGATTGCAATTAATGGGCAAATCTTACTATAAAATCCTACTTAAAAATGAAAAAGAAAACTCTGTCAGTCCTCATCCATTTTCCTCCGCAGTGGATTTACCAATCGATCTGAAAAAGTACATGTGCATTGACCATTGGCATGTGCAGGGAGTGAGCAAGCAGTTTTTCCACTTTGACCAAATTCCGGATTTTTGACATGAGCTACAGTATGGGATCTGTATTTGCAGTCATGGTTCCATAGCCTGGACGGACGGCCATGTTTTATTGGATGTTTTGTTAGTCGTTTGTCAGGGTGACTGTGGTAGGGGTGTGTGATTTGGGCTCTGTTGTGTCAGGGTCAGCAGGTGTTTCCAAACTTCTAATTGAGCTCTCCTCTTTATAGTAGTGTGCTCAAGGGGTTGGGCTCAAGTCTATGAACACTTGAGAGAACGCCAGAGTGAGAGAGCTAGCTCAACAGCAGGTTTGGCTGGTATTGCTGATATTTAGATGGCATGTGTGGATAGAGGTTGAAATAAAACATTGAAGTTGATACACGGAACATGAGTTAAAAGGCTTCCCTTAAAGTTTGCCTGATGGTATGACTTACCTCTCCTTTTTGGCCAACTGGACCAAATGGACCCTGAAGATAAGAGAAACAAAAACAAATTATAAAAAAAAACTCTAAATGAAAACTAATGAGAGTACATGATACACTTATTTGCATATAGAGAACATTAACATTTATAGTCCACATACTATATATGTACCAAACACTGGTAACAAGACATAAATCATATGTTTGAGCTCATGAAATTAGGAAAAGACTTACAGGTTCTCCGTTCTCTCCTGGTAAGCCATCACTTCCTGCCACACCCTAAGAATGATACACATCAGGTCTGACTTATTACTGGAATCATACATACAATAGTCACTTGAATCATGAAATCAGAACACATCCTCCTTAAGGAAGTCTGATGAACACATGTCCATGCAGTCATTATGTATATCATGCACCAATCACTCGACTTCCATTGTGTCTTATAGCTTCAGTTTGACTCTACTGAGACTTTCTACTGAGGTCAGATGTATAATTGACCTTTGACCTTTAACTCTTTGACTGCCAGAGTATTTTCATAAAGTACTCCCCCAGTGCCAGCAATTTTCGTGTTTTTTATTTTTATATTTTGTCATTTTTCATGAAAATATATTATCAGAGTGCTTTTTTTAAAGACGGCGCACAAATCCGCCACTAGAGAGCAGCACATGACAGCTTGATCAGCTCTTTGAGCCACTCGCACCTCACACACACTTTTAAACAGTGATATACATCAAAATGGATGTGACGTGCTTTCAGATTGTCCGATCGGCCAAAATTACGATGTGATACACGACGGCGATGACTGATCGTCACCCAGACCATAGATTATAGAAGAGAACCTGTCCGTTCGTTTGTTATATCGTGTGAAAAACCGTTTGTTTACCTATCCTGGACGAAAATGACCGGGGGAAAAAATCAAAAACCGGAAACGGAACCCAGGTCATGAAACCGGATGCAGATGTGGGTGAAGTAAGTGGAACTCGAAAATAACATTGAATATTAAGCAGCATAGCGCGATCAGATAAACAATGAACGCGCGTCCAGCGCGTCAAACGCGTCGACGGCCAACTGGACAAAGTAGCAATTGACGCGTTATCGCGTCAAGGGCAGTCAAAGAGTTAAGCTTCACTGAGAAAATGGCAGCGACAAGTCCTTACCATGTCTCCTTTAGGGCCAGAAGCTCCAACTGGACCCTGTGAGATTGAAAAAAGGCACAGGGAGAGAGAGAGAGAGAGAGAGAGAGAGAGAGAGAGAGAGAGAGAGAGAGAGAGAGAGAGAGAGAGAGAGAGAGTGTGTATTGGTTAATAGCGTAGCAGCAGGGCTAGCAAATGCTCATGGCTTCATGGAAGGCAGGATGTGGGGAATGGAAGGCGGGGATGAAGGGAGGCGAGAGGCTGTATAAAGACAGGCTTTGTTCTCTCCTCAGGTTATGAACAGGAGGCCACTTTGTCAGCCGGTCCTCTCCGGGGTACAGTTTGAATACACACTCAGATTGGGCAGGAATATCCTGCTTAGCATACTGTACAACATGGTCAGTGCTGGAAGGGCGACACTCGGTAAAATGCTCTGTTCCCTTTGGTTAATACTACTACAGGCCCATTTGGTTAGCACGCTCTCAGAGTTAAAGGATCATTTTATGTATACCGTCACGGTCGGGCAGAAACCTTGTATCTCTATATTTAATTTTAGTTTCTTTTTATCATAAATTTATTTCATATTGCCTATGTTAGTGTTGTGCAAAAGTAGCCGATCTATAAGCTCACACAACGTGTCTTATCGCAATGATTTGTGATGCTATTGCAATGTGCTATTGCTATTTGCAATGTTTTTTATTTTATTTTGTAAAGTTTGCCTATAATGACATGCACAAAATAAGGACACCAGGTTGAAAGTGTGTCGGTGGGTCTTTGAAATATGTAACCAATGAAAAGTATTAACAGGAACTTGTGATTAAATAATAAGAATAACTACATTGGATCCATTGGAACACAGTTATTTTTTTCCATTTACTGAAAAATAACAGTTTAAACAAAACAAGATTTCCGCTCGACGATGACATTATATGAGTACGTTTTACACTCCATTTGCATTAAGCTGAGGTCTTGTGAAAGGCTTGTGAAAGGCTAGTTGTCGCTGTCGGGCAGCGAAAACGGTTTCTTTTCAGGAAATGGAAAAAATTACTGTTTCAATGGATCCAATGGTTATTGTTTAGTCACAATCTGTTGTTAATACTTTTCATTGGTGCATTTCTATAAAACTCAGACAGACATAACCACTTTCAACCTGTTGTCCCTATTGTGGTCGCTCTGATCTGTCCATTGAATATAATTCACTTCCCCACACATTGTTTTCTGGTGTAGAGCTGTATGCTTGGTGTCACATTGCCTAAACTCAGCCGTGTTTAGGATTAGGGTTGATGGATGTCACTGGTGGACACTGTGAAGATGTCCTTGCCACTGGTGGACAATGCTTGTCACTGGTGGACACTCTAGAGATGTCCTTTCCACTGGTGGACACTCTGAAGATGTCCTTGCCACTGGTGGACACTCTGAAGATGTCTATTCCACTGGTGGACACTCTAGAGATGTCCTGTCCACTGGTGGACACTCTGAAGATGTCCTTGCCACTGGTGGACACTCTGAAGATGTCTATTCCACTGGTGGACACTCTGAAGATGTCTATTCCACTGGTGGACACTCTGAAGATGTCCTTGCCACTGGTGGACACTCTGAAGATGTCCTTGCCACTGGTGGACAATGCTTGTCACTGGAGGACACTGTGACCTCAGCACACATTCTATTGTTGTACATTAAACTCACCCTCTCACCGAATCCTCCACGGATTCCGGTCGGGCCTGGAAGGCCAGGGTCTCCCATGGCTCCCTTCCCTCCCTGTTAGAGATGACAATAGCAGAACAATTAGAACATCATAGAATGGATCAGTTTGTTGAAATATTATATTAACGAGAGACAAGCGCTGAATGACGTCACCCAACTGACCTGGTAGCCCTTGATGCCCTGAGGTCCAGCGTGGCCCACTATTCCAATGCCACCCTGATGGAAACAGAGCATGCCATACAGTTAGAACACACAAACATGTTTAACAGCATATCTTTCTTTCATTTTCCCCCCTGCAAATATTAAAATCAGATATTAGTTCTAAATAATTGACTGCATATTATAATATTGTATTGTATTGTACATTGACTGTAATATCGCGTGTGTGATCTAGGGCTATAGGCAATATATCAATATTATATTGTGATATGAGACTAGATATACATTTTTGGATATCTTATTATTGTGACGTGGCATACGTGTTGCCTTTTCCTGTTTTTAACGTGCTCACAACGTGAGCTTGTAGATCTTCTCTTTTCACAGAATGTTCCCCCAGAATAGGGATGTTAGGGTTCATGTGGTTAATACCCACCCCCAATATAATTCTTTCTGAAGATCTGAACAACAAACAGCCCTGTATCTTAAAGGTATCATGACATTCATTTTCACTTTTTTTATTTTCAATGTTTTATTTGGGGTTTTATGACTTCAATTACACCCCAAAAAACTGAACTTAGAACATTCAGTGGATTTTCTGTGGTCTGGGGTTTTCTGAATAATTAGGCTGAAAAGTAATCTGAGCTTGGCCCTTCGACAGTGAGGTCACAGTCGATTAATCCCGCCCACTCTCCTCCTCGCCCCTCCCCTCCCCTATCCTTTCCTTTGGGGGGGGCGGAGCAGAGGCGATGATTGACAGGCAAAATCCCTCACCAGCGACACCCGCAGGCAAAGATTTCTTTTTTCATTGCAGTTGAAAAGGCTTTAGAAATGTGAGAGAAAAACACCTGCCATTGATCACTGGAATGGAATTTTCACTTAAAACTTTTTGTACACTTTTGAAGGACCAGGACAAAGACTTTGAATGTGGTGTAAAAGTGAATGTCATTAAACCTTTAAGGCCTCCAGCCTACAGACTCGTAAGCATAATTTATATACCGTAGTATGATGGTATTGCTTGCTGAAAAGAACTGATGACCAAGTTAAAGGTAGGGTACGTGATATTTTTGGGGTTAAAACAAAAGTTTTTTTGTTAAAACGTTAAAGAACTATATTGTGATAGTAATCATTGCTATAGAGTATTTGTTCAGTAACAGGGGTATCTGCGTCTCTCCAGCACTTTAATAAACAGAATAAATACCTTTTCAGGTAGGTGACAAAATGTCAGCCAATCAGGAGAGAGTACCCATTTATCAGCTTAATTTGTATAGTGTTCCAGTTCCAATGTTGTCTGCTCTTCTTTATGTCATCACTTCCAATTTCACTTGTTTAATCTGTATCCTGACTGAGTTATCTATCCTGATTGGATAAAATTGGTGTCCCGACCTGAAAATGCATTTTGTTTAATAAAGAGCTGGAGAGGCATAGCGACTCATGTTACTGAACAGGAGTTATTCTCTTTCCCATTGTCTACATCTGCTGTACGTCAGTCATCAATAGCTGCTACTGGACTATTCAACAAGGCGCACTGGCATTTTTCTCTGCAGCGTTCTACTGCTTAAATTTATGCTCCGTCGCACGCCAAAAATAGCAGATTTACAAGCTCACAACATATCATGGATTGGACACGTTGTAAGCTTGGAGATGGGCTATTTACATGCGACACAGTTTTACGACAAAGTATGAAACAGGCTTAAAGCGGTTTCGTCTCAACGCAAATCTTTGGTCTGAACTAGGCTTAATGGTTAGAATGGATTAAATGCAGAGGACCTATTTCCCCATGGGAAACAATGAAGTATAACTACACTTGACTGGGTATTAGCGGTTTAACATGTACCTAATGTCCTGCCTCGTTTGTCACCGGTGCAAACTGAGACTAATCCCTTTCAACTGTTGCTGATTTGACAACTATCGAATCTGGGTTTTAAAAGGTGTTTGCTTTCACTTCACATTTAATTTCATCATTATTAAATCCCAAACTGGTAAACTTTTCCATGAAACGCATGTCTATAATGCATTATAATCATATTATAAACATTATAATCTGCTTATAACACTGTATATTTATAGTTAACTTAAATATATTATAAAAATATGATTTATTTCAGCTATGAGAATTATGATCCTGACCAAAAGAAAAAAGTCTTGGAGTGACCATTATTATGACAACTGACCTTATAAGTCATTATAAAATGCTTTATAGTGTGTTATGATCATTTCTAGAAATCATTATGAGTATTTATGAGTGCTTAAACATACACCACTGATTTCCCTTGAAATGTCATCTTGAATTCAAATTAATTTCTCTCCATGTAACTGTAATTTCAGTTTCTGATTCCTTCACTTCTCAGTGACACTGACAGATCCACAGATGTGCGTCATATGGATCTGTTCATATTTTTATTTGCTCAGCTGCAACATAAAGGCTCAAAAGCTATGCCAAGATGAATCTTTTAAGTTCTGTAATAACTAGAATTCTCTTTCTCTGCATCTCTGTAACACACCCTGCCTCAATGGGACAGGTGTGCAACAGGCTGTGTCTTCTTTCTGTCCTTCCAAACAGCTGTAAGGAGGACATCACTGAGCTATTATATTTGTATGTAGGGGTGCTGGGTGACACCACTTCTTCATGATGACCAAGTTGTGCCATTGTCATGAACGGCCCTCTGCACCCGGCAGGCACCGGGCTACGCGAGGCCAGCCGATATCGTTCCGTCTAGACGGAAATCTGACTTAAGAGGCGTTAAGCCCGCAGATGGTAGCGTCGCCCTGTGGCTCGTAAGCCACGCTCATGCACCAAATGTCTGAACCTGCGATTCATCAGTAGGGTAAAACTAACCTGTATCATGATGGCGTGTGGAGGAACACTCCACACGCCCTCCCAGTTCCCTGCAGAACAGGCAGATCGACCTGTAGATCAGCCTGTAGAAATCACTAGTGCAGTGTAAGATATCCCCCTCCCCCTGCTGGCTTCCCACCCAAGCCAGAGCTTTAGCCCTGCGCCACCCGGATCTGTGTGGTCCACCCCTCGTTGTGTATAACCGTAACGCTATTTTTGCCGCGCTATTGCTTTTTCCGGTGCACAAAGCTGTTGTGCGACTGACTAAGTATGACTCCGGCTCAAACGTCACAACTTACAGCTACTCCTCTGGGTCCTGCAATCCCCCTCTCTCCTGGGACGCCGATGTCACCCTGTGGGAGGAGTCACAGCACAGAGGACACGGGTGAGGACACATCATTGGTCAGTTTATTGATGCACAGAGAGACAGCAAACAACCCAGTGGTTCCCCATGAGACCAATCAGATACATACAGGAATACCTGGCTCTCCGGAGGGACCTGTCTCTCCTGTCTTTCCTTGATCTCCCTGTTGTAAGAGAACAGAAATAAAATGGTTGCCTTCCATGGACCTTTTCTTGGCATTGTGGGTCATATTGAATTGGCTTTGCATTTGTGTTGTAATACTGTACTTACTCCTCCTCCTTTAGACCCCTTCGTTCCAGCCCTTCCTTGTAGACCCTGGAATAAACACAACCATGAGTGATAGCAACACATCGTGAATTTGAAACTCTTAAACTGGGCTCAGATTACAGGACTTCTAACATCTTAAACAATTTGGTAATCTGGTAGCATCAGACCCAGACTCCGCATTGGTGGGCAGGTACTTAACTCTTTCACTGCCAATGACGAGATTTCTCGTCATATTTTGCTAAGGCTCAGACTGCCGATTTTGTTTTCAGTGGTTTTACGCTAGATGGCGCTGTTCGCTAACCTATGAGTCACCATTTGACTCCCAGTGAAGCAAAGAAGCAGCAAATCACGTGATCGCAAACAAAACAGCCACATTCACTTCCATGTTAATGGTTTTGGAAAAATTGCCTTTTCTCTGCTTTCTGTTGCTTTTTGGCAAAAACAACTGCAAAATCAACTGGAACGGGTGATCGCGAGATAAATATTCTATGATTTTTCAAAGGTTACTAGTGAAAACACTCAAAAATCGCTGGCAGTGGCTTAGCAAACAATGTTTTATTTCTGGCAGTCAAAGAGTTAACCACTGCGCCGCCGCAGAGTTAATCACTACAGGATAATCTTATAAGATTCTCACACACTACAAGATAGCTAGATGATAGCTAGATGATAGCTAGATGATAACTAGATGTTCGGGCTGCTACGCGGCCCTCAAACCTATGTCGCACCGCTGATCTGACTAAATATGCCCATATATGGAGATCTCTGTATCTGTCTAACCGTTTCAATTTCTTCAGATTGATGGGCTACCAACAGGAGGTGGTGGAGCATGTCATAAGGGCAGACAGAAGACACCTCCCTCATACTGGATAATTATCAAAGAAACCAAGCGCTGTGAAGAAGTGATGACAGAGAAAGCCCAGAAACCAACTTGGTTCATTTCTTCCAAATGATGGGCTACCAACAGGAAGTGGTAGAGCAAGTCATAAGGGAAACTGGTCAAACAGAAAACACCTCCTTCATACTGGATCAAATTGTTGAGGAAACGAAGCGCTGTGATTCCAGTGAGAAAATGATCGGGACAGCCCTGATCGTCTGTGAGCAAAGCGGGAGGTTTAAGGTTGGATCTTTGAACCCTGCACTATCTTGCCCGATAATGACTCCCGATCTAGGCTGGGGTAGGTAACGCCCCCCTGATTGTCGGGAGGGACATTTCCGACCCCATATTTCATTTTGTCCTTATCATCCAGCTCTAGTTCGGGACATTATTGATGACAGAATTAAACCATCCATACAAGACAGTGGAATACTCTGACTATGTATGGAATACTCACAGGAAGGCCATTGGGTCCTTTCTCTCCGGGGACCCCATGACGTCCGGCATCACCCTATAGGATTACATAGAACACAGTTACCGTGGCGTCATGCAGAGATGGGACAAAGTCACTGTTTTCCTAGACTCGTGTAGCCAGACAACTATTCCACAATCTCCGAATGCTATATAGAGTCTGGAACTACGTATCCCGAAAGCAGAGAACGGAAGCTGTTATCGGTTTCGTCATTTACATTCATGAGAATATATCTTAAAATATCTTTACATTTTATTTTGGAATTTCCACTTCTGATAAGAAGCAAGCTATGCTTAGATTATTTTGATTTATATTAGGACAAATTTGCGTGATGACGAAACGAAAGCGGGGAGGAGGCGTCACATCCGCTTCATCCTCTGATCATTTTCAGAGCTTCCGTTGCTCCAAGACTGAATTACGGAAGCGTTTGAAAATTGTGGGAGGCAACAGTCTGGCTCGCGAGACTAGACAGAGTAAAGTCAGTCCTAAACTTTTTGTTTTGAGTCCCAAACAAGTCCTAAGCTTGTCGGAAGGTATCGAGTGATTTGAAAAGACTTGAAGTTTCAAGTCAAGAGAGGGCTCAAGTCAAGTCACGAGTCAGTCCACACCTCTGGCATCCCGCTCTCAACATGGACTCATGGCTATCACATGCAAACAGCATGCTGGGGAAACAGAATGCCACTCACCTTCTCGCCGTCTAATCCCTGTGTGCCATCCTTGCCATCTCTGCCAGGAATGCCCTGTGGAAATCATATGATGAACGTTAGAGGAGGACGGTGGTATCTATCGATTTGTATATTTTTTAAAGCTTTATGTCTCATGACAGGCACTTACAGGCTCTCCTTTGGGCCCTGAGCCACCAACGGCTCCCTTGGCACCAATTTTGCCCTGTTGGAAAAGGTGAGTCAATGAGGATTTGTTGTATTGTTCAAACTAAGACACTCATCATGGGTACAACAAGAAATGTGAATCATCAGCACTTTGGATCATGTCATTCACTCACAATTTCTCCTTTGGGCCCTCTGAAACCCTCTGGTCCTTTCTCGCCCACATCACCCTGAAAGCATCAGATGACACACATAGACAGCTATTCATTGATGGGACCAGTGGTCTATTATTCCAGTGGTTCTCAACCTTTTCTGAGCTTTGGACCACTAGCATATTTATTTCTATTTGATTTGATTTTTTTAATTTATACTTGACATTAATGATCTGAAAGTCGTCTTTTTCCATAGTTGTGCACCAGTGTCACACACTGAAAATAGCCAATCAAGCTCACAATGCGTCACAGCATGACACGTTGTGATCCTATTAGTTCAGGTATAATATATTTGTTTAAACATTTCAAAAAAAAAATTGACATCATGGACCACTAGTGGTCACTAGGGTTGAGGTCACTGGTTGAGAAACAGTGGTCTATTCTTCCTACTGACTGCCACCAACATAGCACTGATGTTAAGTATCACAAACAAGGAGAGATGTGACAGAAATCAAACCTCGAAACGTCATGTCTGATCAATGAAGATGTCTAAATCAGGCTGAACCTTGTTGTGTGGACTCTACTTTCAAATCACAAATGAGGAGAGACTCACTGTTTTTCCAATGAGGCCAGCGATGCCAGGTTTGCCCCTGAAACCTGGAAACCCCTGGAAAGAAAGATTCAGAACATAAAGTCAGTACAGTAGTACAGTGGACAACTATCTTCCCCTGAAAGTAGAAATATTACAAATATGAGTGACCACGAGATAGATGCTGCTTACTCTGTCTCCTACACCTCCCATAGGTCCCTGGAGGCCCCTGAGACCACGTGGGCCCTGAAAGAGAACGGTGTCAGACCATTGTTAGAAAATAAAAATAAACTAAATTGATCAACATCATTAACCACTTAAACCACTTAGACCTATACTTCATCATTATGATGGTGTTACACAGCAAAAAATACCAATCTACAAGCTCACAATGCATCGCATTGAAAGTGGTTAATAATTGCAGCCAACAGGTGGATTAATAATAAAAGTGTCAAGAGTGCAAGATAGAAATGTGTGTGGAATATTTCTGTGACTCACCTGCAATCCCACGGTTCCTGGAATACCTGGCGGACCAGATGGACCCTGGTCACCCTGAGAGGAAGAACATGATGCTAAATATCAGTACAATATCATGCTTTAAAAAAAAAAACTGACCGATCACAAGAGCCAGAAAGAAGTGGGATCCATGAGGTTCCACTTCTTTCAATAACTTGATTTAAAGTTTGTAATGGGGCGGCAAGGACACTGACACTCTACAACTTACATGCATACAGATGTTTATAATAGTTTGTAACTGAGGAACCGTGCACACAGCATCTTCAAGTACCTTTAGCGCTAAGACAATATAGTCTTTTCTCCTTCTTGATTATTCCTTTTAAATGTTTCCTTGTTGTGTATTTGTTTACTATTATGATGATGATGATGATGATTATTATTATTATCATTATGGCTGCTACAATGTCTGAGTTATTGAACCCTTAAGCTCACAAAAGTCGACAGGGTGCATGGTGGATGGATGAAATATGGACCAACTACCAGTGTCAAATGAAACCAATATATACCCCTGGAATCAAATCTGATCTGCTCATAACATAACAACAGAACTATATCTGTCTAACTGTGATAAAGTGCACGCTCAGTGATATACTGTAAGACTAATGACAAACTCACCTTCTCGCCACCTTTCCCAAGTTCTCCCTTGTCTCCTTTGTGACCGGTGTGGCCCTACGTGAACAAAACCATGAAGGAGGTCAATTGGGGAAAGAAAGGAATGTCTAGAGGTCTAACAGTTAATCAAACTATACAATCATCGATAATTTCATAAAATTATTGATTAATTATCAATCCCTATTTTAGCCATGTCGTTACAGGCTACATTTTCAAACAAATTGGAAAAACTCTTGAAAATAGCAGATCTATAAGCTCACAACACGGCGCATTGACACGATGTCAGCTTGTAGATCTACTATTTTCGTGTGTGACAAAGGATGAAATAGGGCTGAAGCGATAATCAATGAATCAATCAATGATATATCTATCTATAAGTCACCAAATCTCTGAGTGTCAGTCTGTCCGGAGCGTAACTCGGCGGGCGATCGAACAAACGGTTTCAAATCCGGGGGTGTGTGTCTCATATGACCCCTTGATGGGACGTGCCGAATGGGAACGGTTTCCGAGAACTGAAAAGGCATGTATGCTGAACTCGGGTCTGATGAGGAGACAGTGATTCTGGGCTTTCTGAGGGCCTAACTGACCCGGCTTGACTGATCGGCAGGGCTCTCGATAGGCCAAACATATATATATATTTTTTTAAATCAAACATATAATCAAAAACATGTTTCTCCATTATTCGATTGATCCAAAAAGTGATCGATAGAATAAGCGTGAACATAATCGATAACTGCAGCCCTAGGGTAATGTGCAAGTGAATAATACACATAATGGTGGAGTAGGAACCGTGCACACAGCATCTTCAAGCACCTTCAGCGCTAGGACAATATTTTTTCATGTTTCATGTTTTGGTTAGCCATACAGCTTGAATAAATTGCAGATTTAACCTTTGCTTTTTGAAATATCTGAGCTCATTAGGATTTTCGGGAAGATTGAACATGCATTCTTTTCCTAGTTTGACCATTTCAATCAATCGGAAATCTACGACGCTGTGCGACATGTTGTAAGCTTGTAGATCTAGCCTATTTTCGGTGCATGACATGCTTCCATAGAAGACATGCCCCACTCCTAAAGAATCCAAAAGACTGACATCAGTCGTGGTGACTGAGAACTTTAATCCATGCAACAACTACACTGTGTGTGGTGGGGATGGCTGTAGTAGTGTAGGGCCATATGCTTTGGTTTTACCACGTAAACAGTGAAGATAACACATTTAAATGAAAAAACAAACAAACAAACGTAGCCACTGTGCACACCTTGAATCCTGGCATCCCTGGAGGACCAGCTGGACCAGAGGGACAGATGGCAGGACACTAATGAGGGACAGAGACAAAACACTGAGGTACACTGAATACGAAACACTATTATTGTTATGTAACCAATAACATACATAAATAAAGTAGCTCACAAAAGAGAGATAAGTCTTACCAGAAGGTCTCCGCTGCCGTCGGGGAGAGCACCAGGAAGACCCTTGATGCAGACAGAAAGAGGGAAACGGATGAATGCAGTTTTATGTCATCATTCATCCTTGTTTGTGGGATTTGTATTTATTTCAACATTTGGTTTTGGATGATAGTTTAGTTACTCAACATGTCCACAGGGTGGCAGTAAAACACTTAAGAAGTGTTTTATTTTTGTTCTTGATTATCTTTTTCTCTCCTCAGGCCCTTATTCAATAACTGTGCCCCCAGTGCTTGTACATTCATCAGAAGCTGTGTTCTATATTTCGAGCTGCTTATGTATTCATATAGTAAGTCTTACTATGTAGATGACTTGTGCATAATATTGTTATATTTTTCCCCAAAGAGTGATATGATCATTTTGGATTGATTCCAAATAGATTGTTAACTGTATATTTCTGTATGGGTTTTGTGTTTACTGCATATATACATATTATCATTATATTTAGCTATAGTGACATCAGGCCCTAGTACGTGAAAATAAGGGATGGGAATTGACGTCACGTAAGTGTGTTGGAGGTGCAAACAAAGGTACTGGCTTGGATTTGGCTCCTTTTTGTGGTTCGGGAGCTTTATTAAAAAATATTATTTGGACGTCCGGTCTTAATTTTTCATGTTACAGGTCCCTGCACTACGATACTTGGCCATAATATTGGGCTAGGGCAGTGATAGATTCCCTGTAAATGATCAGTTTGCTGATACCGGTGTTGTTTGCACCTCCAAGACAATGGCAGACCCGTCCACGCCCCTAAATACCATTATGTGTGTCTCAAATAATATAACATCCTTGTAGTCCTCTTGGCAACAACAGTGTTAATGGGCTGACTGATGGCACCCTGTGCCTTCATCAGCCTCATTCCCATTGGCTACCACCAATAGTCTGGTTGCCTATTAGAAGCTTTTTCTCCTCAGGACCTTTATAGCTGTGGCCCTTAAGTCTATTATGTTCATCAAAAACTATGGTCATTTCTATACTTTTGTTGGGGGGGGGGGGACTTTTTCTGCCTTTATTTGATAGAATACAGTAGTAGACTGAATGGAAATGGGGAAAGAGAGATGGGGAGTGACACGCAGCAAAGGTCGTCGGGAGCGGGATTCGAACCCATGACACGCTGTCAGACTGCATTAGCAGCCGCCTAGGTGCCCGGACCGCTACGCCAGCCGTCCGGGCCTCATTTCTATACTTTTGAAGTTGTATAGTTGCGATGTACTCTTCTAGTAGGTTGTGAAGTTGTACAGATGACTTGTAAATAAGATTGTTATCTCTTCTTTAGGGGTGATGTGACAATATTGGATGGATTCCATGCTTGTTTGATGCATGGCTTGTTTATATATGTATACTATATGGTGTTTATCTTCTTGCAGGCACTTGGGATTCAACAGTGGTAATGGGCTGATTGATGGCACTCTGTGCCTTCTATCAGCTCCATTACCATTGGTTACTTCTAATAGGCTGACTGCGGCAACTTGCATCCACTGTTGATGATGGTCTGAGGACCAAAAAGTCCACTCCCTATGTCACTCTTTGCACTTTGTAATTAAAAGATTCTATACTTTTGCATCCAAAGAACCTCAACATTGGTGAGTCAGTGTGCAAGCCTTTTCTGTTGTTTTTGGACTTTTAATGCTGGCATCTTGCTTAAGCCTTAGTAAGCCTTGAATTTAGAGCGCAAACATTTCTATTTTATTGCCTATTAAAAGCCAACATGAGCAACATGGTAACAGTGCGGATCATAATGTGAGGACCCAAACGTCCACTCCTTTTTTCACTGTGTCACCTTTTTCACCTATGGAAGTAAATCGACTATTCCATCCGTCTCAAAATATTTTGTTCCGTTTTTTTATAGACTGTGATGCTGGCCTCTGGCAACTAGCTCTATCTTTGGTCAGCCTGGGAGTCTAGAGCAGAATATTTTCTTTTTCATCAGATGAGAAGTATAAAATGGTGATAGTGTGTTACTTACAGGAGGTCCATCAACGCCAGCAGGACCAGCAAGACCTGCAAGACCTTCAGCACCCTGGTAAAGACACAAGAGGAGTACAATGGTTAGTAGTGTATTCAGCGTCTCACAAAGTCACAATAGCTTAAAGGAACACTTTTCTGCTTTTCATCTCGGTATATCGGTCTTCACTGGTGCTCACTATATGATGATACCATTTCCAATGACATCGTCATCGGGGATTACATCTGACTGACTCACTCAACGGCCCGGAAAGGGGCACTTCCTATTTTAGACATCAGAATCTGTTTAGAGACGTGTCTTTCGAGTCACATTACCTGAGTGACATCACTCAGGTAATGTCATTTCCATACCTGACCTACAAGACTTAGCTCACAACACATCACAATGTGACTTGTAGATCGGCTATTTTTGTCAAAAGTTCGCCCCCAGAATAGGGACGCTATTAGGGTTCATGTAAAACAGGAGACATGAGGATGGTCAGACAGATACTCACAGCGGGACCCTTTGGCCCTTCTCCGCCTGGTAACCCATTAGTTCCGGGTAGTCCCTGCAATGAAAAGAGAATTGGACGTGTGCAAGAAATCAGTGTACTGTATGTGGTATGAAGACATAATGCACTAACCTGAGGCCAACATGCAAAGCATGCAGAAACACAACTCCACTGACAGAATTATGACATAAAAAAAGAATGAATATTGAATTGTATATCTGTCAGTGGTGGGAAAAGTACTCAAAGTACAAAAGTATTGGTAAATGTACTTAAAGTACCAAAAGTAAAAGTACTAATGTTTGAAAATAGCAGATCTACAAGCTCACAACGTGACGCTATGCAACACGTTGTGAGCTTGTAGATCGGCTTTTTTCAAATAGCCTATAAAATAGGGCTTAAGTGGTTAATGTATGTTTTATAATGTAATAATTTATATCTGGAAATAACTAGTAACTAAAGTTTTCAAATAATTGTAATGGAGTAAAAGTACAATATTTGCCTCTGAGATGTAGTGGAGTTTAAGTAAAAGTATAGACAATTGGAAATACTCCAGTAATGTAAAAGTACCTCAAAATTGTACTTAAGTACAGTACTTGAGTAAATGTACTTAGTTACTTTACACCACTGATATCTGTCTCACTTTCACCCACACACACACTTCCCACACTCATAAATAACAGCAGAAATGAGACATGTGTGTGTACTCACTGGAGCGCCTGACCTCCCTCTGCCCTACGGAAGACAGGGGAAGGGAAATTAAGTCACAAACACCAATGACAAATAATGACACAACTTCATGATGTCCACAGTCCATTGCGTGAACTAATAATAGAGATGTTTGTGTGGACCCTTTTTCTCATGACACTTTCTCTGAAATTAACCTTAACACACACATAGTCGTAGAGTTAACAAACATCTCACATTGGTGCTTCGTTGACACCTTTTTTTGTGAGGGCTAGCTAGTTCTGCTCTGGAGCTAAGTTAAACTTTGACCTTACAGGAACAGAATTATTACCCATTATTAGCCCAACCAAATATTTAACTCTGTTGCGAAGGATAACCCTGATCTACAGTAAGGAGCTACTGTACGGTATGAAAAGTCCTAACATACATGTTGTAGTGAGCAGTTTAATTGAACTGGAAGTGTGCTGGATGGTAAAAACAGTAAGTGATTGCACTTTGGTGGAGCGATTAGAGGAAGTAATTGTTGCGTAAGTGTGTGATGCTTGGCAGGATGTGGATGTACTCACAGGAGGTCCAGCTGGCCCAGAAGGTCCAGCATCACCCTGGAGAGAGAGAGACAGACAGACAGACAGACAGAAATCAAATGAAACCAGTTCATCAAAGTAAATACATATCTGTGTTACTAGACATTGCAGGATCAAAGCGTAGCCGCACACATCCAACCTCTAGAAGGCAAGGTGCTAAAGTGAACTGAAATGAAAGTACAAAGTTGAGCCGTACAAAGCCTAGGCTCGAAATGTCACTCTGAATTAAAATAAAATGATTAACCAAGGGAGCAACAAGAGTGTGCGGCTCAACTTAGTACTTTTATCACTAGACATTGCATGCATACAACTTGAGCAGGTCACAAAAAACATGTTTTAGGTCAGACTAAAAACGTAGGGTTTAAGCTTAAATCTTATACTGTAGACCGAAGACCCCCAGGGCTCCTTACTAGCCCCCCTCCTGTTTTCAAAATATCTTCACCAAAGGTAGCCGATCTACAAGCTCACAATGTGCCGCAAGCCTGTAGATCTGCTATTTTCACTGGATGTTTTCCCCAGAATAGCAAAGCTGGGGTTCAAGTGGTTCATTTAAGAAAAGATAGTACAGAATAGAACCAGGGACTTTATGATTACGCAATGACCCATTTACCTTTTCTTAACTATCTAATGAACTTAAAAGGAGTTAGAGACTTGCCCACTCCATGCACTTAATAACTACTGTATTTGAGATACTCTCATGTGGTCCATAAAAAATGAGCAATAGAACCCAACATAATAGGGAACGATTGGCTACAAACACATTTATTCTGTATATATCTTCATCTAAAACAGGCACATTACACACACCTGATCATATTGCATATAATTACACCCTTGTACGTACGGTATGCCCACACACATGCATGAGTAACTGTGTCCTGCAATTTCCCAGCAGGGAGGGCAATTATCTCTACAGATAATCATTCAAAGTTACAAACATTGAGAAGAACACGATATAATTCCCAAGGGGAACTTTGGTGTTTTCTTTTTTTTAAACTGTATCTGTTAATACATTCAGACAAACATTCAAACCTAAATAAATACAATCTTCATCATGAGGCATTTGTGTGTTTTCATTTTAAGTTGTCCACCTACACTATGCCCCTGTTCACCCCACACATCCCTTAATTGTAATGTCATTGTTTGTTTAGTGTTCCTTTAACTCTGTCAATCTTGGGGAAAATGTGACAAATTTTGAATATTTTTTAAACATTTTAACAGCACAACTCTTGTATGGGGGGGTCTCTGGCACAATATGTTTTCAGATGGATTCCACAGCCAAACACACATTCATTTTGGGGTCCTTGACATGAAAAGGTTTGATCATTTGCTTGCCTCTTCCTGTCTTCCTCTAAACCCCCCCCCCTCTGTCTTTGTTTATCCCCTCAGCTGTATTTGATGTGTCTGTGTGGTGACAGAGCGTGAGTCCTGTCAGTCAATCACAACATGCTAATGTCACAGCTATCCTTTACATTCCTCACTGCTCAGACTAATACATCTGCAGCACAAATGAGCCTTGACAGTCACACACACACACACACACACACACACACACACACACACACACACACACACACACACACACACACACACACGCGCGCATACGAGCATAAAGCCATCCTCATTTCACTGTGAAGGGCGATGTTCATCTCTAGGATGTCAACACATAGAAGAGAGAGAAAGGCAGTTTACTTAAAATAGTTTGTACTACATCACAAACTCCATAGGTTTAGGCTGTCTGCCTGTCTTTAAACAGATAGAAATATCAGTCAGGGTTCTGGGTCATCACAATAGCTCTAATCCTTGTAATTAGGGTGCTTGGTTACAGCGTGCTTTGTTATTAGTTTGGCTGATTACAGCAGTTGATTTGAGATTAGGTTTATCCGTCTCGACAGTGCATTTACAGTCTTACAGTTGAAATCCAAAGTTCCAGATACTGTAATAACTTCTATTTACTGAAATGAGTCATAGCTCTTCATTTCCAGTTCTGTGATTAGGCCCTATCTCTCATGAGATGCAGAGGTACTTTAATCACGGCCGTGGTGTAATCCTCCTGTCTGTTTACTGTCTCCCTCCGAGGATAACACACATCTCCTTCAGCACACAGAGCAACAGTCTCACAGGCTGCTGGGAAGAAGGGTGCATTCCAGGTAGGATTAAGGAAGCAGCGGCCAGCAGCAGATAAATCCGTTTCAAGTCACCTGACGCCTCATTAAAAACGTTCCCACCAAGCAGCCGAGCCGCCTTAACAAATCCAGGCCGACAGGGCTAACGCAGACCGTGGCCCCGCGTGACCTTTGAGACTTCTCACTACCACAACACCCGACCATCTTTGCACTATGCCGTGGCACTCAAACGACAGAGGCTGGCAAAAGTATTATGGCAAGAGACATATCGTCGCTGTCGGGCAGAAACCTTGTGTCTCACATGTTTCATCTTTTTATGGAACACAGGATCTTTTTACCATTTCCTGAAAAGTAAAGGTTTTGGACATTGTTTCCACCCAACAACGATTGCATGTGTCAAGTCAAGTCTCCTTTATTTGTAAAGCACATTTAAAAACAACAGAAGTTGACACAAAGTGCTTTTCATTCAAAACAGCATCATATAGACCTCAAGATTAGAATGTGTGTGTGACCACGCATGTATATTAAGTGTAGTCTTCTGTGCTTTTTTGTGGTTTATTAAAGGGGTGAAGGGGGACCATCTTTCCTAGTACATGACAGTAAATTCCAAAATGATCACTAGACTAAAAGACTTACCGCCTCGCCTCCGGGGCCGTCCTTCCCAGCGGGACCATCGGGACCGGTCAATCCCTGATAAGAAATCAAGACAATTATGCATCATTTGTTTGCATTCAGCAACTTGATCTCCAGTCTGTAATATAACGTATTCCTCCATCCTAATGGCACTTTATCCAAGAAATATGACTGATTGTTTGAATACTGAAGCAAGGAAGTGGATCCCGTTCACTGTTTCCAGCTTGCAACAAGGCAAGGCAAGTTTATTTATATAACGCATAAGATGGCATTTAAAGACAAGGAAATCATAATAAAATGTATAATAGTTACAGGTCATGGTTTAAATATAGTTATGTGTCTAGAGCTTTATATTCAAATTGATCCGTTATCTGGTCAATCCACCCAGGATCTTCCTCAGAGAACTGAGGAAGGTGCCGGTAGATTGAAATATTGTCCACGTCTTCGCTCCTACGGTATACAGTATAGTTTCTGTCCGACGAACCTCTTCCAAATACGGCTGTTCTATCCAAGTGTGCTGGAATATTCTTTTTTTAGAGTCGAATACTGAAGCAGAAAGTGCATTTGGTTTGTGAATGTGCATGAGTGTGTGTCCTTGGCAGGTGGGGGTGGCGGTGTTGTGTTTGCGTGACAATTCTTGTGACAAGTGACAAAAACTGTGACAAAAACAAGTGACAAGTCTGTGTATGTCCACTAGTCACTTACATCCACCCCTGGCAGTCCTGGCAGGCCTGGTATTCCTGCTCCCCCTGGAATTCCGGCTTTTCCTTTGGGTCCCTACAAGGGCAAAGATTCATACACTGTCAAATCATGAGTGTTCATTTAACCTATTAAGACCTGAGGCGATTCTTAAAAATGTTTTCTAAATCCAAACAGTTTTTTGAAAAAAAAAAAAAAAGTTTAATTTTTTTCCAAAAATAGCAGATCTACAAGCTCATAGCGCGGCACGAGTGCCGCGCTATGAGCTTGTATATCTGCTATTTTTGAATGGCCAAAGAAATCTAAAGTGACACAGATGCGTTCCAGGTCTAAATGGGTTAACTCTGAGAATTTGTACACTTCTCAGAGTTACAAAGGGACAAATGAACAGTATACTGAGGATTTTTTAAATGAGCCGTTTTCTACTCTTGTAAAGTCGATGTGTGATGCAGTTGAGAGAGAAGATGTTTGGTAACTCACAGCCTTCCCAGCAAGTCCAGCAGGGCCATCTTTGGCCTGTCAAAAACAATGAGACATCAATGTTACAAATCATTTCGTTTCATTACAATTGATTTCAATCACTGTACATTTTATGTAAAGCTATACTCAAGGAAAACTTCCTAGGATATGAGTGCCTTATTGGTCTGTTGCCTTTGAATGCCCACTATAAATACATTCACTGTTTATATAAAAATCACATTAATCATATCCGTTGAGTAGAATATCTAAGTTGTAAATGATGAATGGAAATAAAGGGGGCAGTGAGTCTGGGGTCTGCTTCAGCATGTAAGAGGCTATGGGCGGGGAAAAGTAAACAGTCCTAAAATGAAGCCAGTGCCAACTAAGTCACATGATGAAAGCCTCAGGTTGGTTTGGAGTGGGGGGCAGTGTAGGGGGGGGGGGGGTAAGGTGAAATTCTAGATGCTCTCGTAGGGTCAGGGAATGCATGAATGGAGCCTCTGTCTGACTCTGTTGCTTACATTGCTAAAGCAACAGAAATATCCAGAACTGAAAGGATCTTGGATCTCCTACCCCCCCCCCCCCCGATAAAACTAAATTAGAATATTGTTTTCTTCTTGTCCTCGAACATTAGCTGCATGAGAATAAATCACTAGCTTGCACCCAAATATATACATATACAGATTTACACACAGAAATTATAAACCCCCCAAAAAACAGATTAACAGTTTAACCAAAGGGCTCTGTTTTGTTTGTGTATAATCCGATTTCCCCTTTCAAATTGCCCAAGGGAGAGAGAAATATTATTATTTATTTTGATTTACACTTAAAGGGGAAATCCACCCATTTTCAATATTTAACTATGTCATTAATATAGCATAAAGGAGTTGTGTGGAAATAAGAAAAAAATTAAAAAAAAATTAACATTGCAAAAAAAATTAACATTGCAAAAAAATTAACATTGCAAATTACACCATGATGAGTCATCACAGTGTAATTTGCAATGTTAATTTTTTTGCAATGTTAAATTTTTTTGCAATGTTAATTTTTTTTTTAATTTTTTCTTATTTCCACACAACTCCTTTATGCTATATTAATGACATAGTTAAATATTGAAAATGGGTGGATTTCCCCTTTAAGTAAAGTATAAATAACAGCAAAGGCTGAATTGCTCATACATTTATAGATTTTCTTTTTTTTTAAAGAAGAAAAAAACATTTAAAACATTTGCCTAATTGGTTTGATAAGTTACTCTCTTTCACTGAAACAGAGGCCAGCCTGCCTGCCTGGCAGCGGGAACTTCAGGCAGACATCAATAGACTGGGATGCACCGTCGCAGATAGAAAAGAACGCCTATGACTGAGAACTCTGGAGGTCCCTTGTCGACGGCCTATACCCCAGTAGGGGTGTCAGTCAGGCAGGCATAAGTAAGTAGTTTCTTTCACTGTTTTCTGGAATTCATAAGAATGAATTTACTAGCCCTAGCCCTGCCTACCAGGGGGAGGCAGCTATAGTGTATGTTTTCACCTGTAATCAAATACCTGTAGGGAGGGGCTATGGTTCCAAATGGGAGGAGTCAGAGTAATAAAACTAAATGAGAGAACTTTATAGCCAAGTGTTTCGCTACCGAACATTTTATACCACTCTTGAGGTCGACATTGCCATGTTGGGATAGGAAAGACGTGTTTGGCCACTGAGTCTGCCTGTGAACAGACCATTGATTTGGTACAGTATATGTATTTAAAATATTTTAACATTGGTCATCTAGATATGGAACTTAACTTTTTTTTGTCTTTTTTGACAAATAGAAAAATAGAAGAGGAAATGTATCTCAAACCTCAGTTCAAGAAGAAGATAACAAAGAATGAAGAAAAGTATACCTTATATGGCACTTGTCTAATTTGGGGTAGGCCTGTTAGCCTACATTGAAAACTGAGTCAAAAGCTTCACTCAAAATCAGGCAGGACAAACTCACATCGGTGCCATCTTTTCCTAGGGGTCCTGCGGGTCCTGGGGGCCCGCTGGGTCCTCGTGGCCCGGGCCTCTGCAATGAATGAGTTCATCCAGGTCATTATATGTGCATGAAAACATAGATCAGCCATTAATTAGTTTACCCAAATTGGCTTAATTGGCTGAAATTGACAGATAAATTAATCAATTTGACTGGGAAGAATCTGGGATTTGATATATTATGCCATTAGAATAAAATGGAAGTGAATTATAAAACACAACATGGAACATTATATTTCATTGAATTCAAGCAATGTAATTATGAAGCAGGAGACCTAACAGTATAAAGTGAACACAATGGGTATTTATCTAATATTAGAAGGATGCAACTCCAGGATGCTGCATAAAGTAGCTGAACAATTCCATGTGGCACAAAATACAAAACTAAAATAGTCACATGCATGGATCTACAGTTCACAAAACATCCAAACAAAAATAATTGATTGCATATAGTTAACTTTAACAATAATAAACTTTCTCGTTTGAATCAGCTACCTAGGTTTCTGCTGAATGAACAAGGGCGCCATTGTGCACTGATCTCCAGTAGCCTACCCTACATTCCACAGGTTCAGGGAAAACACAACCTCGACTTCATAAACTACTGTGAAAGTCCTGGCCACCTGCAGACAATTTGGCCCATATGAGGTTCGTAGGGACCCCAATGGAAACAAGCCATAGTGCTTTCTTGGGTTTAATCCTTTTAGCATCCTTTTGAATGGAACTGTACCTCTGTGCTTTTTTTTTGCCAAACTGTTAATAAAGTATTCAATCAATCCATCAATCCATCAATCAATCAATCCAATCAGTCAATCAATGGGTGATAGACCATACTAGGTGCCACCTAGAAGTCTATGCGATGGAGACACTGTCAAGAAAAATACCAAATTATCCAGTCATATATATTCATGCGTTAATCCCCATGTAGCCTAATTAAAATAAGACTTATTAGACACATGCAGTGTCTAACAAGAGACTTAAAGGATAACGGACAAGCCAGTCGGGCCTCTGGAGATATGAAAGAGTCTCATCCATCGCAAATGCAGCTGCCATAATTGATAGATAGTAGACAATAACGCTTACAGGTGGCTGCTGATATTAAGCCACATGCACAACAAAACGTTTAGAAACAAAAGCATCAATAACACACAGACAGCCGTTTTACCACCAGTGACCAGGATCATGCCACTCTAGTTGGTCAGGGTGGATAATAAGGCAAGCAAGAGCATCTTACCTGGCCTGAAGATGATGCCAAAAGCTGGCAGAGGAAGAGCACCCCAAGAGCAGAGAACATCGCCATGGCTCCGCTCGATCGCCCCTAAAATCCGATTTCACGCGGAAAAAAGTTCCCCTGTCCTTGATCGCTCCCCCCGAAATCGCCAACTAAAAGCGATCCTTCACCTTACTGTGCGCAGCTCCTGAATGGCATTCACGTTGGTCCCAGATAAACCCGAGTCTCCAGCCGAAGGGGCTGAACTCAAGCTGGCGTACCTACTACAGAGAGGGGTGAGGGGGGCGAGGGATGGAACTGGTGGTCAAGGGACTGGGAGAAGTGATGGGAGAGAGGAACCATTTCGGAGTTCACGAAAGTAGGCAGAGCTAAACATTGTAGTGATGATGACATGTGGGGTAGTATTCTAACCAATGAGCCTCAAAGGGAACATAGACCACTGGGCCAGTTGCACCACCTCACACAAAGTTCAAACTTAGCACCGAGTGACACGCTATGAGCTTGTAGATCTGCTATTTTTTTTTAAATCGTGAAAATGAGTGCAAATCTTTGAATATATATTTTAAAAATTTATATATATATTTTAAAATGTGCACAAATTTTCACATAAAACAAAACAAAATAGCAGATCTACAAGCTCATAGCGCGGCACTCGGTGCCGCGCTATGAGCTTGTAAATCTGCTATTTTTTAATAGCCAAAGAAATCTAAAAATGACACAGATACTTTCCCGGCTAAATGGGTTAAATGGCTTTTTTTTAAAAGCCATTTAAAGGACAACTTTGTTTTTTTACAACCAATTAAGGTTTATATTTTAGCTTGTAATTAAAGTAAATAAAAGATGAGTGTTATTTTTTTTTCATTTACTGCTTTCTATAGTTTTAGCAATTTTCGCGATATTTTTTACTGTGGGTGGGGGCATTCTGTCCGGTGGCAAAATATGCCTTTTTTACACAATAAAAAAGGTCCTGTGGTCTTTGATGGCCAGATGTGAGTTATTGGGGGCTAGAAGAGCTACTGTAAATAATAATAAAGAAAACGCCGGGTTATTGTGTAAAAAAATACATATTTAGCCACCGGACAGAATGCCCCCGCCCACTGTAAAAAAGATCGCGAAAATTGCTAAAACTATAGAAAGCAGTAAATATATATTTTTTAACACTCATCTTTTATTTACTTTAATTACAATCTAAAACATAAACCTTGGTTGTAAAAAAACAAAGTTGTCCTTTAAGCATAACTAGGCTAAGTTTGAACTTAGTGTGAGGTGGTGCAAGTTGCAACTGGCTGGTCCAGAGCCATAAATAGTGAGTTCTCTCTAAGGCCCTGCCAGGCGCGCTGCTCTGCTCATAGACCGAAAATTCCACTACCGTGCGAGGTCTCCGTCTTTAGTAAAAAATAAACGTAATTATTTTGCTACTCACCGAAACAAAGGCTGTTTGGGGTTGTTGAAAGTCTATTCTCCATGGTGGGAAGCCTCTCGGGAGTCGGGACCCCACATTCTCTGTATAATAAACTTCTAGGGCAGAAAATAAATTGGAAATTATTTTAGTTATTCCACTGCGTTCTCTACAGATCTGGTCAATATAAATTACCATTGACCAGATCTGTAGAGGGCGCAGTGGAGTAAATACAATAATTTCCGTTTGGCGGACATATTTTTTTTTTCTGCCCAAAAAGTGTATTATACAGAGAAGGTGGGGTGGCGAGAGGCTTTCCACCCTAGAGAATAGACTTTCAACAACACAAAACAGCCTTTGTTTCGGTGAGTAGCGAAATAGTTTTGTTTATTTTTTTTACTAAAGACGGAGACCTCGCACGACGGCAGTGGAATTTTCGGTCTATGAGCAGAGCAGCGCGCCTGGCAGGGCGTCAGAGAGAACTCACTAACGCTCTGGACCAGAGCTAAAGAGGGAACACTTCCATGAGCAGAGAGAGGCATAGGTCGGATAGCCATACATCTTTGGCCGAGTTTGAAGTTAAAGACTATTGCTCATCCATCCTTGCACCTGACCTATCTAATCTAACCATTGTAGAGCGATATGGACATAGCGTAGGCCTACTGTTAAGATAATCATTTGATTGTTTTTTTGGGAAGGAAAATAACCAGGAAAAGACAACACTTAGCCTATGCCAAATCATATATTTCAATGTACAACATCCCAGATGATCTAGTCTTAACATTCTTAAAATAAAGGCCGCCTACGTCATATTTTCAATATCATCAATATAATAATTAATATGTTTATTAAAAATAAAAATAAAGACTTGAGCCATTATTTTAAGGTGACGATGTCATAATCAATATATCAATATATTGGACAGCCCTAAACCATTGTATGTCAAAGCAGTGTTCACTACTGAGAAATAATGTATATTGTTCCCCTTCCAACATTACACAAGCATACCTCTATCTCTATAGACTATGCTGCGTAAAATATAGAACATGGAAATACCATAAATAACAATATCAGCTCAAAGGCAAGCTATAGTTAAGCAAACATAAGCTTTTCGGGTACAGCTATTCCTATTTTGGTTCCTTAAGATAACCTGATGAAGGTCTAATTACTCTAATAGACCAAAACGTTGTTGTATGCCCATTAAACCTTTTTCTTGTATTTGAAGGCAAGCGTGCAGGAGTTTTTCTTTCAGTGCAGCCATTCCGAAATACTTCATGTTAAAGTAAAAATGAGCAAATGGCAAGTTGTTCAGCATTTTATTTATAATTCAACAGGAAATGGGTAGATAGATGTTTCTTGTGTCACTGCAATGAGACTACCAAGCTGAAACTCCTCAATAACAGTAATGTTCACAATCTCCATTTAAAAAAGGTACAGTAGACTCACTCAGTGATTAAAACTACACCCAGAATTGCATGCTGGTCCTGAGATGTGAACTATTAGTGTATATTCCTTCAGGATATACTTAAGTTCAAGATCTTTGTTCCCCTCTGGTGAGTGTTGCTCCAACCTTAAGCTCAATATATACTGTTCTCTAAATTAGACATTAGTGAGTTCACATCACTGAGTCACACTTGACTAGGTTACTGAAAAATAGACCCAACATTAGAGTTTGCTTGCTGCTGGGGATGTAAAACAGCCACAAGAATGAGGAGCAAAAAGCTGCTATCTACCACAGGGTTTTCCTGAGAATTGCAATTCAATATCCTAGGAATGATTTGGGCTTTGGCTAAACATAGACAAATTTCATAAAAATAATATCAGAAAATAGCAGCACTTTATTCTGCCGGTACCAATATCCTTGTATTTACTACACGGTAAAAAGTACTTCATAGAACTCAGCCCTGCTGTAATGTAATCACCATGTTCCTATACTGTATCATGAAGAAAAGCATGTCAGATAAATAACTTTTATAGTTAGTACCGAAGATTAAGTGCAAACATTAAAGAATAAAATGCATCAATAAATAACGAGACCAAATAAATCATCCTGGCTTGTAAATGGCCACATACTGCTCCTATTACCCCTTAATGTGTTGACATACAGTCGACCTACAATTTCAACCAAATCATATCATCTCATATCTCAATATTGCCAAGAAGACATACAATCAACCAGTCTTGTTATATTTTTGGCTATGTCGTCTGTTGTTCAGCCTTCTACTTTACGTTTCTGCACGGAAACATACAAATTGTGCAACATCCGTGAAGGGGGGGGCAAAAACCTAGCAATGACATTCAATCATATCCCCTTTTGACTGTGGGCCCATAACAAACCAAAAAAATCAGTGCAAAAACCTGCATTCGGTTGTGAAAGTAGTACTGAATTAAAACCAAAATGCTGTTACAAGTATTTAATTTACAACTGATTCTTATTCAAATTAAATGATCAATAAGTGTATCCTGTACGGATCTTTAACCACTTAAACCCTATAAAATTAGTTGACCAGGGTTCCCCACAACTCTATACTAGGTCCTCTAGTATTTCATTCTCTCTATTTTATAAATAGCAATTTTCTCTGAATGTTTCCCCCTGAATAGGGATGCTAGGGTTCATGTGGTGAATCACCACATTAATTGGCAACTCCGCCAATTAGTAACCTGAATTTTATCCTTCTATAGTGACGACCTGTGAAAATGCCCTCAAAGGCACTTACGGCATGTCAGATTTTCACATCTTCTTCACCAAGGAACAATAGGATTCAGGTAAAAAATGGGTGGAGTCAGCCTTTAATTACTGTAAGATTACCCATAAAGGAGGATATAATTTGTCTCAACCCCAGATCCACATCCTGCAATGTTGAATTCTTATTTCTACTTATTATTTTTTACTTCTTGAAATAAAATAATCAATACATAATCATTGAAGAGGAAAGTAAAACATAATAAGGCCTGGAAACTTTCAATTCATACTCTGTCCGTCGGTTACATTTGTATTTACGGCTCAATTAGTCGGTTTAATCCTCTAGCCCTATATGCATGAATTCCCCATGTCTTGGTCTGATCCGAGGGGTGTTGACTCTACGTCCATTTCCTCAGAGTCTTTCCCATTTGTCTGTTCATTACCACATTTGTCAGAGCTCCTCTGTGTCGCGGTCATCTGCACCGTTTCACCCACTTCCTTTTTATCTGTCACTTGACTAAAGTCAGTCCTTGGAATTTTCTCCTCCCGCCCCGAGGAAGGAGACGGCGAGTGTTTAGCAGGACCTTCAGGCTTGGCCTTGGCGGGTGTTGACACCTTTGGACTTGTCTGACCAGAGGGATTGTTATTTGAGGAAACTTTCTCCTCCGGCGTCTGGCCATTTGCAACGTCCCCTGAGGGGCCGTTATTGGACAGCGCCTTGTCATCCTCCCTTTTCTTCTTCGGTGGTTTTTCTGACTCTGCCTCCCCGTCAGTTTGCATGACATTGACTGGCTGCTGGGTGGAGTCCTTGAATTTGCCGGCATCTTTGTTTTCTTCAGCCGCATTGGTCTCATCTTTCTCCTGCTCGTTGTCAGGACTGGTTGACTGATCCATTTCATCGTCATCATCATCGTCCTCCTCATCCTCACAGCCGTTCCCCAGAAATTCTTCATCAGACTCGACCTCTGCATTTCCATTTCCAGTATCAAGTTTAGACTCGGTGGCACCCTTGGAAAATGTGCCTTTGTCTCCGCTCACCGTTTTATCAGATCCCTTCTGAACCTCTGCTGCATTATCCATACCAGTCGACTCTTCTTTCTGCGCTCCGCCTGCCTCTTCGTCTTTGCCTTTAGCTCGTGCAGAAACGTCGTCCCTTCCGTCTCCATTGCCAACAGCCTCAGACTTCTTTTCTGCTTTCTTGAACCGTTTCTGAGTCTTCCTGGGGCACCAAACAAACTTGTCCTTTGGTTCAAAATGGAGATAAGCAAATCGCAGAAGCTCCTTGCGCTTTTGCTTGTCTAGCACGGCAAACACAAAGTAGTCAAGTACGCTTCGTTTAACGCTGCTGAGGTTCTTCTTCACCAGAGTCTCTTCTAGAAAGAAGCGTACAAGCGGGGCCTGATAGTGCTCAAAGCCAAGCTCTCCGAGGCTCTTCAGGATTCGAGTGATGCGCAAGTTGTTGTGCATATTCCTGGAGGACATAAGGCAGAAGGGTAGAGGCTGAAATAAACAAAAGTAAGACTCTCATATTTTTGAGGCAGCTATGGTGAAAATTATTGTGACTAACCGTTCAAGGTTTCCAAAGCGTTCCTTCCAATTCTCAGCACGTTTCACTTCACCGGTCTTTTTGTCATTCAACTGGATACCGTAAAAGCCTAACATCAGTTCATAGGACTCCACTAGTCTCTTCTTGGCCTCATCGTTTTTCTTGAACGCCTGTGGGGAACAAACATGCAGGATATATGAAAATATAGTTGAGATCAAACAAACATCTCCACAACTTTTTATGGAAGACAGCTGACTCTCTCCACCAGCACTGGCTCAGTTCAGCCAGAGCTGAGTCATGCTTCTGTCACCCTTTCAGAGTTAAATAACAGTTTGTGATTTCTTGTGTTATGTAAGAGTTTATATTACCGTACATAAATTATATACCTGCCATTTGTTTGTTGTTGGCACAGTTATGTGCCACAAGCTAGAATAAAAAGGTTGTTTCATGGAGGCAAACACCCAAACTTTAAGTGCATTTTTAGAGGTAAAAATGTGCAACGTGCCTGGAATTCTTATGCTTTTAATCTCTTATGTGCAGCAATTTTGCACAATCCATTGAGTTTTGTTTTAAATAAGTTGAAATGTCAAGATATTGTTAGTGAAATAAGAAATAAAGAGAAATCGGAAAACCTTTCACCTCATAATTGTGCTTTTGTTGTGAGAGCAGTATTTGAAAGAGGCCGTTTACAAGCTAGCTGTCTCCACTCACCTCAATCTCCTTCCTGGTGAGTTCTGAAGCCATGTAGTTAACCCCAGGTTCCCGTAGTGGAAACAACCTGAGATGGAGAGAGGAGTTGGGGGGGGGGGGGGAAGACACAAAGTCAGCTTAAGGGAAAATAACAATCACCCAAATCATCTGTTAGTAAGTGGCCTTGGGAAACAACGGTTCCTGAGGCCGAGGAAGTGGAACCCATCTCCTGTTTCTGTAGCGTGAGGCAGCTTGATGCACAGGACAGTATACTCCCTGGACATAACACTAGCATGTCACAGAGACTTACCCCCAATCCAACCCTTGATGCTGAGTGCCAAGCAAGGAGGCATTGAGTACCATTTGTATAGTTTTTGTTATGACTTGGCTGGGCATTGAAACCCTGACCTCCCAGTCTAAGGGGTGGACACTGAGTTGGTCTTGTCTGTTAGTGGCGTTGACAGTGTCTTTAGCTCATTATCTTCTAACCTCTTCCCTGCAAGAATGTAACCTTACACATTTGCAATTACTTATCCAATTTGGACAACATTTAAGAGCTGTAAAAATCACAATTCTGTAATATAAGAAAGTCCAGAACACGGTAATCTTGTCATCAAGCTTGCCTGTTAAAAATCTCTGCAGCACTCTGGTGTTTGCCATTATTTTACATATTCAGCAAAATGACGATGACTCAATGTTTTGCACCTAAATCTTTCCGTCTCTGTGTCCACAATAAAATGTGCATCGGCAGCTACGAGTGTGCAGCTCTTTTATTATTTAGGGTTTGATCCGTTGGCTGGCACTTCACAAGGACCGGTGTGCTGTGCACCTTTTGATAACCGTGTTGCACCTAAATAAAGACATACATTGAATACACATAACTGTAGTCTCTTCAATTTTTTATAATACATTGTTCAATTTCTTGAACAATACATACCATTGGATGTAAGAGTGAACTCTCTCCAGTTTCTTGTAGTCTGTTTTCCACTCTTTATGGAATGATTCAACATAGATTTCTATGAAAATGAAACAGACATGCAAAGTGTCATTACGGACATACTTTTACACAAATTAAAACACTTTGAAAACGCACAAGACTGTCAATTGAGTTACCATCAGGTGCAGAGGGAAATTGATTGAGATAGAACTTCAAATTGTTCATCTTTTCCTCTGCGCATTCATCATCTGTTAGGTTCTGCAAAAGAATAAGCAAAAAGCTCAGCTTGCTCCACAGTTTGATGAATACGCTGATTTAATCGATCATAATATGCTGTTCAGACATTTCACTCACCGGATAACCTCGCCTGTAGTTCTGCATGTCCTTTGCTGCCCTCATGTTTCTAGGCGTATGATGCCACTGCAAAGATAAATTATGATTATGAGCAAATGATGGGCATCCAAACAGGGTGACTTTTAAAGACATTTTAAGACTCATTTCACCAGTGAAGTAAACATGAAATTGTGTATCTTCATAAGTAAGTAGGGTCAGAGAGGCTTATTGTCAGTATCATTTGAGAACGCAGGAGTCTATCCATGTTTCAATTCCCTGGATAGACCAGCTGGCAAATGGATTGCTGAGGTGGAGCGCAACACCTACCATCAGCTCCCAGTACTTAACGCACGACTTACCGCACCCAAGCCATGCTACTCATACGTTAAGTTGGCGATGCCCGAGATCTAACCCACAACCTTGTTCAGGCGCGCGGGAAGTCCTTAATACCTAGGGGGGCTGTGCGTCGGGGGGGACTCTTCGCGCGGGCGCGCGATTTTTTTGCGATTTTTTTGGGGGGTTTTCTGTGTTTTTCCCCACACAAAAAGGCAGAAAGACAGTGTAAACACCAGGTTGAAGTTCATCCATGACCGTAACAGACTGCTATGATCCATAAAATATATATATATTATAAAAAATAAAATAAAATACAACTTTTTCTTCCCATCACCAGGGGGGCTGCTCCCATCACCAGGGGGGCTGCAGCCCCCATAGCCCCCCCCTTCCCGCGCCACTGACCTTGTTGTCCAAAGGCAAGTGCTCTAGCGACTGAGCTACCCGGACATTATCTATTAGTATCAAGCCTAGCCCAAGAATGGCTGATATTCCATACACTGCAGACAAATTAACAGGCGTGTTGTGGTTGGTGCGGGGTAATTAATCACACCAATTTGTATCCAATACATGTGTGCTCCTTGAAGGAAGGTTACATCATGTGTTGTTTAGTGCTGCTGTAAATATCACCCCTTCACCTACAGAGAATGTTTTCCATGTGAATCTTGTGGAAAAGTAAGTAGAGATATTTCACACATTTTCTGCCACAACTTTCAAATGGATGACAGAGTGCTTACAATGCTGCCAGATAAATACCTCCACGAGCATGCAGAGAGTGTTCTATGGATGTGTGGAATATGTAGATGGAATACAATGTATGGAATATTGGTCATTCTAGGCCAGAGTTACCTCAAACCACTGCTTTTTTTTAACAAAAAAAAAAAAGTAAAGAAATCTGCATTATTTAACAAGACACATCAGTCCTGACAGGGTGCTTCATTTGTGACATCCTAGTTACATTATCACTCATACGTGTCCATTTCGATGACTGTCTGTACCAAAAAGCTAATCCCACCCACCTCGTTGGTGATGTGGTCATTAAAATGAACCCAACTGAATTATAATATTTAATCTGTACATAAATCGCAACTGACATCATTGGCAATCAATCATTCGTTTTAATCAGCCTCATATAGCAACCAGTTTAGATGACATAAAGGCCAAGCTAGCAGCAAGAGGGCACAACTGTGTCATCTTTTTTGAACAGGTTGATGTTGATTAAATGTCACAGAATAACATTATAGCAAAAGAGATGCAAAGAGATTACAATCTCATGCATTCTATCAACATGAGTTGGAACCTTGCCAGCTATTATGTGGTTAGCAAACCAACCACCAGCAGTAGCTGCAGAGTTGCCATGTCGGGTTATTAAAAGCGACTGTGGGCTTGTTTTTATGTAAAGTTGCTTGTAGATCAGCTGCGGGTTGCGGTTTTTTGGGCTCGTTTCTACAGTGGAGTTGCTTATTTTAGGCTTGCTTTCTAAATGTTGTTTAAACCAGTGGTTCTCAAACATTTTCATGTCAAGCACCCCCATATTAATATGTATTTGTCCACAGACCCCCATATCTGAAAATACTTTGTGCCAGTGATTTGTGTTATGAAAATGTTCATAGATTATTATTTTTTGAAAATAGTAGATCTACAAGCTCACAACGCGTCGCATCACGAAGCGTTGTGAGCTTGTAGATAGGCTATTTTAATTTAAATAGCCGTAGCCTATAGTCGCTTCTTTTGGGCTTGTTTTTCATAGACCCTGGTAGCTTATTTCTCTCACAGAATCTGGCAACACGGAGCAGCAAACGAAGCGTGCGCTGACTGAAAATGGCAGATCTACAAGATCACAACGCGTTCGCATCGCGACGCTTGGTGAGCTTGCAGAGGTGCTATTTTCAGCAGCAAGCCGCCTCCAACCGACGCGCAACGGAAGACCCAGAGACTGAATGCAAGGCAACAAGGCTAAAAAAATAAATAAATAAAATGGGTCGCACGAGCCTTTCTTTTCCCCCGTCACAAGAACATTGACACATTTTCTGAAAGGAATGGCGACGCAAGTCGCGACGTCGACACTTTCACTTAGGAAACTATGTCACTTTATAGAAAGATATGTCATTGTGTTGGTTGAGCAAAAAGAGCCGTGATGTGACGACGCGTATCATTTATCCTTCTCCATCACGCGATCGGGTGTCGCCAGCCCCCAAAAAAGAACAGATCTACAAGCTTATCAACGCGTCACATTTTAGGCGAGCGACACCGTCGTAATATGTATGGTGTGTGTGTGTGAATTCTAAGCCACCCAGTGAAGTGATGAAGGAATAATCATTATTATTAAAGGATCTGGCCTAGTAGGCTAGTGATAGTGAACTAGACTGTCGATCGATTCACTTTGAGGGTTGCTGATCCGGTCAGAGTCTACAAAGCGGATACGGAAACTGTGCGTGCAGGGCATGCCGTTGCAGGGCATTTTGCGAAAAAGAAATAAGCAACCAGATATATGAAAACAAACCCAAAAGAAGCAACTGGGTCACAATAGCAGATCTACAAGCTCGCGAGCTTGTACATCAAAATGGAATATTTTTGAAACACTTTTAACAACTCAAATATGTTTTGAGATGGGGGTCTGCAGACAAAAAAAAGTATTATTTTAGGGGTCCTTGATTTGACCATGATTGACTTTGAGAATAATCGGTTTGAATAACATTAGGACGCCCAGCAACTATACTTTAGAAACAAGCCCCAAAAAAACGCAACCCACAACTAATCGTATATTTACAAGCAACTTTACAGAAAAAGAAGCTCAAAGTCGCTTATAATAAGCGGACATGGCAACACTGGCATGTGCGTGAAAACCACCGGATGCAGTAGGTGGGCTCTAGACCGGATATGGGCACCTGAGCAGTAAATAGAAACCAGGCTTTCCATCGGTAACTGCGGAAAGGTTTAATAGTAGAACTATCATACATACAATTTGTATTTTTTTTTATCTGAAATGCTTAAAGTTGTGAAATTTATTAAAATAAATAAATAATCCCAGCCCCCCACAATAAATAAATACAAATAATGCCAGTCCCCCACAAAAAAAAAGAAGATAGTCCCAGTCCCCCACACAAATAAATAAATAAATAATAACCCCCAGACCCCCACAAAAAAAGAAAACAAATAGTGCAACGTACCAGCGCGGACCAAGAGGTTTTGTTCTTGTCTTGACCGGTTCTGTTGCTCCTCTCTCCTCCTCCTCCTCCTCCTCCTCCTCCTCCTCCAGCCGGGTCGTCTCCTCCATCACTCTCCTCCGTGTCCCAGGTCGAGTCGTATTCACACACGCAGTCGTCCTCCATGGTGGGATGTTTTTATTAAAAACACACACACACACACACACACACTACCGACTTAAGGAAACGAAAACATAAATAATATGCGCGAAATCTGTCTCACTGGTGGTCATGAGTTCAACTTTTTATGCTCCAGAGTAATAGGCGATCGTAAAGCAGCAGACATGCATCATTCTGTCCTTTCCTTCCGTCAAGATAGACGTCTTGAATTAAAATGCGACTTCCGGCTAGTGGACTTCAAAGTAAAAGCATTATACTAGTATAAAATATGTATAAAATAAATAGTATAATATTTGATATATATATATATATATATATATATATATATATATATATATATATATATATATATATATATATATATATATATATATATATATATATAAAATATTATGCTTTTAAGTAAAAGTATAATACTTATTTATATATATTATATATAAATAACTATTATACTTTTACTTTGAAGTCTACTAGCCGGAAGTCTGATTAAATTTTTATAGTACCTTTCATGCATAACATGCATGTCAATACTTTTGTACTTTTACTCAAGTAACATTTTGAACACTGGGCCTTTTACTTTTATGTGAGACATTTCAGTGTTGTTTAAGTGTATGTACTCGAGTACACATGTACATCAACACACAGACATTCACACTAAACACACAATCTTGCAGGCAATCATCTTCACCTGTAAAAATGAAGCTTCTATCTATAGGCAATATAAAGACAATATTATTTTTCCAAATACCTCAGAATCGACATTGTGATAATGACATTTTATTGTAATGATAACATATTTTTTTTTCCTATTTTCTGTTCAAAGTGCATTGCATCTTGGCATATTGTGAGCTTAGAGCGTGGCTATTTATGCTATTTTTGATAATTATTGAAAGTACAAAATAAGGTGTAAGTGATTTAAACCCAGAAAAGTAAACACTTATGCCATATCCCGATATGCAAAATCCCGGAAGATATCTAGTCTCATCATGATTTTGATATAATATCCATGTATTGTCTGCTGGCAGCAGTGAGTTCAGCCAGAGGGGTAGAGTTTGAGAGACCAGAGGGAAGACAATTACATACAGGTAAAGGAAAAACAAGAATAGTTTAATTATTCATATTATTGTATCCATTTTAGAAGCTGTATAGTCTGATTGTTCTAACTGTCCAGGATGTTGTAATCATTTTCCTTGTGGACATTGTGGAACAAGCTGCCACCCCATGTTAGAGTGTCTCAAACCCTGCCTGTGTTTAAATCACGTTTGAAAACACACTTGTTCTCCTTGGCGTTTGAAAATTCAGATTGAGAAGCTGCTGCTTCCCCCAGGCATTGTGTCAATCGTTGTCTTGTTCATTGTGTGTGTTCTCTTGTTTATTTTAGTATTTTATTGAGTGTACAGCACTTTGGTTCAACACTGTTGTTTTTAAATGTGCTCTATAAATAAAGTGGATTGGATTGGATTGGAAAGAAGAGGAAAGAGACTGGCTATTTTTGAGACGTGATTTGAGTCATTCAATGAGTATGTATAAATGTACCCTTTTTTTTCAAGGTTCATTTCACCACAGGGGTGCATACTAGTTACTGCAGGGAAAACAACTGAGGTGATTTCACTTGTACAGTATGTTCTTTAATTAGTGGTATCAGATATTGTAGTGAGACTGGTGGCTATAATTGTCCACTCTGTAGCTCACTTGAGCTGCACAATATTATAAATATTTCAAATCTCAATATTGGTTAGTATAGCTTGAGAGTGAGAATAATGTTGTGATAACATATGGACTGCATGTTTTTTATACTATGAAAAAAGTTCAAGCTTCTTTAAAAAGTATGCTGTACACATTTGAACAATGAGCTTTTTCATTGCAAGTGTAAGCATGTAGAAAAGGCTGCAGTCGTAGCATAGTATAGGCTACATTACAATCATAATATATAGCAGAAATATCACGATATAATTGTTGTTATGTTAATATCATACAGCATCACTCACCCAGTTTACTTGTGTTGTCTAGGTCAGTGGTTTTCAAAGTGGGCTCCCACTTTCCAGCCAGATTGGTCGTAGTTGAATTTGACTACAATTCAGAAAAAGGTGAGAAAACAATGTTTCATTATCACCAGTCACCACTATGAATATAACTGTCATGTGCAATTATGACATTTATAGATTAATCAATTTCAAACCAGAATATTTCATGCTAGAGTCCCTTGCACATATTCATTTGATTAAGTACAAGTTACATTTGAAGTTATGGTATATCCAGGACTAAAAGTATCGTTTTAAGCATATTTCCATGATATTCCATTTAATTGGTAAAACAAGGTTTGTACTTAGGACTGAGTTTGACCTTTGGTCAAATAATGTAAGCCAGAGAGAGATTTCACCCAACTTAGTGTGGGCTCAGCTGTAATGCAATCAGTTCAGAGTTCCTGGCCATTGTAGAGTCCAGGTAAGAGGTGAGAGGCACAACAGTCATTTTTGATAAACCTTTTGTTTCTTGGTTCAGAGGCATTGACACCCTCTGTCTTGTCTTGATTATCAGAAGAAGTCTTTTGTATTCATTTAAACTAATCAGAGTAATCATTGTTCCTTCCTGGGCCGATCAGCTACAGACAGGAAATGTGTAGTGAATGATTGGAAGCCAGGTCAAGATGACAGTAAAATATATACACTTTTATTATTCTTCAGTCTTAGGTCTGCAGTGTGTAGTTAAAATGATTAAAGTCTTGATAACTATGACTTGTGTTGTTAACAAAGAGAAATGTCATTTAAGGAAAATATTCAGTCTTAAAGTAACTGCAACTTTGTTGATTCATTGTATTTCTAACTGCTGTTTGCAATTGTGAATGTATAATATGTGTGGACTTAATTTGAAGCTAATAAGATGTTAAACAAAGATTTCATGATATGAGCTTGTGTAAAAGTATGAGTGGTCAAGAAGGAGGACTGGGAGGAGGTCCTAAGTCAAATGTCTGTCTGTATAAAGTGCAATGTTTTGGTGATTCAGGTACACTCTGTGGATTGGCAACTCAGGTGTCACGTCTATGGAAATAAATAAATTTCTGTGGACAAACCCTCCTTCAAACTGGATCCTTGTTCTTCTTGCATTCAGGGAATAGTTATGGAATAGTGTTTTTCTTGTCTGATCAATGGACCAATATACGACAAAGTTCTTATTTATTTTCAATGAAACACACTTTTACAGCACTGCTACAGCTTTAGGATGATAACTTGAACACACCGCGCACACACACACACACACACACGCGCGTGCGCATGCACGCACGCACGCACACGCACCGTCTTCACCCCAAATTGTCCCTGCACGCACTTCCAGGAAGTCTGATTGGAATGAGCCTCCCAATAGTCCCAAGTACAGTAAATGTGTGTGTATATGTTACATTTGTATTGTGGAATGAGAATCGGTGGCTCCAGGGCAACATTCAGTGATATGAATGTATAATTCGATCTTTTGACAGTAATCGTAGAGCCACATTTTCACACGTGTGTATCACACCATTAGAAGCTAAAAATAGAATCATTGCGTTATCGCTGGGAATTGAATGTTGAATGGCCCCTGGTTTTGGTTTCTATTTTTGGTCTTAGTTACTGTGGAAACTGCAGGGTTCTGCAGGCATCCAGCGTTTGCTGTTGCTTTTCACTGCTCCCGCGACATTAGATGGATTCATTCAAGTCTCCTTCTAACAGGGTTTTAAATTCAGCTAAAGATTTAGATATAAACAGAGATTAGTGAAAGCAGGGGAACCATAATCGCAAGTTAGTTTGATATGTGTACCCACAGTTGATTTGAAAGGAATTTAACTGTTTCTTGACCCCCAGCATGCCGATTCTGAGGGACACACTCGCAAAAAAAACCTTTAAGACTTTAAGTGGGTAATGGCAGTTGATCACATTAGTGCCCCTATTGTTGAAAACCCTTTATACTTAGTTGATCGGGGTACCCCAGGGGTACTTGGTCCACTCCTTTTTCCCCTGTAAACCATCTCTTGCGATGCAATACTTTTGCTGAATGTTTGCCCCAGACACTGGGGTTCATGTGGTTAGCTACTTAAACCACATGGAGGGGAAAGGAACTGGTTGGAATAACGTGTTCCTTCCACGCGCTACGTCTAACCAGGGAACCTCCCCCCTGTCGGGTGATAAGAAGCGGCTTGCTACCTCTCATGCATTGAAGGAGGCATGAGCTCGGGTCTAGGCTCTCCCTAGGCTGGCAGAGGGAGTGTAGTGCCCAGGATTACATAGGCAATTGGCACTGGGTGAAAAATAAAGGGGTTAAAAAAATCGTGGGATAAAAATTGAAGTATATATATATATATATATATACCCACACACACACAAATAACCAATCTACAAGGTCACAATGTGTCATGTTGCATCACGTTGTGAGCTTCTAGCTGCTATTTTTGACCAATGTTCGCCCCAGAATAGTGGGGCTTGGGTTCATGTGGTAATGGACAGTTTATTGCACTGATGACTATCTATAACAGGTATGGAATGCCAAAGTCAGATGACACTCTCCTACCTGTGTTACCCCAGTGTGACATTAACCCTTGTGTCCCTATTCTGGGCATGTCAAAATAGGCAAAAAATGAGTGCAAAATTGCAGATCTTTGCTAGTGAAAAGAAAAAGGTGGTTAATAATCCACTCCAAAAGTGCAATTTCAATTCTCTATTGTAACTCATCTATGTTATTTCAGGCAATTTACATTTATTTTACCTTTATTCTACGAACCATTTAAATTAGTTGATTTTATTTTCAGACAAACATATAAAGCAGTAGCAAGGCATGGCCAGATCCGTCTGGTTTCCAGGCTAAAAAAACTGCTCTTATTCTTGTGGTCATTTGTCTTCAGAATACTTCAAGCTGAGAAGTCTTTTTGGTTTAATTTGTATACTCTAGAGTAGAATAGAGCACTTTAAAATCACAACAACAGTGTCACCATACAAACGCTCAGAGTTAAATGAACACTCAGGATTGTATAGTGTACTAATGATCTGTGTGAGTGAGACAGAGTTGAGACACACCACAAATACAGACATAAAAAGAATGTGTTGTTGCCATGAACACTGTGCCCCATGATGTCAGTATCTAGTGGGTCATTTATTTTGGTGTCAGTTCAAGTTCGGTTCAGTTTATTTATAGGGCAACGTCACCCTGAAGATTCTCTGCACACTTCACGAAAGATAAAATAACATCATTGTGTGTACAGCCGCCAAAGTTCTATCTCACATGAAAAATGTCTACTTATGAGTTACTTGGAGTATGTAGAAGTCAATAAGAGTAGAAAAATAAGCACATAATTGTATCTATCGATATATATATACAGTATCTCAGTATATACACACAGAAACCTAGTAAAAGAAACTACAAGCTCACAACACATCACATCAAATATTTTGAAAGTGGTTAAGTCTCTCTGTGTTTTTTTATAACCATGCGGCGATGTGTAATTAAGGCATTTTTCACAGGTGACTCAAGTTTTAGCATCATATTTGCAAAGGTAAACAATAGACGCCTGCCATGTCTTACTTCTGTAGCACCTGCCACGCATTCGGTAACACTCAAATTGAGGCTTCACACAGTCGTAGCTCAAGTTTCCATTTGTCATTTATTTCCATTCTCCACTTATCTCGCACCATAAAACAAGTGCATTGTATATTATACTATACTCATATATTTTGATGTCAATACTTTTGTACTTTTATTCAAGTTAAATTTTGAATACAGGCCTTTTACTTGTAACATAGTAGTTTTATATTGTGGCATTGCTACTTTTCCTTAAGTAAAATATCTGTTCACTAGTTGCCCACTGCCCTAATAGTTAGGTTGGGTAAATACAGAGGATGCATTCCAGGAATGTGCAAACGTACTCTGCAAATTCCCCAACAACAAACAAAGTGGTATAATTTGCCACTTAAACCCTATATAGTACTTTGTTGACCCGAGTCCACCAGGGAAAATATAACTAGGCCCCCTCCCTTTTACCCTCTACACTAAATCTCTTCACCGAAAATACAGCCAATCAACAAGCTCACAACGTGTCATGAAGTGAGTCACTGTGAGCATATAGTTCTGCTATTTTTGGAGAATGTTCACCTGAGAATAGGGACGCTAGCGTTCATGTGGCAAGAGGTACATTGGAGTAGGCCTACATACAGTATATAGGGCCGGTAGTGACTCAGGAGGTAGCGCAGCCACTTCTGAAACTGAAGGTTCCCGGCTCCCCCTGGGTTAGTGTCAAAGTGTCATTGAGCAAGACACTGAAGCCCTTGGTGCCTTGCATGGTAGCCTCCACCGTCGGTGTGTGAACGGGTGAATGTAATGCACATTGTAAAGTGTTTTGGATAAAGGCACTATATTAATGCAGTATTTACCATTCTTATTCTTCTTGGGGCAGTAAAAAAAACTATTCCAGTGCTGTCAGGGAATGCAGAGAAGGTGATATTTGCTTCTTCTTTTTCTGGTGTTTCCCCCATCCTCCCTGTAACTGCATGGTCCAGTCATAGCTGGATTTAGCATCACAGCCAGCCCAGATCTTTATGCCATACTTGGCTGGTTTACTTGGCATATCATTGCCTGAAGTGGCATCTCCCATGGAAAGGAACCATGCAGGCATTCGTCCACAATCACACCCGGGTTATAATGAAGTGGCTATTGTTTGACCCACCTATCCAATAATACGTCCCATATGACTGCACGTTTGTCACGACCATGTCGATGAAGCCATGTCTGCCTGTCATCAAACCCACTAGTCCTGGACAGGATAAGGGACTCCAGGGATATTGTGGCTGGAAATATTGCCCAGACAATATCTCCATTCAAAAGGCTTTCAGTTGTTTATGAGCACCAGCCAAAATGATCAACTCAAAGTAAGCTTCCAAATGTGTTGCATTGAGTTCAGGCCACTTGTCATCATACACCTGTCTACCCTCTAGATTTGTCATTTCAACAATTATTTTCTGTATGGTGTCAGATTTGATTTCACTGATGTGTAGTCATTAAGTATGCAAATTAGTCATGCAACCCAGTTAGAAAGAAACAGCTGTGTTGAGAAGAGATTATATTAAAGATGAGGGACAAGAGATAAGAAATGAGTATTGTTTGTGAAAAGTAATATATATGCAGATATAAATGATGCCATTGAAAATGTATAATATAAAACCTAAACTAGACACAAGAATAACATGAGAATAACCTAAAGAGAATAATAAAAATGTTTTCATATAATGTGGAACATTTAGGGCTTTTCAATTGGTTTGGTTCATTTTCTTTTCCAAACCTTTTTAGTCTGCATTTTGGTAAGCAACAATGCAGTTTCCGTCCTTGATCAGGCATCGGTTTTTCCTCCTATACCCTTTACTTTTCACTTTAGCCACTTCTAGGCCACTGCTGATTATCAAAAAGATCAGGTTTCATAAAGGCTAATGGCAAATGCATGTACATTTCTCACTCAGTTATAGTAATGCATTGTGTGTGTGTGTGTGTGTGTGTGTGTGTGTGTGTGTGTGTGTCTGTGTGCGTGCGTGCGTGCGTGCGTGCGTGCGTGCGTGCGTGCGTGCGTGCGTGCGTGCGTGCGTGCGTGCGTGCGTGCGTGCGTGCGTGCGTGCGTGCGTGCGTGCGTGCAGAAGTGGTGTGGGAGTGAAAATGAAATAAAGGTATACTAAGAAATAAAGGTATACATTAGCCTATACCGTACATCGTCGTATGACAAATAGCGAAAGATAGGCGATATAATAAAGCTCATTTTGAATTAAGCTCGCTTGATTATGTCCATATTGCCCAGCCCTACTTCCACTGGGCTGACAGTGGTTGGGGAGGCTTCTGAAAAAAGTTAATTATTCGTCACTTCGGGACCGCCTACTGATCATTCTCGCCAAGCTTCATGAATATCCACCCACCTATTATTGATATTGCCCGTAACCATTTGACCTTTGAACTTTTCGACCCAAAACGTAATAATCTCTTAGGCAGCTTTCTCCCTCAACAACAATACACAAACAAGACCAGGTTACAATACCCTGCCATGCTTTGCAGTGGGCAGGATAATGAGTCACGCATCACAAGATGTCAGTAACAGCAGCTTGGCTTGGTTTTCAAACCCTCTCAATCGTTAAAGGGATAGTTCACCCAAAAAAATATTTTTTTTCAATCGATTAGTCACCCCATGGAGACTTAAATTCATGGATATTTTTTTGTTTTTATCACATTCCCAAGCCAATAATTTGATAACCAGTGGACCGGTAGGCAGCGGTTGGAGACTCTTTGTGTCTCCTACCGGAACCGCTGCCAGTCATCAAATTATTGGCTAAGGAATGTGACAAAAACTAAAACATATCCATGAATTCAAGTCTCCATGGGGTGACTAATCGATAGGAAAAAAGTCATTTTGGGGGTGAACTATTCCTTTAACTTTCCTATTGCTATTTTGCATCGTTATTTTTGTGTCTAGAATTATGTTTCAAGAACTCTACCCTTCCTATACTCTGTTGAGCATGATAGCTCACTGGTTCTCAACGTCAGGTCCGGGGACCACCAGGGGGTCGAAATGGACCCTTATACGGTCTGTAACTCTGAGAGTGTATAAATGGCCCTAGTGGGCCCCGGACCAGACGTTGAGAAACGGTGCGATAGATGATGTTGAATGCTGTCCTGTTTCTGTCCCTCATGTAATCCTTTGCCCCTCTTTTGTTTCCTCCCCTTCCCCTTAGATGCATAAACTCTGAGCTCCTGATTCCTGCTTGACCACCTCGCTCTCTTTCTGAATCCTTATAATGAGGTGCTTGATTTGTGTTCAGCTCCAGTACTTAATAGTTTTCCTGCAGAGCCGATCGATCAACGAGGGAAGCTGCCTTCAGGCACATGTTCTTCTTTTCTCCACGTGATGTCATGTGCCTTATCAGTGGTGGACAAAGTACTCAAACCCAGAACTTGAGTCAAAGTATAGATACTTCTGGTCAAATATTACTCAAGTACTGGTCAAATATTCCTCGACTGCAAGTTGCTCAGTCAAATTTGTACTTGAGTTAAAGTACTGTAGCACTTGCTTTAAAAAAATACTTAAGCAAAAGTACAAATTACAAAGTACAATGCTCACAATGTGCAGTGTGAGCTTAGATATTTTCAGAATCTTTTAAATAGGGCTTAAGGGGTAATGTAATTTATATGTTTGGGTCCCAGGGGTCCCACTCCCTTCCTAGAAATGTAGTGTGAACAATATTTGTCTTTGAAGTGTGGAGTGAAAGTCATAAGCTTCCCAAAAACACATACTCAAGTAAAGTATAGATACTTAAAACATGTACTTAAGTACAGTACTCAAGTAAACGTACTTACTTACTGTTACAGTCCACCACTGGTGCTTATGAGGAAACGGTTGTGCTCATTCACAGCATCACCAAAGATGTCAAAGCAGTGTTTTTGCTTTAGTTTAGAATCCAAAGGACAAAACTGAATACTCCAAAGCACATTATGCGAGGCAAAAACGCACATTAATAATGAGAACCATTAAACAAATCCATTAAATTCAGACATGTTAGATGGGAGTAGACAAGCTGGAGTTTGATTATTACATTTAACAAAACTCACTTGATCTCATCAAGCCTTTTTCTAGCTAATGTAATCATGTTAAGCATTGTTTTTGACGCATTAACATTAATGTTAACACTGTCATCATTCACAATTATCATTCATGATTAATTATCATGTCTCCCTGAGTATGTTCTACACAGAGCGAATTGGAATGTTCCCATAAAATGTGATGTGAAAATGGAGCGGGTGAAATATTTAAACCAAAAACAAGATACTGCTTTCATTAAGCTGTTTACAGTACTTCTGTCATTCAACATGTAAAGCTTTACTTATGCCTTAGTGTTACAAATGGCTAGAACTTGGATTAAAACATTTGCTTAAAGACAAAGACATTACCAAATGACAGAACATTCCTGGATGGGTGTTTTGTTTGCTGTATGAATCACATTTTCATGCCATTAAACAATAAATACATGTCATGTTACTATTTTCTGCATTTTGTTGATGCGTCTCTTTAACCCAATTTCCTTTCCAGCCCCCCCCCCCCCCCCCCAGCTCCCTGGGCTTTGAAAAGAACAGGACAAACAGGCGGGCATGGTGTGGCTTTAAGTGCTGCTGGTTCCCCTATTATATGCTGAGGATTAATTCATTTATCAATAGCTGGCTGGCTTGAATCACAACACAACATAGGGCCCAAACTGGCCTATTTTAGGCACTTGACACAAAAGCAGAGCCCCTGAGCAGATCCTGCTGTGGTTGAGCGGAACAAGAGATCAGACAGTTATCCACCTCCTCCTGACATCACAGTAAAATCACAGTTGTTTAACTGTGCTGTAAGTGGTATGTTTTGGTTAAAACTACAAAACATGAAAACATTAAAGGTCTGTATCGCATAGTAAGCATTACTACTGTATAGAGTGTTTGTTCAGTGACGGGGGGACGGACGGTGGACGGACGGTGGACGGACGGACGGTGGTGGGGGGGGGGCTTTCTCTCCAGCTCTTTAGTAAACACAAAATACATTTTCAGAACCACACAAAGATCACTTATAGTCAGGGGATATTAGCAGAATATTTTCCAATCTTGGAATGAATTCCTTACCAAAAAAAATATCTTCGCCAATGTGTTTGTAACGGTGTCTAGTAACACATCTCACAAAGACTGAAATGCAGTCCCCCAAGGAGAATTTTTGACAGCTCCTTAAAGTTGGGGTACCCACCATAACCTTCAAAATTTTATTCTGTTTTAAGTAGCATGTGAGGGGTCAAACTAGGGTGTTTTTATGATTCTGAATCCATTGCAAGCATTTGTTTTGCACCAAAACCACTCCTTGGGCTAAAAACGGCCATAGCCATCCTTTTCCAGGTATACTTTTTGTGTAAAAAGCCCATTGAGATTGGGCCGTTTTTAGCCCAAGGAGTGGTTTTGGTGCAAAACAAATGCTTGCAATGGATTCAGAATCATAAAAACACCCTAGTTTGACACCTCACATGCTACTTAAAACAGAATTAAATTTTGATTTATTTTTTTATTTTTTTTAAACCAAGGTTATGGTGGGTACCCCAACTTTAAGGAGCTGTCAAAAATTCTCCTAGGGGGACTGCATTTCAGTCTTTGTGAGATGTGTTACTAGACACCTCTACAAACACATTGGTGAAGATTGTTTTTGGTAAGGAATTTATTCCAAGATTTTTTTAATATCCCCTGACTATTATCGGCTTCAATGTTAAACTGTTCCAGTTCCAATTTAGTGTGCTAATCTTTTTCATCACTTCCAATTTCACTTGTTTATCCTGTATCCTTAATGAGTTCTCTCTCTCCTGATTAGATGATATCGGTGAGATGTATTTTCTGTTTACTAAGCAGCTGAAGAGATGGGGAGAACCCTGTTACTGAACAAACCTTCTACAATCTACAGCAATGGTTGCTATGGGAATGTAGAGCTATTTAATAGTCATTTTAACAAATGTTTTACTTACAGCGCCTTTATTTCAGTACACTCTTCTTATCACTCTTCAATTCACTATGAATTGTATTGTGACTGTCACTGTCACATATCCTGCCGTGTACCATACTGTATCATTTTATGGCCTAAATGTAGGCAATGAAAAAAGAGAGAGAGATGATTATCTTTTATCGTTTATATGCAGAGATGCGATAACTTTACTCCCCGGCGGTCTGGATTATGATCACTTAACATAGCATCGACCTCAGCTCAATGACAGCTCCCGGCCTGTGCTGCCGGTTGGAGTAACCATGGCAACAAGTAGCTACCACATTATTCTGTATCGGTTTCCACTACTGTAAGAAAGGCCACTATCAAGCGTTCCAAACATACATGGTAGAGTATACAAAGCAGCTGAAATAGTGCTAAAAATAAGACCAGTTACTTAGTTGCTGTGGTGGACAGTAACGGAGTACATTTACTTGAGTACTGTACTTAATATCTGTACTTGTGTATTTGTATTTTTGGATACTTATGACTTTCAGTCCACTACATTTCAAACACAAATATTGTCCATTTGACTCCTCTGCATTTCAAGGAAGGGAAAGGGTACATTATGTGTGATTGAACCACTTAAGCCCTATTTCAATTAGTGAAAATCGTAGATCTACAAGCTCACAACACACACATAATGATGCGATGCGTTGTGAGCTTGAAGATCTGCTATTTTCAAGTTTATTTGAATTTTGTTGGAAAGGCAAGTACTCCAGTACTTTTAACTCAAGTAAAAAAAATGGACAGAGCAACTTTCACTTGTAGTGGAGTAATATCTGACCAGGAGTATCTAAGCTGAGTACTGGAGTTGAGTACTTTGTCCATCACCGGTTTGTCAAGCTGTCACACTGAATTAACTCAGGAACAGCACAGATTTGTGTTTTAACAACTTAAACCCCATATGGTTGACCGGAGACCCTCAGGGCTCAATACTAGTGTATTTTTTGTACTGATATTGCGGGGAAAGCTTTTGCTGAAAATAGCCGATCGACAAGCTCACAATGACACGTTGTGACGCTATTTTCTGTGAAAAGTAACCTCCCCCACAATAAGGATGCTGGGGTTTAAGTGGTTAAAGTCTCAATTCCTATAATCCAAACACCAACACATCCTTGAAAAGCAGCAAATTACAGGTATAACCTATATTTAACTAAAATGTATATTGTAGCATTAGATGGGTTGACAAAGTTATATTAAGAAGAAAATAAGAGTTACATGCAATTATAACAATTATATCATGTCAGGAACGTTGTGGCTCCTATGTGGATCTCGGACTTCGTGGCCAGCCTTTGACGTCAGTCATCATGACGTCAGTCGTCCACTCCTCCATGACACAAGACACATCTCTGACATAATGACGAATTTGGGAGAGGTTTCAGCCCGCTACTGACCTCCATGATCAAATTAAAGTTAAATATTTCAAAAAGTAGGCCTACATGTGGAAAAACTAAATAATGGTGGCCTAGGCTACTACTGCATGGCAGTGTGCACTGTGAAGAAGGTCCGCACACCGTCATAATGCTCCCAAAACAATTTGTTAATAGAGCAGTAAAAAATTATAACAACCGTCTTCGTCAGGTATAGGCCTACTCACGCAATGTAGCGCTAATCAGACATAGACATACACACAGACAGACTGACCCCTTTTATAGACGGCTAGCTCCTGCAGAACCACGCCGTAAAATAGGCTATATGCTAGATAGTAACCTGTGGCCAAACTGGCCATAGAGGTATAATGCCTGCCATGCACCATCACTATTTCTTGTTGTCCCTGAAGTTGTATGTGTAGGCCTACTTTGTTTTGTGAAAATTAAAAAATAAAAATACAATATTCAGAAAGAAATATGGTGTTAATTGAATTGAACAGTGCAAATAGGCCTATATAAACTATGTTTCCTTAGATTATTATGAGGCACTGGATTAAAACTAGATTTTTGAAAGAAGTGCGCATCTGTGTCGCTGTCCGTGGTGCTGATGGATTTCATGGGGAGACAACGCCGTGCGAACGTGTGGTGTAAAGTAACATTTAAGTAAGTACATTTACTCAAGTACTGTCTGTACTTAAGTACAATTTTGAGGTATTTTTTACTTTACTGGAGTATTTCCAATGTTCAGTACTTTAGTTAGTTACTTTGTAGATTTTGATTATTATTACAAAACATACATACATTTCATGTGAGCTTGTAGATCTGCTATATGGGACATTCTGCATAACTACTTTATACTTTTGATACTTTAAGTAGGCTACATTTTGACACCAATACTTTTGTACTTTTACTCGATTACATTTTGAATTCCAGACTTTTACTTGTAACGGAGTATTTCTATATTGCATACAGTATTGATACTTTTACTTAAGTAAAAAAAAGTAGTAGGCTACTTTTTACACCACTGGCTGTCCGTGTCGCTGTCCGTGGTGCTGATGGATTTCATGGGGAGACAACGCTGTGCGAACGTTTACAGATGAGATTATTATATATTATACTCCGCTCGCCAAGCATAAACTGATTTGAACCTATAGAATAGTCAGAAAATGAGTTGTTCAAGACGAGTTGTTAGCTTGGAAATCGGTTCTTGTCGGTAGGCAACATCATAACATGTGTGTGGAGTAAATTCAGCAGCTACGTGATCTGCACGTTTACTTCGCTTGTTTCCATTATGGAGAAACGCCTCCACTCCAGCCACAGCCACATGCCCACATCCTCTTATTTTGAATGTGTCTACTAGTACTGTCTATTGGAAGTTGGAACATAAAAACCTCTACTTTTAGAACATGTTATAACATTGCATGTGGATTGCAAGCATCGTGTGTACAGTATAGGCTTCAGTATGAAATGAATTATTTTAATAGAGATTATTTACGCTGTGATTGGTTTAATGGCCACTGCTTTGCGCATGCGAAGTGCTGAAGCCACTTTGTTTTGACAGAAACAGATGCCCGTGCGGGAGTAGTGCGTATATAGGCTACTATACTCTGGTTGCACACAGCCGAATAATGTCCTACCAAAAAAAATGTCATCCATTCTATAAACCTAGTCGTTTTCCTTGGAGTTGGGTCTGTTTGATTGCATGATTGCCGATTGCCACGCAACAGGAGGTCGACTGACTCCTCACTCCTGTCCAGTGTAGTCTTTGAGATCTATATAAATACCACCTGTAACTGCCTTCACTGCTAGAGAGCTCTCAGCATCAGCACCACGCTGGGTTTTTTTGACGGACCGAAAGATGATGAAGAAGCAGAACATCCGGACCCTCTCGCTCATCCTCTGCATGTTCTCCTACCTGCTGGTGGGCGCCGCGGTGTTCGACGCGCTGGAGTCCGAGACCGAGAGCTCTCGCCGGCGCATCCTGGAGCAGAAACGCAACGACATGAAGAGGAAGTACCGCTTCTCGGAGGACGACTACCGGGAGATCGAGCGCGTCGTGCTCCAGGCCGAGCCTCACCGCGCCGGGAGGCAGTGGAAATTCGCGGGGTCTTTTTACTTCGCCATAACGGTCATCACCACCATCGGTAAGTTTGATTTTTTATTGTCGCTATACCCATTAGATATTATTATTTATATGTATTACTTACACACACACACACACACACACACACACACACACACACACACGCATGGCACATGCACACTCTTGTGCAAATTGTATAATGAGTCTTTTATTATGGATGTTCCATATTCCATATTTTTTAAATCTCTCCTCAAGACTCGTTTATTTTCTCTACAGCTTTTAATGTTGCTTGAATCTTTGTCTTTTATCTTGTTTCATATGTTTTTATTTATTTTTTGCTTTGTCCTGTGACTATATGTTGTTGCACAGGGCTGTTCTGATGATGCCTTCCATGTAAAGCACTTTGGTCAATTCCAATTGTTGTAAATGTGCTATATAAATAAAGTTTGATGTGATATTTTACAGGTTGATAATTTCATTCTCTTTCCATTAAAGGTTATGGCCATGCAGCCCCTGGTACAGACGCAGGAAAGGTCTTCTGCATGTTCTACGCTGTACTGGGTATTCCTCTTACTCTGGTCATGTTCCAGAGCCTGGGCGAGAGGATGAATACGTTTGTCCGCTATCTCCTCTGCAAGATAAAGCAATGTCTGGGCATACGACAAACTGAGGTCTCCATGGAGAACATGGTACTGGTGGGCTTCCTGTCCTGCATGGGAACGCTGTGTGTAGGCGCCGTGGCCTTCTCTCACTTTGAGGGCTGGACATTCTTCCATGCATACTACTACTCCTTCATCACACTGACCACCATTGGATTTGGGGACTTTGTGGCCTTGCAGAAGAAGGAGGACCTCCAGGAGAAGACGCCTTACGTGGCTTTCAGCTTCATGTACATCCTGGTGGGGCTCACTGTCATCGGGGCTTTCCTCAACTTGGTGGTGCTTCGTTTCCTCACCATGAACACTGAAGACGAAAGGAGAGATGCCAAGGAGAGGGCCTCACTTAAGAGGGAGAAAGATCTTGTGGACGGGACCCTTGGACTCTCTGCCACAGGCAGAGATAGGCAGAGGGGCAGGACAAACATGGTGCACGGTCGTAGCCACAGTACCCTCTATCTTCCCATGGAGGAGGGAACCAGTCGCACCAATCTCATTGCTTCCCCAGGAGAGGAACAGGAGAGCAGGAGCGCCCCTTGCAGACAAAGCCTGCAATTTCAACTCAAGGCAGACAGATGCAGGCCAGACTCAAGTCTGGGTTCCCTCTGCTCCTGCATGTGCTACATGTGTGACAGTCTCCTCATGTCACACGGTGACCACCCTGGCTGTCATATAAATTCTGTCCATTACAACTCTATCTCTTATAGAATCCAGTGTCACTCTCCAAGCTTGAGGGACAACACTGGACTTTCTTCCCCAGGTAGCACACCTGGTCACAGCTTCAGGGGGTTCCCTCGCTCTCGGCGGAGGTCAGTGTAGTGACTGCCGTAGTGATGGACAGGGTTTGAATTGGCTGTACAGTATTTTCAACAACAATATTTTCTGATACCTCATTTGTGAAAATGTTTTGTTGTTTAAGTTGTTTCTATTTGAAATGGTTTTGCTTGTTTGTAAAGCAAGGATTTTCCCTTTTTCCCTGCTCAGAAAGCTCCAAAGTGTGATGCATGAAAAGGCTGAGGTAGAGCACACAATGTAATGAATGAGTGTTCTTGCACTCATACACACTTAATGCAAAAGTATTTTGAAATGTATAGATTTATAACTGTATTTCTTCAACTTCTGCATTTAAAGGATCCTTGCTAAGGTAACAAAACAATGCGACTTTGCACTATGATGGACCCGCTTCCTAAATGATAAATGGTGCATTCCTGCTTTAATGACATGACTTCATGTTTCATACCATAGCAAGACAAACTATTCTTTACAGGGAGGGCCTTAGAAATACTTTAAACAAGCACATGGGCCTTTACTTAGCCCAGCTGAGGTAATTAATCATCACATTATTATTTATAACAGGAACAAAATGAAGTTAGAGTGCATTTTCCGGCACTAATGTATACAGATCATGTACAGAGATGATGGTGATTGAATCACATTTAATGGATGTAGCCCATGCTTGATATGTAGCAAGACTTTGTTGTATATTTCCCATTGGTTCTGGAAAACATGCTATGCTTTAAAATAATGAAACTGATGGGTGCCTGGTAGCTCAGCCAGTTAGTGCACTGACCATACACTCCCTGTGAGTCATGAAAATCCAAGTTCAAATCCAACTTCCATGTTTCTTATGTCTCTCCTCTCTCTCTGCTCTAGGTTTCCTGTCTCTCTACACTCTCCTATCTAAATATAGCATAAAACAAACCTTAAGGAAAAAAATATATATAATATGAAACTGTTGTCTTCCATGTAAGTTGTGAGATTCAATTGCCAGTTTAGCTTTATTTGGTCTCACCAATCTTCTATTCTATTAAACTTAAAGGATCACAAACCACTGAAAATCTTGTTTTCATAAATGTTATTTATTGAAGAAATCTTTACATACAGACATAAAGATCAAAACCTTAACAGGTGTTGGAATATTTGTGTCATTTGTGCATTTGACATTTTGCTTTTGTGTTGTTCATGTATACAGGCCTGATAGGACTCCATGGTCAAACTATAATGTTAGTAAATCACAAATGCAAAATTAGATCTTAAAGAGTAGAGCGGAACCAGAATTGGATAGGTGCTATCGCGAACCAGTTCATTATCCACCTATGGATATAAAGTCAGTTAGCCAAGACTAATTTATTTCAAGTCAATTCACACTTTACCCTTTCTTAATTGGTTGCTGACTTTCACAGTCTTGACTGCTGAACTTTACCATCGCTTATTTGTTTTTGTTGAGCCTACATTTGGAATCCGAAACAAGAATTATAAAGTCTTACATAAATGTACCCCAAGCAAACATTCCATTGCCATCTGCTGCTCTGCAGGAATACTATTTGACAGAGAAATATGAAACGGATTGGGTACTAGAATATTAAATTATTATTGGTGTGCAACCAGTCATTGACATTGAAAGTGACTGCAATGAACTGATGTGACATTTTATTTTCATCATACATGAAGACAAAGGGAAGGAGACTGAAGGGTATGATAGCTTTGACAAGGGGGCCCTCTGTAGGTGAAAATATGTTTTATGGAATATTAAAAAAAAGGGTCATCACAATATTATGTGAACCATGGCCACTAGAGGACAGCGTTAGTCTTTACAACCACAAGTGGTTTACCTAAAGTGAAGCGGTGACTATTGCTAGAGCATACATAACATTGTGAAACTTTGGGGAAATTAAAAGAGCAAGACGTGATCCTTACATTCATACTGTAGGTATTCAGTCTCTTTAAGGACATTTAGGTAAGGAAAGCAGTGTCCATTCAGGTTTTTGTAGGGGACCAAACCTAGGATCTTCTGGTTACTTCCTGTGTCTGTAACTTGTGGCTTTGGGGGCCTCCTGGACTCTAGTCCTGGGGCCTGTTCCTCAAAAGGTGAATTAGAGCTAAAGCCTGGCTTTTCCACCTATCCTGGCTTAATTTAGCCAGGATTAGAGCTGAGTCGGTTCCTCAAAAGGTGAATTATCTTGAAGATTAGTTTAGCCAGTTCACCCTGGCTAAGTTTAGCCTTATCCGATTCCTCAAAAGAGAATTGAAGCAAGCCTAGCTTAGTTACCATGGCAATTTAGCTGTGAAGTTAGCCTGGTCAGGAGCAGGCTAACAGCCAAGCTTACTTAATCTAGTGCCTTGTTCTTCAAGTTTTTCCACAGTTAATTCAAAACATGTGTTTGTATATGGACTCATTTTAATGACCCTGCATTCAAATAAAATGAAATAAATACAATAAGATATAATCAAATTAATTACTGAAATAGTGTGTGACCATGAATCATAATCATAATTGTTTCACAATGACTCATGTGATATGTAATTGTCACTCTGTTATAGTTAACACTATAGTTCATCTTGTTGTTAGATGTTTGATAATATATTACATTTTTTTTAAAATATTATAAAAAACATATACCTGTAACTAATCATTTATATATATATATATATATATATATATATATATATATATATATATATATATATATATATATATATATATATATATATATATATATATATATATATATAATTTATTAGTTATGGGTTTAAAGGAGCCTCTTTGTAAGTCAATGAGGAGCATATTTTAAATTATCAATTTCTAGTCAATGGAGAAATTATTTTTTATTTCTTGTCCACCTTTGGAGTTACATCATGATGGCAAGGTAACTACACAACCCAAATCTCTACCAAAGTGGTCTTGCAAATGTGGGGTTATTTATTGCGTGTCTCGTCCCGTCCCGTCCCCCCCACTCATCCCGTCACGGCCCCCTGTCGCGGTCAACCCCCCCCCGTACCGTCCTGTCCCGTTGTGGCCCCCGTCGCAGTACACCCCCCCCCCCGTCCCGTCCCGCCCCGTTCGGGCCGTTCCCGTTCGTCCCGTTCGTCCCGTTGCCCGTCCGTCTCAAACACACACACACACACACACACACACACACACACACACACACACACACACACACACACACACACACACACACACACACACACACACACACACACACACACTGTGTGTGTGCTTGCAATACTTTGCCATGCTTTCTCCCTGGATCTATTTATTGCGGTCGCGTTTCCTTTCTTGCTTAAATACATTTTACTTCCTTGTATGATTTCATGAGCTGCTGCAGTGCTGCTATTCAGCCACAGAGAAGAACGCTGCTCTGGTTTTGGACTCCGTGATTGGTCAAGTTCAAGGAATCTGCGCTCGAGTTCATGGTCTTTTATAGAAATACGTCGCCGGCGAATCGCCGCCCATTCAGCCTGGCTTCATTATCCTGGCTGGACACAGCCTGGCTTGACATAGCCTAGCTCGACAAAGTTGCTCCTTTTCAGCCTGGCTTGGCGTCTGAGGAACGGAATAAACGAGGCTTTTCGGACCCGACTTTGTCAAGCCTGGATTTGGCTTAAGGCCAGGCTTTTTTAATTCACCTTTTGAGGAACAGGCCCCCTGTCATTTAAGGAAGTCCTGAGATGAGTATTAAAGAGCACATCAAAGGTCTCATGTCTCTTCCCTCAGGTTAGATCTCATTTTAATCCAAAAATCCATAAAGATTGCCTTGCAAAAGATTGAGTTGGGAGGAAAGTAATACATTCAAAGCACTCTGTGTTCCACTCCTTGTTGTGAGCTCATTGATATTTTATGTAAAGATTAACTTCCTCCCCTCTTCCAAATGCCAACATATAGAATCTAGGTCCCTTTCACAAAGAGAGGTCAAGCAAATGCACTGTGACTGTTTCATTTTAATGCACCTACTGTAACTATATGTGCCATCACCATTTTCCATATCATGATTGTGTTGTTAAAGTTGGGGATTCTTTTCTTCAATTGAAAGTCAAATGACCTCAAGAAAATACAGTCAATGACTAATCTTCAGTAACAACAACATCTGCCAAAGGACTATTTATAACTAACACTTTCAACAAAAATCTTGCTCCTACTGTATGCATTGTTTCAAACATGATCTATCTGGGAATTTGCTGCCTTTAATATCAAACATAGTCCCTGGATGATATATGAAATATACTGGTATAAACAAGAGGCATTTTAATTTGTTTTGATGAATGATGAATGATGGGGCCATATATGGGGCCGACCGACTTCAAACTCGGCGTGCATATCAAACCACAAATACCACGATGCGCAGAGTGGAAAGTCAGTCGGGTCAGCAGATCCCCATATATGGAGTAGGCTGATGATGTAATCAATATGACTGGCCTATGGAGTCCATATTTGGGCATGGCTGACACGGAATTATATCCTTTATTCAAATGAGATAATGGGAGGGTCCCGGCCATCCAGTGGAACCACCCAGTCACTATGACTCAGACATAACCCTGTCACATGCATATACTGATGACATCAAGGATGTCCATTTATGGGCAAAAAGGGGACAAGGACTGACAAATACAAAGGTCTCCATATATGGGCATATATGAGTTGTGATTTAACTTTCATGTCAATACTGTCTGGTCATTGAGTTATGTTGACTTACACATGCTCACTTCGTCAAATGACACCCCAGTTGTGAACAAGTTCAATGACATTTAGGTGGATGCCTGAATAAAGGCATTGGTGGGAGCAACAGTATAGGCGGCTTTCCATATGCATGGCCTCACCCTACCCCACACCACACCGCCCACTTGTGCCTCGGTTTCTTCCACTACAATGAAGTGGGTAGAGTAGTGTGTAAGTGGTACTAAACTGGTGCCTAAAAAGTACCCAGTCCTGGGTAGGTCTGAGCTAGGCCAAACGGGGCCAAACACTTCATAATGACTGATCACTCACCAACTTTTTATTTAGAACAGGATATAGTTGTAAAACGTTATAATACTTTATAGATTATTATAATCACAGTTAAAATATATTCTAGTGTGTTCATATCACATCATAGTTGTAAAACATTATAATAATTTATAGTGTATTATGATCACAGTTGTAATCTATTATAGTGTGTTATAATTAGCATAGTTGTAATACATTATAATTTATATTGTATTATAATCACAGTTATAAGGATCCATTTGGTTCATACCAAACCAAATGGTTCACCCCCATGTGCACAGGTGATTTGCATTTGTATACAGGACAGTTGGCCACTCACCTACATTACATTGTTAGACAAAAAGCAATGACCTCCACCTATGTTTACATTACAAATGAGTGTCAATGACCGGAGTCTGCTACTCATACCTGTGGATTTGAGAGGGGGTACTTTTGTGTAATGGAAACGGTAGATATTTTGGTGTGGTGTGGTGTTGTGTGGTGCTTAAGCTACAGTGGAAAGGGGGGCTGTATGTAAGCTTTTCTCTATTCCTCTGATCTATGTCAATGATAATGCCCTGTACGAAGGGGGGAGTGGGTGGCCATGTACTATCTGGTCAGTGCCTCCCTTGCTCTGTTGCCAGTCAGTGTATTGGCTGGGTGGGCTGTGGATAGTTTAGAGTGGGGTCACATAATTCCTCCAAATAGTTACTGTTGGAAAAATTGTGTAATGTTCAGAATGTAGCGATCATTTTTGGAAGTGAAAGTCCCTCCTTTTTAGTAGCACCCTCCATCTTGACTTAAGGATGCCGAAGGTCATCTCTACACCCTCAAGTACTTTCTTGTGCTGGGAGTCAAGTTTGGGCAGTTGATATAGCCTTTAAAGGGATAGTTCACCCCCAAAATTACTTTTTTTCTATTGATCAGTCACCCCATGGAGACTTGAATTCATGGATATTTTTTTGTTTTTTGTCGCATTCCTAAGCCAATAATTTGATGACCCGCAGTTCTGGTAGGAGACACAAAGAGTCTCCTTTGTGTCTCCTACCGCAACCGCTGCCTACCGGTCCGCTGTTCATCAAATTATTGGCTTAGGAATGCGACAAAAACTAAAAAAGAATCCATGAATTCTAGTCTCCACGAGGTGACTAATCGAAAAAAGTTTTCTTTTGGGTGAACTATCCCTTTAGGTACCCAGTCGAGGAGGGTGTATGCAGGATCACCAACAATTTGGAGCCTCACATCTTCTCCCTCGATGTTCCTGACACACTAAAAAGGGGAACACAATTATTTAATAATGTCTACGTGTCTTGGTTTTGTAAGCCCCACTACACATTCTCACAATTCATAACTAATACAATACAAATAATATAACAATTGTGTAATAACAACAATAACTTTAAAACCAGCTTATTGATTACCTTTGGCAGCAGGGGATCTCTTTGGAAGACATCAGAATGACGGAGGACAAGGGCATCATGTGTGCATCCTGGCATCTTACAGCTGCTGCTCCTGAATTCAGGAGCATAATAATATATGCTTCCCATAATATACATCCCATATGCCCCATATAATAAGGATAGACAATAAATCAAGCTTCAAAAATAAATTGAAGGAAGCCGTGATTAGTTAGCTTGTTTAATGTTTGAACTATGAGTAATTGGATATAGTTTTTTTGTTTGTAATTTCTTGATTTGGAAAGAAAAAGTAACTATGTAATCATTTATAGAATTCAATAATTTTAATTGTTTTGTTTTGTTTTGTTTTAACTATGTAATGGTAGAATTTCATTGTATTATGTTTTAATTGGATTGTGAAGTGTGAATGTTTGGACCCCAGGAAGAGTAGTCTTCACTGTGGTGAGGACTAATGGGGATCCGGAATAAACAAACAAACTGAAACTAGGAAACAACAACATAAATTGCACATATTTTTCAAATTTACACTTGGGTTAAAGTAGTGTTAGCTCACTATTGCCATTCAGATTAAAACAATGTTGATATTGTTGCTGTCAGATGGAAACCTCATATTATGTCATGGCGCATGTAAATACCAGATCGGATTGATCACACCCCATGTAAACACTTGACCCAAAACTTTTAATCGGATTTATTTTAATTGGAACAATTAAAATAGAAGAATCCAACCGATTGGAAGAAAAGTGTCCATGTAACCGGAGCTACTACTGTTTGTCAGCGTTTCAGATTTGGGTTAACATGGTTTAATGTACAGCCTTGGTACTGTAGGGGTGGGTGGCCTTAGTTTTGTTATCAGTATGTTACCTATTTTTCTTTAGTTTATCTTAGGTCAGATACTGTATGGGCCCTATCTTGCCTTACCCGGCCCTTATCCCTAAACTTGTTAGCCATATTTCTTTTATAATTTGAAAAACATTTTAAAATAGTTGAAATAGCTGATCTACAAGCTCACAACATGTCGATGTAGATTGGCTATTGAACTATTTTAAAATGTTTTTCAAAATAGTAAAATATGGCTAATAAGTTTAGACATAAGGGGTAAGGCAAGATAGGACCCTATGTGTATTTTTGTTTTCTGTTTGGTATAGGTAAGAGTAAGGTTTTCTTTTGTTTATGAATTTATGTCCAAGGGCCAACCCTGAGCTGAGCCTACAATAGTTTTTTGAAGTTATTCTACCATTAGAAACTCAAAATCAACATTTCCCGAATCAATGGACAATGCAGGAGCAAATTAAGTTTCAATTAATTGAATAAGAAAGCTTATTCATTGCTTAGTTTGACATGCGCTTTACAACGCTGTCTGCTGTGCTACCTAATCTACTGACAACCAGTGGTGGCAAAAGTACTCACATTTTTTACTTAAGTAAAAGTATCAATACTGCAATGTAGAAATACTCTGTGTAGCTGTCCCAGACATGGGTTGAATTTTCTTTTTGTGGTATGTTATTTTATAATTTTTCTGAAAATGTGTAAATTGTGAATAGGCTAAATTTATTTTGGGTGACATTGTGTTTGTATTATGTATGCTGCTAGCCCTTCTAGTGAGTTCTCTCTAACGCCCTGCAGGCGCTCGGCTCTGCTCTTAGACAAGGAATTCCACTGCCCTGCGAGGGCAGTGACTGTAGTAAAAATAAACAAAACCACTTCGGTATTCACCGAAACAAAGACTGTTTTGGGTTGTTGAAAGTCTATTCTCGGAGGTGGGAAGCCTCTCAGCACCCCACCTTCTCTGTATAATACACTTTTTGGCCAGAAAATAAAATATTTCACCGGAAGGAAAAATCTGGTCAATAGAAAAATTCCATTGGCCAGATCCAGAGCCTTCTATGGCCAGATCAGTAGAGGGCACTGTGGAGCAGGCAAAAAAAATGTTTTTCTTCCGGTGAAATCACAGCAACATTGAAATCACCTGTTGAATTTGAGCATGTCAGAAAAAAACTGGTACAGAGGTGAAAGGAGCTCTTTCAACGGAATAAAGAGTCTCTATAAATAAGATTTTAAAAAAGTACAGTAACAACTCATGAATATTCTGGGCAGAAGGTGCACACGGTATGTCACCTGTTTGTTTGTTTGTCTGTACAAGTTATTGTCATTGCAGTGTTCTGTGTGTGTGTGTGTGTGTGTGTGTGTGTATGTTAACATGGACATTTCATATGGACAAAAAATAAATAAAGCCCCTTGTGGCAGTTGGAGGGTTGTCTAAATTTCTCAAGTAACTTTTGTACTCTAAAGTACAGAAGTATTGGTATCAAAATGTACGTAAAGTACCAAAAGTATAAAGTACTCATTGTGCAGAATGTCCCATTTCACAAGTTTTCAAATGTATAAAATGTATGAAAATCTTTTGAAAATGGCAGATACAATCTCACAATGCACTAAAGTGATTGATGTATGTTTTGTAATGATAATCAAAATCTACAAAGTAATTAATATTTTCAAATAATTGTAGTGGAGTAAAAGTACAATATTTGCCTCTGAGATGTAGTGGAGTAGAGCAAAATAATACCTCAAAATTGTACTTAAGTACAGTACTTGAGTAAATGTACTTACTTTACACCACTGAACATTGTTTACCTTCACCAATTGGCCATATTGGGTTAGATACGTATTTCTTATTACCATGGCCTACAGTACTTTAAATGGTGCTTTTTTTCTGTCTTTCTCTGCAGAGGCTAAAATGGACTTTTCCACTGGCACAGACCAATCATCACAGAATGGCTGAATACATTATTATATGGCTCAATGCTGAATAGCCACTTACCATTTACAAATTCTTCTTCACCACTTGGTGGCAGTATTATACCATAGCATATGCTTTCTCCCAATAGTAGCACACAGAGACACATCAGACCAGTGTGTGAACGATGTTGCCTTGGTGCTGTGACTTTGGTCTTTGCTGCTTCCTCATAGCTTAACCACTTGGAGTCCCACATGGCTCTATACTAGTGTATTTTCTGTTAATGTGGGGAAAGCTTTCGCTGAAAATAGCCGATCGACAAGCTCACAATGCGACGCGTCGGGTTGTGAGCTTGTCGATAAGTGGTCAAAAGACAAATCCTACGTCTGAAACATCTCAAGGGGCCATGAGGCCCTCATGCCTCTGACTCACCCCTTTTCTATTTTATTCATCAATCCTTCAGAAGGAGGGAGATAGAGAGGTGTCATGATCTGGATGTCTTGAGAGTCAAGTGATGGTTAGACTTAGAGTAGATCAGTGGTTCTCAAAACATTTTCGTGTCAAGGACCCCCAAAGTAATGTATTTGTCTGCGGGCCCCCATCTGAAAATATTTTGTGCCAGGGACTGGGAGGGACCCCCATACTGTATAGAATTTGTGCCGTGAAAACGTTTTTAAAATCTCAAATCTCATTTCAAGATGTTTTGAAAATAGCTGATATACCTAGCTGTATATAGGGTAGATCAAACACTACAATACACTGCTTTCTTCGGTACAAATACAAATGGTTACTGCACACTAATGTCTCCTCTCAATTGCTTCCCTCGCAAAGCAGCAAATGTTATTTGAGTTGGCAAGCACAGCCTGCAAGGATCATCATAGATTTCATATTGAGAGTAAATATGTGGGGTCAGCTGATCAAACAAAGCATCCTCATAGGTTACACAAGGCTCCTGGTCAGAGGAGCAGAGCATCCTCGCAGGTTACACAAGGCTCCTGGTCAGAGGAGCAGAGCATCCCTACAAGTAAGTTACACAAGGCTCCTGGTCAGAGGAGCAGAGCATCCTTGCAGGAGAAACGGGCTTCTGGGGAGAGGAGGAGATGGCTTGTGGCCATGCAGGTGTAACACCCAGGATTTGAGGGAATCCAAACATCTACCCCTCATCCAAAGGGGAATCTACCCTTGGCCGGGGGGAGATATTAGGCTTATAAGGCGCAGGCAGGGCTACTCTGTTACATTCACTCCCCCTTGGACCCCAGGCAGGGCTACTCTGTTAACGCGTGCTCCCCACCCACATACATCACCACAACTTCTAACCATTGATTGCTTCTGCTCCCCTCTTCTGTCCAGCTCCTCGCTTTGGTCTCCAAGCAATTAGCCTGCTAGCGTTCCAGTGAGCGCACAGCAAGACACCACTAATCTCACTCCTTTTTCACTCTCTCTCTCTCTTAACTTTATCGATTGTTTTAGCTCTCTCTGGACAGTTCTTGTTCAGAGCTTTGACTGTCTGATACACATAACTGGAGGTGTGACAGGTTTTAAAGCCCTTACACGAACACCCGTTATGTGCTTGTAAATGTCTCTTGTAGGGAAGTCGGTAATGGATTTGTGTATCTGGGGGTGTCAAGTGTGTGTGTGTGTGTGTGTGTGTGTGTGTGTGTGTGTGTGTGAGAATGCGTGTGTGTGAGAGAGAGTCTTTTCTTTACAGCATGGTAAAAAAAACAGACATTAATCACCCAAGACAAAGGAACCATCTCGGTTCCCATGGCAAAACGATTTCTGGACCCTTCTGCTGATATGACAGCAGTTGGTAATCAGCCTCATGCCTATGCTCCGTAGTACGGTGTCGTGCGCCAGAAATAGCAGACAATCTCTTGTTCTCTGAGGCCTGAATTATCAGCCTCGGAGAACAGAGCTTGTTTGTGTGATTATGTCTCCGCGATGGAGAAACTGAGAAGAAAGGGAGAGAGATAATCTGTACGTGGATATGCATGTGTATGGGACATTTAGCCCTGATTGGCCACTAACAAGTATAGTGAGGATTGTAATGATGTCACAGGAAATGATTAGTCCTTGCAAAATGGTCAGAATGGTGTTTATTGTAAGGCTATAGGGCAAGTCGGTGGTTACAGTAAAAGTGGGTGAATGAGTGTGTATGTCAGTGATTTGTCTTTGTAAGTGTAATGCAACAAGGTCTCTGTGTGTTTTGTGAGATGCAGATCCAGGACTGTAGCCTACATATGACTCCCTTATGGACGTAGTATATAGCAGTTAACCTAAATACCTTGCAGTGTGTGGAATGACTTAAGTTTGTTCTCTCCTTAAATTATTCAAGTAGGACACAGTCTCCGCATAGCAGGATCTCTTTGTCATAATAATACATAATTAAAAAGAGAAGTGATGCATGGTGAGCAACTGAACTTGTAGATCAGCTATAAAAAAATAAATAACTACATCCATTAGAACAAAGGCTCTCTTTTTCCATTCCCTGAAAAGTAACAGTTTTGGACATACAAGGTTTCTGTCCGACCGTGACGATACATTAACCCATTAAGACCGGGAAAGAATCTGTGTCTTTTTTTAGATTTCTTTGGCTATTCAAAAATAGCAGATCTACAAGCTCATAGCTATGAGCTTGTAGATCTGCTATTTTTGAAAAATCTTGAAAATCTGAGCAAAACTTTGAATATATATATTTTCAAAGCAAACATTTGTAACTCAAATCTTTGCTTCTGGGGATTCTACAAATTTCTTCTAAATCCGAACAGTTTTTTGAAAAAAATTACGTTGCTAATGTAATGGTTCTCAAACTTTTTGATGTCAAGGACCCCCAAAACTATATGAATTTTGAATCTCAAAATATTTTGTTCCAGGGACCCACCAGAAGTTGTAACAGAGTTAAAAATGATCGCTGTGGAAAAATAGAAAGATTTGCACACATTTTCACGATTTAAATGCCGCGCTATGAGCTTGTAGATCTGCTAATTTTTTAATAGCCCAAATAAATCTTAAAATGACACGGATGCTTTCTCGGTCTGAAAGGGTTAATATTCCTGCCTCCCAGCCAAAAGCCTTAACGACAGTTCATCCATCCAACAGTAGAGTTGACATGACTGAGGCTCCCTGCAGCCTGCAGCATCATGTGGTGACCTGGGAATGAAGGAGCACGCTTCTGCTGACTCTGTGTCTCTGCACCACACAGAGAGACAGAAGTCACAGTGCCAGCCATTCGATTTTGTTCAGACACAATATGGCCATCTTGGCTGTGTATTGGGAAAATACACAGGGAGTCGAGGATGCTTGCCAGCCAACTTTCTGTAGTCACTTATTTGCTTTTATTTTAATCTCTGAGATCTGCAGGGAGTGTTTTAAGGGAGAAAAGGCACTTTCATGGATCACACAAAGGAGCGATCAAACGTGTAGTGTTCTCAGAAATAATTCAACATTGAATGTATATCATAATTTTTTATTGGCTTGATTTATGGCTTTCAAGCCATTATATTCATGTAGTTTTCATTCAGTGGACTAAAGGGTTTTTGAAACGCTGCAAGCCGCTTTAGAAATATGTCTTCTATGAAATATGAAAGCCGTTATACATTTTACATAACTATACTACGGTAATAGCTGGGATAACAGCCTTATCGTGAGCTTGATCCGTCGCTCTTCTCTTCACTGCCACAATGGCAGCTAATGGCAGTCTTCAGAAAAATGCCATGTCCTGACATAATGCAGAATTCAGCTATTCAGCAGTCAAAACCTTAGCTTTCCCTAACAAACCCTGATAATTAAATGTGACCCGATCATTGTATGACAACAGAGGTAAAATACACAACAGAAAAATGTAGTGATTTAACACTTGGGGATTTTAGTTTGTGTGGAGTGACATTTTCTTGACATCATCAAAGGATTTTTTGCACTTCTATAATGATCACTGACTGTACTATATAATGTGTTTCAGGGATGCTGGCTGGGACAGACTGGAGACATCTGATTGACTGGGACACACTGGAGACCCTCATCTCTCAGGCAGCAAGTGAATAAGGTAAGGACTGAAATAAAGGTACAAAAAAATAATTATGAATGTAATTATTTTTTTTGTATCATGTAAAACTCAAATGTGGATTAGTTCCTGTTGTCTCAAAGACTCAATCCACAATCCAGTGTTATTCCCCCTTGTAGAAGCTGTGTCGACCAGGGTTTATTTACGCAGTAATTTATGTAATTGAAGATACTTATAATAATAATAATAATTAATCAGACTTATATAGCGCTTTTCTTAGTACCCAAAGTTGCTTTACAAAACAGCTTAAAAACAATTTTATTAGGAGCGGAGCAAAAAAGAAAAACGTTAAAAGGCTAAAAACAATAAGCTATGACTAAGAAGAAGAAAGGGAGATTTGGTTTTGGTTAGGCAGGGAAAGCAAGTCTGAAAAGGTGGGTTTTGAGGGAGGCTTTGAACACGGCAAGAATGGGGGCGGCTTTGATGTGAGGTGGGAGTGGGTTCCAAAGGGTGGGGGCTGCAACTGAAAAAGCTACTTATCTCTTACTGAAATATATTCAGAGAGACTATTTGGGTCTACATTTGTTATCTAATTAGTAATATGACTGTTTGCATCTTCATCTAAATACTGCTGTTCATCAATAGTAGCTGATTGTTTAAAAAGTTTGACTATTGAACCATTGATAACTGTTCTCTTCAAGAGCAGCCAAGGATCCTGTAACTCTGTAGCTGTACAGGGTGAATTTCTTGACGTAGCTTTGGTCTTATAGAGCCAGCACCATTAATGCCAATAACTAGCTTGTTCTTGGGAACTATAGATTTTCAATGCCATCCTGAAAGGATGTTTAGTGACTGTATGACTACAGGTCTTATTGGGAATAAAAGACATGGGATAAATTGCCTGTCATTGTGTAGTCTCGTGATCAGAACCACTGTCTCTTACGTCATGAATTCCAACACCAGAGTGTCTCAATCACAAGTCAGCAAGACCGTGACTTATCCAGAAGATGATGTCAGGCACACCTCCAATTGGCTTGGCTGTAAGGGAAGTCTGTGGTTGGTTCCGTGGTTGGTCTAAGGAGGTCCTTGGTTTGCCTATTCATAATATCTCTGTCACATACCGTAGAGCTGGGGTGGTATGAATATTTTAGTGACGTGCTCAAGAATCACTGTGTACCACCAGTGAAAGTACCACACTTTGCACTCCAAAAATAACTGATTTACAAGCTAAATATCTCATTGCAATGCGTTGTTAGCTTGTAGATCTTTTCTTACAGAGCCTAATCCAATGCTGGGATAGTAAGAAAACATGAACTAAAACCACACTCTACTCCAATGCGGGGATACAAAACCAGACCCTATTCTAATGCTGGGATAGAACTTAATCCAATGCTGGGATAGTGCTAACACACTAACTAAGAGTGGAGCAGGGATCTGGGCAGTGAGACTAATCATCATGTACTTTGCATGCTTGTCTGAGAGATTTAGTTATTTTATGTGCAAATGACTCAAAAAGGTAGATATAAATATCATTTTGCCTTTGTAAAAACTGTTGCAATAGCTGACAATTTTTAATTCCATGATACCTAGCCGTATTTCAAAGAGCACACGATGCAAGATGTCTGCGTGGTTCCACTGTAAAGACATTTTCAGTGATTGGACGTGATTTAGCCATTTCAATCGCTTCTTTTCATATCCTGGCTACCTAGTCAAGAATCACCTGATGAAACTTCAAGCAAGTGCTACAGCTGGCTAATGGGGTGGCGGAGAACCAGGGTATACTCAGGAAATGGGGAAGCTGATGAAACAAAGCTACTGTGCCACAATAGGATAGAAAAACACTGATATGCTTATCTACTTCTGTCTTGTTTGAGTAAACCCCTGTCCTGTCCTGTTTTGTCTTGTTTTGTTTTGTTTAGCTGTTTTTGTTTAGGTTAGTCTCTTGTTGCCCTTTGTCAACTCTCAGTCTTGTCTGTGTCCTGTCTTGTCCCATAAAAGCAAAAAGAAACATGGTGATATGCTGATACCGTTAACCATTTAATTTTCTTCTTCTTTCTCTGTACCACCTGTTTCACCAATAAAAGATATATAAAAAAAAAAGAAAAACACTGAACACAAATCTAGCAGAAACATTTATAACACACTGTTTACCAGCAGCGTGTTAAAATAGCTCCCGGTTTGACAGCCAGTGCCTCAGAGGAGAGTGCCTTAGAGGGGTCAGGAGTGGCCCAATTAGGTGTAAAGACAAACTTTCTTTCTACTGCACTTATTTTTTAGATTATAGCTTGACGATACAGAGTATCGGTACAGTTTCTCCAGCAGAAATCATAATGATATTCTACTGTAGATGCTAGAGAGTCAGGTAGTCGGTACACATTTAGAAGCCAGCTTTGTTGAAAGTTCTGCTTTTGTCAAAACATCTTCCCACAGTTTAATCTGCTTCAAGGCATTTGTTTGAACTCACCTCATGACCGTCTTTATTAGTGTCATTAACCACTTAAGCCCTATTTTATACTTCATCGTATTATGGTGTTGCACAGCAAAAATAGCAGATCTACAAGGCGAGGCAACACACCACAACATGTGGTGGTGTGTTGTGAGCTTCTATTTTTCAAACATTCTGAAAATCTTTGAACATTTTTGTCCATAATGGGGACTCCAGATTGAAAGTTGGTTTAAAGAGTCAAACTTCTTCCTGAGGCTGAAACTTTTCCCCTGCAGTGGGCTTGCTATTGAACATTCAGAGGTAATTGAACAATAATGAACTATTATGTGACTGTGGTGTGTGAGTAATTGATTCTGAAGGCAGTGTTTGTGGGCACAGAAAGTGTGTGCTGGCTGGGTGAGCAGGTGCTGGGCAAGAGAGAGCAGCTCTTATTGTTCTGGGGGCTGCTGTTAACACTGTGGCCTGCAGATGGCAGTGGTGTACTTCCTGAATGATGCTGAGAGCTGGGGTTAATCGGTAAAACCAAAATAAGTGGTACAGACTCAATGGCGGTCAAAAGCTGCCAGTCACAGACTCTTATAGATTTTTTTTTGTCCTGCTGTGTGGGGACTATGAGACCAGTGTTGAGAGTCCAGTTGTAGCCTGTGCGTCCCAGCAATTTCATCTCATCTTCCTCTTTTCCCCAAACCGAGGACCTACTTTACACATGTTAATACCAATTGGCAAAGTTTCTTTACTGGTCTGTCCTCTCAGGTTCAATCAGGACCTCACTGTAGTGGTCAAAGTGAGGCTTTGCTTTGAGCGCAGATGGTGAGCACCATGAAGCTATGGGGACCATCCAGGCCTGTGGCCAACCACTGCCATTAGCGTGGGCAGGGGAACGTGTGGCATGGAGATGACAGCCCCGTAGATAGATGTGAGGAGCACAACACTAACCCATAGAAACACGACATCAACGCATAGACACACAGATCAACACATAGACACACACACACACACACACACACACACACACACACACACACACACACACACACACACACACACACACACACACACACACACACACACACACACACACACACATCAACCCATTGCACATAACATCTCAACATCAACACACACCCACAACGTCAACCCATAGAGACACACAACACAACATCAACCCACAGACACACACAACAACCCACTAAATAAGTCATTTAAAAGAATAACAGCAGCAAGAGAGCGGACATTATTAGATACATGACTTTTTTTCAGATTTCTAGTGAAGCAAATTCAAAAGTATTTTATTTGACCCTTTCTGTTGTGGAATTGAAATAGTGGCTTGAAATAAAAGAACGACAGCAAATGAGCCGAGGTTCTTGTATCATCATTGTATGCTCTCGCGTTACACACTTTGTATAGAATGAGGTGCATAGAGGGATATTGCAACTCCTTAACATTCCATATACTGAATGCTAACTATGTGGGGAATTCTCTGTGATTGTAGTTTAACAAAGGCACAATGAAACTATGATTATCGAGTGCTCATCGTTTAAGGTCAACCACATGCAATGGAAAGGTTCAACTGTGAGCATGAGCATCCAATTTCCTGAACAAGCTTTTGTGTTTTTCAAAAGGTAATTTGCTTTCTTGTGGATGGCAGTCATAGCCAAGAACAGTAACAGCAGCGAGGCTCCACAGATGGCGATGGCGGTCCGAAAGGCATGTCATTAATTTGCTCCCAAACATATTGAAAAACAACTGGCTGGAATGCCATGGAGTTGGCATGTTCATGCATGCACCCTGAAGGATGAACCCTAAACCTTTAACCTTAAAACGTCACCTCTAGCACCACCCGTAGGCTAAATGTAAACTAAAATACATATATTTTCTTTTTACCCGCTTCCAATGAATTCCTCCCCACACATCTCTGTGTTGCCCCTGCTGTTGTTACCTACTGACTCACCTGCCAGTGAGGAACCCCCACCGGGAGGATGTAGAGCCTTCGTCCTACTCCTCCCCGTCAACACCCCCCACTGACAGGAAGTGCCCAGCCCATAGGCTTACCGTTGCTCTGTATTGTTGATGCTTCTTGTTTTTCCTTTTGCCTTGTATTGCTGTACATGACAGTACTTTTTCTTTTCCTTACTCTCCACCTGTAACCTTAAAGGGATATTTCACTTTCAAAAAAACTTTTGCTCATTTTATCGTCAACTAAGGCTTTTGTGAGCCCCCCAGACCGTTTTTAAGTTGCTTGATTCATTATTTAGATATTCGATATTTCATTTTATCAGACACGCCCCCTTCCTATACAAACCCATTATAACTTCAAACTCCATTTTTAACATGTTAGATTCGTCAAAAACACCCGTCCTTGGTTCTGCTGACTCACCCTGTCCTCCTAATTCGCGAGGGGGCTGTGTTTTTTCGATAACTTTTTTCATTTACATAAAAAAAATTCAATAAAATAAATGAAAAGAATTATTGAAAAAACACAGCCCCCTCACGTATTAGGAGGGCAGGGTGAGTCAGCAGAACCAAGGACGGGTGTTTTTGATGAATCTAACAGGTTAAAAATGGAGTTTGAAGTTATAATGGGTTTGTATAGGAAGGGGGCGTGTCTGATAAAATGATTATCAAATATCTAAATACTAAATCTAACAACTTAAAAACGGTCTGGGGGGCTCACAAAAGCCTGAGTAGACGATAAAACGACAGGCTATGGTGAACCCATAGCCTTTCCTGTAATGCCTCGTTCAGTGTCTATACAATATATTCCACCCCCCATCTCCGCCAATAATAATAGTTTTACATTTTACTTTATTACAATGTGTATCCCCACTGGTGAGACCTGTAATGATGGCAGTGTCAGTCGGTCAGAACCACTTTATTCCACTTGTGTGTAGCATCACAGCCTCTAGGGGCTTCTTGTGGGGCTCTTAGACAGTCTTGTTATATACAATATATGCAGGGAGCAGCCAACTATCATAGAGTAGCAGTTAGTGAATGCTTGACTGGAGAGCGGCAATTACAGGGAAGAGCTCCATTACACCATTTACTTTACTCAAAGTTAGATTGCCTCTAATTTGTCTATTTGTGATGCTTGAGAAAAATGAATCCATATCAATTATACGTGATCCAGTGGCATGCTGGCATACATACACACACACAGATGCTGTTATAAACCTAAAACTTCACTACGTTGACTGTAGCTCTCAATGTTTCTCCTGTAAAAGGTTGATACAATAGGAACACAGCTGTATAGAAATGACAAAACAAAATAAGATGGGTATTAGAGTGATTTGATGCATTTACTTGCACACGAAAAACATCAACGCATATGAAGAGAAGACATGCAATTATTTCCCTTTTTATCCTTTCGTTATTTGACTAAAGCCGGACCACCACGGATGCAGTGCTGTGCAGAGAACTTTCGATTTTTGTGACACTCCTACTCTACACTACACCCTGTTTTACTGTCGGCCTCAGTCACAGCCTTTTAATTCAAAGCAGCATTACTTACAGCATTGGTTCCAAACGGTGTGCCATGAGACAAGTCCACGTGGGCTTGGTATTTGTGACAACCACACATTATTGTAGCATGTACATACAACTATATAAAGAAGTTATCAATATTTTTTATTTACTGTAAAATTTACTATATCAGTACTTTATGCCAATACAGAGGGAAATTCTACCCCCTAAAAATATATTTTAACCGCTTTCAACCCTATTTTGGACGTATAATTTTTTTTGGCAAATATTTAAATAAAAAAATAAAAGTAAACCTACTGCTTTACAGTGTGTCAAAGGGACTCAAGGTGGAAAGACGTGTCCTTGTCACACTATGATATGAAGCTAGAGAGGTTGGAGGATTTGGTCCGACACTGGATTGTGATCTAATACTGTGCGCTGGCGGCGTGGAGCTGTGATATAAATGGTGTTGCGGCAGACAGCAGATCCAGTGTATATAGACGATGAAAGAGCAGGTATGCTGTCAACACAACAGACAGACTTATAATACACAGCTGATTACAGGAGCGCGCAGTCCCTCAGGATTACTCTCATCTCTCACACAAAAATGCAGCTCCCAGCTATAGATGGGTTTCCGTGCGACGTCATCACAGAGCAGAGTGCGCAATCTGCGCATGCGTGGGGTAGAACGAACCGGAAGCGCCATTCACTCTGTTGTTATTTTCGGGATTTAGATAAGCATAATGCTGCTATTATAGGCATAATAGGCATAATGCTGCTATTATATACAAACAGATCCAACTTCCGACAAATCATTTTTATTGAGTAAAGAAGATATTACAAACTGCATCATTTAATCTACTTTCATTAAACCCGGTGAAGACCATTTCTTTTATGAATGTACATTTGACTAGAGCTGCTGCGGGTAATAGCGCCCTCTACTGCTCAACCCTCCACTGCGCGCGCATCATCCTCTCATGTTTACAAACAGGAAACCCATCTATATGATGCTGCTGTGCATGACCTCGCCCTGCTGCTCCAGTCAGCAGAGACTTAGTGCTGTCACTTAAATAAAGAAATACAGAACGGTCTGTGAAAGAACTTCAGGGGAAATGGAACAATATTTCCATATTATTAACTTGTCTTATTCACGGCTTGGTTGAATGCTTGATTCTGATTGGTCAATCACTGAATTCAGCGGTGTGTTATTTCTGAATAATAATGACCGCTGAACTCAATAACAGACCGCTGTCTAATCAAAGACTCAGAGCACCCGGCTGCGCTGCTTGATTTTTTGCCGTATCCAACATGGCAGCCATGTAAACAAACTCACAATGTCATTTACAGCTAAACATTGCTCTCAAGAATGTTTTTGAAAACATTTGAAGCGAGAAATAGACAATGCAGTAACGGAAAATGAATTCTATTTTCTCAACACTTCCGAGACGACACGTTGCACCTGGCATAAATGAATGGACTGCTTTCATTACCGTAAGCAGTTAAATCCTTTGTTTTGTTGTTAATTTTGGGTCAATTTATTAATTTCTTTATTAAGTCGGTCATTGTTGAGAAATAAACCTCTTCAGGGTGATTAACAAAGTTTTCTCAATTTCCATAATTTCAAATTGGAAGTGGAACATCGTCGTTTTATCGTATAATAAAATATATTTCCAATATTTGCATATACAGTACGGTATAACCCTGCACCAGCAAAGAATATGAAAAAGCAGCTTGTCCGTTTAAGTATTTTTAGCTGTTTGATGATGACTGCCTGAATTTTACACCCAGCAGCACTTTGAAGCACTCATTCTATGACCCATTAAATTACTGAAAGACCTTTTTAAATGGAGCAGTATGAACAGAACGCTAACAATTATTAATATGGTTCTGAACATCATCAGCACTCATAAAACCAGCAAAACAAAGTTTTTACTTATTCATGGGCAGTTAGACTGATAGTCCGCCCTAAAATGAAACCTTTAACAACAACAGCAGAAGACAACCGAAAAAAACTACTTTGGAGGAAACAATTAAAGCTACAGGATGCAGTGGATAGCTGTGGATATTATCCATGGTTCAATAGTATAATGGGCTAATAGTACAGTATCAATATTTTCAGAGGCTATTAAGCAGCAGAAAAAGGAGGGGTTTTGTTCTCAACTGAAGCCTTTGACAAATCATGAATTCTAAAGCTTTTATTTCAGCTGTTAAAATCCCCACTTACTGTCAAAACAAGTTCTAAAGAATTATTGCAAAAGCGCAGACAACAGAAAGCAACCACAGCCATCATACCTGCTCCAATCAGCTGATGAACTATGCTAACGATGAATATCTCTGGGGTCATCGTTTCATTTTACAGCTCCACTTCCTCCTTTATATTCTGTCCTCCATTTCCATTTTCTCCCTCCCCATTCTTCCTCTTTGTTTTCCCTTTTGCACAAAGTGTGTTTTAATAAGTTTTTATCTCTCCATTCTGGGTCTATCACTTTTGTTCAAAACGCAACTGCAACTGACTGCACTTTTAAAAAAATGGCATCCATTAATGATATTTAAAAAAAGGTGTCCAACAAAAGCCTCTATTCTTCCCATGAACAGCCTCTATTCCTCCCATGAACAATGTTCATGGGAAGGAGCATTATCCAGTGTGCTGACTGCTTTTTTATGATTTTTGTTTTAACAAAGTTGTTGATTGGAAATGTATGAAGCAAGAATAGAGCAGGGAGACAAGAGGGAGCCACCATAAGAAAGAGTAAAGGACATATTTGGAGAAAGAGACGGACAACAAATGAATTTCAGACCCTGCAAACAATGTTTAACATGCTGTAACCTGGCTGATTGCAGCAGACAAAAGGTATTATTGTGTCCCACATTGCATCTGAAAGGCTAAATTATTCAGGCATGATTTGTGTGTGTGTGTGTGTGGGTGGGTGGGTGTGTCACACACAGTGAGATGACATTTATATTAACAAAGATGAGGCCTTTTAAGTTCAGTTTGCTCAGCAGAGGTGATGTAAAGAGCACGTGAGTCATTAGACTTCAGCATCAGAGCATCTGACTCAGTTTGATGCTTAGCCAAGGTCGCTGCGTACCTTACCTTGAGTCTCTTTTTATCTCAACTTTATTATTAATTTATCTTTCTCTCGCACTCTCTTGTCATCTATTCTCTGTGTTCTCCCCCCCCCCCCCTTCGGTATCATTAGGGAGAGACACATGACAGTGTACAGACTTAAACTAGTGCCAGTGGAGACAGGAGGATGGAGAGTTAAAGACTTGACGAGCGTCAGGGATAAATAATCATATTTCTATGCACCCACCATGCTGGAAAAGCACCATCTGGGCCAAGCCCTGGATTTGCATTACAATATAAATGAGAAGTTGCTGGAGCCGAAAGGGTGATGTGAAGTCATTCTGCCCCCCCCCCCCCAACACACACACACACACACACACACACACACACACACACACACACACACACACACACACACACACACACACACACACACACACACACACACACTCTCTCCCTGACAGGTCGCTTCCCCACCTCCCCAATCCCTCTTAGCGCCATACTGTAGCTCCCTAGAAGCAGCAGGCACCAGACGCTTTGTTGGCGTGCGGTGCGCTGGCACAGTTTGTTGCCCCCGTCCTTTTAAGTATCTTTTTCTTTATTAATTTCCTTGACACTCCAGCTCCATTTTTGTTTCTTTCAAATGCCACATTTCCACATGCATGGCACAGCAAGCAGCGTGGTCGCGTATTGTGTGCTCCAGTGGCTTCCCTTCCAGACTGTGAAATGCATTCAACACCGTACCCCCCCACCCCTCCCGACACCTTCGTATACAAGTACTGTAAGTGCACAGCAGATGGGGAGGGGTACAGAGATATGGTTTAAGGGGAGGTGGCAATGACTGCAAGAGATAGCAAGGGGTGCATATAAGTACAGTATATATGTGTGACTGAGAGACCGTCACTTATATATGTCCAATCAGCTCAACCTGTGTGTTTGTATGAATCTGGTTTCATCATGACATGGTAGCTTTATCTATGATTATACGACAGGTACTTCCCTCAAAGCAATCTGAGTGGAAATAGCTATCTACCCACGCTTCAAAAGAGCATGACAGCACACCTAATCAAAATATAAAAATCAGCTGTGCTGATCAGAGGGAGTCAGAGCAGAGCCTAGCCAAGTGGCTAGGCTAGCGGTTTGCATTGGAAGTTTGAGACCGCAGTAGCTAAATCTGGCATTAAAAAAAAATTTTGTTTCTTCATATGTGTCCAGTCTGCGAAAGGTTGTCTAGCGTGGCTGAGTAAACAAGGACTTTCTCTGTCTGTCAGACGGACCCCATGTATTTCCATGATAACAGAGATAACACACTCGCAGAAAGGTTGTTGTTTTCAGAGAGAAATGTCCCGCAATATGAATACATTTTGATATGTTTTATTTTTTAGTTTTTTGGTAACTGTTGTATAATCGCAATATTACACTCGAGGGTATGCTTTATAGTGAATATTGCAATTACAATAATCACGATAACGCACACCCTCTCGTGTAATATTGCTTAAATAACTTTTGGTTCCTTACTTACAGTAAGTGGCAGGATCTAGTCTAGTGCCAGGCATATTGAGAGCCCCCTTTTTTTTTTTTTACATTTATTTTTTCATTTTATATTTTCATGCTTCTTTTTTTTTGTTTGTACATAGTGGTATTTTTTCTGTATTATCTGTATTTTCATGTTGATTTTTGAACTGTTTGGTTGCTACTATATATGTCTATGAAATTAATTCAAGGACCCCAACGGAAACAAGTCCGCAAGGACTTTTTTGGCCGGACCTTTTAGACAAAAGTATTATAAATGTAACTGTGTTGTTTTACATTCTTTTGCCTAATAAAAATTTCAATCAATCAATCAAAAAGCTACAGTAGCAACTTAAAAATACACAGCCTTGAGATTTACCGTTTGGAAGGTTAGGAGAGAGTCCGTAAAAATTACACAGTAAATCAATGCCACCCAAAGTCAAACATTTTGGATTTTAAAATACAGACACACACACACACACACTCTCATTTCTCATTCCTGTTAACATCTCATCTTGGCCTTCATAACTTATTATTATTTCGCAGTTTCTGCACTATTTCTCTCAATTTTAAAAGGCTTTGCATGGCTGAAAGTCACATAATGAAATTTCAGATCGGCACTGTAGCTAATGATTGTGAATATTTTATGCAGTTTTCTGACACTTTTCATGACATAGCCATGGTAACAACTGATTGACTTTTTTATTGACACAGATCACATGCACAAAAGGACAGTTTCACACAATCAGTCAAAAGGATGAACACAAACAAGCTTGAGAGCTTATTTCCATTGTGGTCTTTCGGTGTAAAGCAATAAGAATAGAGCAATTTTTTTTTTAAAGAAATCACGTTTTCCCAGTGCAATAAATAATAACAACTAAAACTGTAAAAACGAAACGGAACCTGTTGCAACCCGACTGGCTTGTGGTTGTGGGACTGGTCCAGCTGCTATTCAGCCAACTCTTTGGTGAAGACTTGAAGTTAACCATTGACCTAATGACCTTGAGGCTTGCAGGTAGCCCACATAACTGCTGCTTATAAAAACGAGTTCTGACCAAAACCGTGTTTTAATCAACAAAGACAGAGATTTCTCTGGTTGAGTAACTGCGTGCATCGCCGTTCTTGAAAAAGTAATTGCAGAGGTATCATCATGCTGTGAATGGAAGTTGTGTTCAGATGGCTGATTCCACTTAAAGCTTGTGAGGAGGAGGCTCTGTGCCAACTGGAAGTGTAGAAGTGCTAAGTTGTGTTTACTGGTGTGCCATAACAGCTGTATGAAGTGATAATTACATTTGTCAAACGAGCATGTGGCTTTCAACTCTTTGAGTAGCCTGTTCCATTTTGACGATAGAGGTCGTTTGTTTTTCCTTCCCCGTCTGACAACATTCTAACAGCACTGCTCAAATCACAGTAATTGTCATACAATTTTAATTCATAATTTGCTGTAGCGCACACATTTTTTCAAAAACCTACAAGAGCAGTCACTCAGCTTGCTCTCTCAAACACACATCAGCTATTCACAATCTGCCACAATATGTGCTTCTGCCTTTTCCCTTTGTATGAACATGTATGGGTGGCACTGGCTCAGGAGATATAGCGGTCGTGGAGCTGGAAGGTTCCCGGTTCAATCCCCAGCTCCTTGCATAGTTTTGAAGTGTCCTTGAGCAATCAGTTTGTGAGTGGGTGTAAAATGCACATTATAAAGTGCTTTTGATTAGCCAATTTACTGTAGAGTCATGGGTACAATACAGGAAGCAGGGGCCACTAAAAGCATGCACGCATATGCATGCGCGCGCGCGCGCGCGCGCGCGCACACACACACACACACACACACACACACACACACACACACACACACACACGGCCCAGGATATGGACATATGAGGGGTGAACGACATTGTTCACTGTTGCTGGCAGCAGGTCCGGATGCGCAAATAGATTGAAACAAATGCTCTCATCAGGTATGATCTGCACGTATAGTACACGTATAGTACACGTATAGTACACAATCACATACAGTACTCATACAGTACACATGCAGTATACATTAGGGGTGCAGCGATTTTCGGTTTATTACCGAACCGTACGGTTATTCCCTGCATGGTTCAATGCGCCTTTATGAACCGCGGTTTTTCAGTTTACATTTTTTTTTCTTCTAAACATCACTCCCGGAGTTCCCCGCGACCCACGAGGGAATCCAGCTGGTGTTGCTCGCCAAAAACAGATGATCCACAAGCATCACGACAGATTGGGAGCCTGTAAATCGTCTATATTCGGTGGGCGACACCATCGGATTAATAAATGAGCATAATGATTAGCCTACTTGACATTGTTGTCGTCCTCTCCACTCGTAGCAGGAGCTCATTAAAAGTTATTTACGTCAGACCAGTCCCAACAAAGTACTCCATGACTGTAGATAGGAACTCTTCTTGTAATCGTTATAAGCACATTATCCTTAAATCCTTATGCAGAGATTAAATGCCGATGTTTAATTGCCGTCAACTTAATCTCTCAAGAACAGATTCTGCTCTGCGTTGGAATCTGTCGTGAAGGTTCGTCATAACGTGTACGCACTGGGCTACAAGTGGGCGTGCCTTCAGATCAGGAAGCAGGCCGCGCTTTACCCAATCAAATGTAGTGGCCGGGATTCACGTGTCCGTCGATCCTTCCCCCTCGAAACAAACCCAAACTAATTTAACAATAGCGTCCGCGGAGCAGACAAAACCACGGAAAGATATTCACATTTTAACTTACTCTTTCATCATAGAAACAAGTGGGCTTATAACCAAAACGATCCATGTTCTCTGGGAGAAGTGGTGTTAGTGTTCCGTGTAGAAATATTGTTAGTGGGAATGAAAACATAGTCGCACCACCGGAAGTGATGCGCTGAAGGCAGACCAAAACCCCGGTTTCCTTGCGCACGGGTGCTACGTCGTCATTGTCCCAGAGCCAAGTGAGATAGTACAAACAGCAGAGGGCGCAGTTTTTCTTTGCGACAGTATCTCCCCATATTCCCAGCACATGTGTGAGGTATAGTGACATAATGTGTATTTGTTTGAGCATAATAATGAAAGTAAAGTCAGCGATATACGGTAATTTCTTTCCTTTAAAATAGCAGAAACTACTGGAATGTGTCTGAATAGGAAAAACGTTTTATTGAGATATATATATATATATATATATATATATATATATATATATATATATATATATATATAAAATAATTACTGTCGAGGTTTGAACCGAACCGTGGGCTAACTGAACCGTTGCACCCCTAGTATACATTCAGTAACATTAGTACATATGTTTTCAGACAGCCTGAACACATTGGTGAATACACTTTCTTTCTCCAACTGTGATTAAACCTTGAATCCACAGAGAGCGCCGTTATTGCTACCAATGACCCTGAGTCTGATCCTGACGATAGTAACTATTTTCTAAGTTCTAAAATCCCCACATATTATATTCTGAGTCAGGGCAAGAAAAAGAACAGTACCCCTCCCCTCACCCCCCCTCCCTCACTTACTTTAATACAACGTACTGTATAATAGGAGCAGTGACTTCTTCCATTCTATTCACGCGTGTCTGCCGCTGAGCAGACCTTTCTGTGGACGGATGCTTTGTCTTCTGCAGCCAATCCCAGGACCCCGTTCCTCCTGGAGAAAAGAGAGAAGAAGAATAGAGGCTTTTTTTTAACTATCATGTATTAATGGATGCCATTTAAAAAAAGTGCAGTCAGTTGCAGTTGAGTTTTGAACAAAAGTGATAGACCCAGAATGGAGAGATAAGAACTTATTAAAACACACTGAGGGATAATGCGTGCATTCATTGTCCTTTGTGCAAAAGGGAAAACGACGAGGAAGAATGGGGAGGAAGAAAATAGAAATGGAGGACAGAATATAAAGGAGGAAGTGGAAATGTAAAATGAAACGATGACCCCAGAGATCTCCATGATGAAGATCTCTGGGGTCATCGTTTCATTTTACTATGCTAATGATGAAGACTTCATCATTAGCATAATTCATCAGCTGATTGGAGCAGGTATGATGGCTGTGGTTGCTTTCTGTTGTCTGCGCTTTTGCAATAATTCTTTAGAACTTGTTTTGACAGTAAGTGGGGATTTTAACAGCTGAAATAAAAGCTTTAGAATTCATGATTTGTCAAAGGCTTCAGTTGAGAACAAAACCCCTCCTTTCCTGCTGCTTAATAGCCTCTGAAAATATTGATACTATAAGCCCCATTATACTATTGAACCATGGCTAATATCCACACAGACTGCATTAGCGCGTATGTAGCTTTAATTGTTTCCTCCAAAGGTTGTTAAAGGTTTCATTTTAGGGAGGACTATCAGTCTAACTGTCGATGAATAAGTAAAAACATTTTTTTGGCTGGTTTTATGAGTGCTGATGGTGTTGATGATGTTCAGAACCATATTAATTGTTAGCGTTTTGTTCGTACTGCTCCATTTAAAAGGTCTTTCAGTAATTTAATGGGTCATAGAATGAGTGCTTCAAAGTGCTGCTGGGTGTAAAATTACAGGCAGTCATCACACAGCTAAAAATACTTAAATGGACAAGCTGCTTTTTCATATTCTTTGCTGCTGCAGGGTGATACCGTACTGTATATGCAAATATTGGAAATATATTTTATTACACGATAAAACAACGATGTTCCACTTCCAATTTGAAATTGAGAAAACTTTGTTATATACTATACCCGCCATGCTGTTGACTGATATTATGAGAGGCAACATGATAGAACTCAGCAGCAGGAGGCTAGGCATAGGCGTCTATACAATTTCAAATGGTTCTGCCTAATTGTACGGAAGTGTCTGGTTTGAGAGACAGACTACTATAACACTAACTCTAACCAGGGCAACCTGTCAGCCATTAGAGTTATAAACTAGAAAAAGTGCTCCTCGGAGCACAGGTCTCTGCCAGGTCAGGTAGGTTAGTGTGGTCCAGCAATGTTCGGAATTCGCCAATCAGGCTGGAATGTGAAAAATCAGGCGGATCGGACGGATCCGTCTTGATCACTTAACTAAAGAGATCATTTGTACTGATTTGCGTGATGTTTGGACAACATTTGTAGGAGTAATATTTCAAAAATAATAGTAATCGGCCTCCTGGTGGCGCTATAATAGGGCAATGTTGAAAGGGTGGCATTTGTTCCTCAACGTAGTGCGAATATGCGTGCGAATATGCACCGCAATCGGACGCTGCGTTCAAAACAGGCTACTCCTGCAAACTTTAGATCAATCTTAACCAATGAGGATGGAATATGAAAAATCGAACAGATCCGTTTTGATCACATGACTATAGAGATCATTTGTACGGATTTGCTTGACATTTGGAAGAAATCTGAAGGAGTAATATCCAAAAATTTGTTTTATATAAGTCAGCCTCCTGGTGGCGCTATAAAAGGCAGATGTGACAAATCAGATGTACCCACTGGGCGGCAGTGGCTCAGGGGTAGAGTGGCCGGGTAGAGTGAACTGGAAAACCGCAAGGTTCCCAGTTCGATCCCGGGCTGGGGGGCTCCCCCAGAGTTGGTGTCGAAGTGTCCTTGAGCAAGACGCTGAACCCTTAATTGCTCCCGATGAGCAGGTTGGTGCCTTGCATGGTTTCCTCCGCCATCGGTGTGTGAATGGGTGAATGTAATGCACAATCTATGTAAAGCGCTTTGGATAAAAGTGCTATATAAATGCGCCATTTACCATTTTACCATTTACAAATGCAGGGCAAAGGTTTTTCCCTGGCCTCTAGGGAGTGCGTCGAAAAATATTCGCCAGGGCTGTCCGAATTTCGAATTGGCTCAAGGTCAGATTGTGGCATCCCTAGTTATAGGTGCCTGTTATAGCGTCACCATGAGGCTGATTTGAAAAATTTCAAGTGGCATTTCTTCCTCTGCCTAGTGAGAATGCGTGCAAAATGTCATGTAAATTGCATGCTGTGTTCATAATATCAGGCATTTTGTTCAAAACGGAGCACTCCTGCAAACTTTGGAAGCCATTTTTAGCCAATCAGGATGGAACATGAAAAATCTGAAAAACCTACAAAATCTATAGGAGTACTGTAAAAAAATGTGTTTTGCAAAAAGCGGCCTCCTGGTGGAGCTATAACAGGCCCTTGTGAAAAAAATTGGGCAGAGGTTCTGAATTGGCATCCAGGGAGTTTGTGTGCACAGTTTCGCTGCAATCAAGCCAATGGAGCCAGAGATTAGCTGTCCACGGATGGACGGACGGACGGACGGACGGACGGACGGACGGACGGACGGACGGACGGACGGACGGACGGACGGACGGACGGGGTGCAAAACATACTCTCTCGCCATGCCTTGCGGCGGAGACAATGAAAAGCAAACATAGGCACATTTAATCCTTCAGTTGGGATCAACAAACCCATTACTCTGATAGATGACCGGCCTAGTATAGAGCTCAGAGGGCCCTATACGAGGACCCCTTCTGTTTTCCCTCTACACTAAATACCTTCAGCGAAAATGACTGATATACAAGCTCACTGTGAGCTTGTAGTGTAGAGTCGCGTCGCAACATGTTGTGAGCTGTTGCGTTGCGACACGACGTGGTGTGAGCTTGTCGACCTGCTATTTTTGCTGAATGTTTGCTCCAGAATAGGGACACCGGGGGTTCTTGTGATTAACCTGGCGATTCCATAAATGTTACGCTTGTTAGGCCCCCTGATGTGCTACTGTAGAAAGAAGTTAGAGACTTAGAATCACACTCTTCTATCCTGTATTGAAAGCCTGCTGCCTGCAGGGGACACAATCACACCATATCAGTCATTTTTGGCACAATTACTGTAGCAACTTTAGGACTACTGCCCACGTTCACATGGAAGCAGGAGGATGACTGTTTTTATTATTTATTTTTAGTATAAATGTAATAATTTCTCCTCTTTGAAGTGTATTACTTGGTGAAGATGAATTATGTTAACCTGTACATGAAGCCAAGGTCGCTCTAGACTGACAAATTAAACATCTCTTCTCCAAAGTGTGTGTGTGTGTGTGTGTGTGTGTGTCATAGCCGTAGGAAGCCATTCCCAGTTGGGGGGGACATATTTGTACCGGCCCACGAAGTCGCGGTTCTGGGCGGATATTTCCGAGTTTTGGGTGGTTATTTGCGGTTATTTCTTTTTATAACTCTTAATAAATGTGATTGTGCCGCTCTTCCACCTTCAAGCAGCTCACAGCAGCTCACAGCAGCCAGCAGCCAGCAGCCAGCAGCCCTCCCTTCCAGGCAGCGGCCGCGGGGTCCTAGTGCCGGCCTCATTTGAGGCTTTTTTTTCCTCCTCTTTTTCCCCGTGGCCTCGCGGCCCAAATACCGGTTCGCGGCCCACGCGAGGCCCCCCCGTCCCCCCCCCTTTCCTGTGTGTGTGTGTGTGTGTGTGTGTGTGTGTGTGTGTGTGTGTGTGTGTGTGTGTGTGTGTGTGTGTGTGTGTGTGTGTGTGTGTGTGTGTGTGTGTGTGTGTGTGTGTGCGCGCAGTGGCGCGGGAAGGGGGGGCTATGGGGGCTGCAGCCCCCCTGGTGATGGGAGCAGCCCCCCTGGTGATGGAAAAAAAAAAAAAAAAAAAAAAAAAAACTTATTTTATTTTATTTTTTATAATATATATATATTTTATGGATCATAGCAGTCTGTTACGGTCATGGATGAACTTCAACCTGGTGTTTACACTGTCTTTCTGCCTTTTTGTGTGGGGAAAAACACAGAAAACCCCAAAAAAATCACAAAAAAATCGCGCGCGAGGAGTCCCCCCCGACGCACAGCCCCCCTAGGTATTAAGGACTTCCCGCGCGCCTGTGTGTGTGTGTGTGTGTGTGTCTGTGTGTGTGTGTGTGTGTGTGTGTGTGTGTGTCTGTGTGTGTGTGTGTGTGTATACTATGTAACTAAAATGTATAGGCAGGTCAGACTGGTCTGGTGACAGAGTACCTCTATCTATCATACGATCTCTCTGGTGTCAATACGTCACCATTCTTAACTATAAGAGAAGGGTCTCACACACAGACTGCATTGAACCTTCTACTGGAGCTGAACACACACTCAACACACTCAGACGTCCTCTGATCTGAACAGCAAGCTACAACTCAAAGACTTCAAGATGATACTTGTTGCTGCAGTTCTGTTTCTGGCTGTAACAGTCCACTCTGCTCCTCGTTGTGGAATCAACCAGGATCTGGACTGTGAGGAAAACTACAACAATGGTGATCATGAAATTCGGGAACATTCCGTAACGGCCGCGCCGGCGCCGGCGCCAGTTATGTACAAATGTGTAAATCCCAGAGCTCAATTTTTGTCCCTGCTGTACGCCCCTGATGACTGTGAGGAAATCTACAACAATGATGATCATGGTTATCACAAGCTGGTTCTGGACTGTGACGAAATCTACAAACAATTCTCCACAGCGAGTGGTGTGTACACCATCTACCCCACTACTCCACCTGCCAGGGTCTACTGTGACATGGACACAGATGGAGGGAGGTGGACGGTCATCCAGAGAAGAGTGGACGGCACTGTGACCTTCTACAGACCCTGGGCTCAGTACCGAGCTGGGTTTGGAGACGCATCAGGCGAGTACTGGCTGGGACTGGAGAACATGCATGTCCTTACCAAGGACAAACACTATGAGCTGAGGGTGGACATGGAAGACTTTGAGGGAAACACAGCGTTTGCCTCTTACTCCTCTTTCTCTGTGGGTTCTGAGGCTGATGGCTACAGGCTGCAGGTTGCTGGCTTCCAGGATGGAGGAGCAGGAGACTCACTGACCTATAACAATGGAATGAAATTCTCAACCTTTGACAAAGATCAGGACACGTGGAGCAAGAACTGTGCAATTGATCATTACAGTGGATTTTGGTACAAGAAGTGTACCAATTCTAATCCCAATGGTGTTTACCTTTGGGGAAAGACGCCTCACGACACAGGTGTAGCCTGGTACCACTGGAAGGGTTATCGTTACTCCCTGAAGGCTGTAGCGATGAAGATCAGACGTGTTCCTTAAACATGTTTAGGTTCGCATGCATATATTTTAGAAAAGCACAGCCGTGGTATAAAAGGCATGATGCAATATTTACTCTTTTTCATGGTTTTAATTTGGGTTTTTTTCTCTCTTTGGGACTCTGTTTAATCCTAAACTCATACAGTAGATATCTGTATTATTATCTCACATTGTTACAGTGGTGACCTGTCAGGGCTTTTAAATGAATACATAATCCAAGATGTTGTGAACATCGTCATGAATAAAGAGATTCATGCAAAGACAAAGCAAGGTGTATTGTGTAATGCTTTACTTAAAGGTCGGGTCTATCTTTATAATCACATTTACAATTCATTATAAGGCTTCATAACACTAATGTTTATAATGATACATAACAACTTATAACAAGGTTTATGAAGTATTTTCCGTGTTGGTCAAATTACATTATTATGCTTAGAAGAACAGCATATTATAACTACCATACTTTTGTATTGTAGCTTGTTTTATAAGTATATAGAGGGTCTACATGTAAGTGTTTAGAGTGTATGTTATGCAGAGAGACTCCTTTACAGAATAAGCTAGCTGTTACAAATATGCACAGGGCAGTGGTGGAAAAAGTACTCAAAATGTACTTGTAACAGAATACTTCTACATTGCAGTATTGATACTTTTACTTAAATAAAACATTTGAGTACTTTTTCCACCACTGGTTGTCGGGCAGAAAACTCTGAACTCCATATTCTAACTTTTTGTGTTTTTGAGTATATTAACGACCTATACTTGATCATACTCAGCGTGATATAACTATGAGAGTGACGACACTAGCGTTGACTCCCATCGTAAGAATGGAATGCGGAAGTTCTGTTTCTATTTCAATGAGGAAGTTCCTATGTTTGGAACTACAGGAGGCAACATCCTGCTTTGCGGTGAGATCAAAGCGTGACGCAACTCTCTCTTCTACACTCTGATCATCACACAAAAGCATCGAAAGTACCAGATCCACAAGCTTGATTTTTTTTTGGTTAAAACAAAGCCGGTTCTGGCACTGTGTTTTGATTTAAAAAATGTCAAAGTAAATATCTATACGTTCTTTGAGTGGCCCTGTCTCTGCCTAAGAGGACTGACCGTGGGTAGCTACTGGGACGTAAGTCGGGGCTTGATCAACCCCGGCTGGGTCACCTGGGCGATGTTGTTGCGAGACCCGAAACACCTGATGACCCCAGGCTACAACACTGATGATACGTCCCAGGTGCATCCATGTGATGTTTTCTTTATAACCATTTAAACCCTACTGTATATACTTGGTTGACCGGAGTTCCCCAGGGGTCTGTACTTGTATTTTTGCCGAAAAATAGTCGATTTACAACATGATGAGCTGTCTATCCTGTTTACTGTCAGTCTACAGGAATCCTCTGTCAGTTCACATTCCAAACACAGCAGCTAGTTTCCAGTAAGGACGTTCATTAAATATAGTAAACATGTTGTGTTGCCAGAAACTATTAACCCTATAGTTCTCAAACATGTTCGTGCCAAGGACCCCCATAATTATATGTATTTGGACGTGGACCCCCCATCTGAAAATGTTTTGTGCCAGGGACCACCAGAAGAGAAGATTTGTGTTAAAAAAAGATATATCAAAATTTCAAAAATGATCAATAATAGCAGATGTACAAGCTCACAGCGTGGCACGAAGTGACGCGCTGTGAGCTTGTATATCTGCTATTTTGTAATAGCCAACGATAAAATCGTTAAAATGACACAGATGCTTATCCGGTTTTAACGAGTTGAAGGATGTTTTTGTGTGTGTGTGTGTGTGTGTGTGTGTGTGTGTGTGTGTGTGTGTGTGCGTGTGTGTGTGTGTGTGTGTGTGTGTGACTATCTGCTGTAGTCATAGAAGGCTCACACTCTTATATAAATGTTTTGTTTTATTTAGAGATATGGCCAGCTCTTTCCCAGTGAATTATCTGTCTCTCTCACCTTTAGAGACAGAAGACGGTACACGTGTGAATAACACAAGCCAGACCTGTTATCAACATGACAGCCAAATCATCACAGAAGCGGCTGCCATTTCCTTCTTTCTCTCTGCATTGTCCTCTTCCTGCAGCTCTCTGATTATCTCTCATTTTGAATGCAGCTTCTCGTTTGAACACCACTATATGACACTCTTAAAGCCCTGAAGATGATGTCACATTCACAGCACTTCATGGAAACTTGTTATGGATGTTTTCTCTTTCTGTCTTTCATGCACTCACGCACGCGTGCACAGTAAAATGCTCGATCTTTCATCACTAAGTACAAGAACAAGAGAAGCACCACACCAGTGATGGAAAAAGTCAAAGTATCAATACCACAATGTAAAAATACTCTGTTACAAGAAAGTCATGTATTCAAAACTTCAAAATTTAAGTACAAAAGTATTGGCATCAAAATATACTTAAAGTAGGATACCAAAAGTAAAAGCACTCGTCATTTTGCATTGCGACGCGTTGTGAGCTTGTAGATCGGCTATTTTCAAATAGCCAAAGTATATACAGTGTGGGGCTGAAGTGGTTAATGTAGGCCCTACGTTCTGTAATAATAATCAAAATCTTAAAAGTAACTAAAGTTTTCAAATAATTGTAGTGGAGTAAAAGTACAAAATTGCCTCTGAGATGTACAGTAGTGGAGGAGAAGTAAAAGTATTGAAAATTGGAAATCTCCAGTAAAGTAAAAATACATCAAAATGGTACTTAAAGGAGGAGTTCACCCAAAAAATTACTTATTTTCTATCAATTGCACACCCCATGAAGCCTTGAAATCATGGATTTATTTTTGTTTTTGTGGCATTCCCAAGCCAATAATTTCATGACCAGGTGTATTTCCAGTAGGAGACAGAAATAATCTACTTTGTGTCTCCTACTGGATACATTAGCCGGTAGGAGACAGGAATCAAATTATTAGCTTAGGAATGTGACAAAAAGAAAAAGAAAACCATGAATATAAGGCTTCATGGGGTGTGCAATTGATAGAAAATAAGTCATTTTTTGGGTGAACTACTCCTTTAAGTAAATGGTACTGTCCACCACTGCACCACAGTAATGTAAAACGTTTGCGTGCTCTCTGTACAGCATTCTGATAAGAGTCTAACAGCACATGGCTGGATGTGATACCTTTGGTGAGGCTGCAGCTGATTTTCTAATTAAATCCTTTTACAGAATCACTCACTCTCTTCACCACGTTAGGTCGACCGTGATTTTTAAGTAGAAAATGCAGTTATGTATGCTTAGAAAAAATATTCACACCAAAAATACTGTAAAAAGCAATGTGAGGAATGCTTTGGTGTAAATCGGAGCATGTCACATGATGATTCATTTGTGTGCAATTTACTACGTGATATTAAAAACCAGAGAGCATTCCTACTTGGATAGGAGCTGTGTGATAGACCATTGCTTGGCAAGTTGCTGTTTGTTTGCTTTTGAACAATTTAATTGTCAAATATATTTTACGCAAGACATTGTCCAAGACGAGCTTGTTTTTCCAACACAATACACCCCCCCTCCACACACACACACACACACACACACACACACACACACACACACACACACACACACACACACACACACACACACACACACACACACACACACACACACACACACACACACACACACACACACACAGTAAGGTTTAAGTGCTTAACTTCAGGTGACTTCACTGACAGTTCTCCATTACCTGTGGCCATCCAAGCCCTCGCAGCCTCAACCTTGGCCGTCTTAACCATGTAGCCATCGTCTATGGTTTAATGCGAAATCTTGTGTGTCTTATATCAGTGGTTCTTAAAGTTGGGTCCTTGGGGGGGGGGGACCAAGGGGTCCCCAGCAAAAGTGGTTGATATAGCATCACAATCATTTTTAACCACTTTAACCTTTTATATGTTGGCTATTCAAAAATGGCAGATCGCCCCGAGTGCCACGCTATGAGCTTGTAGATCTGCTATGTTTCAAAAATCTTGAACATTAGTAAACATTTTTAACACAAATCTTTGCTTCTGGGGGTCCCTGGCACAACATATTTTCAGATGGGGGTCCACGGACAAATATTTATCAATTTGGGAGTCCTTGACGTGAAAAAGTTTGAGAACCACTGTCTTTATATAACCTGAGGACTGATATGAGAGTCTCCATGAACCACCCCTGCATGTAGGCTACGTCAGAAAGGAATGCTTTTCTGGGGCTCTCTGGAGAAGCACTCTATTTCTTTCATAGATTTAACTCGGTGCTGAGGGAGATGATTGAGGCTCTCCTGTAGCTCCAGGTGGCTTCAGAGGGAGATGAGGCCCGTAGTGTGGGTGGTGAACACAAATAGCTACACGCCAATGTATCACAAGTTCTTGTAACCTTACCTTACCTCTCCTCCTCCTCCTCCACCCTTCCCAATGCCTCAGGTTGTCTGTCCATGCCAACTTTCCACAAATCCCCCAGAACCCCAGGAGTAGTGTACTTGGAGCGATGAGGGTTCCCACAGGACCCCAGGAGTTCAACACCTGTGGTGATGGGGCCTTTTCATTTGCCACCCCCCATCTCTGTTGAACACACTTCTAAACCACTTCAAAGATGCCTCCACCCACCCTGTCATCATTCCCCAAGACCTTCAAAACCCACCTCTTCAGTCTTAGCTTCCCCAGGGCAGGAGTTGAAAAGGTAAAAAAATAATTCTGGCAATTCTCTTTAGTTACAGTAACACTGTTCTGGTGAATCATTGTTGTTATTGGCAAAGTTAAAGAGATTGCAATTTTAATTTGGACAGACTACAAAAAAAGCGCTTGGACCATTCCTACGTGAAAGCCCCCCTACTGTACATCCCCAGACACTACCCGGGCCTCCTTCCAACTGTCCCCATAATTTGTTAGTGTAATCTATATTTTATGTATGTATAGATGTCGTCAGCAATGTAGTTTTATTTCTGAAAAACAGAAGTTGTTAGAGAATGTTTTTTAATCATCAAAACAAAGTTATAACAAACATTTGTTTGAATGAATGACTTACAGTATAGATAGAACAGGTTCTTATAAGCTATGTTATTCCCTCATCTCACACAATGACGGTTCTCTTTCCCCTGGAGAAGGTTGTGTTGAGCTAGTACCCATGAGCAACTTTAGGCAGCAATGGGAATGACCGTTATTTTCACTAAAAGGTTTTGGCGTCATAGTCCAACCGATGTCTGATGGAACACTGTGTGTGTGTGATATTGTTTTATTTCCACAATCTGTCTGAGGGGTCAGAAACGCTACATTTGTGGGCGGATGGAGTGAACGGAGATGGCATAACAACTTCTACCTCAAGGTGTAGGATAGTTGTGGCAAAAATATGGGCAAAAATGTTATACTAATGTCAACTATACAATTTCTGAGAACAAAATCCACGTTGTAGTATAAGGACGAGGCACTGACAATCACCACACTATGACATTGTTCACGGCAAACTCTGTACATTTCACATATAGATGCACTATAAAATGCGGACACGGTGTAGTCGAGATTGCATCGAATCCACTTACAGAGGAGCCATACCTGAACCAAAGAAATCCAGAAGAATGGAGAGATGGGTCTATTTTCAGCATCCTTAACGGGGAACAGAAAGTTCCGCTCTGCTTCCAGTTTTGTCATTTACCTGTGCATTTGTTCACTTGAGGCGAGAGAAAGGCAGAGATGGAAATGACTGTGTGACTGCCTCCTCCAGCTTCACAGGCTGGAGGAGGCAGAGATTGAACGGACGTGAAGGGTGTGTGATTGAAAACTGAACGGTGGCTGAGCAGAGACATTTCCAGGTCTTATTGCTGTGCCCTCACCTCCGTTTTTCTTTCTTTCTTTCTTTCTTTCTTTTTGGCTAGGCTACCGTTGTCTCCTTCCCTGACTGGCGTTCATCCATCCCTCTGCTTGCTTTCATGCACATCAACAAAAAAGATGGATGATAGACGACAGACGATGACCGTGAGATGAAAGGGTCGTGGTCAGAGAGGATTTACAAAGTATTAGTATATGAGGTAGAGATGAGGTACTTTTAACCCATTCAATCCGGGGACGTATCTCTGTCATTTTAAGATTTCTTTGGCTATTAAAAAATAGCAGATATACAAGCTCATAGCGCGGCACCGAGTGCCGCACTATGAGCTTGTAGATCTGCTATTTTTTTTAAAACATTTTTGCAAATATTTGAATATATATTTGAAGGGAAATGTTTTGACTCAAGTCTTTGCAAAATTGACCTACTACCTACCTATAAACTATTACAAAATATTTTGAGATGGGGGTCCGCGGCCAAATACATATAATTTTGGGGGTCCTTGACATGAAAAAGTGTGAGAACCACTGATATAGAAACATACGTTTTTCAAAAACTATAGGATTTAGAAGACATGTAGAATCTGCAGAAGCAAAGATTTTAGTTACAAATGTTTGCTTTAAATTTTTTTTTTTATATATATATTCAAAGATTTGCACAAACTTTCACAATTTTTCAAAAATAGCCCAAAGAAATCTAAAATGACAGAGATGCGTTCACCGGATTGAATGGGTTAAGCACCTGTGTGTTTTTAATGGCTGGGGTTGCAGCAGGCAGGCTGGCCCAGGGAAGCACATGGAGCGATAAAAGGACAGGTGCTCAGTCCAACGGACGGGCAGCCTTCAGCGCATCAAATACTTTCCAAAAAAAACAGGCCAAGATAGTGATTGGCATTAAATATATGAAATATGAAAAACACATTTTCAGGCCAAACCTCTGCCTATAAAGGCAGAATTGTTAACTTAAATGCACAAGACTCTCTGGTGTTTGGCTATGGGTTTCCAGATCAACCTCACTCAGCTCCCTTCATTCCCATTTGCTAACAAGCTTACGCATATACGCCCTCAATCTAATGGTTCACTTGTCTTGGGCAGTCTTTTTAAGCGGCGTTCACACTTCGTGTTCAGCATTGGTCACAGGTGTTCCTGCTGCTGTCTGTTTTCAAACTCCCTCCACCTCCCCAGCCTCTTCCTCTGCCATTTAAGTAAGTGTATGATTCTGCGGATGGTATGATCTGTGTATCTTAAAGGGCTTTAAGATACACGTGTCTTTAAAGGGCTCACTATTTAAATGTTTGTTTCTGTGGATTGTATGCTCTGTGGATTGTATGTTAATCTGTATGTTGATTTATGCCCTTGAAGGGTTCTATGTTGATGCATAACTCTGTATCTTGTGCTCTGCTTCTGGGGGGGTTTGTGATCTCAGATTCTGTGTCATGCTTGTGCAGATAATCTGTAGTATCACAGGAGCCACACCTAATCTGAATGCAATAGCATTGCAATAATTGGTAAATGGTCAATTCTGAGCTGAAGTGTCTAACTGAAATAGCTATTTTCAACAACAAGATTTGTGTTGAGGGAAAAAAGGGGAGTCTATAGATCCCTGGGCCTGCACACACACACACACACACACACACACACACACACACACACACACACACACACACACACACACACACACACACACACACACACACACACACACACACACACCGCTCTGCGATGCAGCATGGCTCTGCAGTGAATGTGCAAATGAAAGGATGCTGGCGGCGGGCTTGATGCCTGCTGTCAAGCAAGGTGGAGGAAATGTAAATGTATGGGGCTGCTATGATGATGTGGTAGATTTATACAGAGTGAAGGAATATTGGACCAGAAAGGTTACTCTTTTACAATGGCACGCCATCCCCTGTGGTCAGCACTTGATTGGTGCAAATTTCATCATCTAGCAAGACATATCCAGCATGCATTCTAAGTTAAGGAAAGAAACAGGAGGCCAGAATGCTGTCCTTGATGGGCTGGCCAGTACAATTGCCAGATTTGAACCCTGTTCAGCTTCACTGTGTGTAAGGTCACACAAATCCAGTCACAGCTCTGCGAAGAGTTACAGAGCCGATGTAACAACGGGGATTCAAACCCAGGTCTCCCGCATGGAAAGCCAACATATTATCCACTACCCTAAAGGGGAAACATCCCTTGGGGCGGGGGAGATATTGGGCTTTTTCTCATCAGGCAGAGGCTCTGAGCCAGAGGACTAAAGTGTTTTAAATACTGCCTCAGAACTCGCCTGATTTCTGCTGAATGCTTACCCCCAGCCACTCAGTATTCTGCCTGGATCTCTGCTGTATATTTTCATCAATCCTCTGACTAGGGTTGTGTATTGTTTGTGTTTTATCCGATACCGGTAATTTTACAAAACTGCTGATGCCTTGCGGTGCCAGCAGAACAGATACTTTGAATTGTCCACTCAATACCAGTTCAGTGAATCACTTGTCTCTGTTTCAGAGACGTGGTCAGTCACCCTCCCGCTTGTTGTTCAGCCACAGCCACTGTGCAATGAGAAATCTAATCATAATAAGCACTCATTAACCTCTGCTTAAATTGGCCAATCCGAGCTTTGTCAAGCCTGAAATTGTAGCAATTAGACGCAAAAACTCAATCATGCTGGTGCATAATTAATTTCTCTTGCATGTTAATTCTGCCATGGACAGACAGGAAATGGTTTTAATAATTCCCCTGAGAAAATGTGAATTGAATAAATATCTCATAATATCTCTCAGCTCCTATTTAAATACTGTTCCATGCACTGGAAAGTTCAAGTCAGTTTGTTCTCATTAAAGCAGCCGTGTCCTTATTATACACACATGATTTTGAAGGACTTCATACTTATTGCTCTGACCTCAACCGCAATGCAGAGGGTCGTGCGAACAGCCGAGTTCAACGGTGGATATGAACTTCCCCCTGTCCAAGATTTATAAGATGGACGTTGTGTCATCAAAGCTCACACAATCATCAAAGATCGCAGCAATCCCAACCACAGACTGTTTCAAATGCTGCCACATGGAAAGTGACTGCGCAGCCACAAGGCCACTGATAGTATATTGCTAAAGAGATTCTTCCCCCGGACAATCAGGCATACAGTATAAACGATATGGCCAGTGGAAAGAGAGAGAGAAAAAAAAAGTCGAATTTATTGGCATGCAAATTATGAATTATTAATGATTGATGACCTCTGACCACAACAGTAAGAAGTAGTCGAATTTTGAAATCATACTAACTAATTAACCCTTGTGTAATGGTGAGATGAGGACGATTTGCAACAGCTGACAAAATAAGAAGTTAATTAATTGCCATGTTTCATGGCAGCACCACTGCACACAGAAGGAAACGTGCCAGGACTTTGACTTCCACATGGAAACATACAGTAGTCAGACTTTGCACTTTGGTAGGAAATAGTTATTTTTTTTCTTAAATTTTTATCCTACGATTTTTGTAACCCAGTTTTTTTTCACCCAGTGCCAATTGCCTAAGCTGTAATCCTGGGCGCTACTCTCCCTCCCGCCAGCCTGGGGAGAGCCCCAAACTGAGCTCATGCTTCCTTCAATGCATGAGGAGTGAACAGGCCGCTTCTTCACCTGACGGGGGAGTTTCCCCGGTAGGACGTAGCACGTGGAAGGAACACATTATTCCAACCAGTTCCTTTCCCCTCCATCAGCTGCCTCGGCTGACCAGGGGGAGGGATTATAGAGACCAGGATTACAGCATGTTTTTTGTGAGGGTACCTACCCTAGGGGACACGGGGAGAACATGCAAACTCCACACAGAAAGGCCCTCGGTAGGAAATAGTTTTAACTAAAAAGTGTTGATAATGAGGTCTGTGGACTATCGCCACCAGCCAGATCATGCGTTTTGGAAACGGATGTTACAGCTGAGTTCTTCAAATGACACAAAACTACACCAGACATCTCAACCCCAGAACTTAAGGAAGCTAAGAGGAGAAATGGTTTTCATTTTGCATTTGGGGTGAACTGTACCCCCTTCATAACGGGAGCCATCTACCTATTCTAGCTACAGGATGTCACTCGATATCAGCATATCACACTCCTTCGCTTTATCCATCTCATCTCTGCCATACACTCCCAGTGATGCTAAGAAAATCCCCATCTGCTCCCTTCTCAATATAAATATTCATTTCATGCTTTTCAGTTTCACTGTCAAGTCTCTCTCCCCCTCTCTCTCTCTCTCTCTCTCTCTCTCTCTCTCTCTCTCTCTCTCTCTCTCTCTCTCTCTCTCTCCTTTTTAACTGTAGATGAGTTTTCCATGTATTTACAGCGGTGGAAATCATTAACATAGTGAGCTTTGACATGTCTGGAAAGCAAGTGAAAACCTTTTCACATTTTCAAGCCGGAAATGGTATTTCATCATATAAAAAATCCCTAGTTAACCTGCTAACTCTGTCATGCTGTCAACATTTACCACATTTCAGTCAGATGACTCACGAATAGATTGAGACCAATAATAGCTCAGCACATTAGCAGACAACCATTTAAGAGCAGGGAGATATACATCTATAACAGAACCCTTAGGGCAGTGGTTCTCAAACCTTTTCATGTCAAGGACCCCCAAAATGATATGTATTTGGCCGCGGACCCCATCTCAAAATATGTTGTTCCAGGGACCCCCAGAAGCAAAGATTTTAGTTACAAATATTCGCATTAAAAAAGATATATATATATTCAAAGATTTTCACAAATTTTCACAATTTTTCAAAAATAGCAGATCTAAAAGATCATAGCGCGGCACTCGGTGCCGCGCTATAAGCTTGTATATCTGCTATTTTTGAATAGCCAAAGTATAAAATATGGATAAAGGGGTTAAAATGATTGTGACGCTTTATTAACACATTTTGCTCGGGACCCCCTGGTACCCCCACAAGGACCCCACCTTGAGAGCCAACGCTGTGTGTGTGTGTGTGTGTGTGTGTGTGTGTGTGTGTGTGTGTGTGTGTGTGTGTGTGTGTGTGTGTGTGTGTGTGTGTGTGTGTGTGTGTGTGTGTGTGTGTGTGTGTGTGTGTGTGTGTGTGTGTGTGTGTGTGTGTGAGATCGTGTGATCTACAGCATAATGTTTTGTATGTAAAGTCTTTTGAGCTGGCGAATAAGAGCAGACGCCCAGTGCATGCATATGATGCACACACACACACACACACACACACACACACACACACACACACACACACACACACACACACACTCTCACACACACACATGTCGGCACCATGAATCTTCTATCTTGCCTGAAACTAATAACATGGAATATATCAACATGATCAAACCTTGTATTAATGCATTACATGTAATGTGATTACACTAATACGCTTCGGTAACACTATTACCTGTAATCTGTAACCCCCCCCCAAAAAAGCCAGAAAGGCAGTTTTATCGTTAAACTAAATACAAGTGATGTAATGCTAATAAAGACTGCAGATGAAAATCCTCAGAATCATGTGCAGAATATGTTCTCCGTGAATCATTATTTTAAGCAGTTAGTAAATTGTAGCAGACTGCCCTTTGCAAGTCGAATAACCTTTTCTATGACAACACCAAAACATAATGCAGAAACATAATCTCCCCACATACACATGCACACACTTTGTGTTCTCTCTTCAGTTGCTACTATACTGCAACTTTCTAGTGTGTGTGTGTGTGTTTGTGTTATGTGTAATATGTTGACATATCTTGTGTGTGTGTGTGTGTGTGTGTGTGTGTGTGTGTGTGTGTGTGTGTGTGTGTGTGTGTGTGAGTGTTGACACACACCTGTGTGTCCATTCCCAGGGGCCTCATTAAGTGGCCTGATGGGAAGTCTCACAGCACCCAGAGATGCTGTGCAAACAAAAGCTTCAAAGTGGGCTATCAGTACACAGGCACTCATTTGCAGAGGGCATACTGTATGCATATCATGCGCACACAACACGTGCACAGGCAATTGTACAGTATAAAAAAAACACACACACCATTTAACTCATTAAGACATAAACTTATGTTTCTATATCAGTGGTGCTCAAACCTTTTCATGTCAAGGACCCTAAAAAATGCTTTTTTAGCTCAAATGAAAAAGTGACACGGATGCGTTCCAGGTCTTAATGGGTTAAAGCTTTGTCAGGAAGAATTGGTAGCTGTAACAGTCTCTGTGCTCATTACATATCCATCTGTATTGTGACCAAGGGGCCAGCTTCTGAGTTGTAAATTGAGGCTATTCACCTGTTTCCTAGGCTGTGTGTTTTCCACTTCCTGTCGATTTGATCCAATGAAATCCAATGAAACTGGTCAGATGACCAATGATATCCAATGAAATTGACAGGAAGTGGAAAACACACAGCCTAGGGTTGAATAGGAAGAGACGGTTCATATGAATGGCCTGTAGTCTCGCTGTTTCACCCCTGCTGGTGTCAGAAGTAATTAAGCTCCATTCAAACGTGTGGGTTTTTGCCGAACTTTACAATTGATTTTATTATCTTAAATAAACAGTCATAAATACTATGCGTCCAGTCGCTATAGTTTAAAGTCTTCTTTCAATCATCATGATATGCGTTTTGGTAAATTATGGTCCCATTTATTAAAAATAATTATGATAAAGTAAGGTATACTATGCTCTATGCTGTAGGAGGGGCATGGCTACCTTGTGATGATTTGATTGACAAGCTACACAACCAATAGCATTCGTTCCCGCCACTTCCGCTCTGGTCCCAACCAATAGCATTCATTTCCGAGTGCATAGGATATAGAAAGATGGCGGATTTGAAATTGTTGAAAAATAAGGCTTCATTTACGGTCTGTAGAGTCTATGGGTGTAACGTTGTCCATACTTTTTACTGTCAATGATTATGTTAAGTTTCCAGACTTATGACGTTTGAAAATGTATTCATATTATGCAGTTATGCAAAAAAAGAGAGAAAGTTATTTAGAAGGAAAGGAGGGTGAAGAGAATAAATAATCCAGTAATTGTACCATGAGCATTATCCACCTCACATCATGGTTTCCATGGCATTAGACATGTATACCTGAATAGTCACATCCGTTTCTCTCTCCAGGCCAGCCGCTTAACATAACGATGATTGTGCCCGAGGGACTGCTTACTAAAGGAATGTATTTTCTAATGAGAGAGAACCTCTTTCCCAATTTGCTGGCTGCTTAACCATAAAGCATGGCAGCTAGAGAAACCTCACAGCCATCTTGAGATGCTGCCAATCCCCAGCTCCCCAACGCTCAAAAACACATGGCCAACAAGACAATACAAACACATGGCCAACAAGACAATAGCTTGTGTTTAAGCATGTGTGCGTGTTTGTTTGTCTACGTGAACTTCTGCGAAAATAAAAGTCTGTGTTCATGATCCACTAGCAAATGTTGATTAACCAATTTTGCAGTCTAGCCAAAGCAAACTCATTAATCAGCTAATTTGTGTCTTGGTTACCCACAACTACACACATTGATATCAACACATTTCCCTTTGTCTTCTCCACTTTAGTATCTTGCTTTCTTTGTTTTTTTTTAGACCATACTGCAACATGCATTGAATATTCAAATTGATGTCTATGGCAAAGACATGCACACAATTGTTCACTAAAACTAAATGTACGTGTGATATTGCAAAATTCACAAGAAAATGAACCACATTTATTGACAAGTTATGAATTATGAATAAGTTATGTCCTCTGGCCTTGACCGGAACAACCAGTAGACGTTTGAAATCATACAAAATAGTGATAAAGAACAGTCGGTCAACAATTTTCATTTAAACAAAACAATATGTGAAAACGGTTACATATATTATGTTCAAGCACATGCCTTTTATACAAATAAAGCATTTTTGAATTACTGTTACATTAAATATTGCCTCATACTTTGTATACATGTGTGCGCTATAAATCCGAGACACTGCGGTTGTACTGCACTTAAGCCCTATTCAAACATTTTCAAAAATAGCTGATCTACAAGCTCACTGTTACGACCCTGCCTAGGCGTCACCAGGTGTAACACAAAACTGGACTCCCTGCTCCCCAGTCCCCAAACACAGCCAGTCAGCACCAGTTTAAAAATCCAAAAAGGCAGTGATTTATTATCAAAGTTGATAATAAAAGTATCAGGACTTTTAGCAATCATTGTAAAATCGTACCACTGTACTATTTGCAAACTGTTAATAAAGTATTCAATCAATCAATCAATCAATCACACAGGCAACACCACAATACACATGACCCAAGTGTCATAACACTCACAACACGTTGCATTGAGCTTGTACTGTAGAACTGGTTTTGAACAGCCAGGGGGAAAGTGGTTAATAGCCACAAACCATGAGCACAGAGTTGTGTGTCTGTGCGTGCGCTATAAATCTGAGACACTGCCGTTATTATTTTAATAGCACAAAGCCAAATTTATGTCTGTGTTTATTGGACACAGAAACACCCAGTTGCAATAATGTGCGGGCATAAAAGCAGGCAAACATGTTCACCCTCCGTTGTCTCAGTTTCCGTGGAGCGAGAGAAGCGAGTATCCGAAATGTGAAACAATATCACACATGGACAGACACTCTTAATTTGGAGTGAAATGGAGTTTACCTGCGGTAGATTGAATTTAGCTGTACAAGAAGGGAGAACATCCCAGCCATGGCTGTATAATTAAGATGCTATAGTACTTGAGGCCTGCAGCCACCTGCTCGTAATTACACCAGAGCCGAGACACTGCCTTTGCCTTTTGTCTTTAAAGATTAAATGGTACTTATGTGGATACTGGCGACCTTCAATTTCTTTCCGTTTTAAAGAGACACTTCAAAAGTTGGTAATGCATCACTCAGGAGCAGAGAGGTTGTTAATCTCTTTGGAGGAGAGGGCTTTCTGCAGTTTTGTGAGGAACTGTGAATTAAAACAACCTCGACTTAACAAGGATCTTTTGTTTCAAGGAATTAGTTCAATCTTTTACTTACATTTCTATGGTATAACATTTGGATTAATCTGCAACCAAACTTTACATGATTGTTCAAAAGATAAGACATACAGTACATACCTATAGGCCTATTAAAACATTGTGTATTGGTACCTCTGCAGTTAATTAGGGCTGGGCAATATATCAATATTATATCAATGTTGTGATATGACAGTGTTTGTTTTAAAATCTGCATTACAGTAAACTAATATGGTAATTTTTGGGAACTTACCTTACAATTCTAGCTGACTTTATACATTTAGTTATAATATGGGCATTATTTGTGATTATTTGTCAAATAATCTAATTTGTAGATGAAATAAATAAGCTTAATTTCAAATCAGGATGATTAGCATTGCAGTGGAATGTACAGGTATTTCTTTAATTTGCCAACTCAAACACACATTGGCAATGATACTTGTCATTGGTATTCATTTTGTATGTTTTAGCCATTCATTGCCAAAAATGTGCAATCAGTAAATTCAGACTGCATGCAGTTTCAAGTTGAGTTTTGTGGCTGCTTCCTAACGCTTTACCACTGGACCTGTGGACTGGATAGGAAGCCTGTATTGAACTGAACCAACCTGTGAGCTCACTACACTGTTAAACCTCTATTCAGTACTGTGATGATGTCGAGAGATGAGTGGTGAGAAGGTTCCGTTTACCTTGGTTACTGCTGCCTCTCTGGGTCACAGCTTCCTTCTCTGACTCAATAGTTGACTCACACATAATTATAAGTCATATTTCCACTCTGCTGTATTGTAAGTAGTTGGCTGCTAATAAAAAAGCCAATTCCACAAAGCGTCATCAGGGATTCTAATGACTTGGATTACTGCCAAGGATATTTCCTCCCCTTTGACGCCAATTCAGCATAGACGGTTTTAATGAGTGTCATAATTATGCATAATCTTGAAATAAAATACAAATATGGGGAGTGGGGCGAAACGCCCTTCCCTCGGCTGCTGCTGCAAGGCTGAATGTGAGATTTTAGATCATGGTGTTAATGACAAATGCATTCTTTTAGAAAAACTGATGTGCATTATGCTCTATCTAGCAGTGATATAAAATGCAAGCCTAATAGTTTTATTTATATCATATCGACACTGAAAGAGGATTACAAAATCAAACATGCATATCTCATATGAGCGGTCTTGCTATTTATTATGCATAAACCATGTATTAGCTCATTAGACTGTGGAAGAAAACTGCATTAAAGGTTGGAAAGTGAAAACTTAAGCCGCCACCTGTCCGTGTGTGTGAGTATGCTTATATCCACACAAACTGCAGGCTCATGAACAGATTAATTTAGATAAAACATGCTGTAAGCAAAGGATGCCATATCTTCAGGGACCATAGCTGGAGTATACAGTGCTTGCAAGTTGCAACTAATTTAGCTCTGCATCCTTAGACAGATGTTAAGACATCCAGATTGTTGCAGGAGATGATGCATCGGAACGCTGTGAGAAATTGAAAAGCAACCGCATTTCCGCTGCTTTTGTTTCAGCGACGTGCTGTGGCTAAGAGGGCTGATATTTGTTTGAGTCTAACCAAATTTCCACTTTCTAAACAAACAAGCCCTGAGCAGCTTGTAATCCCCCCCACCCTCCCCCTCCTCTGCAGTGCACTGTAAGCTTCAGGGTGCTGTGTGTGTGTGTGTGTGTGTGTGTGTGTGTGTGTGTGTGTGTGTGTGTGTGTGTGTGTGTGTGTGTGTGTGTGTGTGTGTGTGTGTGTGTGTGTGTGTGTGTGTGTGTGTGTGTGTGTGTGTGTGTGTGTGTGTGGGGGGGTGTGTGTGTGGGGGGGTGTGTGTGTGTGGGGGGGTGTGTGTGTGTGGGGGGGGTGTGTGTGTGTGTGTAAACTTTAATTAGTTTTCCAAATGACTGCAGTGAGTAGGATGGCAACCATTTGTTCTCTTTGAAGCACGTAGATACAGTAGAACACTTATTAGAGCTGTTTTAATTACGACCGCCAGACCAGTTCAACATCAACCACCTGCTCATCATGGCACCGTTCGGCTGCAAGTCGTATATTACACGTTAGTCTCTTTCAAGACTTTCAAACTCCATATTTCACTTTGCCTTTGTCCCTTTTGGAGTAGTCTGGCTATAGGAGAAGAGATGGCAGGTCCGTCAATTATGAGGGTGTGTTTGTGTGTGTGTGTGTAAATGTACAATGTAAATTGTATGGTAATGAATGTTGATTCAGACTAGTTAAGCGTCAAACTGGTATCAGCTTGTACTGACCCATGATCAAGTGCAGCAGAATCTTGAAAGACGATGACATTTTCCTTTTTGCTTTTATGTTCTCGCAAATCTACTTGAAGGATTGCCGTGGAGAAGGTAGAGACGTGGCTGCGGAATTAATGTGATACCACAAAATAACTGGAGGGGTCGCGGTAGGAGTCATGGCTCTTCAATAATTCATGTTGTGGAGGACCAAAATCTCGGTCCAAAATACAATATTAACGATACAAAAGTTTCAGGTGTTTTGTTTCTGTTGAATTAAAATAATACAAATAGTGATACTTTTTTTGAGAACCGCAGTGAAACAATGGTTTAAATCCATGTCCGTAAGCCATGTGGCCCATGGGGCAGGAGCCTATCTAAGAGTCGAGGCTGTTTCCTTTACCATAGTATTCAGGTGCATGGATGTAAACAGAATGGGGGGGGGGGGATGTAAGGACTGAGAGCTCAACCTCCAATAGTTGTTCTGCAGAGGAAAAACAGACAGCCTGTGAATCTTTCAGGGCTAAATGCATTATGCATTTCCTGAGCTGCTGACAGGTGTCATGATGGTCTGACATGCACCTGGAGAGAGAGAGAGAGAGAGACTACATATCCATTTGGAAGGGTGAGACACGGAACTTGCAGCAGAGTTGTGAAGGCTGAGATATCACATGAAAAAGTGCGGTTTTTTACTTACTCAAATTTGTTGTGATGGAGACACCTTTTATATCTATGTGAAACTGGTAAATGTTCAGATACAAGCCCATGTTTGTGTGAAAGTCTTGTGCATGTGTGAGTTCAATTTAACACTCAGTGGAAAAAGGTGTTACTGGTGGGGAAAGACAAATGTGTGTGTGTGTGTGTGTGTGTGTGTGTGTGTGCTTGCTCATCAATAAAGGAACTTCTTATTTAAATTCCTTATAATCTTCTATTTTTCAGGTGTAGGAATTGGTTTACTTTAATATTCAATATCATGTGGTGTTGTGCCTGTTACATCTACACAGTATGTAATGATGAACATTTTGAACGTCAAAACAATTTCTGTGCAATACGGCCTCAGATGCGTCACCTCAGATGCAACAAGCATAGACTATGAAAAACATTAAATGTTCAAGGCAATCTCTCCAAAACCAATGTTCATGTGTTAATTTCATTTCATTGCAGCACATTGACTAATAGCTTAAAAGATAAATAATCAAGCAAATTATTTCATTGGTGTTTGATCCATGGTAGTTTTTATAATTATCACCCCCCCCCCCCCACACACACACACAAACATACACACCCTTTAAAAGCACTTTGGCTATTGAATTTGGAACATAAAATAGTCTATTTTGTGTTGGAGAGACTGCTTGTAACTGAAGTTAAAAGTAAAACACCAGCATGTGTGTTCAATGACACCAAGAAAAGTGTGTTGCATAAATATAAATTTACATTTTGGATAAACATTATTGTAAATTAAGTGGGGACTTGAAGATAAATTCAAGGCTACCAGTACCAACGATAAGTTAACAAATATGTCAAATGCACTTAACAGAAAACAAATCTATACTTCATTAAGGCAAGAACTTTACACTAATTTTCTATCATTGCGTTCCTCAGAGAGTTGCTGGCTATGTTTGTCAGTGACACAAGGTTGTCTGGGAAGAACATTTAATTACTTTCCTTATTGGCTGCACAATTTAATCAGCAATATTTTTGTTTGTGGAGCCCTTTTGGCAAAGCTTCTTGCCTCCTCTGTCTCTGTATCTCTGAGGACACTCTGCTTCTCATTTCTCTGTCTGTTGAGTTCTTTACTGCACATTCCTCTCTTATCACATACATACTATACTAACTTTCCTCTTCTCCTTCCTGGCCCCGGGCATCGGTCCGTTCTTACCATACAGTTACCCCAGTGCTTTAATTTGTGAGTTTCGTTATTTGACGGGCTCTCTGCCTCCGTCACCAGAACCCTGGGCTCATTGACCATCCCTGTACCCTTCCGAAGAGCATCTGCCGCCTCAGACGGGAGTCCAAAACATGTTGGTGGGACAACCGGCGAACTTGTTCACCTCGACCCCAAAACTTTTTAACACCCCGACCCAAAACTTTTCCGCTTCTACCATAGCAACACCTCATCCAGGGGTTGCTATGATGGCACGCCTCACCGCAGTGTGCTGAGGACCTGCTCTTCCTCCCATGCTGGTCTACAGCTGTGACCTTCGGGTTGAGAGGACGCGTGACGGGACGTGGCTGTAAAAGGGTTCGACTCCTGACTGCTGTGTGGACAGCAGACGGCTGGGTGCTGTCCGTTGCCGCAGCCAATTAAGGTCCAAGCATGCGGCAGCACACCGCAGCAGACCCATCTTCCAGAGGGGGGAGCTGCCGTCCCTAATCTCTTAATACCTCAGTGTCACCTCCAAGGTGACCCAGACAAAACCAACGGCACCGCCAGGACCGATGTGCTCCTGGGCTGACCAGAAGGAAACCAAAATCCAATCTTATTCCACAGTTTGAATGGGAAAAGAGATGTTTCTGAGGACTAATGGTCTAATGTGGTCGCTGAAAGTAAAAAAGTCACTGAATTATAAGTCTGTCTAGGTGCTTGGCACAGCAGCTGAGACCTCAACATTGACACTTTGATGAAAGTTGCTCTGTCAGAGGATAAATCTAACTTGTGTAGCGGTCCCCTCTGTAGTCATGTTAGTGAGGGGAGGGCTTTTGGGTTATTTTGATCTATTTAACTTAACCCTGATCAATTATATATTTTTTTTATATTGGACTTTACTTATAAACGCACAAGCAGTTTTTAAAGTCACTTAGCTTAATATTTTAACCAAGGACTTTTAACCAAATGGACCCTCTATCTAATTGAAAAGGTAAACAATGAATTCACACAAACTCCCTTTTTAGAAAAATAGATCTCAATTATTTAGTAGTACAATGATTAGTGCAAATAGAAATAAAATAAAATATGTAAACAAATTCTGTTTTTAAACACTGTTCAGGTTCAAAACCTTAGAAATGAAATGCCCCTCTTCTTTCAGGAACACAATACACTTATTACATAAACCGCAAAATAATAAATACTTTTTTAACTGGGTTACACTTGTAAAAGCCAGACGGCTCATTTACACTATTTGTTTAAACTTCACAGGCCGTTGATGGCAATTGTATTTTTCACCCCCCCTTCCTTAATTCGTATTTTTTTTGTGCATTTGCCTAATTGACTTAACCTAGCCTTGACAACCATGCAGTCTTATTAAAATGTAATTTAGCATGTTATTTAGACAGATGCTAGGTTTGTTTGTTTACCTGGCATCCTGTAGTTTCAATGGTTTTGATGTACAGATTATAAATATTTTTTATATTATATTGTTTAGACTGATGCTAGGTTCTTGGTTGACCTATGATCCTATAGCTTACTGAGGCACTACACTGTCTCTCTGCATTTGATGTATGTGTTTACCTTGCTTACTGTATGTGGCTCTAGATAAAGAGTGTCTGCTAAATGCCTAAATGTAAATTGATAACTGCAGCAGATGTAAACACACATGTGTGAATCCCATCTTAATGTGAACTAAAGCATTCACTTTGATTATAACTCTGCACTGAGAGGCTTGTTTGTGTCGCCTTACTTTCACACGTACTCTCAGCGGATCGACCCAAGGATGCAATATCTGCTTTGTAAACACATCAGTCTTTGACAACAGATGGGAGGTCGAAGGCTCTTTGGACTCAGAAAAATGAACTGAAACAGATAAACAAATCAAGCCCTCAGGAGAAAGACAAATGCAATTTCCACCTGTGATATCAAAAAGGAAAACACTCTTTGTCCTTCACTTCTGCCTCAGCCTGTTGGAGCAGCCAGGCTCAATGAAATGAAAATGATATAACTGCAACAGTTTTGTATAGTTGCGTGTCGTGGAATTGTTTTATTTTCTTGGTTTATTCAGGAAAACGCATACAGTGGACTAATATCTTTGAAATGGCTTGGAAAACTAAGGAAACAACTAATTAAGGAAAAAGGTTGTAATAATTCCAGCACAAAAGAAACAATATGTTATCTCCTTGGAACAGTGGAGCATTGCCAATCTATCCTGAATTTACCACTTAATTTTGGTCTGACCTTTGGGAACATTTTTTGTAGAGGTTATTCCCCGGTGGTCCCCAGACCAGATCAGAACCACTGATCTAGACCATTGGTTCTCAAAGTGGGGTCCGGGGACCAGCAGGGGTCCTTGAGGGGGTTCCAGGGGGTCCCCAACTAAATTTATAAATATGATTAAAAAAATCTATTTAACCACTTTAATCATGTATACATTGGCTATTTGAAAATAGACGATCTACAAGCTCGCAACGCGTTGTGAGCATGTAGATCTGCTATTTTCAAAAAAATCTTAAAAAAAGTTGAAACATTTGGAATATTTTTGACACATTTTAACAACACACATTGTATGAGGGTCCCTGGCACAAAATACTTTCACGGTCAAATACATATTAATTTAGGGGTCCTTAACATGAAAAGGTTTGAGAACCACTGTGATCTAGACGATGTAACTCCAGCCAATCCAGTGTGTGTGGTCACGTTTTAGCAGTGACATCATTGAAATGTTTCAGTCCAAATTTAGGTCGTTGACCTTATTGCTGACACGTCTATTGCACTATTTTGTGTGTGAAATATGTGGGAGTGATGCTGTAGCCTCCCAGGGTATATCACACGTTTTGTTTGAATGTCTGCATTCCCCGACACTCGTTCATACTCTGTAGATAGACATGAAGGGCATGAATTTAGAAGATTGGTTACTGGGGCACTTCAAAGGATATACGGCAGTAATTTTGCGGGTTCAGTTTGATGTTAGTACCATACGTGGATTCCCGCTCCACTGTCACGTAATGTGTCAGAGCTGGCAAGTGAGAGATAGGGGCAGGACGAATGAGGCTGCTTCTTCACCGTGAGGCTAGGGGGAGAGAGAGAGAGAGAGAGGGGGGGGGGGGGTTGAGAGAGTGTGTGTGTGTGTGTGAGAGAGAGAGAGAGGGGGGGGGGAGAGAGATGGGGGTGGAAGGCCAAGCACTTTGTGTATGTGGTGTGTAATTATTGTTATACATCCCAATTTTTCTAATTGTTGTCTCCGCCAGGCCGAAAGGCATGGCGAGAGAGTATGTTTTACCCCCTGTCCGTCCATCCGTACGTCCGTCCGTGTGTGTGTGTGTCCTGTCCGTGTGTTACCAGCTAATCTCCGGCACCGTTGGCCCGCTCGCTGCGAAGCTGTGCACACACACTCCCTCGATACCAATTCAGAACCTCTGCCCCAAATGTTTCACATGGGCCTGTTATAGCGCCACCAGGAGGCTGATTTGTGAAAAAACATTTTTTTGACATTACTCCTACAGATTTTATCCAAACGTCATGCAAATTGGTACACAGTATCTCTATAGTCATGTGATCAACCCGGATCTGTCCAATTTCCCATATTCCATCCTGATTGGCTAAGGTTGGCTTCCAAAGTTTGCAGGATTGGTCCGTTTTGAACAAAATGTCTCAAATCATGAACGCAGCTTGCAATTTCCGTGAAATTTCACACACACATTGCTACCCATTTCACATTGGCCTTTTATAGCGCCACCAGCAGGTCTAACTTAGCAAAACACATTTTTGGAACAAAATGCCACAAATCATGAATGCAGTGTCCGATTGCCGTGAAAGGCCTAAGAATAAATGGCACCCTTTTCACATTGGCCTATTATAGCGCCACCAGGAGGCCACAATAACGTACCTGACCTGGCGGAGACCTGTGCTCCGAGGAGCATTTTTTCTAGTTATTTACTTTAATCCCGTACAGAGAATGGCCCTTCAGTGTTCCAATTGACATAAGTGACCGAACAGCTTGCTTTTACACTTAACCAATTTGTTGTTTTACAATGCTAATTCCCCAGGCGTATTAAATATTTATGCAGCCTGCATATCCTTATTAAACCCCCTGTTTAATTTGAGAATCCGTGAAGAATTGATTTGTTTAGAAAGTCTCAGGGTACTGAAAACAACAAACAACACAAACATTAGAGAACACAATTGAATATACTGAATACACAGATTAAACGGAACCTTCACTTTGATTCCGATCACATCATGGAGATAATAGAACAGTCCTGATGCCATCTCTGCCAATTCAACAATTATGAATGTACAAGACTTGGGGACCAAGTCGGAAACAATGCAAGTTGCGAACTCATGCCCTACACAGTTATGTAATACCATATAATAATTCTCTATCTCTCTATCTCTCTCGCTCAGGGATGTATAATATCCATCATCCCATTACATTCTTCTGACGATGCATTAATAGGTGCTGATAATCCCCTCTCCCAATTCGCACAAAGATATTTCATTCATTGCTGATAAAATCTTTCCTCTTGCCCATCGTAATTAATCACTGATATCTGGCAGATTGTAAGTGACATCTATGCCAAGTGTTTCTGCTTTCAAACATCTTGTCCGTTCGTAGGCTCCTTCCCACCTTGTGTTTCAATTATGACTGGGCTATGTGGACAAAATCATATATATTTTTATTTTTTATATAGTGTTGTATACATTGTTCACTTTGAATATGTCATGGGAGTGGTTTATTGGAACTGAAAATAGGATCCAAAATTGATATCAATGATGATCTGCCTAAATCTCTTACGAAATATGCTTGTTTAACATGTTCGATGCCGGCTTACTGTTAAACTATTCTTCCACCCGTTTCCTGACTTTGGACAGGAGGCCACATGCTGTCAGGCTATTTGGAAGAGAGCACCATCAATATGCTAACAGATTGGACTGTGATTGGGAATGGTGATAAAAGCTATCTGTACAGGGATCCACTTCAGTATTGCTATGCTGTCACATCAATGTCTTGGTGTTCAAAGAGCCTGGGGCCCAGCCACTTGCTTAGTGATAATTTGGGCCAATATGTACAGAGTTAAGACCCTGTCCCTGATTGTTTGTGCGAGATGAGTTTGGGGCTTCAGGGATGATATTTGCAGACAACGGAGCTGATGTTACTGAAACCCGACTTGATGAGTTGCATGTGCCCTGAAATTATGTTTTTTCATGGGTTGTTGGGTTGCTGTGCTGAGAGCTGTGGCTCTACTATTCTCATGCAAATTAACAGACCAGGGATTGCAGCAGGAAGCGTTTTCGAAGCTGGATGAAAGAGTATTGTTGGCAGTGCAGCAAGGTGAGCAGGAGAATGATTTTTCATCAAGTCTCCTGACTCCTGGCTCCTGTGGCCCCACTGTCTCCAGCCCAGAGAAAACGGCAGACGGAGAGTGAGTGAAAGGTGAGTGATGCAGCAACAGGCGGCGTGGGGCACTGTGGGCACAGAGACGAGGCGAGACTCTTGAGGGCAAGCGTGAAGCAAGCAGCCTATCTTGCACAAAATTGTGAAGAAAGGTTTACTGTGTATAAGAGGTCTGCTGTTTACTGCTGTGCTTTTGAGGGGTGATTTCACGTGGCTGAGAACTATGCTTACTTGAAGCCCATTAAAAATCTGCGGCGTCATGAACTAAATCTTTTCCGTTTTCCAGAAATGAAAGACCCCTGAGACTGGGAGACTGAGGCCCAGTGCAATCTCACTGTTCTGACTGCAAATGCTTGCACTCTCTTTTTGACATGAACTGGGCAGCTAAGAGCTAACAACACAAGTGTGTGTGTGTGTAAGCATACTGTACCTACTATCTATTATGTACAGAGGGAGGTCTACTGTACGTGTTGTGTACCTGGGTACATGCCCAAAATGTGCACCAACATGGAGAACAGATTGGTCATAGCAATAGAAGACAGGTGAAGGTGATGGAAAATTGGCTCGTCTCCCAAACATCTCCTATCGCATTGGTCCTTTATCAAATGGACCCCCCCCCCCACTGTCATACACTGATCTGTTTTGAATCAAGGACAAACAGTAGGACTTCCTGCACAGAGATGCCTGTCACAGGATGGGGATAAAACCCACAGCATGCCAAAGAGTTCTCCTATAGAGTCTCCCAGCATGCACCTGTCTATCCACATCTCACACACAGCTTTCTCAGTTTGGCACCTTTAGAGAAATGACCGGTGACTGTGGTCTGTCTGCTATCTGCCCCCACTTCAGAGAGAGAGAGAGAGAGGGAGAGGGAGGGAGAGAGAGATTGAATTGTATATATCCTAACATAGGCCTAAGTGATGAAAAGATACTGAAGAGACTAGGACAGACAGAGAAAGTGAGAGAGGAAGCCAGGGTTATGGGATCTAAATGATGGAACTCCAGCCAATCCAGTGTGTGTGGTCAAGTTTTAGCAGTGACATCATTTAAATGTTTGAGTTCAAATGTAAGTTTTTTACCTACTGCTGACACAACTATTTCACTTTTTTTGCAGTGGAACAAATATTAACTAAACCGGTGTGATGCTGCAAGGGGTCCAAGGGAATCAAATATCTTGTTTGAATGTTTGTATTTCCCGACACTCGTTCATAGATATGATATGACATGACATGAATTTAGAAGATTGGCTACTGGAACTTCAAAGGATACACGACTATAATTTTGTGGGTTCAGTTTGATGTTAGTACCAAACATGAATTCTCGCTCCACTGTCGCATAATACTTTGTCAGAGCTGGCGAGAGATAGGGGCAAGGTGAAGGGGCTGCTTTATCACGAGAGAGAGAGAGAGAGACTCTAACACAAGACAAGATGTATATAGTGCTGTTGCAATACTGATGAGACAGATAGACAAATAGAGTGAGAGAAGATGCCAAATAGAGAAACAACTTGGTTATTGAAACATACCAAAGAGACTAATTGTTTGGCAATGGAGCACACACACACACACACACACACACACACACACACACACACACACACACACACACACACACACACACACACACACACACACACACACACACACACACACACTGGCTGAACAAATAGCTGCAATCTGTTCTCATTAATGCTGATGTTCTTGTCCTTAGACATAACTGGCTTCTTTTCCAAATACCATAGACAATTACATTACATTACAAAAGTAAACCATGTTCAAAGACACTGAAGGTAAGGTGAGTTACTGCCTCTTCACAAGGATCTACAGTATGTACTTTTCACCAACTTTAATTTAATGTAAAAAAAACAACAACACATAAACAAACACAACAAAAACAGCCATGTCAGATTGGGCATAATCATAATTGATACAATTGGTGGAAAGAAAAAAAGGAAAAGACCATGTGAAATAATAATCACCTATCACTTTGCCCATACAAGAACTATCAATTTTGCTTACATATGAGGACCTTGTTGTCGAAAGAAAATACACAAAATATTTCCTTGGTGCCCATTTCAACTCAAATACTGACGACCGAAAACAAAATGCTAACAATTAACTGGCCTCTAGCTATCTGCCAATTTACAAAAGCCCTCAGGCTGTTTAAGTATCCCAGGTGTATGAAATAAGCATGGATGTGCTGATTAAACTTGTGCTTTTGAGTATATTTGTGTGTATGTGTGTGCAACTGAGCATGTATGTGTACTGTATGGCCTACTCCTTACTGTATCAGCCTGGTCGCCAGAGAAAACGTTGTCACAGTACGTTTTGCAGAAACGTACTGAGAAAAAAAAATTATCCCCAAAACGTTGCATGTGAACTGGTCCGCAGATGAGAACCATGTAGAGTCAGTCGTCGATTTAACGTTGCATACTAACAAACCCTAAACCTAACCTTAACCCTAACCCTAACCTTAACCCTAAACCTAAGCATCCCTAACCCTAGACCTAACCCCTAAACCCAACTATAAACCTAAACGTTGAAATGCAACGTACACGTACACGTTTTTGTGGTCCAGAAACGTCATTGAACGTTTCTGGAGAAACGTTCAATGACAACGTTTCCTCTGGCGATAGGGTTGACTGTATACAGCTGTCCTCTGCGATGGAACTTTTTCACCTGCGCTGTCACACACTTTACCACCCAGGAGAAGTATTTAAGGTGTAGAACAGTTCAGTGCTCACAATGAATGATCCCACTATTATCGCGTGCACTTCTCCTGTGTTGGAGTGTTGGCGTGAGTTTCTATCTCATTTAAAAGTCTGTAACTGTGCTGTGCCTGTCGTCTCTGCTTTCATGGGCTCGCTCTCTCACCAGGTAATTGGGGGACTAGTTAGCAACTCTCTCTCTTTGACAGAGAACTCATCTTGTCCTCTGACATCAATGAGGTGGACAGAAGGTCCTATAGACTCATTCCTTCTTTCCTCTTTCAATTAATTATGACCTTGTGAGCTGTGTGGGAGCTGAAGTCATCTCTGCTCTGATGCACGCTCCTACTGTAGTGTTCACATTCGGACATCACATTTGCGTACATGTATGAGAACTTTTCGTTGAAAGAAAATACACCAAATATTTCCTTGGTGGCCATTTTAATTCACAAATACTGGCGACAGCAAACACTGAATGTTTGACAACAAACCATGCCGGTTAATGTCACTCCATGTCTGATACCCATGTGTCCTTTAGTTGATGACGAAATTAATGTCTTTCACTACTATCAATCTCTCTTTTTATTTTCTATGGTAGATGTCTCCTTTTAAAGACATGTCTGAAGATTCGGTTGGAATTCAACCGGAATGTTCTGTGCCAGAGGCCCATCATACACATACTGTACGCCTACGGACCTCATAAAGCATGATTTATACTTTTATGATTTATACGTGATACACATTCAAAATAGCAGACTTATAAGCTCACAATGTGTTGCATCACATCGCAACATGTGGTGAATGTGAGCTTGTCGGTCTGTTATTTTCTGTGCGCCATACGGTGCGCAACAAAGTATAAATCAGGCATTAGCTCCCACACCATATCATGAGTCTATTGTAGACAGCCTCACTTTTGGGGTACTGTTTAAATCCTCATACCCCTGTTACGTAATAATCAAGCTTGATGTACAGTAGTTTAGAGGAGGTAGGAAAAAACGGTATTACGCAATCTTTGTTTTACCCACTGTATGAATCACTCAAGTTTTCTGCTTGCTGATTCAGCCAGTAATGTAATGTCTTTTAGGAAATTCATATGCTCACCCAAGTAAAGTCCAAAGTATTTATTATAGTGCTGTGTAATTATTTATTTCCCCTAAATTGGAATTAAAAAACACTTATGTATAATATATATATATATATGTATATATATATATGTATAATTTCAGTTTTCTTTTCATTTATGATAAGTCTCAGTTTCCTATCACTTATATTCACACGTGTTGACATCTTTTCTAAATGAGCTTCTGTTTCTGCCATCTGTTGTCTTTATCTGATGTCATCGGCATACAGAAGAATGCATTTTTTCCCCTCTCAACACTTAACCTCACATTCAAGCTGTTCGACTTCATTGGATAATCTTGAAGCTATAGTTGTATCTCTCGACTCTTAACTTTATCTGTCCAGTGTTTCCTACTGCAGTACTGCTATGACAACTGGATTTCTATGTCTATCTCTCTGTCTTTCTATCTATCTTATTTATTTATTTTATCTGTCTATATACGTATTTATGGATTTGTGTGCACATGATATGTACTGTATGACTAATCAGAAAGATTGTCATATTGTGATCACCGTATGTGACTATTGAAATAACCACAATAGCAGTATACCTTTTTTACATTTTGGCAAGTGCCCACAAGCCCAGCACACTTTTGCGAGTGCAGCATAAATTGTCCCACAACTAAAATACAGTAGTCGTGCAAAAATATAATCATGCAGCACCTTCAAAGAGCCAACTCCTTAATTACCACTTTCTCTCGTTTATGCTCTTAAAATGAGGGAGATAGACGAAAAGTGGGGGCGGGGAAGTTGTGCTACTTACTAGACACTGTGCTTTCCCACTGCAGAATTTGCACATGAATAATACAGCCTGTTTTGTTTTCTGGTTGGAATTAATTATTGGTTTAATGTGACAAGGAAGTGCAAATTTAAATACATTGAATTTATTTTCAGGAAGGAAGTAACAGCATGTTATCTTTGGCTTCCATCCCCCCCACTGATATATGAGTTAAGTGGAGCCTTATGGAAACATTAATTACTCTGCCAACTGAATGCAAACATACACTGTAGGAAAAATAGGTGATAAATACAATCTCACTTCATTAAGGGAAATACTCCAACCTCCAATTTACTCTTGAAATCTCAATGCTGATATGCACAAATGAAATTAAAAGGACTTGCAATTACCACGTTAACCTGCATGGATATTAATGGACTAATGGACTAGAATAAGCGGACAGATGGATGCACTTTGTGAAAAGATAGCACAGCTAATTTGTTGCTGCCTTTCTCCATGCAGATGTAATGAAGCACAGTACATTAGTCATATTTCAAACAGGTCCCCAAAAGCAACATCTGCCAGGGTTTCACAGTAATGTTGTATAGAGTTGAGTGAATCCCCACTCTGCATTGGCCCTCTGAAGTTCTTTTTTTTTGTTAAGAAACATTTAGGTTAGGCCTGTCAAAATGAGTGCATTGAAGCGGCACTATGTAACTTTTTTAAATGAATAAAATGTAATTTTGTCCAATCTGTATGGTAGAGTATGTTAATACAATATATAACTTATACAATTGAGGGGGTTGTATTTTGTCTCCCAGCTCTTCTATTGAGACATTTAGATTGTGTCAAAGGTCATGTCTCACCTAGACACACATGGATTCAAGTTCTCAGTCGCCACGACTGATTTCAGTCATTTGGATTCCATAGAAGTCAGCATGTCTTCTATGGAAGCATGTCATGCACCAAAAAAATCTACAAGCTTGCCACGCATTGCACTGCGTGTGTTGTAAGCTTGTAGATTGTCTATTTCCGGTTATTCGCTATTTTAAGCTTAAAGAGTACTTGAAGTGGTCAAACTGGTCAAACAAGTGGTTCAATCCTCCAGAAAATCCTAATGATCTCAGATATTTCATAAAAGCAAAGGTTAACCCTCTGGCGTCTGGCATTTTGTTTTAAATTACCTTTTTTTGTCAGCTTAAAGAGTACTTGAAGTGGTCAAACTGGTCAAACAAGTGGTTCAATCCTCCAGAAAATCCTAATGATCTCGGATATTTCATAAAAGCAAAGGTTAACCCTCTGGCGTCTGGCATTTTGTTTTAAATGACCTTTTTTGTCAGGGCTAGTATGGCTGACTTTAGCATCAATCTGCAATTTCTTCAACTGGTTGGTTGTATAGCTACCAAAACATCATAATTATACATATTGTGATAATTGTTTATGAAACACAACACGCGTGTGTGTGTTCCTTTCATGCTGTTTCTCGAATTGCATATTAGGAAATGGCCTGGAAACAAACATTTTTATCAGTCGTGAGATTTTATTTTGCTTTAATCCATGCACAGGATCTGACGCGAATTTTGACCTGATGGTCAAGATTCAATTTATCCCCTGAGCAAGCAGGCAGGCTCTATTAGCGCAATGGTAAAAATGTCAGCACTTGCGCAGGAAACCGGGTTCAAATCGGGGGTTGAAGAGGAAAGTTACATAGTGCAGCTTTAAGTCATTAACATGAACTCTATGGATGATTCATTTATGTATTGAATGCATTTAAATCGTGTTAATCTATTTGAATCAACTTCTCATGTCAGGTACGGTTCTTGTAGCAGGTGAGTTTATGTGTGACAGCTCCCACACACACGCACACGCACACGCACACACACACACTACTGTAAGTAAGTAGGCTAGTTAATAAACCTCACTACTATCAGTAGCACAACCAACGGTGCATGCTTGTTTTTATACTTGGCATAATAAGCTAATTTAATGTATATATCTGTATTTATCTTTCCGTTCCCAGAACAATATACAGAGAAAATGGGCATATTTTGGCACATTTATGAATTATGATTAATCACAGCTTAACTGTGATTAATCTGATTAATTATTTTTAAATCTTTTGACAGCCCCAATTCACATTAATGTCAGCTAAGAGATTTGGTATCTTCATACATTGTTGTAAAACTGAGATCTATGTATGTGTATACAGTTGAATACCGAGCATGTCTCTTGTGAATCTTTGGTATTGAGTATGCCAAAGCTTGTATATGCCTATTAGCCAATTTATTTCATTTATTTGTGTTCAGTGAATCCTAATCAATCTTTAATAATGCTGTACAGAACAGTATGGGATAAAAATCCCTTTCTCTCTTTTAGATAAATAAATAAATACATAAAATAATGCTTGTGCCACAACAAGCCTTGTCAATGTGTTATTGGGCTGAGGCTGAGCTAAGCTGAATGTGCTCCTCTCGCTTTGGGTATTCTTCACTGCACCAGTTTCATTAACAGACTTGTTTTTGCTACAACAATATATGGGGTTATTTAATGAAACCATTGTGGCCGAGCTGGTAGGGGATTAGAACTAATCCACACAGGAATTTTGCTGATAAGTGGAGACATACTGTAAAAGCATTAGCAGCAGCCTCTACTCACAGCAATAGTTCATCTTCTTCGTGAATGTTTAGTGCAGACATTCATTACACAAGTGTAAGCTATTCATAAGCATTGATTCTCTCAGGCAAATGGGGAACTTTTGAATCACTACAGAAGAGGGGAGCAGTTACTTAAAGCACACACACACACACACACACACACACACACACACACACACACACACACACACACACACACACACACACACACACACACACACACACACACACACACAGATGAGAGTTAAGCTAAACGTTTTAAACTTTTAAACACCTGTAGGCCTACTTGTGGGTTGTGGGTGGGCGTGTGAGTGTTTATATTTGTGTGTGTGGTACTGTACACACTGATTGTGTCATATACTGATGTGTATCAGGAGTTGCACACATTTGTGCGCATGCACCTCTTTGATGTCATTGTTATAGTTTATTATCCCCTGCTGTTGTGACCAGGCCACCATGCAGAAATTAGGAGATAGTGGATGAAGGACATTATAGTATACTGTAATTCAACACAAAACAACACTACAACACAATACACAACACAATGCAATTAAGCAGCACAACAGCAAAGAATGACATAATACTGCACAACAGAACAGCATGAAGAGCCAAGACACAGCGTGGCATAACTCACCATGCTTACACATACACACACAGTTTAGTACACATGAGAACCTATCACTGTCTAACACTGGTGAGGTGCGCTGTTATACTGCACAGAGAAAACTGTGAAACTGGACTAGTGCCTCTGTTTTGTGGTACAGTCAAATCACTTCTAGTAAACAAAATGTTCATTGAGCAGTTTAGAAAAAGTTAAAAGCTGCATTATTTCAATAACCAGAAAGGGATTTGTGCAGATGTCATCCCCTCGTCTTAAGGCATTGCATTCCTATCTCTCTCCACCTTCTCGTTCATAGAACAATTACGGCTTCGAGTTTGAAGATTGTAACATAAGTGTTTATCAGCAATGGGTATGGACATTTGACACACAGCGGTGGATACATCTGCTGTCAACGGACTCTGCACGAGTAACTTCATCATTTGTAGTTTTCAAGAAAGGTATGAAGAGTAGACATATAAAGAAAGAACAAGGAAACGAGGATGAAAATAGGTCATATATTCAACTATTCCTGATTAGAGTGAAAATATAATATAATACATACATACAAGCAGGTCAGATATTCCAGATATTCATGAGAATGGCAATGGTATGAGGCAGTTATTCAAAAAAGCAGCGCAAAACAAGTCCAATACCCGGTGAGTCCTGCTAGTCAGCAATCCTACTTTTGGTTTTGTTTTCTTTCTGAACAATACTGCAGTAACGTCGCGGTTCCCAAAAAATGGGGATATGTACGCATGTTCTAAATATTAAATCACATATTAAATAAATGTGCTTGTTACAGCATTATCTTAATTATCTCAGCCAGGAGGTCATGTGTTCAGCCCCGGGTGTCTGTCCGCAGTTATGTTGGGTATTATTTGTACTTATTTGCACATACATGAAATAAGGCCTCTACATTTACCCATCCTATTAGGATCAGTGGGTGCCATTTAGTTGCATATATAGGCCATGTATCCTAGTGGAGATTTGCACTCTACTGTGCACACCTTTCTAGTTCAAGAAATGTATTTCTGGCTCCCGGGTGGAGGAGGGGTAAAGTGCCAGTCCTGTAGGACGTAGGTGCTACGTCCTCCCGGTGGGGACTCTAAACTATGGCAGGTGAGCAGTGTTGTAAAGTAACTAAGTACATTTACTCAAGTACTGTACTTAAGTGCAATTTGGAGTTACTTTTACTTTACTGGAGTATTTCCAATTGTCTATACTTGTACTTCTACTTCACTAACATCTCGGAGGCAAATATTGTACTTTTACTCCACTGCAATTATTTGAAAACTTTAGTTACACAAGTTACTTTGCAGATATAAATTATTACGTTATAAAACATACATTAACCACTTTAGCCTAATTTTAAACCTAGGCTATTTGAAAATAGCCGATCTACAAGCTCACAACGCGTCGCATCGCGACGCGTTGTGAGCTTGTAGATCTGCTATTTTCAAACATTTTAGTACTTTAACTTTTGGTACTTTAAGTGCATTTGATGCCAATACTTTTGTACTTTTACTATTTTGAATTCCGAACTTTTACTTGTACTTCTGACTTTAACAGACTTTAACAGTACTTCTGCATTGCAGTATTGATACTTTTACTTAAGTAAGACATTTGAGTACTTTTCCACCACTGCAGGTGAGCCAGTATAGTACAACAGCAGTGGCAAACACAGGACTAAATCGGAAGAAAAGAAAAAGGATACAAATAGTTGCCAACTCTAAATTTAAGAAAAAAGAAAGAAAATAATTCACTTTACTACTTAAAAAACCCCCCAAAAGAACACTTTACATAACGGAAAGATCATCCTTGTTAGCCATTCAAGCCCACAATAATCAATTTTTAGTACAGGAATGATGATAAAGGAACAGAGAGACGATATAACCCGTTTATATGCAAACAGGAGAGCAACTTAGAAAAGGCTCGCGCAGAATCCAAATGCTGACTGTGCTGACTAATGAGAAACAAATGGATTAATTTGAGATAAATTGTTCATTAGTGTTTGCCGTCGTAGATTGTCGGGGATTTGAAAAGTTCAGTGCAATTTGTGTTAACTGAATGAATGGTTTCATCAGTCTAATTCCTCCTCCAGGAGACTTCATTATTTGTGTGCTGTGAGGTAACTGTGACAGAGACTGTACGTCACCTCTGTCCCCTGTTACTGCTCAACCAGATTCATCGTTTTCATCAAAAAGAATCACAGAACACAGTAAAATGATCTCGTTGGGCACGCAGACCGGTACGTCCCTTTTATTGCACTCTCTCTACACACGCTCACACACACACACACACACACACACACACACACACACACACACACACACACACACACACACACACACACACACACACACGGTACAACACACCACTCACGCCACCTCCTCATTACCCATAAACCCCTGCTCTTTTACCGTAAAGAGCCCATGGTAAATTATGTGCCCAAGAGAGTCACTATAGGATGAAGTATAGACCCCTGGGGGACCCCCAGTCATTGAGGTATCTAGGGTTTAAGTGGTTAACACTGAAGGGGTTACCCTTTCAGTTAAATTGACACGCCAGAATTCCGCTGTGTATGGCTTGGATGTTTGACCCACCACCTGCTATTAGCATGATATTGTGAAATTATGGCGTTCTGCATACATAAATGTTCTGCTGTTTAAATGGTGAACCTAATTCCCATGATGTCTGTCCCTTACTTGAAAGTAAAGGTAGAGGCTGGTGACATCAGGAGGGAATTGAAACACTGCAGCTTTCAGTAATAGCCCTCTGTGTCACACGCTCAACCTCCAAATGTGTGCCAAGCGAAAGAAACCGACGGCTTGACAGCGAAGCTTTCGTCTCTTATCCCAAGCATCTCCGCAATCAGTTACTAAGAACAAAAGAAGTAATTTCAGAAGGCGTTTTGAGAATGCGAGGCGAGGCTGCTGTCTGCTGAGATGCAGCAGCCTTTCTAGGTGCCCTGCTGGTTAAACATAGAACAGCAGCCTCTCACATCCCCATTTAGACACCAGTTTGTCACCTGGGAGGAGGTCGAATCGGTGACAGTGACGAGAGGGCCCAGACGCTATACATGCTGTCAGCGCTCGTTAAAGTCAGCTTGTTAAGAAATTAAATAAATAAAAATGAAATGAGAGAGCGAGAGGGATGCGTTGCATCGTGGTGAAGAGAGATACTTTTTGAAGGAAGGAGCAGTCGGCGAGGAATAGGGATTGAGCCGTGAACCTGCGCGACACAGCTGCATTTTATGCAGCTAATGATTCCTTACAGAAAGTGGATCAGAGCCGAAGCACTTGTCATGTGTCACCGAACCCCCACACGCGCACACACACACATGGCAGCTTGCTGGTGCTGCTGATCAGAAGATGGTGCGGTGGCATGAAGGGAGGGATGTGTAAGTGTAGGAGGCGGGCCATTCTAGACTATGTGTGCGTGTGTGAGAGAGACAGATTTTCTTCAATCATTCACTGCCTGCAGATTGACATGTTTCTGGATGTGCACATGCCCAGCACCCGCACCGTGACACCACAACTTTGTTTTCCCATCACTTGAACAAAAGTAAAGTTTTCCCACTGCACTTCCATATACAGTAGAAGTCAACGGTCTACTTTTGACCATAAAACATTACTATCATTACTACGATTATTCTTATTTTTGTTTATCTATGGAATAGATAAACAAAATGTTACGTGACAAGCTGTTCCAGTGGAGAATGCCATGTACAGTATATGCCATTCTCAACTGGAACAACTTGTCTACATAAAGTTAAAGTGCATTTAGTTCCACCCATTCATCCACTCAAACTGCACAATTCCATTTCTACTAGCCCAGTATGACTCACAGCTGAGACATGCTAGAAGTCAATAAAGTATGAATTTATACTACACTTTGGCAGCTGAGCTGGCATACCGCAGACAAGCCGTTCCAACTTGTTTGGGAGTATAATTAATTCACCTTTGTCAAAGTTTTCTTCAGTTACAACGTTGAACGATTTTTTTCAGTGCTGACGCCTTCAGCACTTTTATCGGGCAAAATGGCATTTCTTGTTAGAAAACACAGTCAGTCTATTATTCCAGTATTCCAAAACAAGCAAATGGTTTGACTAGTCACGCTGGAATGGTGGACACGTTGGATGTAATGATTGGCAAATAATAATGTGTACTCAGCTGTCAAACTATGGGTGTTTGTAGAGCAATCAAACTGACCATCTGTTTCAATATTTGTCTAGATCTCAGGTGGGATGGTTGAAATGCTGGGCAAATGTAGTCTCACTGGTTTGCTTGCAATAGAAAGTAGCATTATTTGCTGACTGTGAAACTGATGTAGTGATGGTATTTGAAGTGTAGTTTATAGCTAAAATGAACACACCTCCAACACGACATAAACAATACAAGAACACAATATAAAACCTCCAAAACAAAACGCACTGTTAGCAGCGTGAAATAATGACCATGTAAGAAAAGACAACTCCCAACAGCTTTCTCTCTCTAACCTGCCTCTGTCAATATGTCCCAGCAGCCGTTATCAATCCCTCTCTCATTTTCTCTAGAGAAGGAGACATGCTGTCGATTCTCTCTTTGGCCAAAGCCTTGTGACAAGAAGAGGGAAAAGGGACAGCGATCAATTTCAGATATGGCCAGAACAGAAGCTCAGGGTTTACCAACAAATATAGATTTCATGCGTCGTTAAAGCTATCGAGTGGTCAGTGGATTAGCCTGCACTTCACATTAACTCTGCAACTCGGATGACGAGGGCCCACGTAATGAATGCCCCCTGGAAAACCTATCCAGCACGTGGACCCACTTAACGCACACCACTTAAACGGTGGCATTTAGAAACCACAGAGGTTTAATGCAGGCAGGGTCATTCAAACACTCCAGAGTGCACAACATGTGTCGGTCAGCCGCATGTTGCAGAGGTTACTGTCAGGTCAGGGATGAGAAGAACACTAAGCAGTAAATGAATGCAAAAGAGCTGATGAGTAGGCCTATGCTTATTTTTTTGTGGATGAATGGGCTTGAAAATGATGGATTATGTAGGAGTACTGCCTCTATGTTAAGATGCGTTACCTACTGTACTTATCTCACATGGAACAATGTGGGGAAGGGTGCAGTGGTTTTCATTGCAAGCCATTTGACTATAATTGAAAGAGGAGGTTCCCCGCTAAGATGTATAGACCAGATACTATAGATTCATTTAATTGGATTTTGTCTGACTGCCGTAGCAGCTAATTATCTGAGCCCTGCCCACACTTTGAATACATCCATCACAATTGCCCTGTTCTCCTGTAGATATCAGAGAGAGAGAGAAAGAGAGAGAGAGAGATCATGCATTTTTGTGCAATATAACTTAAGATAATTAAGGGAAGATTTTGTGGTCTGTAACATCCATATTATGTATTTCAATCTCTGCTTATATCCCTATTTTTCTTTTAGAGTGAAGGAGAAAATAGTTGACCAAATTCCACTAGTTTGAAAAAACAGTGCCGCCAACAACAGATAGATTGCTTCTTGACTTGCCGTGTGTGTGTGTGTGTGTGTGTGTGTGTGTGTGTGTGTGTGTGTGTGTGTGTGTGTGTGTGTGTGTGTGTGTGTGTGTGTGTGTGTGTGTGTGTGTGTGTGTGTGTGTGTGTGTGTTCACCATCTATTGAGAAAACAAGAACATATGTTGACAAAGACACTCCATACATTTGGAAACATATTTTTATTTAAATCAATATCGCTAAGATGTATAGACCAGATACTATAGATTCATTTAATTGGATATTGTCTGACTGCCGTAGCAGCTAATTATCTGAGCCCTGCCCACACTTTGAATACATCCATCACAATTGCCCTGTTCTCCTGTAGATATCAGAGAGAGAGAGAAAGAGAGAGAGAGAGATCATGCATTTTTGTGCAATATAACTTAAGATAATTAAGGGAAGATTTTGTGGTCTGTAACATCCATATTATGTATTTCAATCTCTGCTTATATCCCTATTTTTCTTTTAGAGTGAAGGAGAAAATAGTTGACCAAATTCCACTAGTTTGAAAAAACAGTGCCGCCAACAACAGATAGATTGCTTCTTGACTTGCCGTGTGTGTGTGTGTGTGTGTGTGTGTGTGTGTGTGTGTGTGTGTGTGTGTGTGTGTGTGTGTGTGTGTGTGTGTGTGTGTGTGTGTGTGTGTGTGTGTGTGTGTGTGTGTGTGTGTGTGTGTGTGTGTGTGTGTGTGTGTGTGTGTTCACCATCTATTGAGAAAACAAGAACATATGTTGACAAAGACACTCCATACATTTGGAAACATATTTTTATTTAAATCAATATCGTCTCCAGTTAATGTAGGATAATTTAAAAAGTAGGCTAATTCTCATATTCTCTCATAGGGAATGCATTGACAGCTGCAGTTCATCGTTCTAACGGACCCCGAGTAGCGGCGCTGTCTCAAAAGTGGGCGTGAAATTTGTAGTCCCCGTGTGTCTCTATAGGATAGTGGGCTGACAGGAAATGGGGAGGTGACACACAGCAAAGGTCGTCGGGATCTGGAGTCGAACCCGCGATATGCTGTCAAGCTGGATTACCAGCATATGTGGTATGCCCCTGGAACGCTAGGCCAGCGGGCGGCCCGACATTTCAGTTCTTGACTGAAAACAAGTACAATTACATTTTGCTTAGGCACCATTTAAATGCAAACTAGTGCTCCTTGGAGCACAGCTTCGCCAAGCCGGTTTGCCTACCAAGGGCCCACAGACTTTGGAAGCCAGTACAACTTGATCACATGACCGCAAAGATAATGTGTACCGATTTGTGTGATTTTTCTAGAAATAGTAACAAATAACGTGTTTTGCAAAAATCTGTCTCATGGTGGTGTTATAACTGGCTGATTTGAAGAATTATTTTTTTGGTGGAGATACTTCCTTGGCCTTCTGGGAGTGAGGATGCAAAGTTTCCCACCGATTGGTCCAGCGGTGCTTGTGTCATGTCGTGCAAAACTGCCCCGGCCAGCAAACTTTGAAAGCCAATCGTAGTCAATAGAAATAGAATCCGAACAATCTGACAGATACAGTAGGAAAAATCAGTAGGAATAGTAGCAAAAACTGTGCTTTGCAAAGAAAACGCAACATGGCGGAAAACTTGTCAGGTGGAATTGGCCGTGGAAGAAGATCTTTTGATTTCATGACCTACGGTCCAGGGGCTATTGTTAGAGCGAACATGAAAGTAAGCCAAAATGAATGCATTCCACCTGGAGTTGAATATAATAGTTATATAACCATGTGAGATATAAATGTTTTCCTGGTGAAGGCTTTGCTGAATGTGTGTAGCTGTCCACTATAGACCATATTCACACGGCGGCCATATTGCCATTAAGTCAATGAAATGCCACCCCATCCAGGAATGTACCCTGCTGTGTTTCGTTGAGACATGGCTTGAAGAGACGACCCCCAGCGAGGCTGTAATGCTATCAGGCTACACAGCCTTCAGAGCAGACCGCATAGCAGCGGATTGTGGCAAAACTTGCGGGGGAGGTGCAGTGATCTATGTCAAGCAGTCCTGGTGTACTGACACGAAGGTAATATCCCAGTCCTGTTCTGAGGATGTGGAATATATCACTTTAAAGTGTAGGCCATTCTTCTTACCAAGAGAATTACAGTGCATCGTTCTGAGTGTCGTATATGTCCCCCCCTCTGCTAATGAGGAGAGAGCTCTGAGTGAGCTGCATTTCATGATAAGCGGACATGAGAATATGTACCCGGATGCTGCTTTTATTGCAATTGGTGATTTTAATCATTGCAATTTAAAGAAGGCTATGCCCAAATTCTATACATTTGTGGATTTCCCTACCAGAGGGGAAAACACATTAGATCAGTGCTACTGCAACATAAAAAAAGCATTCAGTGCCATTCCCAAACCTCAATTTGGAAAATCTGACCACCTGGCAGTCCTGTTAAGGCCCACTTACATCTCTAAGCTAAAAGCAAACCCAGTCACTGTCAAAACCACGAGGATGTGGACTGACAGTGCACTGGCAGACCTACAGGGCTGCCTGGAGGCCACAGACATGAATGTTTTTAAAGAGGCCACGGACAATATTCATGACTACACAGAGACTGTTAGTGGTTATGTTGAATGGTGCACTTCCATCTGCATCCCCTCTCGTACTATTCGAGTCTTCCCTAACCAAAAGCCCTGGTTCAATGCGGATGTACGCATGAAAATCAGGAACCGGTGTGCAGCTTTCAAGTCGGGGGACACCATGGAGTATAAGCGGGCTCGTTACGAGCTACGAAAGTCCATCAAAACCGCAAAAAAATTATACTCACAGAAACTTGAAAGCTATTATTTGGATAACAACACACATAGTATGTGGCAGGGTATCCAAGCCATCACTAACTATAAGAGAGGCACGAACGGGACAGAGATTCGAGATAACAACATGCCAGATAACCTTAACAGTTTCTATGCTAGATTTGACAGACTGAATGGAGGCACCCCCTCAAAATCTCCCCACAGCCCTGGGGAGACGGCACTTCAGGTGACACACACACACAGGTCCTGCGAGCGTTTGGGCAGGTCAACCCAAGAAAGGCAGCTGGCCCTGACGGAGTGTCGCCAAGAGTCCTGAAGGCCTGTGCTGGGCAGTTGGCAGGGGTGTACACGGACATCTCTAACAGCTCCCTTGCACAGGAAATAGTCCCCCGGCCTTTCAAATCTTCTGTCATAATACCAGTCCCTAAAAAAGCCAATACAAGCAAAATGAATGATTTCAGACCAGTGGCACTGACTTCAGTGGCAATGAAGTGCATGGAAAAGCTGGTTCTTCAGTCTATGAACGATGTTATTCCTGACTCATTGGACCCCCTACAGTTTGCCTACCGCAAAAATAGATCTGTGGATGACGCGGTGGCACTGGCACTTCATTCTACATTGGAACATCTGGAGAAAAGTAAAACATATGCACGTATGCTCTTTTTGGATTACAGCTCGGCTTTCAACACAATTAAGCCTATGAAGCTAACTGTGAAACTGGCAAACCTCGGTGTACCTACAATATTGGACTTTCTGATAGATAGGCCACAGGTGGTGAGGATGGGAAATAAGACCTCAGCCCAGCTCACGGTTAGTACTGGAACTCCTCAGGGCTGCTGCCTAAGTCCCAAACTCTACTCCTTGTACACACATGACTGCGTTTCCACCCATAAGAGTAACATCATAATAAAGTATGCCGATGACACAACCATCCTGGGCCTTATTAGAGGAGGAAACGAGTCAGGGTACAGGGAACAGGTGAACAACATCATCAGCTACGGAGAGGACAATGACCTCGTTCTCAATGTGGACAAAACGAAGGAAGTAATTCTGGATTTTAGGAGGGGACCTCCCACACTGCGACCCCTCACCATCAAGGGGACAGAGGTGGAGCAGGCAGACAGCTTTAAGTTTCTTGGCCTTCATGTGTCAAAAAATCTGACCTGGACTGAAAACACTGTTGCTACAGTGAAAAAAGCCCAGCAGCGGCTGTACTTCATTAGGATGCTGAAGAAGGCCGGACTCAGTCCCCGGCCCCTCACTCTGGCCTACAGAGGACTCGTTGAAAGCATCCTCACCAGCGGTATCACGGTGTGGTATGGAAACACTACCCAAGCTGAGAGGAAATCACTCCAACGAGTCATCAAAACTGCAGAGAGGATTATTGGAGCAGATCTCCCTGCCATGGACACAATCTACACACAGCGCTGTAGGAGGAGAGCACAGAGCATCCTTGAGGATCAACATCATCCTGCTCACCCTCTGTTCGTGTGGAGGGACTCAGGATATAACCTGAGACACCACAGGCCAGAGAGCATCTCCACCCACACAACACGCTTTTTTAACAGCTTTTTTCCTGCCACTGTGCGCTTAGTAGCCGAGGACATTAGGGACGGTAGTCAATATGACAGATGAACTGAATCAGAGCAGATGAACTAAATTAGGACAGATCATGATAAGATGAATTGCACCACTATTTGCACTGTTTTTTAGACTATGACGTGCTTATTTATTATATTTATATTTGATATTTGTCTTTAGGGAGTGTGGTAGGATATATGTAGGATTGTAGGATGTACTGTATGTTTTCTCTGTATTTTCTGTCTTCTTTTCTTTGCATTTCCTATGCACTTGTGCAAATGGCAAATAAAGTCTATTCTATTCTATTCTAGTTGCCACTCCTGTTGCCACAGCAACGCAATGTTAAATTCCAAAATGGCCACCGTGTGAATATGACTATACCTTATAGCCTTGAGCTGCTGGTCTCTGAATGTCTCCACTGCAGGAATGTCTGACTATAGGCTAGTTAGTAGCCCAAGTGTTATCATATTTATTAACGGCTCATGCACATCTGTTATATCTTGTCACTGTCGGGTGGAAACCTTTTATTTCCAATACTGTTCAGTTACACCACTTTAACCCTTTATACATTGGCTTTTGAAAATAGCCGATCTACAAGCTCATATAACAATCGCTCAGTTCCCCTTATTTCTCCTCATAGAAGGTGGCACCTCTAGCTGGAGGGATGGAGGGGGAGAGAAAATTGATTGATTAAATACTTTATTAGTTAGAAATGTAAACAGCACATGGTAGAGTAAGACATTAAAGCTAAAAGGATAACACAAAAGGTCCTGGGGACTTGTTTCCATCCTATACAATTTATCAACATAGCATACATAAAATGACATCCACAGTAGGCCTACCTCCCCTTTTGGTCTCCTGATAGATGCTTTTTCAGGCCAATTTAAAAATACAAAATAAATACACATCCTTTACTGGATGGTGTCAGGAAATTCCACATTCTGGTGGCAGAGCAGTAGAATGAGAACTTTTCCATGTTTGTTCTATATTTGGTTGGTACCAGATCATGGTCGCTTCCTCTAGCGTTGTGGCTGCGAGTGTCACTCACTTTGGAGAAGTAGTTTGACATGTATGAGGGTATTGAGGGCACCGAGGGCAATGTCTCTTTGACTATCTTAACCCTTTAAGACCTGAGGCCGATTCAATAAATGTCTTCTAAATCCCAACAGTTATCTAAAAACATTATATTGCAATAATAATCAGTGGTTCTCAAACTTTTTAATGTTTTCTTTAAATTCCTTAAAATGTTCGGGTTATGGGTAGTGTTTATCACAGAGCAGTAAGCATACGTATTTACAATACATTTTCATTCAGTAATACACTTGGAGAGGCTCTTGGACCTTGTGCCCGTGAACATGTATACATACATAATACATCGCTGGCAGGACCCTGTAGTTCCAGTTGAACTTGGCCTTTCCTCACAATGTTGAGAGCTGAGGTGTGGGCTCATTTTGAACGGGTTTTGGGTCGTCCATCATGTTGGACAAGGTAGTAATTAAAAGTGTGTAAAGTCACTGTTTGTGACGCACAGGCAACTCGGAATGAGAGTGCTTTACCAACTACGACCAAAAGGCAGGATGTATTTTGGTGATGGCGTAATATAGCTCACCTTTATTTTTGATCTATGTATACGGTACTGGTAAACTGGTACTGTAAAACTGTACACCACACTTAACATCCACAAGGTATATGTTAATGGTATGCATTTACCTAGTTTTTCTTTTTTTTTCTCTCTTTTTTTAATGTATTTGTTTTTTTTAAGTAGTTTTTCCTTTATTTAGTCCTTGTCATAATTGAATGTCTGTCATGTTGACAGTATGGGCATAGTCCTCTGGGGTGGGGGGATATGGGGAGGAAGAAGAAAAGAGAAAAGGGGTCTTTCTCTCTTGACGTTGTAAACAAACCCTTTTCTGAAATAAACATATTTTTAAAATAATAATAATAATATAGAGCTTGTGTGTGTGTGTGTGTGTGTGTGTGTGTGTGTGTGTGTGTGTGTGTGTGTGTGTGTGTGTGTGTGTGTGTGTGTGTGTGTGTGTGTGTGTGTGTGTGTGTGTGTGTGTGTGTGTGTGTGTGTGTGTGAGAGAGAAGGTGTGTGTTGATGAATAGTGTGTTTATGGAAGTATGAAGGGGTAAGTGTAGTAATTGTATTGAAATGAATCTCCAGTTGACATCAATGTTAATATGGACACTCAGTGACCGTCTTCCCTGATACATTCATTGAGATTGACAGGTCAATCAGTTGTTCCACTATGCATTTGACTGATTGACAGGTCAATCAGCAGATTCAATTCAGCCAGCAGCTCCAGTATGCATTTCCTGGCTGATATATGGCAACATATTATATCACAATATATTTTTCCCCATATTGATCGATATCACTATTTATCATGATATATACTGCAATTAGATAATACTGCCAGTTTGAAGAGTATCCTGGTAATTATTACTAAAACCTGGAGAAACCAGGGAGTTCATTAGTTGAACGACTGGTTCTCAATGAGAAGGGGGTTCAGGGGGTTTCAGGGGATTCCCAGTTAAATGATTGATACTTTGGAACAAAATGGACCCCTATGGGTCTGTTACTCTGAGAGTGTACAAGTGGAACAGAATGAACCCCTATGGGTCTGTAACTCTGAGAGCATACAAGTGGAACAAAATGGACCCCTAATGGTTAATTTGGGTCCCATGTGTACACTCTCAGAGTTATATAAACACTGAAGAGTACACAGCGTATGATACCGTTTGATAAAAATCATATGGAATGGGGGTCTGTGGCCTAATGCATGTCAAACTAGGGGTCCAAAAAAACACTGAGGAAAAAACACTGAGAATCACTGAGTTAAGCTATAGAATATAGTTATTAAAGGAGTAGTTCATCCAAAACATGAATTATTTTCTATCAATTACAAACCCCATGAAGCCTTGAATTCATGGAGACTTTTTTGTCGCATTCCTGAGCCAATAATTTGATGACCGGGTCATCAGTCAATAGGAGACTCAGTAGGAGAGACTCTTCGAAACTCTTCGAGTCTCTCCTACCGGAGACTAGGCATCAAATTATTGGCTTAGGAATGCGACAAAAACAAAATAAATCATAATTGTAATTGATAGAAAATATGACTACTCCTTTAAAATAAAACTGACAATTACCTTATATAAACATTGACTGTATAAACATGGCTTGATTTAGAACACATTTTTGCATTCAAATAAAATATAAATGTGAACATTATCTTCACAAGGCTAGAAGTGGACTGGTGAGGGAGACAATGCTTTCTCCCTCGTTGTGGGACATTGCAGGAGATTGTTACAGTCAACTAAAAGACAAGCTTTCCAGCTTTCCATCTTTTCTCTTCATTAAGAAGGATATGAATATGTCATCAGTCAGTTTGCACCCACTGATCCCATATTTCGCAGACTGTTTTACCGTGCTGCATCACTTATGAGAAATCCAAACCACTTCAATACAACAGACATTGTGTAACCTTTCTTGTCAACTGTTTCCTCACCTTTGGAGGATAATGCAATTTCTCTTTCACTCTCGTTCCATGTCCATCGACCCCCCCCCTTTCTACTGATAGCTAAATGTAAACAATGGGTCTCAGTTTGCGGGCATGTATTTTGACATGCATTATTCACTGATGCTGTGAGTAAAACTGGGAAACTTAGATTTGTTTGTATCCGTGTGACTGTGTATTATTGATAATTCCCAAACTATCTTTTTTGAGTTAGGATCAACCAACTAGGTCTCTAGGTCATTTTATGGCAAATACTTCCTCCTCTCTCTCTCTCTCTCTCTCTCTCTCTCTCTCTCTCTCTCTCTCTCTCTCTCTCTCTCTCTCTCTCTCTCTCTCCCCCTCTCCCTCACTGTCTCTCATTGTAATTAGCTATAGAGGAGTGTCGTAGCCTGGAATCCTGGACTCGTTACGTTCATCTTTTTGATCTTTTCAGGCGGAGTGAAGAAATATCTAAAAGATGAAGTCAGTGTGGATTCCATACCATAGGACTGTGGGGACATTTTGAAGTAAATTCCTATCCTCTCTCCCCCTCCCTCCCTCCCTCCCTCACTTCCTCCCTCACTACCTCCCTACAGCTAGAGTTGTCACATTGTGGAGAAATAAGGGAACTGAATGATTCCACTCTGATCTTCAGCTGCAATGCACAGAAATCTATTTTTTTTAATCTGCGAAAAATAGTCAATAAAATATTCATTTTATCTGAGCATATTTTCTTTCCTTTTAATCCATTAGTATTGAAGAATGTAGTTTTCCAGATTGGTTGTGCACATTGTCATATTATCTTTTACCCCAAATGTATGACTGTACCTCGTGCTGTTTACATTACAGGCTATAATATACCTGATATCATGGGGAGAAGTACAATAACACTCAGGAAGGTGGTACGGTAGTTCTATAATCCCTTTTGGGACATTAATAAAGAATAATAATAATTATAATTATAATTATTATTACTGTTATTATTATAATAATTATAATAATGGGTGGATATAAACGACCATTATAGAAAATATATTATGTTTTATCCAGTGGTGGAAAAAGTACTCAAATGTTTTACTTAAGTAAAGGTATCAATACTGCATTGTAGAAATACTCTGTTAAAAGTCAGGAATTCAAAATTTACTAAAACTACAAAAGTATTGGTATCAAAATATACTTAAAGGACAAAAGTAAAAGTACTCATTATGCAGAAGTTTTCAAATGTATAAAAATCTTTTGAAAATAGCAGATCTACAAGCTCACAATGCGTCGCAATGTGAGCTTGTAGATTGGTTATTTTCAAATGGCCGAAATGTATATATAGGGCTGAAGCGGCTAATGCATGTTTTATAATAATAATCAAAATCTACAAAGTAACTAAAGTTTTCAAATAATTGTAGTAAAAGTACAATATTTGCCTCTGAGATGTAGTGGAGTATAAGTAAAAGTATTGAAAATTGGAAATACTCAAGTAAAGTAAAAATGCCTCAAAATTGAACTTAAGTACAGTGCTTTAGTAAAATGTACTTAGTTACTTTCCACCACTGGTCTTCTCTTAGGTTGCAGACGGTGGAGTCGTGGCTACTAGACATTCTCAAATGCCCGAGAGCATCGCAGGCACGCTGTGCGCCGCGCAGCTGCAGGTGAAGTTGTTTGTAGATCAGCGGGTCGCATACATGTCTGTAGGCCCTTCTGTTGCTCAACCATAAGCCTTCACAATGCACTCACTGGGTTCAAGGTTCAGAGGTCAACCTTTCAAAGCAAGAGCCATGCATCATCGTCAGACTGACAGGACGGTGCTCTCCTGGTCCAAACCTTTCACATCATCCACAAAAATGTGGAATGCCCTGCCAAAAGGAGGAAAGGAGTGTTAAACTCACAATTTAGGAATGTTTGCAATTCCAAACTGGCCCCTCTCAAAGTCTTAACCTTTCCCACCCCCCACTAGACAGAATTACTGTCATTTTATGTGCCTGAGAAACCCAACTGGACATTCTGGTCTTACGTTGTCGCAATAATCTATGGCATTTCTGTCATTCTGCCCTGAGGCAGACATCCAAATAGACAGGAGACAGACTGTCAACGGACACTCAGAACAGCTGATATATGGACAGATACAACCCCTCCCCAAATACTTCTTAAAATGACCCTGTTATGGCTCTGTGGGTCTCCATAGCTCACCTGTGTGTCCTCCTGTGTGTCGTCCAGTCTTCACTGTCCTAAATCCCAACGTAGGACTGTGTATACGTTGGAGGAAACACATTACACACACATGCATCGAAGGAGTTTTGCTACTAAATAAGCAACGAGAAAAAAAGAAAGAAAGAAATATACATTTTCTATTTTGACCTGGACTAGGCTATTCGTTTTTGTATCCATATAAACAAGCAGCATCAATTTTCAATGTTGAATTTTCACTTTCATATCGAACATTGAAATAAGTAATGTTCTAAACTATGTTCACTATGGGAATTCTTTGACAAAAAAACATTCCATTTGAGTTGGAGCTGTTGCCCTGTACGTGTCTCGTCTCACTGATGGTTATGTTGTCTGTTGATGAAAAATATGCTACGTGTATCATCATATAATATCTTCCTTTATTTATATCGGCCTAACTCTACTCTTCTAACACTGCTGAGTCATCCTGCCTTATTGCCTATGTTCTCAGCTTATCAGAATGCTTAGGTCAAAAAGTTGACCTAATATCAGTCAAAACACATGCATTCCAAGTCATTTTGGAATGTAACAAGCAAGCTGATGACATAGCAATAAAGCACAATGAAGCAGCAAAACAATTACTTGGGTAATTGTGCTATGAGGCTAACGATATGGCCTTAAAAAACATATACAGTAATGGACCTGGACAGTAAAATAATGTCACTATGAGAACACAGTAATTAACATAATGTCACTATAATAACATACAGTAATTGACCTGTGTAGGGTTGCATCACCAGAACGTAGGTTACTACTAGTTAGTTTATAACTATAAGTGCTACATTCTGTTGCACCTCGACTGTTTATGGCAATACCTTAACTAGTAGTTTATAGACTGTTCTTAACCCAACGGATCCGGGGACGCATCTCTGTCATTTTAGATTTCTTTGGCTTTTCAGAAATAGCAGATCTACAAGCTCGTAGCGCGGCACTCGGCACGCTATGAGCTTGTAGATCTGCTATTTTTGAATAGCCAAAGAAATCTGAAAATGACAGATTCTTTCCCGGTTTAAATGGGTTAAAGTAATCCACAGTTGCGTAAAATGACGTCAGAGCTCCCGGATCCAATGAACACGAGTGGTTTCTACACTAAGGAAGTAAAACTTGTATTGACAGTTTGGGTTGCTGGACTGGGACTCCAAATATTGATTCATTCATTGTTTTGCTTGTTTTGGCTCTGTATGTTTCATTGTTATTCCATGTTATGTATAACCTGACGCTTCCAGATCCAAGAAGCTTGCGTCACACATTTTGTTTCTATGCTGTCTTGAGAAACGTAGTTACTCAATACTGCCCCCATCTGGCAGAGTCAGGTTATGTTATGTAGGCCTATGGTGTTTTTGAGATAAAAAAGGAAATTAAATATATATTAACCGTATTGCCTCAAATACACCACTTGCCTGGGTGTGGTGGCTCTGGAAACCTTGTTCTTCTTTCAACACTTTGAACATGATTGTGTTCTTGTCCAGACTGTTTAGTTAACTCTAAAGTTTAAACAGTGTTTAAACTGAACCCAAAGAACCTTCTGTCCTCCATGTCTCTGTGTGTGGGGGGGGTGCGTGCGTGCGGGCGTGTCCTCTCTCTCTCTCTCTCTCTCTCCAGACTTTTGTTATCCTCCAAGGCCCTAGCAGTTTATTTTGGACCACATCTCCTCCCACAGTTTATTTTTCCCAATTTAGGGCCATATGTCAAAATGACCAGCTTCACCGGGAATCGTGTGCTTGTATTTTGCTAAGAGATTGGTTACATAGTTTAATTGATATTGATTTATTAGTGCATTAAATTTCCCCATCCACTTTAATGGGAAAATGAAAAAACTCCCATTCAAGTATTTATTTCTCAGAAACCGTAAGGGCTAGAGTTTCAAGACTTGGAGGGGTGGTTCATGATTTAGTCCAAAATTATTTTAAAAAGAATTACACCAGTCGGCCTCATGGTGGCGCTATAACAGCCCACTTTACGTTTTGGCCTATAACTCTTGAACCGTAGGTCGTAAAATAAAAATCCTTTTTTCCCTAGATTCCTTGGGTCATGACCAGTGGCGTTTGGTGGAGTCTAACGTTGACCGGGCCAGAACCGGTTTGACGGCTAAACTGGTTTTTAATGGCCACTCATTAACAATTCGGCCGAATGCAAATGAGCCCCACTTGAAAACAAAGGCAACTTTCTGTGGTCGGCTACAACAGAATAGGGTGAGGGGCTGCTAATGTTGATTTTTAGTTTTTTTTCCCCCTGGATCTTGGGATAAGCTGGGTTTACAGACCGGGCCATGGCCTCGTTGGCCCCAATGACGATACGCGCCTGGTCATGACGCATTTGTGTCAGGGTAGATTTTCCGCCATTTTGAATTTTCTTCAAAACACACTTTTAGCTCCTCCTCCCACATATTCTGTCCAAATGTCCTACGTCAAAAATCGGTACACATGATCTCTGGGCCCATGCGATAAACATATCAAAACGGCATTTTGATAGTCCTTACCGTTCGTCCGTAAATGGCTTCCAAAGATAGTGGGAGGGGCCCGTTTTACCAAAAATGCCAGAAATCACGAAGTATTTTTGTCTCGGAAACCGTAAGGGCTAGAGTTAAAAAACTTGGAGGGAAGGTTCATAGTTTATTGCCAAATTATTGAAAAAAATAATTACACCAGTCGGCCACATGGTGGCGCTATAACAGCCCACTTTACCTTTTGGCCTATAACTTTTGAACCGTAGGTCGTAGAATCAAAAAATCTTTACTCCTGGATTCCTTGGGTCATGACGCCATATATATATATACATATATATATTTCCGCCATTTTGAACAGCGTTTCGATAGTCTTTACCGTTCGACCGTAATTGGCTTCCAAAGTTAGTGGGAGGGGCCCGTTTTACCAAAAATTCCAGAAATCACGAACAAAACGTCCAATTGATCCCAAATTTTTATCACACGTATGTCGAGGGTGGTTTACTCAACGAATCCCCAAGAGCATTTCCACTTTGATCCATAGGGGGCACCACAAATGCACAAAACGTAACCGTTCGATGCAAAAACATGATTTTTGGGGGGATCAATCCTCTCAAAATAAAACGCGAGTGATCTCAGGAGTGACTTGACAATAATATTGGCCCGTTACATTTGTGGGAGGGCCTATTTCTTTAGTGGGAGGGGCCTATTTCCTAAAATCAAAACGGCACGTATCACGAAGGCAGGATCCAATCGGCACCCGATTCGAATGGCACGTCGCGCGGCCTCCGACGGTATTCCTCCAGGCGTATTCCTCGAGTCGACCCGCAACCGGCGTCGGCGCAACCACACTTTGCAATTTCCCAGAATTGCGACGTGTCTAGTTGATAACTACTATGTTCAGTACTGTTTTTATTGTATTGTCACCTCAGCTACATTGAACATGAGGGCCTGATGATGATGATGATGACATGCATCATTGTTGTGATCTTTAAAATGAAATGAGCTCAAAGCATAATGTATATTTATCCCCAAAAATGTAGCGGTCCCACTAGTAAACTCGGATAATTGAGTTATACTCACATTCACAAGCACTTGCCTGTTTTTCAGTGTTAATGACCTCTTGACATCTCATTCTTCTACATTCTGTACTGTCTGAGGAGTCAGGAATAATGAACTGTGGTGATCGGTGTTTGTCTATCTTCTCTGGAGAGACTTTTAAGAGCTTTGCCAGGATTCACATCCAAATTTGGAGATTACAGACACTTCTGCTGTGCTTAAACACAGATTTGTGCAGAACATGTTTCCCTCTATATATGAAAACAATAAAAATAATAATAATTTTAAAAATGATATTTATATATATAAAATATGTATTATATATTGTATTTGCATGTGTGCGTGTGAGTAGGCCTGTCACAATTATTACATAATCGTCTAAAAGCAATTATTTGAGATAATCGCAATAATTTTTGCATAATCGTCATAATTGTCTCCATGTTGAAAAATGTTCACACATTTTCAAATATTAAAAAAAGCAGAAATAGCAGATCTACAAGCTTACAGCGCGTCACAAAGTGACGCGTTGTAACGCGGTGTAAGCTTGTAGATCAGCTATTTCTGCTATTTTACATGTATACAATTATTAAATATGTCAATAATGTCTTTGTATATTGAAGTTATTTTTCATATCTGCCCTGTGAATTTTTTTATTACGGAGCCTAAAAGGCAAACAGAAATTAAATTTGTATTCATATGTCCCAATGTTTAATGCCAAACACACAATTAAATCGTTAATCGCAATTATTTGAGTGACAATGAATTGTCAACTTAAATTTGTAATCGTGACAGCCCTACGTGTGATAAGCAGAACCCTGAAATCTCATTAGTACTCGCTCCGTCTGCAGAAGCCATGTGCTGTGTTATAACTATCTCTGTGTATGTGTGTGTGTTGGTTTGCAGGTTGCTTGGCTGAGTGGCTAATGAGTGTTGAGTGTTAAAGGCATTCTGTCTTCATTTACCCACACTGATCTGCTTGTAACAATAGTCCAGATGAATGTTTGGGGTGATAATTGAAAGCAATTGGGTCTGACACCACATGTTGTCTGATTCTTGTCGCATGTTAAACAGAAGCTCTGCTCTGCCCGTAAACCACCGGAGCATGAAGTGTAAAACACACTCTTCATGAGATCAAATCACCAACTGAGCCATTACGCAATGAGGAGTTAAATTAATACATTCTAAACACTCATTCCTTATGAAAACATAATGCGTAATGTTTTTTGCCTCCTGTTTTATGTTGTTTTTTTGGATTATCTGTGAAGCACTTTGTAACGGTGCTTTATAAATAAGGCTTTATTTATTATTATCATAACCTTTATGGAACTTCATACTGTATAGGTTTACCTGATTTACATTAAGATGTCATTTCAGTAAATGGTTATAACGTTTAACCAACCTCACCCATATCATTGCTTCTATGTTAATTGATAGTAGGACTCTAGATGTGGGTGTGCTATTATCTGCACTGCTGTTCAACATAATAGGCTTGTCTCCATGGTAACAGGTTCCTGGTTAGGATCATGTCAGATTATGATTATGTACAAGGTTCCCATAACATGAGTGATGCAGCACCCTGGCTGACACTCTTTAAGTCTTTATGTAGCATTTCAAAACCTACAATCAGACTTTCATTTAATCCAACAGGCCCTTATCAATCTGAAACTCTCATTAAATCCCGGTAAAACAAAATACATGGTCTTCTCAAGAAAACAAAATGCTACTCCAACTTTCAATAATATAACCACTATAGAGGGGACTCCTTTTGAAAGAGTCTCCAGCTACAAATATCTAGGCATATGGATAGATGACAAACTTTCCTTTAAAACTCACATTTCAGAACTCATCACAAAACTAAAACTAAAACCAAAATTAGCATTTCTCTACAGAAACAAAGCTTGCTTTGACTGTAAAAAACAGTTAATTCAAGCCACAATTTTATCAGTTCTAGATTACGGCGATATTATTTACATGCATTCTGCTCCCTCATCACTAAAGCCACTTGATGCAGTCTACCACTCAGCCCTCCGGTTTATAACTGGAGATGGGTTTCTTACCCATCACTGCAGACTTTATGAAAAGGTCGGTTGGCCATCTTTGGCTATAAGACGAGATCAGCACTGTACTATCTATATCTACAAAGCCTTACTCAAGAAATTACCCAATTATCTTAACAGCCTATTAGTACCCAAAGTTGGCCATCACCACACCCGTTCTCAGGATTACTTTATTTTAGAAATTCCCTCTGCTAATTCTGAACTGGGTAAGACAGCCTTTCGTTACTATGCCCCATACATGTGGAACTCTCTACAATCGGTTCTAAAATTGGAGAACCTGATCTCACTTGATCGCTTTAAATTACTTATGAGAAATACGCTGAGCTCTAACTGTACTTGTACACTCTGAAATGTTTATTATCATGTAATGTAATGTATTGTAATATATTGTGTTTAAATTGTATGCTTGTACACTGTAATCAGGGCGTCATTGGAAAAGAGAGCTGGCTCTCAATTGTCCTTCCTGAATAAATAAAGGTGAAAGAAAGAAAGAAGATGTATGTGCTGTTTTTTTATTGGTGATAAAATGCAAAAATACCTAAACCTCTGTTTCAACCGACTGGTGGCCTATACAATTGGCACACCTGACCAGCCCAAGTGCAGAGGGCCAGGTCGGATGAGTCTTTTTCATTCTTTGCTGTGGTGTTGCTATGAAAACTGAATTTCCGCCATGCAGGATCAATAAAGGTCTATGTATCATCTACAGTAAGTATCCATCCATCCATCAATTGATTAACCTTTTCTGATCAATCGTTCGATCCCAACCAACGACCCATAAAGGCCTACTTGTGAATAAGTAATGAACCACAGGGTTCTTAGGCAAGATCAATGTTTGGGTGTTAGTGGTGTGGACCTAAAGTCTCTTCCAAGCATTCCCATATATATAGCTACGCAGATCCTCAAATACCAATACAGAAATACGTTAAAAAAAGGAACAATTCGTTTTACAAAGTGACTCTTTATTCGTTTTCTTGTCTGTCCCTTTGTTTTTATCATTTAACTCTCTTCTTCCAACACACTACTACTGCTCAGTTCTTCTATGTGCACTATCTAGTCATTTAATTCATATTCCTTTCTCTGTCTGCACCCCCCTGCACTCCTTCAGTGTGTTTGTACAGTGCTGCTCAATGGGCTGTGACAGAGTAAACCCTGACACAACACCTGTTCTCTGAAGGTCAACCAAACCGCATGCACGCACGCATGCACGCACACACACCCCGAGTGGCCTATTGCTACCTCATACCGAGTGGCCTATTGCTACCTCAGTGATGTTGCATCTCATATTCATCTCATATTCTCTTACAAAACCAGCAGTGCCCCTGGAAATTCTACAAATATTCTGTTTCCTGCACCATATCCACTTATCCCCTTATATTTTCAATGTGTTGATTGTTGTTCCAGAAGTCATGCATTATTCATACGGTATGAATGGCCTCGAGTCCTCGTAAAAAGTTGTCCTTTGCTGGAGTGTTTGTTTACACGTATCATTAACGGGCCAGAGAAAGAAAACAGCACCTCGGGTCTCTTAGCATTAGCAGCCCCACTGCCCACACTGATGTCACACTACTGTAATTAACAGCGAGAGGAGAGCCCCCTGGCAGCGCTCATCAACATGGTTAAAGTCACAGGAGATATCGGAACAATATGTCTGCCTGCTTGTTCGGTGTCTCCTTATTATTTTGCTGTCCCCCAAGCAAGATGACACTTTACTTGTCTGATAAATGTTTCATTGAGAACAGTGCATAGTGGTATGCAGATCACACATACAACTAGATAAATAAGAGAGCTGGATGGATATACTGCAGAATACAAACGTAGCAGCCCATTTGAAGAGCTTTGCATACAGTTCATGCACAGGCAGCATAAGTTGGAAATGGCCTGTATAAACCTGAGTGGGTTTAGCAGCCATTTAGATGGTTAAAAATGTCCACTTAAAAGTTATTTCCTCCCTTTCGAAAGGCCCACTATATAAAATCCAGGCATATACACATAAACACAAAGACGTAGAAGTGCAGGAACGATGTTACTTTAAATATTCAAGAGGAACTGAAGGCAGGGACAGAATTATTTGTTGAACTGCGAGGTCAGACAGAGGGGAGTATACGGTACTTGCTGATTCCCATGAATTTAAAGAGGCTGCTTTACCGGGTTAATATACATAAATGCCGTCCTGGTCACATTTTCCTGGTCCAGGTTTTGAAATCCATAGTGGTAATACCCAGGATGGAATAAGGATGATCAATGGCAAAAATTTAAAATAAACATTTCTTGCTGATGGCTAATCAATGCTTTTATCATTTTGGTCCCTTCCCTAATGAGCATGTAAAATATCCAATAGATTTGTTTAGCTCTTTTACTTGATTGAATGTTATTGTTTTTATTTTATTAGTATTATTCACTGCCTGCAATAACATGAGCCAACTCCTCCAAACAAGTGTCTTCCTTGCTTAAAAACAGTGGTGTAAAATAACTAAGTACATTTACTATTTAAGTGCTGTACTTAAGTACACTTTTGAGGATTTATTGAGCGGTGTAGCCGCTCCTATAAGTGGGTTTGGGACCCATCCGTGGCGAAAGTTTTTCTTTCCGTCGCGAAAAGTTGTCTTTCGCTGTACTGTGATTGGCTGATTGGCTGTGACGTACTCTGATTGGCTAGCGAGACGCATGATGAAATTAATAACTCATAAATAGCACCACATTTTTACTTTACTGGAGTATTTACAATTTTCAGTACTTCTACTCCACTACATCTCAGAGGCAAATATTATACTTTTACTCCACTACAATTATTTGACAGCTTTAGTTACTAGTTACTTTGTAGATTTAGATTATTATCACGAAACATGCATTAACCACTTGTAAATAGTCGATCTACAAGACAACACATTGTGAGCTTGTAGATCGGCTATTTTCAAATGATTTGTATACATTTTCAACTTGTGAAATGGGACATTCTGCACAATGAGTGCTTTTACTTTTGGTACTTTAAGTATATTTTGATGCCAATACTTTTACTCAAGTACATTTTGATTATCGGACTTTTACTTGTAACAGAGTATTTCTACACTGCAGTATTGATACTTTTACTTAAGTAAAAGATGTGAGTACTTTTTCCACCACTGTTAAAAAGAAATATGAGCCAGAATAGTGTTCATCTTCCGTTTTCTTCACCATGCTCTAACTCTCTTAACATCCCTACCTCTGCATTGCATCGCATTATCACTTCAGGCTCCTATTTGCATTCCTAATGGTAACCTCAGGTCTGAGCCTGGCTTTGAACTGTGTCACAGCAGGATCTGAGCAGGAGAGCCCCCTTGTGAGTCTTGTGGGATGTGCAAAGGATGTTAGGCTAGACACGTGCTAGACAGGGTCTGCCCTGTCTAACAAAGACTGTCCCCTGGAGGTAACTGCTGGGACTGCTCCAAGGTCAGCCCACTGATTGGCACTCATCCTTTAGAATAAGTACTCTGCTCTCTGCCCCCACCGTCCCCCCGAGACGTAGAGGTTAGGGTCTGGTTGAAGGGATATTAAGTATCCTGACACAGTACTGACCTGTCATGTTAGAAAGAAGGATATCACACTTAAATCACAGTGGACATGACATTCTTGCGATCCTTGGACATGCAGGTAGACCGACTGAGTAGATGGAATCTGGGAGAACTTTCACCACTCAGTCCCATGGCAGACTGAAAGAGACAGTCTGAATCACAATAATGACTGGCCTACTCAGAAGGAACCTCTTAACAACCACAGATTAGGTTACATCATTTAGCAGTCTGCAGTATTCCAAAATACAGTAGAGGAGCAACCCTGTTGCAGTGCTTCTAAGATGATTTTATTTTTTTGGAATAAGAATGTCGAGAAAGGAGTTATCCTAGTTCAGAACGAGACATTTCGCATCCAGCTGTGCAGGCTCAAATGAAAACATCTGCATCCAATCCATTTGAAAGGCTCTTTAAAGAGTTGTACAATGTTGTGCATATGCTAAGAGAAACGAATGCTTTAGGCTTGTGGAAAATCTGCTTTCATCTAATTCCAGTTGTGTTTTGAGTGGGTGTCAACTTAAGATGTTTGCGTTGAAATGCTTAATCTGGATTTTGAAAAAGAAAAAAAAGAAAGAAAAGAAAAAACACTAAGAAAACAAAAAGGGCCATTGAACAGAGAAAATATTACTACTACTGGGGCAGCTAATAGTTTGTCTTAATTGATCTGACAACATGTTTTGATATAATTGCATGAATAATTAAAGCAAAGGTTGCTTTTTGTGTAAGGAGCTGTCCCTGCTTTCTACCAAAAAATGTCAGGGTGGAAATCCCTGTTTTTATCATATTTATTGTCATTATTATTTGTCATATTAGTCTGAGAGTTCTTCTTTTCTTTTTTTTCCCAGGGAGAGAGAGAAATACGTGCCACATAATTCACCAGGCAGAACTGAACCAGCACCAATGCAATCAGGTGGTCAACGCACTATCCATTCAACTACTGGTACGTCCTAATTGTTTACAGTATGTTTGACATGAAAATATGTGATTGTGAGACTAAACAGCACAGTTCACATGAAACGGCAGTAAATAGTGAATGAAACTTGATATTCTGTTGGTTAGTTTTAGTTTAAGTTGAGGTATGTTTTTGTGGTCACAGTAAGTTTAAGTTCAACTGACTAGAGATGTGGTTCAAAATGTTTCCATTTTGTTTAGGTCAGTTATTCTCAACCTTTTTAATTTCAAGGACCCCCAATCTGATATGCATTAATACATGTTTATGCCTCTGCCGGCAGACAGTGGCAGACAGCTGTGGCCGACTGGCCGGAGACATTGTTTTCAGATTGTCCGTACGTCTTTCCCAACTTTGTGAACGCAATATCCCAGGAATGCCTTGAGGGAATTGTATAATACTGTAGGCTATTTGGCACAAGTGTCCACTTGAATGCAAGGATGAACTGATTAGAAGTACAGTAGGTCAAGTGGTCAAAGGGCAAGGTTGGTGGACATAGATTGGTGAAGCAATAGGAAGCGGCGCTGGAATCCAACCGCCTGGGTTTGGATCCGCCCTTCAAGACCATCGATAGGGCTCGCTCTTTCAGGCTGTAACCCATGTTATTGCAACATAACACCCGCACTGCAGTACGTTTTTTTTTTCTTTTTATCAGGCGGGGGTGACAGAACCGTTGCACTACGGTTCCATTTGATTCCATTTAAACACACTCAGAGTTAAATTAACCCTGAGGCTCCTCCAGTGAACCCTTCTAGTTAACAAACGGTGCGCACTGAAGGGGTGTTGTCATTGACGAGTTAAATTAGTATTCCAATCATAACAAAGTTTTATGGACAGTAGGATAGGAATTATTATTATCCCCTCACGGTAACTGCAACCCATATGGACAGTTACACCCTGCAACAGAGCAAGAGAGCAGGACACGTTCAACCGTTTCCAAATAAGCACACGCAGGCAACATAAACGTAGTTACATGCTTTAGGGACACTAAGGTTCCAGTGGTTAAGGAGGTACTGTAGTCTGTAATGAATCTCTTTGGTAAAGTATCCTTCCTAACGCTGCACACCTGGCATGGGCTGAACAGCATGAACAGCTGGCTAACCATTTGGTACAACTTCACTCAATTTAAAACGTGAAAGAAAGAAAAAGCAATTCAACGTCGAGTTTACGTCAATCATAAAAATGATCATGAAAACATAAAACTATACGCAAACCTCAATCATAAAGACTAAAAACTATACACTACCCTCAATCTTAAAGGCTGAATACTGTATCCCTGCTGGTTGTGAGCTGCAAATCTGTATGAAAAGTATTTTCCATCTATATTAATAAATAATATAGATTTACTAGGACGTTTACATGAAAGTGAATAGATAATGACTCAGTATGGACCCAGTATGATGATTATGAGACTCTTCCAACAAAGATGCTTCACCATGTACAACAACAGCTACATCTGTAAAATGTGAATGACACATACTGTATTCACTGATGTACTGTATGATAAAAAATCTTGTTTACAAAATATTTACCAATGTAGTGATTTAAATTTAATTACACAGCATGCTCAAGTTTTCGTACTTGGCCTGCTGCTTGGGGGCAAGCCAATTCTGAGTGGCTAAATGTGTGAAATTGAATAGTTTCATCTCATTCGTAGAAGCTGAGCATGTGGAGATTAAAGTGTAAATTTGAGGAAATTAAATATGTAGCGGAGATAATTTTGTCCTCTCTCTCTCTCGCTCCCTTCCTTACATTAACTTGAGGTAACGTAAGAAAATGCTCTTTGTTTGTTCTGTATCAGATTTAAATCTAAATGAAAGATGTGTACAGTACTTTCTGTTTATGTTCCACTAACTTATTCATTATACTGTAGTACTCATAAATAACATCATGCATTATTGTTGATTATAGTACTGACATTATACATTATTATTGCTTATAGTCAATCTATTACTCATAACAGAGGCTGTCATACTGACATACACTCACTGACTGTTAACACATTTCCTGCCCTGCTCTATTATCTCCTCAAAAGGGAAAGAAAAGACAACAAGAAGGAAAAATACACTTGAGGGATCCAAAAATGTAATAATGAAAAATGTGTTAACACTGTGTTATATTTAAACACTTGGAGGCGTAATCGTGTGATATTCATATCAATAAAATGTCGCTTATTCACTCACTGCTCTTATATTATCCTCAGTAATACAAGTTCTCTATCTTTCAATCTCTCTTTCTCTCACACACGCTTGCACACGCACGCACGCACGCACGCACGCACGCACGCACGCACGCACGCACGCACGCACGCACGCACGCACGCACGCACGCACGCACGCATGCACGCACGCACCGTCCCTCCGCAGCCTCTGTCTACCTTCCATCCATCATCACAGATGACACCCTGTAGAACTGTAGAGTGTGCAAAACTTGATATGTACAGACACACATACAGTATGCACCCATGGTAAACACACACACACACACACACACACACACACACACACACACACACACACACACACACACACACACACACACACACACACACACACAAACGCACTAAACAAAGGGCATACAAATGCTTCCCCAAACTCTTGTTTTGCATCAGGCTGCAGTCTCAGCTGAATGGAAACCTCCCTGTGAAAAGCTCTCGCTGTAATTAAATGGAAACAAAGAGTCGTAAATGCAGTGAGTGCTGCCGTATAGTGAGGCCATTTTGGCTCTGCATGCATGTTGTTGGACCCATTCTGATGCTGATGAGCAACCTCCTGCAGGTAACTAATGACTACATCGTATCTGGCTCTCAGAGACAGTGGAAGAGACATGAAGGTGCTCCGTTGTTCTCAGGGGCTTCTTGTTAACACCATATTAGAGTGAACAATATGAACACGATGTTCCAGCCCAAAGCCCCCAAAATCATTCTGTTGCTCTCGGGTGGAAACCTTGTACAGTATGTCCAAAAACGTTACTTTTCAGGAAATGGGGGGAAAAAATAACCACTGTTCCAATGGATCCAATGTAGTCAATATCTAGTCACAGGCTCTTAATTCTTTTCAATGGTTAAATATTCATAATAATAGGCGTACCCTATTTTGGGCATGTCATTAGGCGAATATTTCAAAATGTTTGAAAATGTTTCCAAATGAGCTAAAATAGCAGATCTACAAGCTCATTCTGCGACATGATGTAGATTTTTCCGCCATAAGACTAAGTATAAAATAGGGCATTAATTCATGAAAAAAAGAAGAAGAAATGTTGGCGATATAAGGTTTCTGGTCGACAGTGAGGATATAGGACGGACCAGAGCCACATGGCCTGTGTGGTGATGCTATAAACTTTGCAATTAAAGTGTCAAAGAATTGCTGGGCTGTTTGGAGTTGAATCTGCGCTATTGATGATGATGCTGTTCTCTTCCTGCCTGAGGGATTGCTGGATTTTTTTTGTGGCAATCATAATCAGCCCTGCTTTTCTCTTTATCATGAGAAAGAAGGGATATTCAATCCTTATCCAGAGGGGGGGGGGGGGTGTGTGTGTGTGTGTGTGTGTGTTTTGTGTGTGTGTGTGTGTGTGTGTGTGCGCGCGCTACATAATACATTTGGACTCTCTGCGCTACCATCAGCACTACACTAGATACCATATTATTTTGTGTGTTTGTTTGTGTGCATACCGTAATACGGTATAAACGACTCCACATACACACACAAGAATGTTATTCTTGTGTGTGTGTGTGGGGAGCTTTGAGGTTTTCTGAACCCCAGTCACATAGCCTATACTGCAGCTTCTCCCGAAGTCGGAGTGGATTTTGAATCTGTTCATCTTACCCAGATGCGGCAAAGGAGGAACACAGTGACACTTTAACTCACACATGTAGTTGCTAAAAGCTGACCTCCATTGACTATCACCTCTGGGTACCACAGTTAAGGATCCAGCCAATATTGTCAGTGGCCCCTTCAGGTCATATATAGTTCAATGGATACAGCCTTACAGTAGGTTATAGCCTGTGTGTGTGTGTGTGTGTGTGTGTCTCCACTAGTGAGAGATGGTTGTACTTAGATCTCTTATTCCCCTCCTTGTTCTCATTCTGTCAAGTTAGAGTATGTTATGAAGGCTATACAGTAGACCTGCTGTATGTTGTAGAAGATTTCAGTTTGTTTGCTACATTATTAGAGAAACCTGTTTCTAAAAGGTAATATGTGCATGCCAGGCGATCTGTCTGAGAGCCCCAAAACCTCACCAAGCAAGTTGACTTGACTTTTGATTCCAAAATCATATATCAATACACATTTAGGCCTCCAATGGCTGCAGTGAAAAAGCATTTGCATTATAACGTTGATCCACTCTTGACTATCTTAATTAACCACTGGAGATTTTTGCAAAACTTTCGCCAGCTAGAATAATCATTATTATTTATTTATATATTATTTTAACAGCAGACAGAATGAGATTTATCATCATTATTAAGTCAATCGTTAGAAGATCACTGTTTATCCCTTAATGACAGACAATATTATTCTTTAATTTATACCATGATTATTTGCCCTTATATCTTCCTCTCCATACATATTAATAATTGTTTCTCAGCCATCCAGATAATTGTTTGTTTATTCTTCTCTTGTTGACTGCGCACAATCCTCCCCAGAGTCACGCTGGCCCCATGTTAATTATTTTGTCAACCCTCATATCTGTTAATTGTTGTGGGTTTGTTTATCGTGGAGATCAAATTGAGCTTGGAGAGATTGAGGGTGGCTGCCAACATAGATCAGGCAGGAAGGCAGATGAATGAATATCAAATAGTCTGACAATGAGAGCCAATACTGCACAATACTGATATTTATAACGTACACAGATGCTTGAGTGACAGGATTAATGTCATGCACAGTACCCGCAATTCAAGATACAGAAGCTGTCACACATGCTTCAAAATCATTTACAATGTAAATACTGAAAATAATATACCAATACCCTTTTACAACTGTCACAAACCTGATCTTGAATACAAATAATAGCCACATAATATTTATCCATGTTTCATCATATAATTTGCATTTAAAATCAGTTTTTAAAACAACTTTGTTGCGTAGCTAGACTTGTAGTGGAGCACTCTCGATGGGCCCTTGTGAAAAAAATCACTTTAAAATTCACGACAGTAAAATAGCTGATAATCCTATCATAAGCACAAACTGGCACATATTGAGCCACAATCAGTCGGTAATACAAGCTTGTTCTGAAGGACACAAAAAAATCGTGTTACAATGGACAAACCAAGGACAGCACATGCATAAATGTTCAGCACCACCGCCGATGGACAGCGACAGACCACGCGTGCTGTGACCCAGCACCATGTAATACCTTTTTATAGCTAGCAGTTGTAAAGATGCCTGACTCGCAAGAGGCTGGCCTGGGTGTCGAAATAAAGCACAGTTTGCCAGTTGAACAGAAAGTCTTTGTTTATTCACAAAATGGTGGGGCAGGAGGTTGGGGAAAAAGCAACAAAAGTCCTTCCCAGTCCGGGGAAAAACGTTGTCCTTGTAATTCAGTGGCTTATCTGTAAAAAGCAGAGAGAGGTTTAGTCCATGCTAAAACACCTTCACTGTCACAGCTAAAGCACAGAGCCCATGCGGCTCTCTCTGTCTCTGTGTGTCAAAAGAGGGCTTTTGGCCTGTAGGTCCACTCAGTGTTCCATGGGGTACAGGTGTGTCTCCTTACCACGCCCCGGAGTAAATCGGTCCGGTAGCACCTGCCCTCAATTACCTGGCCACGTCTTTGCCCCTTCTTCTGTCTGTCAGCCTCTGTGGAGAGTGATGGTGCTTCGTGCTCTCCACACAATCAAGCTATGCAAAGAGATAGAATTCAATGATGGAAATACAAGCTATGTTGACAAAATTCTGTGTTCTGTCTGTAGCCATTGGGCGGCAGCGGCTCAGGAGGTACTGTAGCCGCTTGGGAAACGGAAGGTTCCCAGTTCGAACCCCTGAATCCCTAATTGCACCCGATGAGCAGGTTGGTGCCTTGCATGGTTTCCTCCGCCGTCGGTGTGTGACTGAATGAGTGTGTCAGTGGGTGTATGTATTGCGCATTGAAAGCGCTTTGGATAAAGGCGCTATATAAATGCACCATTTTTGCACACACAGTGTTAAGACACATAATATAATATATCAGATGTCAAGGTAGTGTGTGGAAAAATGTGTTATGAACATTTGATTTGACAAACCTTGCATTAACCACTTACGCCTATGTTATCATACAATACAGAATATATATACTGTTTGGTTGGGCACGTGCATATGTACGTTTGTTTGTGTATGTATGTACAGTACCATATATAATTGAAAATGTTTGAAAATGTTGGTGGTGAACGTGGTGAAATGCAAATGTAGGATATATGCTAATTAGCATTTTATCTAAATATCTGGGATAAATAAAATGGCTACATTCTCCCACAAATGACTGGGGGGGGGGCTTCAGGTAGTACGGGGCCAAACACCCAAAGGGCACTTTTTCTAGTTCTATGGATGCGTTATGCGTATGAGTGTATGAAAAGGTTTGCCTGTTCACAGATATTTTCATCATAGGAAGCAAGCAGCAGCATGTAAAAATAAGCTACCCGTGGCTTCTGTGACATTAAATCAGTGATGTGGGTAGGCCTGTTGAAATGTTTGATAAAACGCAGTGGAGGTACTGTAAATGAGGTTAAAGATTCTGCAGTTTTCCACTTTTCACTGTTGTGTCCATTAGCTCAGCATCTCTGCTTGTTCAATCTGTTCATACTACCATCAGAATATTCCTTTAAGCTCCCAGAGAAGGTCAGAAAAGTGATTAACCCTGTTCTGTGCGCATCAGCCTATACTGAAACGAGCACATGCACCATACACAACCGCATGCACCATTCACTAACAACAGACATAAAAACACACACACGCATGCACACACACACACACACGGACGCATGCACGCACGCTCGCGCACACATGCACTGAAATGCAGTAGTTAAATGGATAGATGAATACAAATTCAATGAAATATCCAGAGCTCTTCATGGTGAGTAATAGGAACGGAGAAGACAGCAGCACTTTGTCTTGTTCTCTGTTGAAGCCATGAAGCCCTTTTTGTATCGACAGACTGACACGCTGACATTTGAAAACTGCCATTGTAATATCTTACCGTACAGTGGGATCTCTTCTTGTGTGGTGTGTGTGCCCTCTCCATCTCTCTGTCTTTATCCCTCTCTCTGTCTCTTTCTCTCTGTCTCTCTCTCTCTCTCACACACACACACACACACTCACTCACTCACTCACTCACTCACTCACTCACTCACTCACTCACTCCTGATCTCTTTCGCTCCTGATCTCTCTCTCTATCTCTCTCTATCTCTCTCTATCTCTCTCTATCTCTCTCTATCTCTATCTCTCTATCTGATCACTCCCTCCCTGGTGTCATTGTTATTTCTTTGTTTCATCGCTCTCACTTCTTCCCTTCCCCAGAGTTGGACAATATCAATGTAATACAACACAAAGGTAACTAGAGGGCCTTAATGGCCACGTTGTTTCTCCCCTATCAGCTGAGTATGGAGGGAAAAATGGTGTGATCTTTTTTGTTTGGAGGGTTAAGGTTGGCCCTCGATTCTTCTCTGTCTCTTCCTGATGAGGGTGCCAGAGATGGTGCTTATACTGCAGTTGGAGGCAAGGCGTATAGCTTGGAGTTGACCAAGGGCGATCAAAAGCCTATATGAATGACAGAGGTCTGGTCCTGTCAAGGCATTGTCTAAATGTACAGACCAGGGGTAAACACACACCACCTTCACATGTGTTTCCAGTTATAATCTGCCGCTGAGCCAATCAAACGAAGCGATCTGAAAATGAACTGGATGGAACAGGAAACGGGGTGTGCCACCTTCTGAAAACTGGGACTATAGTTATGCACAGAGCCTATTGAGGTTCTTTCACCAACATGCAGGTTTCTTTGATACGCGATGGATACAGTACGTGTGCATCTGTTCTCGTGATGCACCAGCCATCCTGACATTTTATTTGGATCTTAATCCCTGACCAAATGTAGCCTGTATACGTTGAAGGGCCTCATTGTCTTGTATGTGATTGTAATGTAAAATTTAGCCTACAGTGTATGTGTCTTTATTTCTTGTATTTGGTGTTGCATGGTGCTGCTGCTGATGCAAGCCAAATTGAAAATATCCCATTAACTAGACACTTAGCGTTGCGACCAAGAAGCAAACCCCCTTCGCTGGAATTGAAGCTCACTCCCTGGTTCTCTTTCAGCTTGCTGTTCCTAATGTCGCTATTTCACCTGCTACCAGTAGCAATACATTATAATCTCAATACAAGTCAATGAGGTTTTGGGCAAACTTTACACTTGATTTTATTAGCTTAGTAAACCTTTTCATAAACACTATGTTTTCAATCGCTAGTTTAAAGTCTTTTTTAAGTCATCATGATATGCGTTTAGTAAATTATGGTGCATTAATTTTTAAATGAATTAACTTGAATGATAAAAGTAGGGTATGTTTCTAGGGTTTCTACTGGTTCTACCGAGTGAAGACCCGCCTTCGGTTGGTTGGTTGGTTGCAACCAATAGCAGTCTTTTCGGACCGGATATAGAAAGATGGCGTATTTTAAATCGCTGAGAAACAGGCTTCAAAACGGGTCTGTAGAAACCAATGGCGTCACTTTGTCCATTCTTTATTTTACAGTCTATGGTTGCGACATGTTGAGAGCTTGTAGATCTGGCATTTTTAGTGTGTGGCACCGGGTACGCAACCTATTTAAAAACAGAAGAATATTTAGTTACTACAGCAATCATATTGCAAGATTTCACCAATAGGCCGATAGCAGAGGATGGGAAATCTATTCTTGGAATGTGTTACGTTAGCATTTTTGCCTTTTCTTATAAAGGTTTACTCAGCAAAAATGAGTCAAAAAGCCACCTCATCAGTACATCATCAATTTAGAATGAGTTTTGCAGACACACAGTGGAGATTGAGACAAGTGCCATCAAAGGTAACGGGGGCCAGCTGTGGATGAAAGCAGGTCTTTGATCTGGCTCTAACAACAGACACACACAGTCCAATTATACTATATAATTATATATATACTATATATATAGAATTTAGGCTTTAATCAGCACCTTGAAATATGATCAGGAACGTACAGTACAGTATGTCAGGATCGACAAACTCGGAATAGTAAAGCTTTGGTTAAAGGGAATGGGCCTGGGATCATGATGCATACTGTGAAGACAAGGAACACATACTAATAAAAGTTTTGGTTGCAGTGTGGTTGTTACAGTACACTATAGAATAATGCACTACTGTAGATCAGAACACTTCAACTCTCCCGCCATCTGCTTGTACACTGGATCACACAAAAAGCTTTATTTCCAAGCATATTTTATCGATCAAAAGATATATTTATGTAATGATATTTGTACAACATTTATACCTAGCATCTTCTGTTGTTATTGATGTTGTGAGTCAGATCGATAATTTTATGCCAATTAAATCATCTTTGTGAATGGAGTAACACTGCATATCTTCACTTATTCTTAGTGAGGATTTCAAAGGGGATACACTTGAAATATGCACTCTGACATTTAATTGGCTATCTGACAAATTAGCTGGTGGCCTAAAGAACCCCTTTAACCCAAGACCTGAAGCCATTCTACAAATGTCTTCTAAATCCCAACAGTTTTCTAAAAAGCGTATGTTTCTTTATCAGTGGTTCTCAAACTTTAACTTAATTGTCAAGGACCCCCAAAATGATATGTATTTTTCCGCAGACCCCCATCTCAATATTTTGTTCCAGGGAAGCAAAGATTGGAGTAAAACATTTTCCCTTTATAATAATACATATATTCAAAGATTTGCACACATTTTCACTATTTATCAAAAATAGCAGATCTACAAGCTCAAAGCGCGGCACCGAGTGCCGCGCTACGAGCTTGTAGATCTGCTATTTTTGAATAGCTAAAGTGTAAAATAATGCTTTTTAGCTCAAATCTAAAAATGACACAGATGCGTTCCAGGTCTTAATGGGTTAACATCAAGCAGACATGAAAAAGCTCTAAAACTTTTCAGCCGTATTTCTCGTACGAATATTACAGGATGAGTTGTGAGCACCCATTTAAATTAAGATTAATAATTGTATTACAATTTTGAATTATAAATGTCCCACAAAGTATGTGGGCATCCAAAGATGAGGAAATATTTATACCAGAATATATAATAATATTAATACATACAATTTATATAGCGCTTTTCTAAATACTCAAAGTCGCTTTACAGAGCAGAATAAAAACAACTTTATTAGAATCGACTAGTTAAAAAGGATTAAAACTCTAAAAGAAAAGTACAAAACAAAAAGGAGGGGTTGGGGTTTTAAGTAGGGAAAGCGATTCTGAAAAGGTGGGTTTTGAGTGTGGTTTTAAACATGGTGAGGGTGGGGGCAGCTCTGATGTGAGCTGGGAGTGAATATATATAATTCATAATCTAGTCTAAACGTATGTTTAAATTGAAGATGTTCAAACTCACATGGTAACACCCATCACAGTATTTAAATGTTCTTATATTCATCAAAATGCAAGCCAAATAAGTCTGGAATTCTACATTTACTTGAGTAAAAGTACAAACGTATTGGTATCAAAATGTACTAGTTTTCAAATGATTGTGGTGGAGTAAAAGTATAATATTTGCCTCTGAGATGTACAGTAGTGGAGTAGAAGTAAAAGTACTGAAAATTGGAAATACTCCAGTGAAGTAAAAAATACCTCAAAATTGTACTTAAGTACAGTACTTGAGTACATGTACTTTACACCACTGGCTATAAACTATGCATATTATTAATCCTACCTTTTTTTGTGACATAGTGTGGAGAGGGAGAGGGAGAGATAGAGAGAGAGAGGGAGGGAGAGAGATAGAGAGATTG